>NW_028277074.1:19401875-20097500 GCF_059951505.1 Python bivittatus
CCAGACCCTGCTTGCTTTTCTCAAACAACCCAGTTTGCTTTAAGTACCACAAACCTTAGGAAAATCATTTAAAAGCAGAAAGAATTATTGACATATTATTTTGTTGTAGAAAAGGCCCAACCATTTCTGTGTCAAAAACTGTATCTGTCCCCAAATCTGTGGTGGGGGGTATGTTTGTGTACCCTTGAAACAAATTTCCTGCTTTTGACACCTCATCGTACCACGTGTGAAAGAATACAAACCAATTGGCAAAGGGAGGTTGCTGGGGTATGGGGAGAGGAAACAATTGTCCTTGTTAAGACAATCAAGCTGAGTGTGTTCAAACTGGGAGATGAACTTCAAAATACGAAGAACAGATGAACCACTAATGAGATTCAGAGGAACACACTGTGGAAACTAGTCTTTTGTGCTTCATAGTTTTTGATGCAATCGGAATTTGTGTATGCAGCTGAATATCAGGGCTGTTTGTGAGGTGGGCATGAGTTCCTTCTTTACTCCCAGGAAACAGGCTGTAATAAAATGTGATATGGCTTGGGGTGGGAGGAGAGAAATAAGAAAGTGGAAGTTGTCTTTTATTTTCTTAAGGGACCTATGGTAAACTTTTCAGCAAAAGTTTAACCGCATACACATTTGGCACAACAATGTTGAGCATACACTAGCTCTATTTTCAGAATGTAGTGTCTAGTAATCTAGTAGTATCTGCCAGGGTGATTTGCTAGGGGAATAAAAGGGAGCAACAGATCCAGAGCCATTCCATTCACCACCAGGAGAGAGACTGCACTGTGCAAAATGCAGAGTTGCTGAGTAAATTCTTCCCTATCTATTTATGCCTCTAGTTTCCACACAGAACTCACTACAGCCCATTACAGCTAAACCTTATGATGGTTAAGGTAGCATCTCTTTAGATATGTCAGATACAACTTGAGGATCTACAACAGTTGTTTTTCTGACTACAGTACCCACTCAGACCTGCAAGACAGATTTGCACCAGTCTTGAAAAGGATAGATCGGCACTGATATAAGATCACTCAAATATATCAGTCTCTTAGATAATAACACTTGCCAGTCATATGCCCTACCCTGCATTTTCTTACATCATCCAATTTAAAAACATCTATTCACCAGTAATAACATGTCAGTGGAAGATATATTGAAGGAAGACTTAATGCCAGATGCAATTCTATTTCAGCTGATACTGTTGATGCCAGGTCCTCCTGTAATAAATCTATCCTCATTCAAGATTTGATCCTGGATGAGAAGGCAGACTTAACTTGTATCAGACTTAACTTAATGGGTAGCTTGGGGTGTTCTATCTGGATTTGGGGAGCTGTATCAGCTGAATCCTCATGGTATGGGAGAAAGAGGAACTGTTATCATTTGAGAGACTCTACAGATGACCAGAAACTCTTCCACAGATAACCAGATGTGAGGCCTTATTAATGAAGTTGAGCTTGCAAGACAAGCTGGCTCTGTTGGTGCTATACATTCTCCCTGCTGCACAGCTTCATTCCTACCTGAACTGCTGGGACACAACCACGTTGGTGTTGGAATCTGTCTCCACAGGGAGGAGGGACCCTTGTGATTGGCCTGCCCTGTGGATGCACATGATTTCCAGTGCGTTTCCAGAGGGCATTTGGGATTTTCTGAAGGCCTGATGGGCAATCCTCTTAAGTGTTTGGTCAGTCATTAGAGGAAACTCTGAAACTGATCTAAGACTAGCCTTTCTTGAGTAAAGGATCTTCAAAGAGTGATGGGTTTCACATGTGACCTGTATCAGGGTAAAGGTATCCTACTTTACAATGTCAGAAGTTCTACATTATTGCTTACAACTATTTCTGCAAAGAGCTATTGTTAATAATGAGCAGAATTATAACTGCTTTCTGTATTTTCTTTCCTTTTGCTGTATGTGTATTTGCATGTACAGAAATTTGGGCAATATTCCATGCATCAGTGATGGAATGCAATCTATGAAAACTTATGCCGTCAGATTCTTTGTTGTTTATAGTGTTACATATGGCACTTGAGATGAAGCTAGTGGTCAGGGCCAAAATCAGAACTAAAGTACAAACCAAACACCAGAACTCAGGAAAGCCTTACTGCCTGAGCCAGAGTCAGGCAAAACAGAAAGCCTTTTTACACTCCTTTCAGTCCACAAGAATCAATTGCATAAATCATATCATAGCCTGAGAGAATTCTTTCAGGAGAACAAGCTGCCATAAACCGATAATCTGTCCCCAGATTCCAGAAGCTCCTCACTGCTTTCTTTATATCTACCCACACTGGTCATTGGTCATTTTACCGCCTCTGTTTACATATCACAGTCTTTTGTTTTGTTGTGTTTTTTTACTTGCAAGAAATATACTACTTATGCAGTGAAACTTGAGGCAAAAGGCAGAATAGTTGTTAATATTTTAATGTACATTTCACGTGTGCATTTACACTTTTTTTAGATTGTTAATGCATCAAGGAAGATCAAACAGAGAATAAGATCTGACTGAACTGATTTACCCTTAATGCAGTCTAGGGGCAGCTGACTATGAAAGAAAGATTTCTTTTTTACTCTCAGCATATATGGGGTGATGCCTGAATGCTCTGGAAAAACACAGTTCAAATGAGAGGAGTGTTGGAAAATATTGGCTGTAGGATTGCATTAAATACATAAAACATAATTTTAGGATGATATTGTTTACATGCATGCTAAGGAGCCAGTAAAATGCACATCAAAGTAGCATAACATATTTTCCTTCTGCAGTCAACAGCTGCAATACTTAAACCACTTCCTCTGCCATAGTTTTATTGAGAAAAGCTTGTGGAGCCATGATCCAGTGCACAGTGAAATACTTTTCAGACAAGTGATTTCAGTGTCCTTAAGCATGTATAATTCTGTGCTGCGTTTCAGTTTTTACCTTCCAATATCATTTGCATCACATTGGAATAATAATTGTTCAGGATTAGAACTTTTCTATCTTTTTCCCTTTTTGAACTCATTCCGAGACTGTAAGCAGTCAGGCATCATGCAAGCAGATTAAGGAAGCCATGGAGCCAATCGAATGCGGCAACATCATTAATGACCAGTGATAGTGATTTCATTCTGAATAGGGTATGGAATACATTGTTGAGGTAAGAGAACCACGTTCCATATTTAACTGAATAGCACTGGTAATTTCCTGTCATGGGAAGAAGGAGATGCAAAAAACTGCTAAATGGAGGGAGGGCTTCAGGATGTTTGTTCACAGGTCAGGTGAAATAGTCCTTTTTTTTCATTATGACCTAGTCATAATGAAACACCTAATCTATTGGACTTCTGGCTTCAGCTGGAAATTAGGTTCCAGTGTGAGTACTGTTATCAAATGCAGATCACATGTTCTCACTGATATGCAAAACATAATGCTAATCCAGAATCTAAACACTGTTTGCTGCACAAAATCTTATCGTATTTCACAAAGCTATTTCTTGTAATACCAACAAAATGGGAAGCTTTAAAACATAACAGCAGGCCATCTAAGTGTTCTATGTGGGTGTTCATGAATCATATCACCAGTCACGTGATGTTCTACAGTTTCTTGCAAGGAGATCAATCCACCACATGCACCCAATCAAAAGCCAAACAGATGTCACACTCAGCCCACATCACACCAACATTTTGCAACACTTGGAACAGAAACATCAGGCCTCATTTAAGTTTATTAGATTGACACAAGCTTTTACTTTGATTCAATTACCCAATGACTAGAATTTTATCTTCATATGTGAGATGCAAATAGATGCTCTTGCTTAAAATTATTGTCTGCAGCTTGTAACGCATCTTGACAAATGAAATAGAAAGCATGGAAAAAGCCTTAATCTACTGAATTAATAAATACAATTGTTTCTATTGATGTGTTTTAAATTGTTGGGATTTTAACGGTGATTTTTATATTTAAATTTATCTGTCAATTTTACATGAAGCAAGGTACTGTAAAGTGCTTTGAGGAAAATTCTAAGACAATTCTCAAAATATGGGATGTAACTTACCTCCTGGTGGGATTGTGAACAGCTTAAAAGTCAGTCACAAAACACATTAAAGCTGATTAGGCTCTTACAGATAAAGTGGAAACACTATTAAGCTCACTCCCACTTTGCTTGAGCAAAGTGCACTGGCTTTATTTATTTATTTATTTATTTATTTATTTATTTATTTATTTATTACTTTTATATACCACTTACTATGCCAAAATAATAAAATATATAATAAACAGTATTAAAAATATTGAATAAAAGTAAAACATATTTGTTAAAAAAAAAAAGGAGGGGGGACATTCCCAAAATTCATACTGGAAAGGCCGAGATGACGAGTCTGCAGTGGGCATGCTTGGGTAAAATGCAGAGCAAGTCCAGACTTAGTTTAAGTGGTGAGTAAACCTTTAAGTGACCGCTGAAACAAGCTAAACCAGGCTTTTCACCAAGCATCTATAAGAGCACATTTATTAGTTGTTTAGCATTTTTATCTGTTATGTTAAAATTCCAGCCTTCCAAAATAGAAAAGCTTTAGTTGGGTGATCAGAGAAAAGCTAAAGATGACTGATTTGCTAGGAGTACAGAAAAAAGTAAGCCGAAGTGAAGAAAATGTGATGAAAGTTACATCTGCTTTAGTGTGTGATACATTTCTTGCCCAGCAATAATCCTAATGTAACAGTTTTATAAATAGGATGGTCAAATCCTTTTATCACTTTAGGGAGCCATTGTATCACTTAGAATCCCTATTTTAGGGGGGGGGGATGAGATATAAGTGTGATGATGATGATGATGATGATGATGATGATAATGATAATAATAATAAATAATAATAAAGAAACCAGTCTTAAAAATGAGCTTAAATAATCAAATGTGTCTTGAAGAGTCAATGAGAGGGATACCTACCTAGTGTATTTATTTATTTGTTAGATTTGTATCTCACTTTCATTCAGGAGTTCAAAGCAACACATGTAACACATTCTCTGTTTTTCCCTGCAACACATGGCTGAGGGTGGACTAGAATTTCAGTCTTCCTTCTGCTAGCTCCACACCTTTACCCTATTATACTTTCTTCCCCAATTGTTTTCTTCAAGGGGATTAGAAGCAATTGTTTACAACATAGAGGAATTCCTTATTAAACTGGGATTGGTCTATCCTTGTAGTCAGAGATTATACACACCAAACAGGAACAGTCTGAAGTTATTTTACATTTGTTCTGCTGATCAGCAAATATATTCCACCACTAAGTAAAGGTAAAGGTGCAGTTTTTTGACACTTCAGGAACAAAATTCCACAACTCCTATACAAATACAACAAAAATTACTTTAAGAGACTTGCTGTCCTTTGACAATATCTAAAATCAGCTGCCTGAGGCAACCGTCTCACTCTGCCTTATAAGGTGATGGGAATTTGATAACAGGAAAATATTAAATACTAACCAATGTGAGCAAATACTTTGCAACTATCCATTTACAGGAATTTCTACTGTTTTCTTTTGATACCTTTATCAACAAGAAAACAGAACAGATGGGTGATAGTGTGCCTTCAGACAACCACAATTTGCAGGATGGGGAAGACTGACTACCCAGCTAAGGTAAGCTCTCTTCCCCAAAGGTCAGCCCAGGCAACATCTCACAAAACGCTGCATGCAAAAATCAGATTTCAGTAACAATGTCCAAATGTTATTTTTTTGACATTCTGATAGTAGTGCCATAACTTATTGGGCAGAATAGGCATGGTCTAAAACAAACAAACAAATGGATTAGGGGTAATACAGTATTTCCCAGATTGTTCCAAAACACATGCTATTTTCATTTTTCTAATCAGGATTTATAAGCAGACACTTTTTAGGATAGAAAACTATCCTCCCACTTTTATAGGCATAACCATTATCATGGGCTCGGTTGGGTCATTGGCAGATCTAGTTGTTTTCTGTCTTCTCCAATTAGTGCAGCTCTTTTGGTTCTCAGATGGGATTCTCTTTCTACTCCTGTTTCTCAAGCTCCTTCTGAGTGGAAAAGTGCCATGGACAAGGCCTTTGCCAAGCATTTTTTTCAATCACTGAACTACCATTCCTTTCCTTTTTCACCCACTAATACTATCTGAACTATTGTGACATTGCTTTTTATAGCAATCTTAAAGAAATGCTTGACTTTACGCTTATACTTGAATTCTGTTTTACTAAAACCATTCAACTAGTTGGATTTATACTCTTTCATACACCTTTATATCTGGAATTATTGGTATTATCCCAACAACAACAACGGAAGTACTATATAACTAGTAAGTATTATTATTGTTTCCTTTTTCCAAGCAAGTTCCTTATGGAGGATGTGACAAATAGCTAGAGAGACTTAAATGAAAGCAAAGCTATTTCACAAGAAATTTCTATTCCATTTCAGGATTGTACGTCAGCTTCTTCCATAAATTATGACATGTTGGTAGGAAGTGAACTGTTTGCGACCTGCTGTTTTAGGACAGTGATATGAGGAAACTTGCTGTCAAGGGACACTTTTATAGAGAGGAAAAAATATAGCAGCTATTCAGTGTTACACAAATATTTTGTCATTGTGAAGCACTCAGAAACTTGAAATGTGTTCATATCTTCAGATTTTTCCCTGAAATATTCTCCTCTTTGAAGTATTTCTTTAAAATCTTCTGGTTTAGAATATGTCATGTTTTGAATGTTTAAATAGCAATTGTCACAGTGCAATAAATGTGAGAGGAAAAAGTACAGACCACCGAGCCCAATTCTTTATGTGGACATTTAATCTCCTTTCACCAACTTCAAAGGCGGGGTTCAGACATTCAGTCAGAATTGCCTATGTGAAATTTCCAGTTTGTTTTCTGTCTTCTCCATGACTTTCATTTAACCTAATTAATACTGGATTATTAAAGGAAATGTGTTTTCTTCCTTATGAAGTGGGTGTACACTTTCAATTGCATAGGTTGACTAGTTTAAGACAGATGGTTTTTGCTCTTTTGTTGCTCAGCTCCACATCAGAGAAAGTAGAACAAACTCACAACAGTATATTTTGTGAAGTAAAGATTTAAACTGATTATCTTTCTGCAGAAAAAGAATGATAGAATCTGTTGAAAGAAACACCAGGCTACCTGGCTCTGATTGGACTCTTTTCACACATACATAGAGATATTATAGGGGTGATTTCCCCATACTATCTTAAAGGCTTCTTCACCAATATTTACTGTACATTGATTGCATTGCTTGCAATCAACATACAGTAAGTAGTTTTAAGAGGACTTGTAAAGTGTACTTGAGGAGCAAAATGCTGTAAATATTTGCACACATGCCTTAGAGGTAGCTCCCACTAAAAATAACATGTTAAACAAAAAACAAAACAAAACATAGACATAATGGATGCCACTAATGCATAGATATGGTAAGAAAGTTTAATTCACAGACTTGGTACCTCAGGTTTGCATTTATCTTAAGATATTTATTAAAACAACAATAACTGGGAATGTCTATGAAAACAGATGAAGTAGATCACCATTTTGATTCAATGGCTGCTGAGATTACTAGTTCAGCATGCACATGCATGTTTACCTATCCAGTCAAAAATAAACTCTGACCAATAACACTCTTCCTGTTTTTTTTCTCATTCACTTCCCTCCCAGTGATCATTAGCAATGTCATCTGGAGAAGCAAAAAAGCAAATACTGTAGGTTTATTCTCTCCCCAGAAATAAATTCTAGGCTTCCCGCTTGAGAAGCAAGGGAGAGAAGCATCAACCCTTCCCTTCCTTTCAGGAATTATGTTCAAGGTTGCCAGCTGGGCTTCCAGAAGCCATACTGGTTTCATTAATCCATCTAATAAATGCTTTGTGGCAGTAGACAAACAACTCTTGGTCTACCTCTGGAATAGTTCATTAGATCTGTAATTTCATAAGAACATTATACCATAAAATGTCTTCTTCATTGGATGTGGTCACTGCCATGTGATAGATTATGTCTCTGTGTGTGTGTGTGTGCCAGTGTATATGATAAAAAGGTAGACAGATGCTTCATGCATACACTTACTGTATCTCTAATCCAAAATTTGAAGCTGTGGCATCACATGCAAGGACACTTCAAAGCTCTCTGCATGTCATTCAAGCAACTCCATAGACCCCACAGAGCCAGATGCTCACAATGTCTAGAGGAAAGAATGCCATGGTTAGCTCCTCTCCTCACTGCATCTGACAGCAGTAATTTTCCCTTCCCCCAAAGTAGAAAAGTAGTAAGCTTACAAGCAGGGAAAGGCAGGGCTTTAAAAGCTAAACAAGATATACTTTCTTTAAGGGAATAAATACAAATGAAAATATATTTTGTTAAAAGACTCAAGCTTGAGTATATTGCAAGGATGAAGATTCACATGATGCCTTTGCCACCTGGATTCATGTGCCATCTCCAAATCTGAATGTAATAGACAGTTGCACTGCAGTGGCTGAGCTGATGCAATGAGATAGCCAAAGGGAAGGCTGGGGATGGTCCAACTAGTAGAATTCAACATTTCTCTATCTTATTTTTTGAAGTTTACTACACTTTCGTGAGGCTAGAAGCCTTTTTCTTCATTCCCTAAAACATAAATATATAACTAGAAAACAAGGAATTGACAAATATGTCATTTATTCTGTTTCTCATTTTTTTTCTGATCTTAAATTCAGTTTGTCCTATTTACTAGGTTTTAATGTATATTTATCTACAGTACAGATCAGCATAATTGATCATTTCACTCATGTACATCTGCCTATGCTTTAAAATCCTTGTGGAGGCCATATTCATTGGCATGCATTAAATCAATTCAATTGGTAGGCAGATCCTTTCCAGGAGTGTACCCTCTGAATTTCTAGGGAATTTTCTAAATTGCTTTTTTTATATCTGCATCTTTATTTGGTGCTCCAGATTTCCAGAAAAATAACCTATAAATATTTAAACAAACAAATTTATTTCATGCAAGGGACCAAGGTGGAAAAGGGAGAAGATACATATTTGAACAATAGTATTCTGAGTAGACAAAGAACTGAAACGTAATAATTTGGCTTCAGATTTTACTGTGTTACATCTGATATATGATACAATACTCTATTCTGGCAGGATAAAATACACTTGCAAACTAACTTGGTCTGAAGAAAATTCATCCTGGGGCGGGGCTTGGTGAAACATGTGAGCTCATAGTAGAAGAGCATTGTCTGCTGCGGTGAGAATGCTCCTGCTGAGTCAAGTCTACATCTAGTTTTGTGACTGACGCCTTTATTCAGAGAAGTTGACAAAACTGGCAAATGGGTAACAGTGTAAATAGAAAAAGAAATCCCATATTCAAATCTATTATTTTATGGATCATCAGAAAAAATTAATTCTCATTATCTGACCTGCATGTATTGTATCAGAATAAAATGTATGAAAAGCTGGAAGGTATGTACAATGAAATTGTGTAAATCAGCCTTTATTAGTCTGATTTTCTTCAAAATGGGTTGGTTTATAATTCCCATCATTTCTAAACAGTATCGCTAACACATATGAAGGGCACCAGGCTAGGAAGACTGGTTAATATATGGAAATCCATTTGAAATATGAAATTTGCTAAGCTACTGTTGAATACATTGTTTAGTTAGGGTACCCACTGACAGTATTAGCTGGAATTGTGGGAGTTACAGTTACAACACATCAAGATAGCATAAGATGAGATAATATGTCATTTCCTGGCTTTTCAGAGGGCCACAGAAGGACTTCTGGTGACATGGTGACTTTGCCAGAAAGGAAGGTGGCCAATTTATTTTATTTTTAAGGTTTTGAATGGTGGAAATAGAATCAGGAGGCATCCAGAAAAACAAAAACAAACAAAAAACCCACACCTTTTTTGACTCTTAAAACCTCCTATCTACCCACTGACTCAAAGGAACCCTAAATCGTATAACCAAAATTTGGTAGCGAAATAGCTAAACTGGAATCATCTGATTTCAAGCTGGATTGTGGGGGCTGGTTGTTGGTGGCTGTTGAAGACTGGAAATAGGATCAATTTACCTCTCAAAGGTCTCCTGCTCCTACTCTTATTCAAGTCACTGAGTACAGTATTAGCAAATGTGGAATACAGGAGGTCATGTGCAGCCTGCAAATCACCCATCCCTGAGGAGAAGTCTGGGTTAACTTTGGTCTGATCCAGTAATATTTCTATGCTGTTATACAGCTTTGGTTCATAGTGTATGGTTAACCTCCTGACATCAAAATTTAGTATACTGGAATCCCTTCCTTCCTTCCTTCCTTCCTTCCTTCCTTCCTTCCTTCCTTCCTTCCTTCCGTCCTTCCTTCCTTCCTTCCTTCCTTCCTTCCTTCCTTCCTAATTGAGCTGCTCCAAGTCTTCAATTGTAAACAGATGAAATGTCAAGCCTTCTCTTATTTTTAAGCTCTCTGAAGCTTTCTTCACTAGCTTTGAATTGCTTCAAGGAATAATGTTCTCTAATTCAAAGATTAGACTTAGATTTAACCAGTATCCTTTTTACAGTTTATTTATTTATTATTTATTTATTTATTTAATATACTTGTCCCCACCCATCTCCCCACAGTGGGGGACTCTGGGCGGCTTACATGATTAAAAGTTATAAAAGAACCACACTTACAGAGATAAAAAGGCTAAAAAATCCAAGAGGCCGATAGAGTTTATATTACTCTTTTGCAGATGTTCAGTTATTTAGTAAATACATAAATCAAACTTGGTAGATTCATATCCATCTTCCATATACTAAGGCTTCGTGCATATAGATGATCCATACTGTCCTTTTTTGCCAGTTAAGCAGGGATTAACCAGCTATTATTAGTTCAGCTCTCAGCAATAATAGCTCCCTTTTAATGGGCTGTAATAAACATTTTATTTTATGAAACAAAGCAATCAAAGATGCACAACCCACAGACCTAGGGTCACAGGTGTAATCTTATTATGCATTTAAATAACTAAATTTCAATTAAATTTCAATTATATTGATTTTGATTGTTTGCTTTGACTACACTAATTTATTGAAATGTGGTCCTAAATATGCCACTCAGTGAAGAAGGGAATCTCAAAAAGAATTGTGTATCTTTGCTGCTCATGGGATTGATTGTGTGATTGTCCTTAGGTTTTTTTACATAGAGAATTTTGAACAGAGTTGGCAGATGCAATCCCAATCCTCTTTCCATAATGTTTTTTATGCATAGATGGAATTTATGGTGAATAAAAGTACATTGCTATTCCATCTGCATTATATTATCAACTTTAATAAATTAAAGATCACAGCAATATATTCTGTAGAATAAATTCTATTTTAATTACTTTAGCATGTCCCCTGTTAATGTGAAGGCATTTCACACAAAAAAGCTTTCTGAATTTTGACTGCACTATACTTTTCTAGTTTTAGAAATGGTCTCAGAGCTTATGGAGCAATACCAAAATAAAAGAGTTAGTGACCATAGATCTTCATGCATTATTGTTGAAAGGAGTCATTTAGGGCACTGAATCCAATCCATGCTCAATTCAGGAATCCAAATCAGAGTTTCCCTAATATAGAGTTGTTCTGCTTAAATAAATATATCCAGTGAAAAGGAGCTAATCATTTTGCTAGATAGTTGGTTCCACTGTTGAATTGTTCTGAATGTTAGGAAGTATGTCTTAAGATTCTGCAGGAATCTATGTTTCACATCCTCTATCTGAGACTATAGACAATAGATTGTGTCTTTTCCTGTGTGACACCAGTTAGTCCTATGAATTGAAACATCACTAAATTTTGTTTGGGTCTTATTATGAGAATTTATTTCTGGGGCATTGTCAGCCATTGGATTTTAAATAAAATCTGGAGAATAAGCAGCCTTGACATAGGCTTGAAGTAAAATGTTATGATGTACTGCATATTCAGGAAGAGGAAAAAAAAAACATTCTGGAAACCAATGAAGGAAAAGGTCAGTGGTGCACCAACAAAATCCCTTAAGGTTCTGAAGGCTTTTCTGGATGCATTTTTAAGTGCAGATAGAAGTGCATTAATGACTATGTAAAGATGTGGTCAGATGCTGGCCACCAGATCCAAAGCTCAGCTGCAGAATTATTGACAGTTATATTGCTTATTGCTGTAGTGGTTAGGAAATGAAATGCTTTTTTCTAATCAAGTAATTGCGTTAAGGAACTACTGGGAACATTTGGTTGTTTTTCTTTAATATCTTAGAAGTCAAGAGTATTTCAGTTTTGCAAACTGTCAAGATCATTTTTGTTCACATATATTTGGCACTAAAGAAACGTATTTTTTTTCTTTCGCTTTTCCCCGCTGCTAATGAAAACACACACAACATAAGAACACATTTCAGGGAAAAGTTACAGGGCATTTTCTTTTCTGAAATGTCAGCAGAATGATATCTAACTAAGCCAAACTAAAATAACCTGTTTTGAGATTAAAACTATAGCTATAGATGTGACATTGGCAGTTTCTTCCACTCTTCACATAGCCAAGATTTTTATGATCTACCCAGCCCTTGCCATCAATTTGCTTCCCTCTCCTATTCATTCCAGGTATTACCAGAAGTTAGTATTTTCCTTTGAATGAATTGTAATAAATATTTCATTTTATGAAATAAAACAATGCATAAGGAGAA
Source organism: Python bivittatus (assembly GCF_059951505.1). Taxonomy (NCBI): domain Eukaryota; kingdom Metazoa; phylum Chordata; class Lepidosauria; order Squamata; family Pythonidae; genus Python; species Python bivittatus. Next base: position 19,414,482 of record NW_028277074.1, read on the forward strand.
AGCTAAAGATAATGTAACTTAGGGACGTCACTTTCCTATTTGGAGTACCTTAGTATCCAAGAGGTGAAACTTTCATTTTAGTTCCATATTAGGCCATTTTGTTCATATAATACAGTGTGCTGGTCAGTTGCTCAATTGGCTGATGACTGAAAAACCTGCTGCAATACCTCACTGCAATCAACTTGAATTATGCCTAGACTTATCATGAGCACCAGGTTGAATCCAAGATGCTATGAGAGAATTTTACTATATTCAGCCAAGGTAAATATAGTTGAGGAAGAACTTGACTGGACCAGAAGAGGGTAACATTGCTGATTAAATGGACCAAATAACATTTAAGTTTTTAATGGGTTTCTTTAGAATCTAGCTCCACGTTGTCTGTGCCAGCCCTTGTAGGTGGGTTAACTGCAAGTGCCATCATTCCTTAGCAGTGTGGGCACTCACCATGCTTTCTGGAAGTTATAGCCTCTGTGCTCCAACTCACCTGAAAAACCACCAAATTATAGAACCATGATCAGCAGTGAACGGCAGCCACATTGGATTTCAGGGACTAGTCTTTTTAGGACTACAATATCTGGATGTAAAATCTTGACAATACAGAACACTGTATCTAAAGTCAAGAAAATGCTTACTCTTTGCTGTCATATAGTGTTCTCCTGTTTTTTGTTTTTTTTAACATCCATATAGGGCAATGCTAATCTTTTCTAGCCCCACATTTCCCAGTAAAACATATACAATGACATACCTCTCTCTTAGACTCCAGGTTCATGTATGCATTTTTAATTGGGATTTGAGACTGGCTAACATACTGTATAGATGGTAATCATATACTCCAAAACCTAAATATCAGAAGACTAGAGTTGCCTGGAGTCAGGCAGCATCAAAATCAAATAAATAAACTCTACAGTTATATGTTTATAATAATTACAACAAGTCACTGCTCAGAAGCATTATATAAATTTATTAGATAGAAGTTGGTAGGAGCTGGAGAAACTGAGGAAATATGGTTTCTAATCATCTGGAAAATAGCCATCAGAGATAGAAAATAGGTATTTAGAGAACATCCTCTCTAGACACTTCATATTTGTTGTATATTTTTTACAGTGTTATTAGTCATTGTTGTGGATTCTAGGGCTTCTGAAGATACAATGAATATTCAAGAGTGCTGTTAAGTAAGTAACAGTCATTAGTAAAGCAAATAAAATGGAATAAAACAGATTGTTCTTACAAGGCAGGTATATCACATTAAGGACTCTAATGATCACTTACACCTCTATCATTCAGTCACTTCTTCCCAACAATAAGCTTTGGTGACATTTTCTATGTTATTTAGAATGCAATCACAACAGAACTGATGTGTCTCCTTCAGTGGCCACCCAGCATGATATCCATCAGTATGACAGCCAAGATTTTAAAGAGCTTTTTTAGACTAAATAAATGAGAAATGGAGTATATGGTATTGTCAATCACATCAGAGACACACTTCCATTTTCTAAGTTAACTCCTGCTTTTTCTGAATATTAGAAAATTATATTCTGGTTAAACATTTGGATACAAGCTCGAGGAAGAAAAATAACCAATAATGTAGGACATTTGTGAATTACCTCATTTCAGTTATGAACCGGATCATGAAAAAGCTCCTGTAGTCAAAAATTTTTTTTTTTTTATTTTGCCCAGCACAGAAAAATTATTTGGGTTGTTATTAAAAGTCACTGCTCACTATCAATGAACCTTAGTCTGACTGCCTATGATGCTTCCATGGAAGTAATCACAGTGAACTTAATGGGACATTCTTCTGAGTGGATATGTATAGAATTGTGCTCTGTTAAGAATCTGCCTTGTCTGTAAAGGAAATTCAGTTTTTCATTTATCTCATATGCCCTTTGAAGTACAATCTTCTGTCTTTGTTTAATGGTTTACAGTAGAGATTGTTTGATGAAAATATATTTTGGAGGGTATCAAAGGAAAGCCTAAACAAGCATTTCTTGCTAAAATGTCCATATTACATTAGCAAATTTGGTTTTGTCACATCAGACTCCATACTTCATCACTGTGATATGTGAATTAAATGCATTATATTATAATTCCATTCATTTTCATCCACATACACACAAGGGAGGCCACAGTTATTTTATGGCTGGGGAAATGAGGCTGAAAACATGTGACAAGAACAGTGATCATTCTAGGATTCTGCTGAAACAACTTTCAGACAATATGGTTGCAATGCTAAGCATATATATATTTGAATATACACCAAGCAAAGTATTTATTTTATTTCTCATAACTTGACCCCCAATTTGTTCTTTATATGTTTGGATCCCCAAACTCTTGCTCTGTGAAAGGCTAGGCTGGCCTCAACTGAAAATTTAAGTCCTGACTCTTGGTTCTTGTCTAACACATTTACTACTAAATTATACTAGACCTCAAAGAAGTCAAATGTTCTGTGTTATGGATAGCACATTCCCATTTTCATCTTGATCAGAAACTAAATAAGTTATGCCAATTTGCACAATTCATGCTAGCCACAGTGCTGTTTCCTTGGTGTAGAGAATGCTTTGCCTTTTCACTGTTTTAAGGATGACTGTTTTGTGTCTGTGGGAATTATTAAGATTCAGCCAATATTTAAAGGAGCTTTCCCAACTCCTATTTCTACTCAGAAAAACAGAATTTTGTAATGGAATGTAATTATAACAGAATGGAATCCATCCAAAGGATTCATGTGAAAGGAGCAGAGTAAGAATTCTACAAAGAGACAGTACTTTTAAGGCAAGGTTAAACTTTGAACTTTTAACTATGAACTTACTACTGCTCATCAAGATCATCGAAGCAGGAAAAAAAGAAAAAGAAAAAGAAAAACATGAAACAAGGACATATAGGAAAAGGAAATGAAAAGAGCTTTATTAGTCAGTTTCTTCTCCTGCCTGACTCAATTATCAGATTTTGCATTTAAACTTAAGACAGGAGATCAAACAGCAAGAACCACTTTGTACTTTTGCCAGGAGACCATATGATATCTTTCAGTGACTCTCCTGAATGCCAAGATTCAGAATAAGGAGCCATGCTTCTAACTTAGTATGTTTTACATTACATATGGTGTAATTTGTTAACTGAAGAGAAGAGGGAGGGGGAAGAGAAAAAGGAAGGGAAAGAGAAGAGAGTGAAACTCATCAGTGGCAATTTTCATGGAAGAGATCCAGGATTTATGGTCCAGTTATCAATCAAGACAAATTGAGACAAAAAGAGAAATATTTGTAATAAATCTCCACATAAATTGTAAATAAAGGCAATCCAAAAGCTTAGTATTAACCTAATATATTCTGCCTATTATGATTTTTTTTCTCAGTGTCTGAACAGAAATCATAAATAAAACAAAAACACGGTAAATGCAAACATGAAGAACTGAATGACAGCTAACAATACTGTACTGCATAACTAATATTTCATTGATTTTGCTAATTAAAATATTTGGTAAAAGTTTGGAAATAGATTATATTTTGATATGAATTGTGGAGGACAGTTTTCATTTTAATATGAACCGGTGGTTTTATAATTAGTTATGTTTGCATTATGCTGATGCGCTGTTTTTTATTATTGTATGAATCCTTGTAGAGTATGGCAATATAAAGATACAATAAATAAATGCAAATCCTTTGATACCACTTTCATCATTTCAACTCTAAGCAGCTTACAAGCATAAAAATACAAAGTATTGTATTAATAGTACCATAGCCACAAAATCAACCAAAGCTATCAACCTACAGTACATCATGTAATACTTTCAGTTGTACCACTTTATAATCCTAAATTGCAAAATCTAGTGCCATGTAACATCAGAAGCTATAATCACTCATCCCAAATACCTCTAGCTGCTCACACCTCTGTTCCTAAATACCTACTGGAAGAGTTGAATTTTCAAAGGTCAGGTTTTCTGAATGTCAAGAGTGATGGGGCAGATCTAGTGAGGGCAAAGCCTATAGGAAAGAAAATGCTTGCCTCTCAGCCCCCCCTCCCTAGATTTTGCAGAAGCTGGAGGCTCTCTGGAAGCAACCTCACATATGTACTTAAAGGGATTCCCATGTTTAACCGTAACCTTTTAAGCCATTACAAACAGATAAGTTGTTAAGGTTTTTAATGAGATGTATGACCTTCTAGATTTGTTTTTATCTAAACTTTAATTATTATATAACATTGGGGGTTTAGCTTTTCTTATTTTCAGCTTTATTGTTGGGCATACATTCTGACTTCCCTTTCTTCATGTAATTCAAATGATCAAGTCCAAAAATTCTTACAGGCCTAATTAGGAAGTGTAGCAGAAGTTTAGATCCTTTTTCAGTCAAGATTCAACTGTATTTCTAGCAGTAAAGGATGCAATGCATATTTGGATGTTGCTGGGACAAAAGTGTAATTTTTTACCTTTATGCACATGATAAATAAATTCACACAATAAATGTTAACTTTGGGATAATCCCAGTTTGAAAAATTCACATAAATTTGTAGGAGAGTATTGTATTTCATGGGATAATAGGGACATCAATAATTTAAAACAGTTAATTGCTTGTACTTGATGGATGTTTTTAAATAATCAGAATTATTGCAAAATAAATTTACTTTGTTTCAAACTGTGGAATGGCAATAGAGTAAACTTGATTTTCATATTGAACATTTGAGGGAATGATTAAAAAGGGTTGACTGTCAACTCCATTATCCCAGAAATGTAAAATGATGGAAGGTATCGTTATACATATAATATTGATTTGTCGCATTATCATTCTGTTTTGGTTTAATATTCCTAAATGTGTTAATCTAGAGTATTATTAAATTCAATACATAAAGTTTTAAGTTTTAGGGGCAGCTACCTCAGTTCCTTGTCATACTGCTGAATCCAAGGAAAGGGTGTTACTATAATAACTATAGACTGGATTAAAACAAAAAAAGGATCCAGAAGGATTATCTCCCTTAAAGTTGGAGGAGAAGAGGGCTTGCATCTACTGGAGTAGTGCTGGTTTCATAGAAGACTGGCTGTCATATCAAGTGTGGAATTCAGAATAGGCTTCAGTCTTGGCCTTCAGTCCATGGCACAGCCCAATTCACTTGTCTTTCTGTATCATCCTCAACAGTTTTGGCAATGTCTTGGTCTTGGTAGAATGCTTTCAGCTTCTCTGCAGCTAATTTTTATGAAGTAAAGTTTAGAGGCAGTAATCTATTCATCAGTTATAGTTAGTTTTGGTGAATGGACTCAGGCTAAGGAAACAGTATTTTAATACAGATCTTGAAATACAATTATAAAATTGGCTAATGCTTTTGAGTCATAAGATGATAAAAAACGATAGCTCTACTGTCTTAGTCACATGGATGTCATGGATATTACAGATGTCAATTTCCTAACTATGAGTCACCAAGAAAATGTAAAGAGCATTTGTATATATGTTCTGGAAAGCATAACTGCTAAATGATCGAGAAGGAGGCTGCTATCCAAAATAGCATTTTGTTTCAGCCAAATGTTCTCCTCTAAGCCAACTCATAGTGTTCCAACAGGAATAGTTTCCCCTTGACTGGCAGAAATCTAGGCTTCCTTATAGCAAGGGTTTCCCTTCCAGCAAATAAACAACAAAAAAGCAAGGAAAGATATAGGATGAGATTATTTTACGCCAGAGAACAGACATGTGTATAGAACTCTCTTTGTTTTACATTCTAGTAAAAGTTTAGATTGAAAATCAAACTGAAAAAAATGTAGAATTTGGATTTATCAGCACAATAGACCTCCTTATTTTGCAATGCACGTCCTCCCTCTCTTCATTTCATTCATCTTTTCTGTTTTTCTTTTCTTTCTTTTTCTTTTCCTGCTCCTTCTTCTTCTATTCTGTTTCCTTCTCTTACTCATTCCTTTACACTTTTTTTTAAAAAGGAGCCAATGTTTGAGTTGCCAGAGGAGCTAGGATCTACATATATAATAGAAGCAGTTAGAAGCTGTTGTTCTTCTCTTGTCAGTTGTATAACTGTGTAATAGTTCCTTACAAATTGTATTCTTCAAAACAGAAGGGACACTGATAGCTCTACTGTCTTAGGCACAGTGTCTGGCATCTCTAATAGGATAAGGTAAATCTATCAAAGAATTGCTGCTACTTTGCTCTGTTCGGGAAGGCTATAGATGCTCTCAAAATGATTAGGTTTTAGAAAAAGTTGCTTGCAAAGTTGCATTAACTTTAATTTAAAAAAAAATATTATATTTTCAAAAAGAGTTAAAATACAGAAATCAAGGAAAGGAAAAAAAGAAAAAAGAATAGAAAAAAAGGGACATAGAAAAGAAAGAGTAGCTTCCGACTTTCCTTGGTACAGGTATAAATGTAAAATATATTCGCCTCTTACTCTAATATCTAAAAGTTTACATAATAAAAAATAGTTTTTAAACTAATATTCAAGAAAGTCCTAAAATCAAGTTGCATTAACTTTAATGAGTGAATTTCTTAAACACTTCTTCCAGATCATTTTTGAGGTGTTCACAACCCTACTGTTCAATGTAAATTATTTAAATATTTCTTCTACTAGAAAATATATTTTCCAAATCTTTCACAAAGTTAATTAAAATTTAAAAATAATAACAGTATTCATGCTTCTATTACATTAATGTGATAGCATTAATGGAAACCTGACTTAATGATCAGAGTCAAATCAGATTTAGGTCTTTTGTGGTACTAACGAAATATGAATGTATTCAGGTCTACCAAAACATGTTGAATACACATAACAAATAATATCTTCGCTTCACAGTGTAAGCTATGAATAAAACTCATTTACCTCCTTACAAAAGTCATCTCCAGATCCTAAAATATTGCAGAACGAACAAACACTCATAAAAGCAATACCACTAAAAAAACTACAAGGATTCTGGTCCCATCTCATCTCTACTCTGCAATCACTGCATTGAGTTTTGTCTTAGAACTATAGCTGTGAAGAACTAGTACATTTCACTAAGTCTCTGCTCCTCTTAGTCCCTCCAATGTCTGGCTGTGAAAAGCCCAGGTCAGACACAGTCAGATCTTTTTTCAGTGAATCACTCCCTGTTTTTTTTTTAAATTAGATTTCAGTTTAGTCTACTTTAGAATAGAAATGTGTGTCTTTGTGGGAACATGAGTGTTTAACAAGTTACCAAGGAAGAGCTAGACAATGTTATGGAAAGTATATTGTGCTGACCCAGGAGGGGGATGTAGAGATTCGGCCTCTGTGAAGTGTGTAGCTAATGAAGTCAGCATGCATTCAGCTTATTAGTTCCAAAGACAGCTGCTGTTTCCTGACACTCTGTCCCAAAGTGCCATGCAGAAGAAAAGAGGGAGGAAAACCCAGTCCTTGGTAAATCAGCTGAGGAAAGTTCAGAGAGTAGAACCAAAGGGCAGGTGTCTTTGGTTTAGAACCAAAAACGACTTTCATGTCAGCAGTGAGTTGACTTCCGTGGATAAAATGGAAATTTTGTGGCTTCAGGTCACAGAGATCCATGTGCACCAATGGAATCTCAGGAAGTACTTTAGAATCAAAACTGCTTTTAGTGACAAGACCATTGGAGATGTTTGCTGGTGTCTGGTATTTATCCTGTAGATGTATAAGACGGAACTTTCCAGGCTTAACAGCTTTATGCTGAATTTCATTCATTGTTCATGGTGCCCCAACATACCAATAATAAAGAAGTATAGCTGACACTGTAGAAGTATTTGTGGATATGAATTAGTTCATATATTTATGTCTAATTTGGAAAGTGTGAATACAGTATCCATCTGGGAGAAAAAAAAAAGTCTGTTACTGTTATAATGTTTTCCAGCCATGCAGGAACCTTAATTCTTGGGAAGGGTTCATATTCTATGAGGCAAAAACGGGAAACCTGTGGCCCTTGCCATATGTGAAGATATTGGGAATTGTGGTTGGTTCAGCAATTTCTAGAGAATCAGATTCCCCATTCCTGCCTGAATGGCATGTGTGAAGAGATGGGACATTACAACTAGAATGGAGAAGAAATTGCTTGGCTTGAATTTTTATACAAACATGTATAATTTGCACTCACGAATATGAAACTCAGAACAGAAATGGTAAAATAGTCTTGTCAGAGATTTGCAATTTCGTGAGCAGCTCAAAAAAGTGCACAAAATACATTTTTACAGAAAAGCATGCACAAAAATATATTACATTCTGGAAAATCCAGTTTCAGAAAGTATACACGTAAATAAGCGCATACAAAGTTGAAGATATTAGAAGAAATGAACATTAAAATGCATATTACCATTCATGTGGACTATGTTCTTTTTCCCTTAAATTTAGACACTAATGCTGAAACAGACCAAAATGACTGGCCTTTAAGAAATTAATTAATTAATTAGTGATTGAGCAATTTACAGAGGTGTCCTCCCCTACTTACAGTATAGCCAGGTAATGAATGGTCTGTGTATGAAGCCCCATATCCCCATTCAGTCAGGAGTAGCTTGCTTTATGCAGATTGAGAAAGAGGGGCGGAGCAGGTTCTGTGAAATCTAAGCAGACCTCCCATTTCCTGTAATGGCCATAATGTTAGCGTTTTCTCATAGGAAGAGGCAGAGGAAACAGAAGTAATGAGTGTCCAGTGGGACTGGATTGTGCCCTCAATAAATAAGCAAATATTTTTTACATATTTTTTTCTATAGTTGTTTGGGACAAATCCACTGAGATTTAGTGGTATTTAAGGCTGAAGTTTCATTTACCCATGCAATGAAGTGATGAAGGATTGCACTCAGTAGTGATAAGAGCAGCAAAGCATCAATTTTCTGTACTTATTGTGTCTTTTACTTCTTGCCCATCAGATCTCTTCAGAGTGGCCTGGAATCCTTTAGGGAAATAATGGTAAGGTAAGACACCGGCAGGTTGATCGGATGAATTTGCAGAATTTTTGTAGATAAAATAAAACTGGTTGATGCCAGTTGAGCAAACAATAGAGAGGTGACTGAGGTAATACCTTGTATTTCAAGGTGCACTTCTTCTGAGTCTGTGGAATCTGATGGTGAATACAGTTCTGTCACCTGCAGGCTAGTTCCATGACCTTTCTGGCTCTTTGGGCAACTGGAGGATATGTGCAGCTGGATGCTTTTTTGAGGAAAGATGTGATGACCCCTGCCTTGAAGGATGCAGTAGTGCACTATCTTGAAGAAGCTGTCTTTTCATATGGCCATCACTGATGACTTTCATTCTGTCTCCAACTTTCTCTTTATAGATAAGCTAGCACTATAGAGGATACTAGCTAGAATAGGATCAGTGTATTTGGCAGACTATACCATTTACTTGGATGACTGTATAAAATAATTACTTAGTGTATTCCTTCTTTCTCTCTTGTATATCCATGCCTTGGGAGTTTAATCAGAATTAAAAATGGATGTTCTGAAATGAAGGGATCTCCCACTTCTGATTCAGCAGAAAGCTGAAAGGAGGGTGAGGGATCATGGAAAATCTTCTTATAAAAACATCCAACTATGTCTTCATATCCTGTAGGCTCAACAGAGTCTAGATATGTAATATATCCATGTCAAATCTCAAATGTGCTCTTAAGTTAATATATCATTAGAGATGCTTTCATTTAAAGACAGCTGTTTTAAAATGTTGGGTGTGGGAATAGCAGCCTGGTTTTTAGAACTGTCTATGAAAAGGGGATGCTTTTCTATTAATCTTAAAAACAGGACTAATTCAGCTCATGTCTACAACAATTTTAGCATCCAAACTGTGTATCAGTTTAGCAACTGGTAATATATTCCATGGTAGAAGCTGAAACAACTGAGGATGTGTACTACATATTTGTTCTAACCATTGTTCTGACCATACAAAATAGAAATGATTTTGGTATGTGAAATAACTACAACCAAATACGTACTGTTGTATTTCTGTTTTTCCACCAGGAGCTCATGGGTACTTATATAACATTCCTCTTCTAATTTTATCCTCACAACAGAAATAGTAACTCTATGAAAGAAAGATCAGAACGAAATCACTCAGCAAGCTTCCATGGCAGAACGTGGACTTACATTTGCATATCCCTGCTCCTTGCCCAGTGCCCTGACCATTAAATCACACTGCAGGGATATTCAGTGGAATGCCAATAACTAGCCATTGGGGCTGATATCAGGTAGACTGAGACAACTATCTCAGGTGGCAGATGCTGGGTGTGGCAATGGCACCCTTCCAGTTTTTACTCCTGAAACCCTTGGCTGTTTCCTTCTGGGGGAGAGAATTGCATACATCACTCAGCCTGATTTTAGTTCTTTATACTTGTCTGGCTGTTCCTGGTACAATGGATGATTCTATCCCATTGTCAACACTGAAGCAAAATTCAGATGCCAGCCCTTTCAGTTTTACATGTGGAATGGATGGGTTTCAGTCTTGTCCTTTGCTTCAGGCACCAAAACTCTGCTACTGAAATGGAGTTCATTCCTACATAGTTCTGTTAGCATCTGTCTAGAATTATGATGTTTCCCACCATGAAGATAATAATAGGATCGCTTTTTTAGGGTCACTGCACTGCATCGGCTCATTCCCTCATGGGTGAGGAGCCTATGCCCTGGAGTTCCAAGTGCCATCCATTATTTTAGCCACACACATGGCCAGTTGCTGTTGTAGCCTTTGAATCAAACTCGTTTCTTTCAGTTACTGGCATCTTCAAACTCATTTCTTTCAGTAACTGGCATCTTCAACAGAAAGTAGCATATCATGAACAAAATAAGAAGAATATGATATAATCACACCAAAGATCTAGTCCAGTACAGTTTTTACAACAATCTCTACTTAAATGGTTCAGGAAGGGAAAGGCTTGAAGACACTGTCCTTCACCCACTATTGCTATGCAGCATCTGCTGTGAAAAAAACATATTGCTTCTGATTGGGGCATTCTATGTAGCCATCATGATGACCACTGAGGATAGATAAATGTATAAAGAATTGGCTTAAGTCACTTTTAAAGTCATCTAAAACACTGAGTTTCATTAATTATTCATTCTTACTTTAGTGCATTTATATTAGAAATGTGCATCATTTTTGGCTAAAACCAGATTAGGAAGCAAAGTGGAACAATTCAGAACAGATTTTCATTTATTTAGGGTAGAATCAAGGGGTCTGAATTTGTCCCAAACAGGTTATGGGCTGCTACAAGCTCTAATGCTTCTTTGAAGCTCCAGTCCAATCAGATTGGCAGACAGGGCATGCTGTGGGTCCTGTCTGTTGGGAACTACACTTGATGAGTCCCAGGAGACGGGCCTTCTCTGCCGTGGTGTTCACTTTATGGAACATCCTCCCCCTGCCCTGAAGTGAGATTAGCTCCATCCATACTTATTTTCTGGAAGTCCCTCAAGACCTTGAGGAGGCTCCATTATTGCTGTTAACATCTAATTTCTTGTATGCTTTATGTTTTTTTAAACTTTTTAATACAGACTGTTTGATATGTTTATTGTTTTATATCTTTGTTGTACAGTACCAGAATTACTTTTTTGTGAGATGGGGGCCCATATAAATTATACACACACACACACACACACACACACACACACACATACTGTATATATATAATGACACTACAATTTTAACAATTTTATCAAAATATCATAATAAGGGTGGGAGAGAATATTAGATTAAATAACAGTTTCTTGGACTCTGGAAGGAACTGAAGGGTTGAGAAATACCTTTATTTTTATTATATGGTCTCTCATTGCTGCCCTATTCTGAGAGGCTGGAGAATAATATTTTGTAAACATGTTAGTTTGCAAAAATATAAGAAGATGAAATTATGGTTTAATTTGATATCACAGTATTCTTTACATCTTTAGATCCAGAACTAGTGAAAGAATCCATGGCAGCAGTATTACACAATACACTGAACCTAGCCAAATACACTAAGATTGAAATACCCAGAATTGTGGATCTCATCAACCTCTGCCTCATTATCTACTTTCAGTTTGATGGACAAATATACCAACAAATCAGAGGAACGCCATGGGATCACCATTCTCAGGACTCTTACCAGAGTCTGTAATGCAGCATCTAGAAACCATTGCACTCCCTCACATACAATGAAAAGTATGGATCCAGTATGTAGACAACACCTTTGCCATAATAAAAAAGGAATAACTAAAAAAGACACATGAAACAATCAACAACATCTTCAAAGGAATAAAATTCACAAGGGAAGAAGAAAACAACAATGTATTACCCTTTCTGGATATCCTCATCAGCAGAGGAAACAATGGCAAATTAGAAATACAAGTCTATAGAAAAATAACCTACACTAACCAAGTGCTCCATTACCAAAGTAACAACCCAACCTCCCACAAGAGAAGCTATGTAAGAACATTATTCAGACAAGTACAAACACACTGCAGCAATCCAGAACACCAGAAAAAGGAAACAGACCACCTATACAACATCTTCTAACAAAATAGATACCCATGCAACTTTATCAATGAGTGCCTGACCACTCAACCCATTACAGCACAACCAACACAAGCTATGAAAAGGGTAACACTACTATACATCAAAAACATCTCAGAAACACCCAACAGACTATTATAACCACATGGCATTACTGTAGCACACAAACCAACTAAAGCCCTCCAAAATATCTTAAGTAAACCAAAAGACCCAGTAGGCCAAGAAGAAAAAACAGGAGTCATTTACAACATGCAGGATAAGGACTGTAACAGCCACTATGTAGGACAGACAGGCAAAAAACTAGCAGAGCACATCCATGAACACCAATTAGCAGTCAGAAGTCATGATGAAGACTCCTTAATCTCACAGCACATGAACAGACTCAACCATAGTTTCAACTGGGAAACTGTGAGAATCATAGACCAAGCTAAATCCAAAAACTCTAGGGAGTTCCTGGAAACTTGGCATTCAGACAAATCAGTCATCAATAGACACATAGAAATGAACCATATTTACACCCCATTCAAAGGAGACAATAAAAAAGCTAAGAAGGAAACAAAAAGATCAGAACACTTCCTCTCTAGCAGCCAACCCCTAGGTGAGCAGGGATCATCACCAGGGAAACAATCAAGCAGAAAACAATACTCTAATCAAGGAACTACCAAGAAGAAAACCACAACCCCACCAACACTGGCACAGAGCAAGCTACAAACAGGGAGCAAACCCCACACTCACTCACACTGATGATATTATCTAATTGGGTAGTGAAACATCTGCAAGCAAACAACCAAGCTCAGAGAGCAACAAGGACTCCACAGTTCAACCCTGAGCTATATATATTCTCTTCTATTGGAAACATGTTAGTGTATTTGAGTGGTGAATAATATATACAGTAGAGTGGCTAGTGAGTTTATTCTCTTTACTTTGGCTCAATCCCTGGCAAACAGCTTCACCATATTTAGAAAATGATATAATCATTTCTTACAGCATCACTTTCTTTGCACTTAGTTCAATCTGCGTGTCTGAAATTTGACACAAGTTTCCCTACTGTAAAGGATATCAGTTCTGTAAACTTCAGTATACCCAAACCAACTATCATGGGAATAGGCCTTTAAAAGATAAGATTTTAAAGAGGTGAAGCTTGAAATAGCTTATTTGGAATCTGACATTCTTCTTCCCATCACACAGATCTAGTTTTTTTGAAAAACAAAACAGTCCATTTCATTTTGTTGATAACTAAAAATGTTTCACCCAGTGGTATTTTGCCCATGATACTTTACTGGATAATTGAGTTTGTCAAAATTGTTATGAAATATGATTGGATTGGCCAATCCATAGTTTTGGTCTGGGTTCATGAACCAGAACACATTGACTATTGTTGTTGTTGTTGTTATTCAGTCGTTAAGTTGTGTCCAACTCTTCATGACCCCATGAACCATATCGTGCCAGGCCTTCCTGTCCTTCACTGCCTCCCTGAGTTTGCTCAGTTTCATGCTCAACATTGACTATGCAACCCCCTAATTTATATACCCTTTCTACCAAGAAAGCACAGAAGTAGATAATTATAAAATCCAGAAACAATCAGATGTGACTAAAGTCTAAAAGTCTTCTTGGACCACTGAAGATATCTTCAGAAGCTGATAGCTCAAACTCATTTCCCTGTTGTTGTTGTTTTCTTTCTCTCAGGGCTTCTATAACTGCAGGAAAGGAGTGCTGTCCCAAATCTTTTGCCATCTGTTTTTATTGGGTGATTCACAGAGTTCTAATAATGTTGAGAAAGGAAAAGAAACTCCCTACAACTACTGTGTCCACTATGCCTTTAGGCTAGTGCTCATATTTGGAATATTGAAAGGTAGCTCCTGTATGGAAGGTTGGCTCATTCTCAAAATGTATGCCTTGATAGTTACAAAGCCACCATTTCTAATAAGGTCAGTTGAAAAACTCCACAATGTTCTTCAACATTGCCATATATTATAATATAAAAACTGCTGTGGAAAAACATGCTGCCTCTGATTAGGTCTTCTATATAGTCATGAAGGTGACCATTTATGGATAGATAAATGAATAAAATATAGGCTTAAGTTTCTTTTAAGCCATCTAAGATGGTGAATTTCATCAATCATCATCAATCATCTGGAAGAATGCAAAATGGTTATACTTTTAGAAATGCACGCACACATACACATTCCCATAAGAAAATTACCTTCCATCTTATAGAACAGGAAGCAAAGACATCAAAAACTAGCTAATATTGAGAAATCTTGCCAGAGAACAGACAATACACACAGTACAAGCAAAATATACTTTGTCCTGCACTATCTCTTCTAGTCCCCATGTTTACAATTTTTAAATTTCATATGAAATACATTTAAAATGAAGTGACATGTTTATTTGCAATAATAACAATAATAATAATAAAGTTTATTTTTAAAGACAACTCTATATTGTAACATCATTGTGTTCCAGCTGGTTGAGGACTTTAAAAACATTGCATATTTTGCTCATAATCTAACACAAGCGTAGCTGGATTTACTGGCTGTTACTTATATTTAGATTTTCTCTTCTACATCACCATTCTATACAATGAATGAGGCTTACTTCCAGATAAGTGGTATAAGTTGTGCTGATTGTAAGCAAACAGAACAATACTCTTGATAAACTAACCAGATGAATTATCTTGCATTTCCTATACTTTAACTGCAGGTTTAGAGGATGCTTGATGTTAAACTACCATTAAACAAACTCTTGTTTTGTGTTCTAAAAGTTTATTAAACTTGAAATAAAGGGTCACTTCTGCACCTGAGAAAGATCTAGAATTATACATGTTGGGGTGAGAAGAAAGATGCAATGTGTGGAGTAATTACACAAAATGAGTAGGAGCTATTTCCTTCCTTACAAAAGTCATGCAGGCACTATTTTCTGGTTTTACAGGATCTAGATTTTGGGGGTGATTGGGAAAGTGTCCTTTATTTTTGGTTTATTTTTAGAGTATTAGGTCTAAAGACTATTTTAAGGTTCTACACTGCATTTTTCATGTGTTTCCCACATCAAAGGGATGATGTCTGACAGGGCCCCAGAGTCTGCAATAAAAGTACATTGACTAAAGTTACTCAGAGTTGTCTAACCAAGGTCCAAATTAATATACATTAAGGCAAATCTCCAGAATTTAAATGTGTATGAGCAAATGTCTATATTTCGGAGCTGCCAGACAGTTGGTAGTGAAATCATCAATAGATAATGAGTCAGAATGGAGTAGGGAGTGAGATAACAAGAAACTATCATTACTGAGAAACTTAGTTCATTTCTCCACATAGTTCAGTTGTTATTTGCATTTTCACTATGTGAAAATATGAAGGGGGAGAACTACTCATAAGGAATTACTTATTCATATCTCTCTTTTTAAGTTGTGAAGCAATGACAGTATATGGTATCACTGATTTATGCAAATGTGCAAATACTTTGATTACAAAGCAGTGGCTTTGCTGTACGTAAAGGACCATGCCTAATTCAAAAGGAGACTTCTTCAGCACCAATCTAAACCCATTAGAGAAAGGTCAAGAAAGTATGCCTTTCATAGAGCTACAAAGATGGCACAGAAAACTCTTTTTCCTGCTGTACAGTGATTATTCTGATCTTTGCAACATGCAGGCAGTCCCTGGCTTAAGAACAAGTTCCATTCCTAAGTCTGTCTTTAACTTGAATTTGTATGTAAGTCATAACTCATATTTATGAATGGGCTGCCTATTACTAAAAATGGCAGACGGTGTTCTCCTTCCTCAAGCTGACGAACTGCTGAAGCCACACAAAGTTTTCATGAACCACTGAAAATGCTGAAAACAGGCTGTATATTAAAAAGGTGCGGCTTCAGCAGTTCATGAAAACATTGTGCAGCCTCAATGGTTCATCGGCTTGAGGAAAGAGAATGCTATCCGCCATTTTTAGTAATAGGCAGCCCATCTGTAAGTATGAGTTGTCTGTAAGTTGGACATTCATAACCTGGGGCTGCCTGTATATGGAGGCCTAACCTTTCACATACTGAAAGACAGATGACAATATGGAGATTCTAGACAAGTACTGATTGGGCTATTTCCGTCATTGAATTTTATGAAGAACTGGTCGACATTGCTTTCCATTTGTAATTCTCTTTCTTTACCATATCTGTCTTTTTGCTCAACAGATAGTGAATAGATAGTGATAGGTGTCCTTTTCAACAGATCTATGGTATATCCTCTATTCTATCAGGAACTGGGAGCATCTTCCAGCAAGAGCTGAAGCATGTTTGCTTGGCATAGTTAACTGGAAGCAGAGCTGTCTCCTTTCTGTGCCTGTCTTCTCTTGCACACCAGAGGGCAGGATTTAGCCATCTGCAGTCTTGGGGTCTCAGCACCTCATGATCTTGAGTTACCATTTTAGTTTTTAAGAAAGGTCCCAATAGTTTAGAGATTAACTTCTTGCCTATTTAGTTTGGAGTGTATACAGTGACATTCTCTGTGGGTTCACTGGCAGAACTCATTGTTTTCAGTGAGTTTGACTCTCAAATAATGGAAGAGGATTGTAGTTCTCCTGTATTTGTTGGGACAACAAGTAGGCTGTCTCAGAAGGATAATCTGCATGTAACAGCCCATTAGATTGGGCTCTGCATTTGTTAAGGACATTTCTTTGCTGAAGCACAGCTGTGCTTCTAACTCACCTTCCAAAAAGAACAAGCAAAGCCTTGATTATTCTAGGCAATTATGATGCATATTTGCAGCCTAAAATTTGTGGTTCTTTTCTTTCTACATAGGTTCATGCTGTCAGGCATGCTTGTAATATGATAACTTCTGAAAATGTAATCTCTCAGGGAACTTAATGAATTTTATAACAGTGTCTCAGTGTGTGGGGTTTATTCTTCTTTGGTACAATCCTGTGCCAAAATAAGTAGACAACTACTGCTAAGAATAATACAGCAAATTCTTGTCTTCCTCATATGTCCCTTGTGTTGGGTCCTGAAGAAATCTAATACTTGTTTCAGTATGTTTACAACAGTTTACAACTGTTCCCTAACTCCCTCCCTCCTTAACAAGAGTGATGCAAGGAATAAGTGGAGGTGGACACTTTTATTTCTGGTTCATGTCTTTTGGGACATAAATAAGTATTTTACTCTATTTATGTCTTAAACCATAGAATTTTTTAAAATCTTCAAAATATATATTTAGGCTGCAAACCTGTATATACTTACTTTTAGTGATATCACTAAATTGATTCATATGCCACATTTTCATCCCAAATGCAGGAACAGAATTTACTTTAGGTTTTTTTTAAACTAGGTAATAAAAACTCAAACTATTACAGTTAAAAATGAGCAATTCATGACTTATTTTTGAATTCATAAGTCCTTAAAACTGTGAAGGTGCACTGAAAACAAGATTTACTTTTGAGTGTGTGTGTGTGTGTATGCACATATACACATACACACCATCTCAGCAGTGGCAGCACTTGGCTGACCTTGTTTGATTGGAAGCTAATCAGGGTTGGGCCCATTTAGTATTTGGATAGGAAACTACTGGGCAGAGGCAACTGTATGATCTGATGCCTTCATTAAAATGATAAATCCAGCATCCTGCCATAAGCTCCCCCCTTTTTGTAAATGTGTGGTGCAACACTGCTTTCATAATTTCCTCCCCCTTGACCACTCTCCACTCTCCACCCCACCCCACCCCACCCCCGTCGACATCTCTACTAGTGGGAAACACCAAGGTTGTAAATCAGATTAGGAAGTTGAAAAACACCCCAGAAGAACAAAACAGTAAACAGCATGGACATATCACTCAATTCATCCAAGCTGAACTCAAAGGACATTTTTATTATTATTAATATTAGGTTTATATCCCACCTTTATTTTGTACAACTCAAGGCAGGGTATATAGGCATTGCATATTATTTTGAACATCTTTACTTATTCAAAATAAAGTTATTGCCTTCAGAAGGATTTTGGATGTTATTTTTTCATGACTAGCACAACTGGTTCTGCTTTTGATATGACTAGGAATGTTGAAAGATTCCATGCTTTTATGCTCCTTCAAGATGGGATTCATACAATGTCCTTTCATTTGTGAATGTTTGGGCTTTACTGTTCCAAATTATCATGCTGAGAGAAGGTACATGCAGTTTGTAGGGTGAAACTCCCATTATGTCTGACCATTCACCATGCTGGCTGAAAATGATCTACATATTATCTGAGATCTACAATTGGGAAAACCTAAGTAAGCAATGGGACCCCTGCCTGGAAATTGTTAAGGGAATAATTTATTAAAACGTCTACATAAAGGAAGCACGATCAAGATAACAATTAGCTAGCAAGATAAACAATTTGTGACAAAAGTCATAATTAAATAGCATGAGAAACCATTTATGGTAAAAGTCATATTCATTCAGAAAAAGACAATCCATAGATATGTGCTAAACATGATTTCTAATTAAAGAGGAAAAAGCCAACTTTATTTTTATCATTTAAAATGTTTAAAATAAAAAAGTGATTGTTAATATTTAATGTGGAAATGGTAGATATGAGTAAACATTTTAAAATTTGATCTTTGGTATAAAAACCAGAAATCATTTTTCAGTTTCAGCACAGTTTCTGATGTAATCATGTGTTCAGTATGTATATATGCATGTACTTATATGTAAAGTGGGGAGAAAACCTCAGCTTTCATGGTTTCTCACATTTGCAACTTGAACATACCTTATGCTAAACTAGAAAAAGCAATAACATGGGGAGGGGGTTGGACAGGGAGAAGGCAGAAGGAATAGGTGTGGTGGAAACAAATTGTTTATACTATTGTTTAAACTGAATGGAATTCCCATTATTTTTTCCCAATGTGAAACTGGAAAAGAATTACTTGGAACATGGATGCTGTTTTATCACAAATGTGTGTGGAGTTGTGTGAAGCTTCAATAAGTGATTCACTTTAAAGATGATCAAATCATCTTTTAAAATCAAAACTTGTAACTGTATCATCGAATTTATTTGAAGTATCACATTATAGACCTTCAAATTGCTTTGGGGAGCTGCAAAGGCAGTTGAATGATTTGATGGACTTTTTGGTTTGTGGAGTCTCGAGCAGTGCTAGAGTTTTCCTTCTCTATATAGGTGCTTTGAAAGGAGTGACGGGCTCGTTGATGCTGACTTGAGTAGCTGGGCAATGGATGTTATCATCTGTTCAAGGATTATCCATAAGAGGGCTTGGGGAACAGTTTGTCTCTAACTTTTCTATCAGAATTTGATAAGCAGGCTGTCTCGGAACATGAGAGAGAGAAATTCAGATTTATTCTCTGAGTGGGACTGAGTTAGTGAGTTTGCTGTTAGACTATTGAATAGCAAATAGGCTATTTTCTTGTTATAGAGCACATGACAATGTGTATAAAATAATATTGGGCTGCATGACTACGATACATGGCATTTCCATTCCATTCTGTAAAGAAGGAAGGAAAGAAAGCTAGTACCTAGCTGCAGGTGTCTTGATGCTTGTGGCTGAATCTTTTACTGAACTGAATCTTGAATTAGTTTGCATCAAATCTTATGGCCTTTGATTCTTGAATCTCAAATTCCAATTAAATTGTGCCATCTTTGACTCTTGAATTTGAAGGCTTGGTGTATTGTACAGGCCTAGTAGACAGCGTACTGTATGCCACTGACATATTTTGAAAAATGTATGTGTAAAGATTCTGCTCAATTTTTATTTGAGACTACATAGTAAAATGGGAATTAAATAAGGAATGTGTTATCTTAGGAAATAATATAATAATAATAATAATAATAATAATAATAATAATAATAATAATAATAATAATAATAATAATAGGCCCCCAGTGAGGACTACCTTGACATGGTTGTGGGGCCTGCGTGCTTCAAGGACGATGAGAGTGATGCCAGAGGTTCAGCCATACTGGACAGGTCTCATCAGAGGAGCCAGAAAAGAGTGCCTCTCCCATAAACAATATGGTGAGGTGTAATTTACAGAAACCTATACCAAATCAGTCATTGCCCAGGTCAACAAGGACCGAACTAGGCATTCTAGTTCCTGGATATCTGGTGACAAGAGGGCTACAGGACTCAGGAATGTATCTGTCACAAATATACAAAGACTAAAAACTGCAATCACAAATCCAATCCAATGAGAAGAGGGTATCTGAAAAGAATGTACCAGTTCTGGAAAGAATATCCAGAATCAGAAATAACAGAACAAAGGCAGATCAACGTCAATTTATAATACATAAAAAGTATTCACAGAAGTAGAATTGGAAGAACTGCAAAGGTCTACCCAGGGCAAAAAAATGAAGCCTTGCCAGAAGTAGCTCAGACAGTAGAGACAATCCAGGGGGAGTTGGTAGTAGAGGAAGCCAGCATTGCTTTAAATCGTGCTTATTCCCAAATCAGGCACCCTCTCCTCTGCCTTCTCCTCAGAAAGATCAAAGCCCTCTAACTAAAAAACAAGAGGAATTGAAACAAAGAATAACTGAGCATCTAGAATGGCACAAAAACAACAGAATAAGGTTGAAACTTGTTACAAAGAAACAGCTAGCACAAGTATTAAAAGATGCCAATACTGTAATACCAAATATAAACACTGGCTGACTGCAAGATACAAACCAACTGATGTACA
Organism: Python bivittatus; assembly: GCF_059951505.1. Taxonomy (NCBI): domain Eukaryota; kingdom Metazoa; phylum Chordata; class Lepidosauria; order Squamata; family Pythonidae; genus Python; species Python bivittatus. Next base: position 19,435,544 of record NW_028277074.1, read on the forward strand.
GCCTGGCTGCAGTTATAACTGAATACCTTGGATGCAAGATCAACAAAAAAGAAAAAAAAGCCAAATAGCGCACCACCAAAATGGAAGATCAGACTGGAAAATAAGATCAGCATGCTAAGATCAGATGCAAGCAAGCTAGAACAGATGAAAGAAAAGAAGCTGGAGAACAAGACGACCAAAGAATATCTGATCAAGAAATAACACCTAGAAACAAAGAAGATCAAGGAAGCATTGGAAATAATAAAGCAGAAAATAACAACCATAGCCAAGAAGATCAGCAGATACAAAGATCAATTGTACACTATGGGCAGAATCTCCAATTTCAGTCGAATCAGAAACATTTCTATAATCCATGAGTGGAGAGACTGCAATTAACCAGTCAACACCTGACAAAGAAGAAACAGTGCAGCTCTGGGTGGAGCTATGGGACAGCCCCCAAAAATACAAGAAGAATGCAGCTTGGATAAAGGAGTAGATAAGAATAAAAAAGAAGCTGAAATGAAAGAACTTGTAATAAAAGCAGAAATGGTGGAGAAAAGGATAGGGAAGATCAAGAAATGGTCAGCACCAGGTGAAGATGAACTGCATGGTTTTTGGTTGAAACATCTGACTGCTCTGTATCCACTCATTGCCAAATAATTTAACAACATACTACAAGGAGGTGAAACTGAAGATTGGTTAACATCTGGCAAAACTTACCTGAACATGAAAGATCCAGAAAAAGGGGAGCACCAGGCAACTACAGGCCAATTACCTGCTTGCCAATAACTTTCAAATTGCTAACTGGTGTGGTAGCTGATGCAGTCTAACAGCATCTAGTTGAAAACAAGCTCTTTCCACCTCAGTAGAAAGGAAACCACCCAAACAGCAGAGGGACAAAAGATCAACTTCTAACTGACAAGATATTTTTGGAAAATTGTAAGAAAAGGAAGACCAACTTGAATGTAGCTTGGATTGATTATAAGAAGGCATTTGACTCCCTGCCACATGATTAGATAATCAAATGCCTAGAAATAACAGGAGTCAGTAGAAACACCAGAAGCATTGTGCAAAAATCAATAGCACAATGGAAGACAGAGTTGCTGGTCAATGGGGATAGCCTGGGAGAGGTTAACATGAAGAGAGGAATCTTTCAAGGAGACTCACTATCACCACTACTGTTTGTCATTGCATTGATTCCTCTGTCAACAGTACTGAACAAGTCAGGCCATAGCTATCAAACATCAAAAACATCTGCCAGGTTATCCCACCTCCTTTACATGGACTATTTAAAGTTGTATGGAAAAACACCATCTGAAATGGAATCGCTACTCAACACTGTCCGAATGTACAGTCAAGATATTGCAATGGAGTTTGGACTGAACAGATGTGCCACCCTTACCATCAACAGAGGAAAAATAGTGAAAACTGAAGGAATCAAGATGCCCTATGGAGATAACATCAAGAGTCTGGATGAAGAAGATCACTACAAATACTGAGGCATCCTTCAGGCTGACAACATCAAGCACACTGAGGTCAAGAAGAAGGTTAGTAGTGAATAGATCATGAGAGTGAAGAAAATCTTAAAGTCCAAACTCAGTGGTGAAAATACCATCAAGGCGATTAACACCTGGGAGATTCCAGTCATTTGATATATAGCTGGAATAATGGACTGGACTCAAACTGAACTAGAAGCCCTGGATAGGAAAACAAGAAAAATAATGACAGTGAATCATTCCCTTCATCCACACAATGTGTTGACAGACTCTACTTACCAAGGAACATAGGTGTGTGTGGAATGTTGCAAATACACCAGACAGTTGAGAAGAAAAAAGGGCATTGGAAGAATATCTGAAGGACAGTGAAGAAGATGCACTGAAGCTAGTACACCATGAAGGCTTACTGAATAGCAAAGAGACCAGACTGGCCTACAAGAAAGACCAAATAAAGAATAGAAAAGAGACATGGCAAGGCAAAGTATTACATGGCCAGTACACAAAAAACTAGCAGGCAGATAATAACAAGACCTGGCAATGGCTAAGAGCAGGAAAGTTGAAGAAAGAGACAGAGGGACTAATTCTGGCTACATAAGACCAAGCCGTAAGAACAAATGCATATGAAGCCAGAATTGAGAAGACAGCAACAGACAACAAATGCCACCTTTGCAAAGAAGCTGAAGAAACAGTGGGCCAACTAGTTAGCTGCTGCAAGAAGATTGCACAGACTGACTACAAACAACAGCATGACAAAGTAGCAACAATGGTGCATTGGAATATCTGCAAGAAATACCATTTGCCTGAAAGCAAGAACTGGTGGGATCACAAAACAGACAAAGTAGTAGAAACTGAAGAAGGTAAAGTGCTCTGGGACTTTAGAATTCAAACAGAAAAGCACCTGCCACACAACACCCCAGATTTAACAATTGTTGATAAGAAAGAGAATAAAGTCTGGATAGCGGACATTGCAATACCCGGAGACAGCAGAATAGAAGAGAAAGAACTGGAGACAATCACAAAATATAAAGACCTGCAAATAGAAACAGAATGACTATGGCAAAAGAAAACAAAGATAGTACCAATAGTAATCGGCACCTTAGGTGCAATCCCAGAACATCTGGAGCACCAACTTGAAAACCATCAGCATTGACAAAATAACTATCAGTCAATTGCAAAAGACAGCTTCACTTGGAACAGCTTACATTCTTTGACAATACCTTTAACACCATCAAACAACAACATCTGCCTACCCCAGGTCCTTGGGAAGGACTTGATAGGTGGATAAAAATGCCAAATCCAGTCTAAACTTCTGGCTGACTGTGCAACCAACCATAATTAATGGCATGACATTCCCATTACACGGCAACACAGAATTTAGCAGTGAACTTTCCCTCACCTCATTATGGGATTTGAAGTCTGGCACATTTGGAGGGTACCACATTGGGAGAATGTTGGCATACACAATGTAAAAATAGATCATACACATCTATTTTGTTATTATTGTATATATTGGAAACCAATAACTGGAAGCAAATTCCCATTAAGCATATATGTAGAGTGTATAAATGTCTACCCTTTAACCATGAAGATGTAGAATACTATAAGTGCATTCCCCTTCAGCTTTGTTGTCCTTGTAAAAAACCCCCTGCAATGTGGGAAAGGCAGCCCCCAGAGTATTTTAAGTGATTTAAGTGTTTCTTGCTTGCATTTCTGTGCATACATGAGTGCCATAGGAACTTTGCTCCTGGTAGTCCATAGACTTTCCGTGGTGTATTCTAAAGAACTCTTGCTGTTGACACCTTTCCTCTCCCTCTTGCCTTTGATAACCTGGGATTCTCAATGTGATGACAGCTCACTGTTACCGCTGTCATGTGGCAGATAAACACAAAGGCTTGCAAAAATCCTCCCACAGGAGATGATGTGTATACCTTGGCAGCAGTTTGCTCCAAACATTATTCAACTCTTTGGAAATCTTTCAGAAATTTAATTTATTTGTCAAGGTTTTAACGGTTTGTCTTTTAAAAGCAGCAGCTTGTCTGTAGTCCTGGAAACGCCATTAGGGGTCTGTGTGACTCAATTTATGACTCAGGAAACTGACCAGTCTATCCTTTAAAGCACATTTTTAGTTCTATACCTTGGTCAAAGGAAAATCCAAGCAAACTAGATTCTCCCCTCAGAGCAATTATTAGGCCATCTCTGCTACATTTAAACACCCAATATGTATTTGCTATTGCATGTTGCATCAGAATACTCTAACATGCTTTTTTGTTACTATAACTTCCTAGGGGGGCTTATTTGGGGGGAGGGTGTGTGCATAATCGCTACCATCCCACAAACAGCAAAGATGGCTAATGGGATTTTACTCCAAAAATAGAAATAAATACAGAAAGGAGAGGAGAGGAGAGGAAACTGAATGTGTTGAATGTGCTCACATGCATTATCTGGATCTTAGTGCACATGGAAAATTTAAAGTTAGGATATTTACATATAGGAATGTCATATCTATATACATAAGACCTGTATAGATAATCTTTATCTGCTGATTTATTTATTCAATTTATATCCTGCTTTTCTATCCAAATGCTAAGGTAGCTAATACTTGTAAAGTCACAAATTACAAAATACTTTTAAAAAACTCTCATAAGTTAAATTTGATGCTAAAATGGGTTTAGAAATTAAATGTTTAAAAGCCAGATGAAATAGAGTTTGCATGTGCAGGACCTACACTTCATTTATATATACTTTTTACACTTTCTCTAAATTACCTGCTCGTAGACTAGAAATGAAAACCAAGCCTACCAAACATAGATGGTTGTGTTGTTGTTGTTGTTGATGATGATGATGATGATGAGTAGGAAGACATGTTTTAGAAGCATTTACAGGTAGTTAAGTAATATACCAATGCTGGAACCAGATTTGCTTTCATGGTTGGTCCTGGGACCAAGGAGAGGTTCCCTTTGAATGAAGGAGGAGAAGGAGGGCCAACATATTTCCTTCCCTTGCTGCCTTCTACATTACCTTTCATGTTGCTCAATGAATCCGTCAGAACTGTTTTTCAGAAGGGATAAGTGGATTGGAGGAAAAAGAAGGAATTGTAAAGTTCCTTCTCTACTCCTTTCCCATAGTGTGAACACCCCTGAAGTTTTCTCAAACAGATTTAAACCTTTATATTCCATCATTATGTCCATTAGAACAATAATAAAACCAATCTGAAATTGTGAAGTAAAAAGTCAAGTCTGCCAAAAAAGTAAAGTCAAACTCAGTTTCTGGCAGCCTTGTCCAGGCAACTTTCCTGGCAACAGTATACACTGTAAGGAAATGGTTTGCCATGATCTGCTTCAGGGATATATACCTTCAGTCTAGCTTGGTGAACTCTCATCCAACTCTTATCCAAGTATTAACCAGTACTAACCAAGTACTAACCAGGCCTGATGCTGCTGTTTCTGTACTCAGATAATCAGCCAAGTGCTGCTACTTATTAAGAAACAACAACTAAAAACAAAGAAGCAAGTTCCAACTCTTTCTTCATTTGGTTTTGGAATAAAATGCCTGTGATGGCTTGGAGAAGATTGTGGGCAATTCTGCATTGCTTGGCTAAGCTGTTTGTCTCCCATGTTCTTCCCTTCTGTTTCTTAAGTCAACTTCAGAAATTCCAGTCCAGACTGCAGTGGGTGGGCAATGGGGCTAGGCTGGTGCTTAGTCTGGACTTCAGCCACTGCAAGACTTGATTGGTCATTCCTCTGCTTTTGCCTTCCTGTCCAAACATGGAGGGAAAACTTTGCTGGCTAGCTTCTGTGTGGTCTACCAATGCCTGCCTTTTGCTTTTAAGGGTTGTTCCCTTTTCACTAGTCTCTGAACCTTTCCTTTGCTTTCCTGGATGTTTGCATGCATGGATGCCTTCACCCCTCCTTCCTATATTATGTCCTCTTTTTTTTTTTTTCCACTCTGATGCTACAATAACCAAATCGATAGAGGACAGGTTGTTCTTTTGTTCCTCTTTAGGACAATGGAAACTTTGTAGCAAGCATGAACTGATAGTTCAGCTTCATAGAAAGTTCCTACATTGCAACTTAAAGAAGAAGGAAGGAAGGAAGGAAGGAAGGAAGGAAGGAAGGAAGGAAGGAAGGAAGGAAGGAAGGAAGGAAGGAAGGAAGGAAGGAAGGAAGGGAAGGAAGGTTGCTTTTCAGGGAGTTGAAAATCAAAGGGAACATACTTCACCCAGTCTGGGCAGAAACTGAAAGGGTGCCCCTGGGAGATGTCAGGACTTCATGGGCCCTTGCCTCAATTGTAAGACAGGAAGGCTCAGCTCAGAAAATAGCAGTTTTGAATTTAAGTTGTAAAACAAGGGCATGTGATGCATTTGCTATGGGCCTGGAGTGTTCTCTATTGATTTGGTTATTGTACCATCAGAGTAAAAAAAAATAATATGGGAAGGGGGGGTGAAGGTATCCATGCATGCAACATCATTCATTCCTGTACTCATGAAATAGCAAGTGGCCCTCACTGGTGATGGGCCAAGAAGGAAGTGCAGATCTGCCCTGTATCTGAAACTTGAATGTGCCCTTTATATTTGTCTGAATTCTTAAGGACTGAGTAGCACGTCAATACTGAAATATAAAACAGTTCATTTGAAGTTTTCTTGAGATCACCTTTTGAGAAATTATGTGAGCTACTGGAATATTTCATCATGTATAAATCCTCATTTAATCCTGTATTTGGTTATATATATAGATGCCCACATGCTTCATCAAGTGCAAAAGGAAGCAACCCATAGAATTAGGCATAGGTGTTTGTTTATTAATTGATCCTGCTTTTTAACTCAAAAAGAAAACCCTTCTCCCCATATCCTCCTATATAACTTGAAAATATGATGTTCACATGACATCATTTCCCATCCAAAATCAGGCCAAAGCAGCAGAAAAGTTGTATGTCAAAATACTGTAACATTTAGTATATAATCTCATGCCCCCCCCCCAACCCCATTAGATTTCTCTCTTTGAAGGTGAAGGAAGAATTCAGACTAGAGGGGGGAAAACCAACAATAAAAATTCCCTGCCAACATCTAGGGCTGAATCTTAGAATAGCCAAGGAACACTGGGAAGTCTTAAAAGGAAATGTATTGTGACCATGGGGTGAATTAGGAGAGTCTGACTACTCCAAATGCACCCTTCTTATTTTCAACCCAATAAGTTGAAAACTTACACAAATTCTTTCTCATTTCCAACAGTAGGAAAAAAAAGCCAACCCCGCCAAAAAGGAGATGGAGAAGATACAAATACCTCCCTGTTCTCACTTCCTTCTTGCTAGTCTACCACTGACAGGGCATTGTAAATGTTGAAGTGTTCCCAGGCCTGGACACAAAATGGATGGGGGGGGGGGGGGCTTGCATGTTTTGATTGCAAAGTGGTGCTTTGAATCCAAGACAGTTCATTGTAATTTAGGGCAACATCACTCGTTCCACATAAGTACAGACAGCTGGAAGGGAATAGTCAATGTCTTCACCTGTTAGAACTGTTAAATTGTTTGATAAAAGTATCCGGGCTGTGAGCACTATTTCCTGCTACTGCTACTAATAGAATTGATGCTTTCCCTGAAAGCCTGCACAGTTTTGAGTGAAAAAGGAAATGGAAATGTTCTCACTGTGACTTCTCCAACTGGCAGATATATCACAATTAGAAAGCTGTATGGAGACCATCTTCTTGCTATCTGTACTTCTTCATCATTGTTTCTAAGATTTTTACCAGCTTTTCCAGCTGCCTCTCCCCCAGCATACAAATGCTGTCTGCTTGGAACAGGAAATATGGATGAAACAGAAGGAAAGGAACATTTAGCTGAATTTTAGGAATATTTGCTAACCCAGCAGTCTACTTAGGCTATAGAGCAAACTCCATGGGGAGATGGTGGGAAGCCCCAAAGCCTGACTCATTTAAAACTAGACAGGATAACACAATTGAGAACACACAGTAGGAAACTATCCTGCTTGGCAGAAAAAGCTTGGATGACTACATGTAATTTTTGTACTGAATTTCCACAAGACTATGAAAATATGAGGAGATGAAAACACTAGTCTTCCAGGTTTTTGAAAATAAAGCAGAAGAAATAGTCCCTGAGAATTCTGGCAGAAAGCCATCCAGATAAAACATCCAGGTCTTTCTTCCTTTGCTTTATGTGCAAACTAGGAAAAAAGTACATTTTGGGACTGCTTTGTCATCAAATCAGTTACATCAATCTTTTCCAAATTATAGTCTCTACTTTGATACAAGCTTAATTTATGCAAGCTGTTCAAATTCACAAGCAAGCTGTATTTCTTTCCCATTTGTAAAGTGGGAATGATCATATTTTATCTGCATTTTGTTGGTATTTCTCTGAGTTCTTCAGAATATATTTGTTGTGTGTGTGCCACAGCAAAGCATTATCAATTTCAAAGCCAGTCAGTTACAATGCCTGAAATTGTTAGATGGATAAACAGCATTCTGACTGCCCACATGTGCTGGAGACTCTTGGCAAATGCAGACTGGACTTTCAAGGGACCTGCAGGAATGTCTATCTTCTTATTTTCCATTTCTATTACCATTTTTTTTAGGGTAAGGAAGTGGAAGTAGTTATTCCTATCAGGCTCCCTGAGATCTAAGTGAATCCCCATAAAGATTCTCCTGGTCATTATGAAGCTGCCATCTGTATTGCCTGCAGGGTCCCATCATGTTAGACTGCTCATAAACTCTCTCCCATATGGGAGAATCTCAATGAAAGAAGTCCCATCAACAGCACAGAGCTACCAGCTATTTGTGGGAGAGTGTCAGCCTCATGATCTCCAGAAAGTATATCCACTTGGAAACCATACAATCTCCAGTCACAACTGAAACTGAAGCTCTGATTCAAGGCAGGTCAGATTCAAAAGACTGTGCCCATGTCAGATTAGTATGGCTCCCTAACTAGATAGGAACACTTGTGTCTTCAAATACCTCTCCTTCAGTGTGATGCAGTGACTCAGATGATTGATTACCAAAGGGAAATCCAAGTTGAAGTCCAGCTTCAGTCATGAAAGTCATCAAGCAACTTTAGACAATCACTGTCTTTTTCAGTCTAGCCTGTCTCACAAGGTTGATATTATGGAGAAAAAATAGCAGAGGGAATGGTACTCCTTGAGATCCTGGAGGATATGAATCTTAGGAAATCATCATAATAGAGAACCCTAAATAAATAAAAATCTGCACACTGTGGTTTATGCAAACACTAGTATACTCAATTTAAATATTATAGCAATTCATGTTTTCTGAAAACCAACAAGTGTAATTATAAATCAGAACTCCAGGATGAGACAGAGTGAGTGTTTAAACCCAGAGACTCTAATAGAGGTCAAATGATACCTGACCATAACATCCAAATCAGATTCGGGATTGTCTGACTGCTTGAGAGAGTATCAAGAATAACTAATTTATCTTCCCACAGGATTCAACCCAACAATTAAATAATGTATACAGTATTTAGATCTGCTTTGGCTAAACGAGAAACTTCCAAGTCTCTCATTATTCAGAGAATGGAGATTTCTAACATTTCTAGTCACATAACTGGAGGTTATTTAAAGGTGATTTATCATTTCAGTGATGAATTACTGCAGTTTGGCTGACCAGTTCCCCCAGTAATCCCTCTGGGCATGGATGTATAGAACAGGGCTAACAATCTTTAAGTACCTGGGAACTGTACTTCAGAGGATTTTGGCAACCAAGGGATGCACTGGACAAAGGTATGACTGAAATGGGTGGGTGGAGCATAATATCAGCATATATGGAACTAGCTCTAAAAAAGATAATCAGTAAGATATTTACTTTAATATACCATTAATAGTATATTACTTTATACGTTAACATAGTAATAATACTATATTAAATGCGTGTTGAGTACTTTGGCAACACTTCTCAGGGGTCTTGGGAGTTTCAGCAGAAGACGTAGAGAAACTGAATGCAGCCTGCAGGCTATTGCGCACTCAAGGGTTAAACCAAAGGCAGCAAATTGTAGCTGAGCAGCCAGGGTTCCATCATGAAATGGAAATCAACCAGCTCCCCCATTTGTTCACAGGACTTATTGGATGATTTCCCCTTTCCTAAAGCCTGGAGGCCCACTGCTGTCTTTACATGCTTATTCTGAACCAGAGAACTTGTTTACCAATTCCAAGAAGAAATTGGTTACTTGCTCCAGAACTTGCACATAAAGTACTGCTTGTTACTGCATCAAGAATGGAAAGCAACAAATACTGCACCATGGTTACTTTGGCTAACAAGCAATAATAATAATAATATAATTAAGTCACACTACATATGGCAAGGAAGTACATTCTGCTAAATCCTACTGCTGTGTGGACTTGACCACAGGGATTATTCCTTGATAATTGATGGTGTTGACCAGAGTAGGCTTGGACAGCAAGATAAAATTTCAGTATGTAAGGACATCAAACATGAGCATGAATAATAAAAAAAAAGACCACTGGTCAGTGAGATTATAATTGAGAAGCAGATGCATAGCTTCTGCTAAGAAAGCAACCATGTGGATTTTGATAACGGGCAATTATCAGTGGTTTTAATGTTTGCCCTAAATAATTTAAAGAACATCAAATGGAAATGTGATCTGAATATTTTTAAATTATACCAAATTGTATGAATGAGATCTAATTTGTTTTCATAAAGGTTCTTCTTTGAAAGATAAATATATTAAAATAATAACATTCAGGAAGATATGAAATTATCTAGAACAAGCATATGTTTAACAATCAGTATTTCAGGGCAAAAGAACTGTTAGAAGTGTTTAAGATTACCAGGCCAAGAATAATCATTTGAATGACTCTCTTGTGCATCTTGTAGCTTTTGTGAAAAAGTTTCATCCAGACTTCATTAAACTAAATTGAAAGAATCCCATTGTCTCTTGAATTAAAATCCTATCCAAACTAGGTTTCTTTTACAACTTTTTTCTGCACTAATCCAGAGGGGAAACAACTCTCTACTGCAGTGTTTCTCAACCTTGACAACTTTAAGTTGTGTGGACTTCAACTCCCAGAATTCCCCAGCCTGCATGGGGAAATTGGCTAATGCTCTATGGGCTAATGCAAGCAACAATAACAAAAATTAAACAGGTCAAAAGAATTTACTTAGACCCTTATATTCTGTGGCCCTGGCTGTTTAAAAGAATTGCAAACACTGCTGTTATCATGTGGAAGATGGGAAAAAGAAAAGAATCTCAATTCATTTTGAGGGTTTCCTGTACCAGAGCTAACTCTACAATTAGGGAGAAAAAGATAGTTGCTTCATGCAGCAGATATGCATAGGAGGTGAGAAAAGTGTCACGTGGCCTTTCCTGCATGATTTAAGCCAGACTGCTGCCTTCAGATTTAGCGGAGGATGATATCCCCTTGCAACTGTGGAGGAAAGATTCGACTGCCAGCAAAATCAACTTTGGTATTCAAAATGGAGCCAGGCCATCTTGCTCCTGAAGCAAAAGACCGTAGGCAGGCTTTGCTTGGATGCCCTACAATAGCTTTGTGGCACTTAGTCTGGGGTCCTCCTTCTCACCGTTCTGGCTCTAACAGGAGATTTGACTGTGAAAGTCCCACAGAGAACAAGAGATTTCCCAAGATTTCCAATCCCACTGAGCTTGGAATATTTGCCTTCCCTGCACAGAAGAATCTAGGGTTTAAATTATTAAGGGGGAAATGTTTGCACTAGTAGAACTAATGAAAGCTTGCTACTTTCTGTAAAATACCATCTTACATAATAATCGTCATTATTATGTAAAAAGGAAAAAATGAAATGCCATGCACGATTTAACTGAGTTTTTTATTTACTTTTTAAAATAAAAATATATATATTTGGAGCCAAAACATAGGCTCCTTCTCAGTATGTTAACAAACTAGCAAGTCCTTTAAAGGTAACATTAGCTTGAAGTATATATAACTCGTCACAAAAGAGATCAGGGCCAATTATTTCTGAAACAGAATGGATGTTTGCTAGCAGCTGGCTTGTAATATGAGAAATATTACAGCCTTGCTTTTGTATGTTTTTCTACCAGTTAAAGAGCAGGTTATTGGATGTCCTCTGGCAGGTGCTGATGGATTAAGGTGGTCACTGGTAAAGTCCAAAATTTGAATTAGAGGTTTTTGTGCGTACAGCCAGAATGAATATGATCTGTAGGCTTAATTTCTCTGATTTAACATGAGGTTTAAAAGTAATGGTTTATTTCCCATTTATGCATATATGCAAACTGTGCTATAAGCCAGTGGCCTCCTAGGAATATTTTAGATGAGCAGCATACGGTATATAGAAGTTCAAATCTATTTGCTTCTTGAGCACTCAGTTATACAAGATTTGATAAATAAATAGATTAGTACACATTGCAACAAATACTACTAAGTACACTTCAGGAACTGATCCAAATGTTGCCATTTAAAAGTATATCCAGTGTTTTAACATTTTAAAAGAATTATCTTTGAATGGAAGTTTTTTTTTTTTTTTTAGTTTTGCAGAAAGTAATTTTTAGACAGAAAAGTCATTATCAGGCAAAAGTGCCAAAAACAAATATATGCATACTCAGAAGTAAATACTACTAATAAATTCTCTAACACTTACAGATAAGTGGATATAGAATTTTAGCCTAAATGCTCTCACAGTCCAAATAACTAAGCTTCAGAAATGTGGACATTCAGATGTATTGATTCAATTCAAATTTCTAAACTGAATATCTGAATCAGTATGAACTGTCAAATCCAACTGGACAATTCTGAACTAATATAGGGATTTCAGAAAATTTTGTCGGTGTGTGTGTATATATTCATCTCCCAAATCTGTTCTAATGTCTGAATCAGATTTGATTCATTTTCCAAATTAGTTTGAAAGTCAGAGTCAAATTGAATTGAGAATTCTAATTGGGTCAGCTTTGATCCACATTCCCCTCAGATCATCTAGGCCAGTGATTCTCAACCTTTTTGAAGCTGCCGCCCCCCTAAGGAGCGGAAAATTTTTCAGCGCCACCCTTTGTGAAAATCCTGTAATTTAGGGTATGGGGGGGGGGGTAGTTACTGAATTATAAAAGGCAAAAATTTTAAGTAATTTTTTTCAGTAGACTTAGACACCAAATTTGTTCAATTTAACCTGATACTTTTGCCCTGGAAGGTAATTGCATTCCTTTTATTAAAATTAAAATGACTAATGCAAAAAAAAAATGCTTAAATGCTCTTTTACGTAAATACATTTATTTCAAAATGCTGTAAATACGTTTATTTATTTTTTTGATGCTCGTTTTTTTAACCGACATCGTTGGCGGCTGCAAAATATGATGAGGGAAAGATAAGTATTTCTCAAAATTAATAATTCACGACCACGATAAAGAACTAATAAGCGCACTTACCTAGCCGACTGGCCAAATAAACAATGAAAGTAAATCGAAACTGAGGGGAAAAAACAGAAATGAAGCGAACGAAAAGCAACTCAAGAAACACGGGTCAAATCAAACATTCATATTGAAAGGACGCTCAATGCACGCACTGCGATTAATCGCGTGGGAAGACAGCTGATGCACGTGCTGCGATTAATCATGCAGGAAAACAGCTGACGCACGTGCTGTGCTGGTTGGGATCGGAGAAGAATTGTAGTGTCGAGTTCTTCAAGGTCAGCCTACCTAGAATACAAATTCGTCTCACCATTCTTAGAAGTGCGTGAGGGCAGCCGTTGCATAAGTTCGTTTTATTGCTGGTACAAATGGTGTAAACCGGATAATCAATTTAATAATTTTTTGGGGGAGTTTTAAAATTAAGTTCGAATGCCAAAACATGCTCATCGCCCCTCTACCGCCCAAAACATGCCCACAGCCCCCTACCACCCCAAACAAGTTCACCGCCCCTCAGCATCCTCCCACCGCCCCCCGGGGGGGCGGTACCGCCCCTGTTCAGAACCAATGATATAGGCTCTCCCTCTACTATAAAGCAAGAGTCTTTGTCTGATATGGAAGATACATCTGAGGCTCAGCACCACAGCACCCACTGTACTGCCAATAGAAATCTCACAGGATTGCAAAACTCCTGAAATAAGAGAGATTTCAGCTATCCTTTGAAGGATACCCATGACACGGCACAATACGGAATGATAGTGTCCATGCCAGAAACCTTTGATGAATTCCAATATAAACAACCAAAGTGCCAAGTCTAATATTTCAGACAATGGTTTACAAAATACTACATGCTATGCCAAAACCAAATAAACCCCACCATGGCTTAGAACAAATATGTGAAGCCCATCCAGTAAGCTGTGGTAAGTTAGGTGATCGAGAGCCAGTACAAAAACTATAATGGTGATATAAGTTCTGATCCCTACACACCTGTTGTCATGGCATTAGCTTGACACATTTAGCAGTTCAGTTAACCAAGTTGTGAGACATGCAAACATTTTTAGTCTAGTTTTGTAGCTGCTGCTTATCTCTTTTTCAAGATATACTTCAAAGAAACCAGTGCATGTATTCCTTCTTACTTCCTATCTGTTGAAGAATAAACCTTTTACTTCACCTATAAGTACATCTAGGCTGAGACTGCTCAGGAAACAATTTTCTAGCAATGAAATTCTGGTAATTTCTGAGAATGTTCACTTTCAGACTCTTTTTGAACTGATAAAAAAAATCGCTCCGTAACACACATTTGAAAAATGTCTTCATTTAATGTCCTGGTTGTTGATAAGGATATATTGTATTAGACACAACTGTGTATCCATTTAATATTATTAATATTATCATGAAGAAAGAAATATTATGCCCATATTTTTCTTTTAGTCCTGCTCTCTTTCATTAACCCATTATGCATCCATATAGCCAAAGTTTATCGGAATATACATTTTATGATGTTTTCTTTTTTGTCTCCTTCAATTATTGGAGAATTTTCCTCATTTGCTCTTCAAGGGCAAAACTTAGTGAAAATGATAGAAATTTTGGAATTGGTCATGCTAGTACGGATGATAGGATCTGCAATCTGAAAATAATCAGAGGACTCAAGAAAAACTGTTCTAGAGCATGCCATCTCACAAAAAACACATTACTTAATCTGTGTTATCTAAATTACTTCCAGCAGACTAAAAAAAAAAAAAATACTGTGATACTAACCAATGTCAGACATCAAGGAACTTATTCAGTTTGAAAGTAACTGATGGAAACTTTTGTTAAACATCCCCTCTTGTTTTTAGAAGTTGCCTGGCACGCACAGTGTCTTTTTTTCCTGCAGAAAAGCATTATAAAACTGGCAGTAACTTATTCCATGTTTGAATAGTGCTCGAATTAATAATCTAAGTAATGCTCAAGTAAATTTCTGTGCAGGGGAAAGAGTCTAATTTTCCCCTTCTTTTAAAATAAGAAAAAAAATGTGAGTTCTTGGATGGAGAGCATTCATCAAATAAAAATGTCACAAATCTGATAGCAGCCAATAACTAATGAGCCATGAAATAAGTACTTTTGGATGATAAAAATAACATAATTTTGATCAGTCTGACAGAACTATGACCCATATTATTTATATATCAGCAGCATTTTTATTTCATAACTGAAAAGAGTCTACAAATTTCTAAACACTGATGTCATCTGTACCAATTATCCAGGTGAATTCTCACTCCCCTAGCCCTAGTTCAGATATCTGTGAACACAAATCTAACTCTATTTTGAAAGAGTGTTAAACCTGTGCCCAAAACCAAACCAGCTTACTAATCGCAGGGATGAAGGAGAGGTGCAGAGTTCTGCAAGAGGAGTCTCCCCAGAGTCAGCTTGGTTTTTTCCCTGGTGCTTTCTCCCTTGCTGGGGAGAAGACAGCCGGGATCATCAGAATAGCTCAGATGATGAAGCAGGTAAGAAAAAAAAAAGGGGTGGCTAGAGGATTATGGAGAATAAACACTGGTTAGAAGTGCCCAAGGCTTGGTTAATATTTGGCCTGAAAGGGAATTCCAGCCATGGGGCACGCAGCATGAATTCTCTAGCCACCACAGGAGCAACTTGGATAAAAATCAATGTGGGACTTCATCTTTTCCATGGCTTCTTGCCAATTGCTCTTTCCTTTATTCTTAGGCACAACTTCCCCTCCCCTCACTGCAACCTCTCCCTCAGTTTGGAGAAAGAGCAAAAGAAGATGCAATCCTTCATTCCAAAGTTGACAACCTATAAGAACAGAGACAAAAGGCTCTCCTGAGGATAGAAAGTTGGAGATGCTCAGCCATTCCCTTACTCAAGGCAAAAATATTCTTCAGTCTCTATAATTTCCCTGCTCTGGAGTTTGGATTTTTCTGTTTTCTGCAGCTCATCAAACGCCCAACAGGAAGAAACTCTCGGCCACCGGATCACACAGCAAAAAGTAAAGTGATGAATGAATTAATCCATGCATGCAACTGCCACTGCCAGAGCAATTACAAAGCAACTACATGTGATTCTTCACAACCATATTTCCCTTTCTCTGCCCCAAAAGATTTCTCCCTTTTCAGCACAGATGAGGGGAGAATTAGAAGAAACCAAGATCTCAGAGAGTTAAAATCTTGTTGAGGGTTTTATTTTAATTCAGCCAGTTCCAAACTGTTTGCTGAGAGCACCTCTCTTTTTTGCAGCACAAGAGTAGCAGTCTCTCACAAGTTGGCTAATACTGTTTTTTAAGCACAGGTCTGGGCTCTTTCAAAAGAGCACTAAACCTTCATATATAAATAATCCGTAGAAGACCTGACAAGCTGTTTGGAAGAGCTGGCTCAGCAAAGGCCAAGTCTCCAGAAATAGCGCTAGACAGCAGTGCCTACTAACTGGAAGGAGGGGTATCCCTCTAGTAGCCTAAAGTAGCTAATGGGAGATGGGAATATTCCAATCCCTGACCACATGATTGATGAAGCACTCCAGATTATATCGAAAGCAACAGTTGTGTTGGGAGAAGGAAAACGAAATGTTTAAAACTGGAAAAAGCTGTTGCTTTTAAGCCAACTCAACTGTGGGCTGGGAATAAGGCAACGGCACAGTCATGAGAATATGACATAAAAATGATTACTAGCATGTATTTGTGCCAAAATTAGGGGATGCGAGGTAAGGATATAAAATGTTACATAAATTAATAATACCAATAGCCCTTCTATTGCCTTCTTGTATTGTGGCTCATTGGCTTAAGTAGGACAATTGTCAAAGTCAGTTCAAGAAAAGACCATAAAACAAATTGCTTTTTTCCTTATTCCTTCATTTCTGGTGTTCGTGGTTAAGTTACAGGTAGTCCTCGGGTTACAACCATTCATTCAGCAACCGTTCAAAGTTACAACAACACTGAAAGAATGGTACTTACAATGGCTCCTCATATTTCTGGCCATTGCAGCATCCATGCATTCCCCTGATTGCTATCTGGGTACTTGGTGCCCAACTAGTGATTATGATGTCACAGTGAGCTGCAGTCATGTGACCATGATTTCCAACATTCCTTGCCAGCTTCCCAAAAGCAAAGTCAATGAGAAAGCTGGCAGGAAGTCAGAAGTCACAGTTATGTGAGGTCCCTGCTTAACAATGGCAACCGGGACTGCCAGGATTGCTGTTGCTAAGCAACACAGTCACATGATGTCATGCTTTATGATCGCATTGCTTATTGATGGAAATTCCACTCCCAATTGCCATCATAACCCTACGACTACCTGTATGTAATACCAACACATACAATCTGTTGAATAAGGAACTCTGATTATGTCTGCCAGCATAGAAACTAACTAGAACAACTTTCTGATATAGATTTTTAAAAATAATTCTATATTTCATTATCCTCCTCACTATGCCCTTTATAAATGAACTTTTGGGCTGATATAGATTGTGTTGCATCGTTAAGAGATTGGGTCCTCCACAGTGAAACAGTATCTTGCAAATCTTGCCTTTTCGAAATGAGAGGAAAGAGAATGGTAGTGACCTATTGTGTTGTTTAAATCTTGGGTCTACTGGCCTACCACAGAGGGGACAGAAAACCTCCTTCTATTACATTTCCCATTTGCAAGGCACATGCACATAGAATGATTTGATTTTACACTTATAAATCTTCTAAAATGTTCTTTAGAAAAATGAGAAGATACTACAACATTTCATAAACAGATTTTGTCTGAGTTTATAACATTGGATTTAGAATTCAGAGAGTCAATTATGCATTTTGGCAGGGTCAGTTTGACTGTCATTAACATATCATATCCCAGAAACAACAATGTCTCATCTCTAAATATTCTTTACAAACCACATTTTAGTCCTTTTTTGTTTTAGTACTAGCCCTTCCTTTCATTCTCTCAGCTCCATTGGTGTTCTGATGGATGCACAGAAGCATTCTGGGAGACAGCCTGCTTTAAATCTGATACATACAAAACTTGCAATACTGTCAGGAAAAGAGAAATGAGGTCAGCTAGTAATATCTGTGGCCTAACACACAGGACCCTGTTCACCTTCAGCCAGGCCTATGAACAGCACAGGATGAATGATTAGGGTGCCATGAGTGGTGCACGTGGCTTTTCCTTTCCCACAAAATAAATAAATAAAGAAAGAAGTAAAGAAGTCTTGTGCTCCTTCACTTTGTAATTCATTTGCCTGCAACCACTCCAGGCATTTCTTTTGCGACTGCAAGACAAAACTGTAAAGAGCTTAATAAGGATCACCAGAATAATTCCAAAATATCCCACTATATGAAAGGTTACAGAGCAAGGATTTTAGGAAACAAAGAAAGTTAACTATAAATACATATGTTTGTTGAAGAAAAAAACATGTTCAGTATTTGATTCTTCTCTAATAATACTGAGTAAATTCATATATGCAGATAGACTCGCACATAGCAGGAAAAACCATAATATTATTTGTATGGTTTTGGTTTAGCATAGTGTCAGATTGTGGCTACTGGAATTTATAACCATGGTTTATTGGCTTCCTGTATTGTACAGAAATAGCCACTATAATTTATTCAATAACCCACGGTTAAAACATACATAGTTTCTTGTAATCATAGAGTAGTTCTATTTTGCTTTTTTATCATTGATTTATATACTAGTTTTCAAACCCAGTTCTCTTTAAGCAGAAGGTTAAAACATATGAAACAAAAATCACCATGAATCTGAATATATTATAAATATATTATAAAAGGAGAACAGTAAAACCAAATATTAAAACCAGAGTCAGGTCAGGTTTAAGGTCATTTATTGAAAAAGCAGCAAAAAATACTAAAAACGTTGAGCAAATAAAAACGAGCTTTGCTGAAAGGATAACATGGCTGGCCCCAATCACACCTACCTGGAAAGGTGTCCCAAAGACAGAATCTTTTCGATGGCAGTGCTCCTTCTCTGGGCATCATAGAGCTCTCCTTAGGAGTTACAATGCTGAGAATTGGAAAGAAGCTACCCCACTATTTTTCCTCTGTTGTGCTGCAGTCACATTTGGAAGCTGAAACCATATGGGTGAGTCAGTTGTATAGATCCTTCTGATTTGATCCTGGCTAAAGAGGTGTAGGTAATATTGGGATCTTCCTGCCCATGTGATTTGAATTTCCCATGCAGTGAAACTAAAGGAAAGACACTTGTGCATATAAAAAGTTGTGCAGGGAAAAGAAAGCTGGATAAATATAAGTTATTTTTTAAATTTTAGGGTTTACCAATTATTCTTCATACTGAGAGATGGAAGAAACCAAATTAATGCAAAACTTTTCTATGTTTTGCGGAACAGTCGTTCAAAGTACACATTAATTTCCTTATGTAATCATATCAACTGCTGTAGTTCTTTATGGTATCCCCTCCCAAACCCAACGGAAAGCAGAGCCTCTAACAAAAAAGAACAATTCTCTGTTCCCATAATAATAAGACTGGCAGATTTATGAGGGTGAAGGCAACAAGAGGGTGGGAATCTAAAAGATTATAGCATTATTGATCAATATGTATCTTATATTAGAAGAATGGAAAGCAAGAACAGGTCTGAAGGAGTGGATTTGCAAAATGCTGGTCCTTTTGAAATGCCATGTGAAGAGCAACTGGTAGATGAGTCAAAATGCAGGTTTCTAACATGACGGATGAAAGCATAACTGAAAAAAGTGTTGCAGAACATAGCAGCATGAAATAGCAGGGCTAAAAAAACATGAAACAGGAAAGAACCAGTGACAATGAAGCACATTTTCATCAGTATTTGTAGGGACGGAACTTCTGCAAAAGCTGCTGAGGCCTGTTATCAGCTCAGCTCAGAAGGCTGCGGTTTTCTCACTCTTACAAGTTTGCTCTAACTGACACTTGTTTTTCAGTGAACAGGATGCTTGCCTCTAAGGTGTCTGCTTCCCTAAAACTTCACCCCCCCAAAATTAAAAAAGCAGTGCAGCTCCACCTCGCACGCAACTTTCTATTTACTCTTCATTGCAAAAAGTCTTTTGATACTAAGCAGCAAACAAAACTGAAACGCAATGAAATAGCCCACTCACTTATTTATTAAGCGTGGAAGAGAAAAAGAACGTTTGCAGTGCTCTTTTAATAAAGAATGGACAAAAAGAATACAATTGGCCCAAATTAGAGAAATATAATTTTGTCCCCTTGTGTTTTCTGCATGGAAACAGATATTCCCAATCACCCAACCAACCTGAACTGACTCCATGCAAGATTTTATAAGGGAGAATCTGGGTTTACACAGTCAGAATGGGATCTGGTTTAGATGTTCGGAGTATGACACTCTCAGGTGCAGCGCTCTGTTTTCCAATATGCAAATAGAGGGCAACCATTTATGTACGCTGGAGAAAGTAAAAGGGCTCTTCTTTAAACATCTGAGTACTGAGAACAAAATGTGATCCCAGACATCAAGAATCAAGCCTGTTCCTAGTACATCATTCTGTCTCTTGGTATTATTAATCTGATTCTGAGTAATTTTCTTGACAAAACAGCAGGGGCTGGCTTTTACATGTCCAACAAACTACAAAGTAAGTTACTAATTTTAAAAGGTACAGACTAGGCTAAAGATCCAGTCAAACTGAAGTCCATGGAAGCTGCAGTTTTGCAGTAATAGTTTAGGTAATCTTACCTAAACTAAATCCATTATACGATAACTACCACCACATCTTTCAACTAGTCATGACTGAAAGCCAGAATGATCCAGTTTTAACTCAACATGTAGAAAGTGACCATAGCTGGTATGCATAAAACAATACACATTTCTTTCCATGCACACGATTGCCAGATATGAAGCTGCCACATTTTTTAAATCAAAAATTTAAGTCAGAGAAGCAAACAAGTGTGTGAACAATCTATGAGATTGTGACTGGACTAGGAGGAAGAACTGCATTTGCTGCATGTTTATGAACATACACATTTTCAGATGAATCTCTCCAGAAGCAGATGATGTCTTTCATTCGAAGGTTTTAGATTAATATATCATCAAACGTACAGTGCAGTATTGATAAGAAAAATATGAGACGAGTCAGAAAAATACCATGACAGGCAGAGGATATGGCAAAATCCCCCAAGAACCCAGTTCTATCCAGTGGCCAAGAATCTTGTCAATTTCAGATCAGCCTGATTTGTTATTATTGCATCTTGAGACTTACTGTTATGTGATACATGCTACTAAGAGATGTAAAAACTTACAAAGTATGTAGCCCTAAAGTAAAGCTATGTTTGAATACTGCAGGATTTGAATTCTGATCACTGTCAAATCAGTGAGAAACCATGTGCAGAAGCAGTGAGGGGAAAAAAATCATACCAAGTCCCATTCATGTTGTACTCTCATAAGGCACAATAAAAGGCATAATATTAATTCTAGCTAAAGGACAAGAAGGCTGTGCTATGTGTGCCACCTTGAGCTCTTGAATGAAAAGTGAGAAAGAAATCTAATAAATGAACAAACAATCCTTTAAATATATATGCCCCAAACCACATCTGTAGCAACACTGAACATTCCCAAACCACATGTAAATCTCCAGCAACACGGTATCAATGATCAGTACTCATCACATCACACACCAAAAATAAAAATAGGCACCAGATGATGAGATTAATACTTTTTTTGCACAACAGAAAGAGGAAAACCCCAGTATCAGCTGTTCTCTGGTGTTAAATTTGTATACTATGTACACAAGCCATTTGAAGCATGAATCTGTTGCATTTTCTAATTCCATCAGTATAAGTGGTTGATGGATTTTGTTTGTTTGTTCTTTGAGAGCTGAAAGAGCAAGGTGAAACTGTCTGAAGGCAAGGAAAAACACAGAGTAGCTTCTCTTTAAGCTGATCTCAAACTAGGATGGCTTTGTCTACAGCACAATATCCAAAGTCCCTGCAAACATGGATTCAGAAACTGCTGGAGACAGATGATAAGGACCCTATGAAAGAAGGTGCTTTGGCTGGGAAGAGAAGGAAACAGAGGAACTCAGTAAGAAAAAGAATGAAGACAAATATGATAAGGGTGTTAAAAAGAGACTTCAGGTCAGCAGGCTGCCAGGAACACAATCAGTAGTTTATACAAGGAAATTCGAATTTAATAGCTTGTGCCAGAAAGGGGGAAAAAACAAAACAAAAAACCCACATAGCTTAAGGGGAAAAGGGTGGTAGATTTATTAACAAAGGCAATTAGGTAATGTAGTGTTTATATTCCTCTTTTCAACCTCATACAGGTGTGTGAAGTGAAACACCCATAAACTAATTTGTGCCTTTTGGAGAATAAACACTTAGGAATCACTTTGAAATCAATGAAATCTACTTTTTTGTAGCCTGCTCGGTATCATGTCCTCCCTGAGGGACCATTCAGAGACCACAGAGACAGGTACAGCATTACAGATATCCATGAGACGGCACTGTTAAAGTGGTTAAAGTGGCCCGTTAAGTGGTTGCTTGATCACAAGTAGTGCCAAAAGCCAAATTGGACAGACATACAATTTAAAGTGGATTTCTCTTTTTTAAAATAAACCAGTAAAACAAGAGCAGTTGGACAATTCTCCCAGCTGGTTCCGGATTTAGAAATAAGAAAGCAGACCTTTAATTGCAGCTGAGGTGTGGCCACAGAACATAGGAAACTACCAGTTCAAATTTATCTGTGCTAGAGGTAGGGAATCTGTTGCCTTTCAGATATTTGTATTTATGTATGCATTTATTTTATTTATACAATTTGTATGGCCGCCATCTTGGTGGGTGGTTTTTGGACTGTAGCTTCCACAGTCCCTTGTCACTGGCCTTGCTACCAGGCTCTGATGGAAATTGTAAACCAAACAAAGAACACCAGATTGTTCAGCCTTGATTAACTGGGTCTGGTAGCAACTGTTCAGAATCTCAGAAGTCATTTCCATATCTGAGCCAACCAGGGTTGAAACCCAGATTCTTTGCATGCAAAGCATATGCTCTAACATACATATGACTTCTTCACTGAAGAAAGAGACTGAAAATATGATCTACCATTTAACAACTGGATGTCTGCAATACTTTGAACTGCAAAACAATGAGTGGTGCCTGACTCTGTTAGAATTATTGTCCCCAAGATTAATGGAGATATAGGTATGAATGTATGCTTAGGACAGGCATGTTATTTCATGCAGTGGGTGGATCACTGCATACTTTACTTTATCCAACCAGCCTTTCCTCTGGTTTGCCTCCATACCAGATTCTATCTGTCTGGCTTCTCAATCACTGTGTTCACCCATTAAGCCAAGCCATATTATGGTTTATGTTGGTTTGATTTTCTGTGTTGCCTGAACCTAGCCATTATGACTTATCACCATGAGAAAAAAAGGTGTTTTAGTTGATGAGATTACCAAGTTATTAGACACTCTTCTAGTTATTGGAAAACAGCACTGAATGTTCAAGCATAAGAAAGTCTGATCACTGACAGTATTGTGTTGAAAGAGTTTTCTGTCTTACAAGGACAGTTAGCATATGATGTGTGAGAAGTAATAAATTAAAAAAAAAGCTTGAAACTGTGAAAGCAGAAATGAAGTACTGTAATATTAGGAACAAATGAACTTAAGGTGGATCAGAATGGGCTATTACAGTACAGATATGATAAACTATTCAGGCTAAATGAAGGAATGGAGTGTAATGATACTAAAACATGTATTTCTACATAAGTGTTGGCTATAACTCAATAAATGTGAAAGATCATATCAGAATTAATGAACTTAATTCATTCAATGAACTTCAGTGTTGTACAAGTGAATGTACCAACTACAAATGTATTGGTATAAGACACTCAGAAATTCTATAGCAAATTGTAACAGGTGTTAAATGTGACATCTAGAAAGGATATAGTACTACTAATGAATCATTGGACTAAATGAATCATTGGGAAAATGGAGGAACCTGAAATTAGAGAAAAATTGGCCTGGGCCTGATAAAGCACAGTAACAGAGTTTTGCCAAGATAATTCTTTGTTGATTATCAACACTACTTGGATAACTTTGGAATCAAACAAATTACAGAGGAGGAAACACTGGAGAAATGCAATGTTGGCGTTTACAGTATTACTTCATTGCCATCTAGTAATCATCCAGACTTTTGCAGCACAGAACAGGTAACCCTAAAACAGAATATGTGTCATGGCATGTGGTAGTAAAAAAAAAGTAAAGTTAGGTTGTGTTTTATTTCAGTTTCCCATCCAGAGTCCCTTTGGTAGAGGGGTGGCTCTATAAATTTGTTAAATAAACAAACAAACAAAAGCGTCTCTGTGTAGAGTTCCATCATCATAGTCATTTATGTCCTCTTCTAGGATGCTATATCTCAGGGAAAGAGGCAACCCAGCTTCCTCCAAACATCAACTTTTATCAGCTGCAGCTAAGGGGTGGTTGGAGCTTTAGTACAAAAAAACCTGGACTGCATCAGGCTGTCTCCTCCTGTTTTAAAGAACTTAAGCAAAGCATTTACTCACCACCATTTTCTTTTCCTAATCAACACTTAGCATTGTGTAGCCAGTGAGTGGTCATCATTTGTCTCTTTGAGGGTAGGAAGTCACCTTCAGCATTGCTTTTAATTTTTTTGTGAATCTGCATTGTGTATCATTACAAGCTAAGGGTTCTCTCAGACAGGCTGATGCCTTCATTTTTTCCTCAAATATCCACTCCTAGCAACACTCACTACTCAAGTTTGTAACTGGGGAGACAGTGATGTTGTAACAAAGTTTTATAGTTACATTCATCACCATATTTTGTTGAAAAGAAAGTATTGTATGTTAATGGAACATGTCACAATGCCATGCACTGTTTGCATGAACAGATGTAAACTATAAATTGATCTAAAATGTGATCAGTAAATATGGTGATCATATTTTAGAACATGCAATATATTCATCATTCTGAATAATAGTTTCATCTTTTGTACATTATAGCATTGTACTTCCAGCTTTAAATATGCTGTAGCAAATGGGCAATTCTTTCTTCTAAAGAATATAAAGAAACATATTAAAAAGGTCATGTCGCTATGTGCTTTTACCTTCTGCTACCATCAAAAGACCAAAAGGACAAGCTGCTTATTCTTTACAAGTAAAGTAATCTAAAATGATGAAATTATTTGCTATGGGTATTGATCTTTGTCATATAGGTATTTTAGGACCAATATACTGTACTTAAGGATATCAATAAAGGGTCAGTACTTGAGAGGAAAATTTAAAGTTAATAAATCAGTATTACTCTTTGGTATGGGACTAATGGGATTTAAAAAACCTCTCTCTCCAGTTTCTATGAAACAAATAGTCATGTTTCGCATAAGTTCCCTTTCATGACACGTGACAGTCCCTATACACATAACAAAAGATAAACTCTCAGTATATTCAGTATTTGCAGGTATTTTTCTGCCTTAGCAGATATTATATATTATGCAGATATTATTCTAAGCTCAATTGTCTTTATGGAATATTCATCACTGTTTAGGACTAAAAATGATCTAGTTGCTTCTGCTAAAATCTACCTGGGGTAGGGGGAGAATTTAATTGGACAAGTTTGTATTGACACATCACATTTTAATGTCATTTTCAACTCCAGCTATAAATTCTTTAACAGAGCAGGATAAAAATACTTGTAAATGTCTTGCTAGTGGTTTCAAGCAATACACAATGAGAAAAGGTAGACATTTGTAGTAGATGGTCATCCAAAGACAATCTAATGACAACACAGTGTAGGAGTGTAAACACGCAGCCTAGAGGCTTCATGTGGTCCAGTTGGGTGTCTTCTATGGCCTACAACACTGCCTCCTACTGCCTATGTATTGATGCTATCTGATGATGACAAATTATCCAGCTATATTTTTGAAGATATAACTACATACTGTATCAGGCAAAAAGAGAAATATTTGTATTGTTTTTATAATGGAGGAAATACAACAAAACTACCACACACAAAAAAAGTCCCAATTAAAAGTGGTCCAGCCTGCTTTAGAGTACAGCTTCAACATGCTCTTCAATATCTAATGCAACACTCAATTTGTATATATCTGCTAGAGAAGGATAGATGCAGACAGGTAGTACTGGAAGTAGTGGTTCTGGAAGAACATAGGTATGAGGAAAGCAAGATGAGATTAAAGAACAGCAGGGAGCGGAGTGGCCGAGGTACCTGGATTTAGACCTGAGATTGGAAATTACATAAGTGGTCTACTGTATGTGAATTCTTATGTAAAGCAATTTTGCAATGCAGTTTGTTTGATAATGGATCTATTATTGTATTAATATGAAAGTCTAAAGCCAGGAGTAGGCAATATTATGCCCCTTTGGACTACAGCTTCCCCAAACCACTGGCACCATCAGTTATAGTCAAGGATTGTGCAGTTTTAGATCCGAAAGAGTTGGAGGACACCAGGTTGCTTATCCCTGCCTTAAGTAATAGCAAATAATCTATATTTCACAACTTGAAAGCAATAAGATAGTTGAGCTACACATCATCTTAGCAAATGCAGGGCTTTTCCTGGAAGTTGTTTTATCTCTTAAGGAAAAAAAAATCTCACAAGACTTACTTCCTTCACTTTTTAGAATATTGATAGTAGGGGAGAAGGGATTGGCAACATTTTCTAGACTCTCAGGACTTAGGTGAAGGCTGTATTGCATTGCCTGAAATATAAGAAGACCAGCATTTCAGCAGATCTAACCAATCTCGTGCAGATATTTTGAAAATCTTATTAAAACTTATGTAAGACTGTCAACATCTTCTGAGATTTTCATAAAAACTCATAAAACTTTCTATGCAAAATCTCAGGAGAATTTATTTTAGTGTTATGTGATTTTTAGCAATTAAAATTATGTGATTTTATTTGGAGAGTTACCAAATTTATTGCAATGACTAGCACTATTAAACATTTTAATTGTATAGCAGGAGTTTTATGTATGCAGCTTTGCAAATGTCTTGGCATGTATAATTGGTTTTATTGTTTTCTGGAATGCTCGTTTGTTTTAGTGTTCATAAATTTCTGTTCCTAATTGATATAAAATCTGAAAATTCAGAAATGATATTAGCTTCAGTTTAGACACCAGAATGACTCATAGGAACTAAATGGCCCATCTTAGAACATTCTGGAAGCTTGTAAAAGAGTAAATGCTTAATCAAAGCTCTCAGACAAAGCAGCCATTGAGCTACTTCTTTCGGCCCTTGTTTCCTTTTGAAGTACTAGATTGTTGATGATTTAACAGAAAATTTGCTACAAGCCATATTATTCCTCTTTTATAATGTTAAATATCTGAAATGCAATGACAGATTTCTCAGGAAAACAGTAACTGAATATTAGAGAAAGTAAATTCCGCAAGACAACCTCATGAAAGGCCTAGTATATTTGAAAAAGAGTGAGAAATAAAGAAATGAGTTTTCATGCAAAAGGCCTAGTTAAGTCAGACAAATCCAGTAAAGGAACTACCGGAACTGGGTGAAAAACCAGAAAGAAAACCATTTGGTCATTCAAGCACAAAATCTTCTTCTTTCTTAACTCTTAATGACTCTGAGGGCATCAATCTCCAGCTGATACTTAAGATATTTCTTAAGTTTAAGTTTCAGATATTTAACATCATAAAAGAGGAATAATATGGCTTGTAGCAAATTTTCTGTTAAATCATCAACAATCTAGTACTTCAAAAGGAAACAAGGGCCGAAAGAAATAGCTCAATAGCTGCTTTGTCTGAGAGCTTTGATTAAGCATTTACTCTTTTACAAGCTTCCAGAATGATCTGAGATGGGCCATTTAGTTCCTATGATTCATTCTGGTGTTTCTAAAGTGAAGCCAATATCATTTCTGAATTTTCAGATTTTATATCAATTAGGAACAGAAATTTACAAAGACTAAAACAAACAAGCATTCCAGAAAACAATAAAACCAATTATACATGCCAAGACATTTGCAAAGCTGCATACATAAAACTCCTGCTGTACAATTAAAATGTTTAACAGTGCTAGTCATTGCAATAAATTTGGTAACTCTTCTAGAAATATCTGGAGGTCTGACAGCTAAGAATAGGAGAGTAGTCTCTTCCTTGCAGCTGGCATGAAAACAGGAGAGGAGTTACTAAGTCAACTCACCACACTGTATAGAAGGGTAGCACAAAGGCAGACAAGAGACAATTTTTTGTTCCAGCAGGAATGTTAAAGCTACCTTCCATCAGTGAAAATGGCAAAATGTGTAACAGTCAAGAGTAAACCTGTGAGATGGGCAGAGAATATCTGCCAAACATTTCACATGGGAGAAGGACCTCCCAATCAGGCCTGCTTTGAACACTGGTGGGGCTTTACCTGACTTGATGTAACAGTGTGTCATGGGCCCTTGTTCTATTTGGACCAGGCTTTCTTGGGACTCAGTAGTCTGGTAGTTTGCTAATATTATTGGAAATCTGTGTGGATGCCAGATAGCTATGTGACACCAAATTGTCTTGCAGGATCAGGAGGCTAAAGGGTTACCAAAACTACCAATTTCAACTAATATTTCAGGTGTCAAAGCTTATTCCATATCTCAAGAACAGCAAGGTAGTTGGAGGCAATTTGACCTTAGCAGAAATACTAAAGACAAACATGGAATTGTGGGTCCCAGTCTGGGGATCCTTGTTCACAAACACAGACCCCACATTACAGATTCTGAGACTGGAATAGATCCACTAATCCAATATATCAAGAGGAGGCAGGAAAGATCCAACTAACTTCCACCCCATCAGCTTATTGAGCGTAGTTAGCAATGTATGCTAGGCACTTCTATGGGAAACACACAGGTTATAATGCAGGATATAATCTTGGCAGAAGAACAAGCTGGATTTAGGGAAGGGCATTTGGCTTCTGATCAATGTTTCACCCTTCACCATCTAGTTGAAAAATACATCAGTTGCCCATCTAAGATCCCCTACATAGCCTTTATTGGCCTAAGGCAGCCCTTGATTTGATCCTTAGAGCTAGGCTTTGGGAGAAATTAGCTGCCTCTTCCATTGACTGATGCCTGCTATTGCTGATTACATTAACTTAAACACTAAAGGGTCACTCCTTGAAGAAGTATCTTTTATAAAATAAGTCAATAATAATTCAGCAATATTCAGGAGTAATCATAGAGCATTGGTCGTATTATCAAAGCACCAGGAGTGATATAGGCCCCCATGTTTACAAACCATATTATAGCATATCAAAATACCCACAAATAATAACATTAAAAAACAAACAAGAGAGTACACAGGGAGGGTTAGTATGGCAAATATTATGGTAGATATCATAATTCATTTTTCATAGTTCTCTTCTGTGTTTATACTAAAGATCTTTAACTATATAAACAGAATAAAAGTGTGATAATGAATAAATTATGAATACATAAGGGAAGAAGAGAGCATCAGTTTTCATCAAAATAAAGGGTGCTTCCAGGCTATTGTCCTACATTCATAGGATTTTATACAGGTTTGAGGAGTTATCTTCCCATATGCAATTTCTCTTCATTTACTCTATATTTTTTGTTACCACCAAACCAAACCAAACCAAACCAAACCAAACCAAACCAAACCAAACCAAACCAAAATGGTCAAGATGAAAAACAGAATAGTTCTACAATATATTTCATTCGATAGCGCTAGGCCATCTATCTGTAAGCATCCTAATTTTCAGCAGAAGATTAGATATAGTATTTTTCTTGTTTATAATCCTATATTTCTATCACAGCACTCAGGGAAGGTTTTAGGCTGAAGAAATATTCTAATTATAGGAAAAATAGAATACCAAATACCAAATACAAATACCAAACTTTTCAAAGAAAAAGGACATGACTACATCTTCAGCTCTATATTTCTAGAATTTTCAAGACAGTTGGAAAAAGTTTATATCAAGATACTTAGGAGAAATTCTATGTGGTTAATTACAAAATGAATCACCTAGTATCTACAACAGAATTGAGAAGATCTTTGTAATGTGTCCTGTGGGGATTTTGGAGGACATTGAACACCACCACTGACTAAATATTCTGTAGACAAATGTTGCTATGAGTGGGCTGGACTGTGCATACTTAGAAAACTTACTGAGTGACTCACATTTATGGGAATGAATTTCTAGGATAGACTTCAGTATGTGTAACAAGAAAAAGTACCACTATATTTCACATTATATGATTTTAACTTTTAGGACATGATAATGCTATTGCTGCCTTTAGGTGCACTGTGTGAATCCTGTCCCTACTGAACAGACATTCAAGATGGAATATTATTGATTAAATAAATAAATAAATAAACAAACAAATAAATAAATAAATAAATACCTTTAAAGTCATATAATGTAATTTGTTCTTCCTAGAATCCTTTAAGCTAGGTCCAGTGGCCATCTCTGAAATTTTAAGAGCATGTTGTAGGTGCTCTCACAAAATGGCTACCATGAGGATTTTATCTATTCATAAACTGGGTTCTGTGGAACACCCAAGTACTAGAAAGTGAACAGGTGAGGAGATTCCCTGCCATCTCTTTTAAGTCCTCAAACACTCAGTTCAGTGTTATTTTTGTCTTTCAGATAAAGCACTAGATTGCAACCACTCATTATTTTTATTTTCTAAGAATGCCCATGTGGGTTGTATAGATCCTGTAAATATTCTTGGAAGTAAATAAGATATAAGAAATTGGCACTTTGCTTTATTGTACATAAGTTTTTTAAAGGAATTTAAATCAGCAAGGAGCTTGTATCTGTGGCTATATGGGTATCCATGCACACTACATGGCCTCTCCCACTATATACTATTATGGAGGGGGGTCAAAGAAGATGTAAAATGCAGAATCTGTGTTTTGAATTCTCAGGACATGGCTGCCATGTGAGATTTCTCACAAACTAATTAAGGAAAGAAAAGGATTCAGACAGGCCTGGGAGTGGGGTGGGGTGGGGTGGGGAGGGGATTAAAAGTTTGGAAAGATGAAGCCAGTTGATAAGACAGCAGGAACAAAGTAAAGAGTTGAAGATTAGAAAGAATGGTGGTAAAGGAGAGATGTGAAGATATATGATAGCAAGAGAAGGAAGGTCAGGTGGGTGGAGAGACAAGATTGCAAGAAATGTAAGGAGTGGGGAAGAGAAAGCAAAATGGGGTACAGAAGGCAGCTGAGAAAAAATAGGGGATGCATTATTTGTCCTTATGCACCAAAGTTATTTTTTATATTCTTTTCCCCTCACCCACTAACACACAAAAGGGCAAGAGTTGTTCCCATCTTCAAAAAGTGGAAAAAGGAAGACCATGGTAACTAGACTAATCAAGCTTAACATTGATACTGGGCAAAATTCTGGAACAGGTTATTAAGTAGCTCATTTGTGAATATTTAGAAGGTATGCCTTACATGGCAGGAGCCCATATGAGTTTATCAAAACTCATCTTTTTTTTTTTTTTGATAGAGTGACCCGTCTAGATGACCATAGGAATATAGTGGATATAGTGCACTTTGACTTGAGAGAAGCATTCAACAAAGTATTTTATAAGATTTTAGCAGAGAAAATGGCAAAATGCAGGCTGGATTATGTACAGTACAATTACATGGATAGAAAATAGGCTGAACAGTTGAATGCAATGAGTGTATATCAGAGACTCCACATCAAACTCTAAGGAAGTTTAAGTGTGTACTGCAGAACTCCGTTCTAGGCCCTGGTTCAACATATTTATAAATGATTGGATGAATGGTTAAAATATTATTTTCAAATCAGCAGACATCACTAAGATAGGGGAGATAATAAACACTTTAGGGGCAGTATCAGTGTTCAGGACCTTGTCAAGCTAGAACAATGGGAAGAAATTAGCAAGGTAAGTTTCCACAGACGGAAATGCAGAGTCCAGCATTTGGTTAGGAGAAGTCAAAGGCATGAGAATAGGATCAATAGGAGGGACCCTACTGCAGCAATACAAGTGAAAATGGTCTGGGTGTCTTGATGGATCATAAGTTGACGTAAACCAACAGTGTGAGGTAGCTGTAAAAAAACCAAAGCCAAAACCAAAAAATAAATGCAATCCTCAATGGAAGTATAGTGTCAGGATCAAATTATTGTTCCTCTCTGCTCAGTTTTGGTCAGACTGCACCTAGCATATTGCATCCAGTCCTGGGAACCACAGTTTTGGAGGGACATTGACAAATGTGGAAGGATAAGTTGGAAGTATTTTTTACAGTGGTATCCAAAGCAAGTTGTGATAGTGTCTATGTTTCTACAAAAGTGTAATGTCATTGGGTATGTGAAAATTCTTGCTGAAGCTCTTTATTTCAAATGCCAAAGCTGCTTTTCCATCTCCCCCGCCCCATATATTTCAGGAAAGTTTTTTTTTTTTCATAAATCTAATCAGAATTGTCAAAATTCTTGTATTTCCAACTATTACAGGAATCCTGTAACTTAACAAGGGTTTAATATAGGTATAATGTTTTCATTAGAGGAAGTAGTATTCTGGTCCACAAATGCCTCTTTAACCTGCATTTATAACAGGTAACAGTCAAAATGTTACTGATACTTTAAAAAATCATTGTTGGACAGCAACTAGTAGACTCATACAACTAGTAGACTCATACACCATCTATGGACGTTTACTTAGAAGCCCTGCAGTGTTTACTGAAGTCTGTTTCCAGGTAAGTGTGTCTAAAACTGCAGCTTTAACTAATTCCTGGGTATATGCCTGTTCAAAGACACAGTGAAGATTTAATGATAGGATTATGTTTTATTAACTCTAGTTACTGTGGTATGTTGCTAAGGTCTTAGTTCTGTTACTTTTAGTTTCAGTACTTGTATTTGTAGTGAATAGTATTTCAATACTCTTTCTACTGGGGAGAAAAGCTTCTCTTTTTTTGGCAGGAAATTACAGCAGTCAACTTCTCTCTATTTTTTCTTTTTGCTTTTCCATCTAACTCTGTCATTAGTCCAGCTGTAAAAAGCTGTGTGCTTCCTTGATTCCTGACATTTCTGGTACATATCAGATTTGATTGATACAAGACAAATATTTCATCTTTCTTCCATAGAACCTAAGGTTCCATATATGGAGTTCCCAATGCATTTTTGCATTGTGAAAATAAAATGTTTTCTTGACTTTAACGACTACTACATCATGTACTTCTAGGCCATATACTGAATAATTCATAGAGAAAATCACAATTTATGGCCCATCCGGCCATAATTAACCTGATCACATTTTAGCAAACCTTAACACTTGTAAATTCTATTAATGAGAAAGAACTATGCAATGGGATTTCCTGGTTTGTGATCTGTATTTTTCTAAAGGTTCCAGATAGCAGCATTAATTAGAATAGGAAGAAGCAATCAAGCATTAAGACTGCAATGCTGTACTGAATGGGCTGTATGTAAGCTTCTTTGGACTCAGTGGGAATTTACTTTAAATATGAATTAGTTGTTATGTCTTAGATTTCTAGAGGTTTGTAGCTTTAAACTAGTGTCTGACATAAAATTGCTAGATGCATAATGGTGGATGCTTTCATTAAATTACTTTGGTTACCCCACTCCAAAATTCCTATTAATGAAAAATAGATTTGGGGTGAATTATCTGGAATTTTATATATATGTAAATTGATTTCTTCAATTCAGAGTAGTGCAGGCTTCCAAAAAAAGAGGGGAGGTTCATTAGAATCTGTTCTTTACCTAGTAGTATAAGGGAGAACCTGGTGTGGTGTGATAGAAAACGGGTCATATCCTTTGTGGTATACCACATTCAATTAATATGACAAGCTTTGTGATCCTGTCAGTTCTCACGGAGGGTGGAACCAATGTTTGTTTTCCCACTCCTCTTTTTTTTTTTCCAAATTTTCAGAGGGTATCTCACTGAAAAAGAATTATGGATTTCCGTCCAAGAGGACTGCATGGTCTGATAAAGTAAAATCTACAACAGAAAACAACTTGTTTTTTTTCCACCCTTTAGGTCATAATTTCAGTTACGAAAGAAAGTGTAATAAATTTTGGCGGGAAAAATAACCAAACTATTTTGGACATTTCTAATGACCAGTCTGTATAAACACTACTGAGAAATGGGGGTGAGAACAATTTGACCAAGGGAATGATTATTTTTCTTGCGTTGTAACCTAAGTATTTGTCAAGTCAACTCTTTTGAAATTGTCCTAAGCTCAGTGAAAGGAGGAAGCAGACTCACAGAAAGAGAAACCTTTGAAAGGTCTTCGGGTCTCACATAATTAATGAAGAATAATCTATATTATTCTTTATTAATCAGCAAAAACAGTATTTACAAAATATTGTCTACTGAAACTTTAATTAAACTTCCCTCTTGAAATACAGGTGCTAAATAGAATAAGATTTATAGGTGTGGTTCTGAAATTAAGGTCTGCTCAATCACCATATGCAGCTGATTGAAGTGGCTTCATCACTTAGGGGGCAGGATGAATTAATCCTTCTAATTAAAATTAAATTTTCTTAAAAAAACAAATCTAATGTTCCTCATGTTTCACACTGTGCATATGTCCCCAATTTATCCTCCCAAATTGCTTGGAAAGTGAAAACTGCAACTTGTAAAGCTGTGACTAAGGAACTAGAGATATACTTGGTTTATAATAACAAAAATACAGAGGAAGGCTCACACTTTATTTTTAGCCGACAAAAATGTCTCTTTATCCTAATAGAGAGTTACGGTCCTAGTCCTTATTCTTTCAAAATCCCTTTCCATGTATTTCCTCTTTATGGCCCTCACTGTGTTAGAGTTCTGGAGACTTTATATTATCATGTCAACTAAAGAAGCACAGTTTCCATCTTTATTACATTCTAAAAACATACAATTTCCTCAAGAAGGCCTTCCTGTTCTGTAGATAAAAAGCAAAAACAAACATTTGGATGGGCAAAAGAAAAGAAAAAAAACCCTAAAACTAAAGTCAACTATATACAGGAAGATGCTTGTTATTCTACTAATATTGCTTCCTTTCCTTATTAGCAATTCAGTGGAAATGAGTCGGGGAAGATTTAGGGATTTTTCACTCCATTTTTGTCTTGTTCTTACTAAGAGACATTCCCTACTCCCCCAAAATATGTGACTCACACAATTCATAGTGATTCAAGTCAACAAAACTATCTGCTAATGACAGTAAAACATTGCTTGAAACTTTTATAATTGAGCACAAAGCAAAGATTTTATAGCATGTTTCCCTCATGTTCACTCTGGTTTTCAATCTATCCTTGAAGAAAAAGCAAGGTGGCTTATTGTGAGAGAAGTGTGATTTTTCCTCCTTCTTTAAAATACTTATTAATACAAATAACGAGTTACTCATATAGATACTCCTGAGGCTGCAAATAGAGGACTGTGGGAAAGAATTTTTCCCCTCATCCCAACTCCTCATGAACATAGCAAGCATGTATTAATAAAAGCCACTTTATCTTCTTGCATTTCTTATACATTACATGGGCTTTGAAAACAAGTTAGATCCTGATCATATACTTCTGAAGAAGATCCAAGCTTCCTGAAAGAGTAGCTATTTCTTATGCTGCTTACTTCCAGAACATATCTGATTCAGAGTTTAAGCCAGCTTTCTCCAATCTATCATCATCCAGATGTGCTGGACAATTCCTCCTATTGTGGCAGCGGTAGTAGTGTTGTCTGAGAGTGATGGGCATTGCAGTCCAACATATCTGGGGAAGATCTTTTTAATCAGTATCTCAGAAAGTCCTGCATGTTCCTCTGTTCTTGTCTATAGTCTACCTCCTGTCTACTTTATGGTTCTGAAGTACTTCCTTGGGTTATACATTCCTTGAAACTTCTTTGTAGAAGAGAACAGCCTATTAGCCTGATGATATATTACATTAATTCAAAAGTAAGTCTGGGAACTTCATTCTAGGTAACCTCCATAGAGTAATGAGTACCTCTAAGCTTCTTCTAGTCTGGACCAATGCATTAAGTGGAAAAACAGCATATACAACTAGCTTGACACTGAGGCTTCTTCTTTGCTCAGGGTTGTATTTGTGTTTATCAGCAATGCATAAAGTGTGTGCTTGGCTATTTTAATGACGGCTGTTCCAAACCCAGACTCTGCCAGGACTGCTAAACACTCCTCTGTTGCTTTGTGCTTCTGCTGTTGCATGCAGTTTCTATGATTTACAAAAGCCACATTTACAAAGCAGGACAGTGATGACATTATGCTGGTAACTTGAACAACTGAAACAAATCCTCCAATAAAATTGCTCAATAAGAGCAGCAAGATGTTAAGCCATTTATATTTCAGATTGTATTAAAATCCAAAAAGATAATCATGGAAAAATGTGCTACTAAGAGCTTCTGAAAAGTGCAAACATGCATTTTCTTAAAGATGTGGGAGTCAAAAGTATATTTAAAAGTTTGAGTGACACTTACCTCGTACGAAGCACTGCTGGTAAGAAGGAAATGACTCAAATATGCTGTTTGAAGCCATGGTTTCCTCTTTAAAAACTTATTCTCTCTTTTATAAGAGACTGGTATATGGTTTTCTTCACCTTGGGAAATAAAAAACCAAGAATGGCCATTATAATCAACTTCTTGCCTACCAGTGCACTTTGCATCTTTGTGTCTGCAAAGCAAATAAATTCAGTTTCTCTCACACAAACCCTGAAACGGTTTTGTAAGAAGAAAAAAAAAGAGTCAGAGAAAGAAAGGGAGAAAGAAATAGCAGATCACTTGTGGTTTCATGATGCTTACCACTCTATGAAACTCTTGTGGTTTGCAGTCAAAATGATTCGCCCTGCCTGCTGACCAATATCCCGGACCCACTCTTGTGTGACTGCCTCTGTACCCAACTTGTGGTTCTGTGGTTGTTTATGAGGCCCAAAGAAGTGTTTCACACAACCAATATTACAAATTTAACTGTTCCCCTTTTCAGAGCCTGCTGCAATTGGTCCTTGAAAATCACGTGATTTCAATGATGTCAAGCTAACACACACACACACACACACACAAACGCAGACACAGACACACACATGCAATATTCTGAGCAATATACTTCCCACACCACCTGCCCTCCCTTAGATTCGGAGGAGACAGAAAGAGACTGTGCCTGACTCATAGCACTAGGTCCACAAATGTTCTTTGCTGATTAAGGACAACTCTGCCTTGTTGTTGCCTGTGGTTTCTGGAAGTACTAGTTATTTTCATAGATATTTTATTGCTGCTTATTCAATAGTAATTTAAGCCTTGCTATTAGTCTTTTGCTGAAAGAGGATGTTTATGACATCCTCTAACTTAAGGATCACTTTTCGAAAAAGCTAAGCAGGTGAGCAGCAGTTTCTTTTTCCACAGTACAAAATCAAAAGAGGATAAAGTGGACTGGTTCAACTGCACCCTTCTAAAGGAGTTTAAAAACAAATGCATCTTGATAAATCAAAGACTGGCATAGCCCTAAAATGGTAATTTATAAGCATTACTGTAATCATATAGGCACATATCTGCGGACGCTTGTGCCAAATAAATGCATTATTTATTATAATCAATCTCATTACACTCTGCTTTTTATTGGGCCAGATCAAATGTGAAATGAACCCTATATAACCTGGCAGAATTTATTTTAATCTTATTCAGTAGAAGATACTGATCAAAGAATTTGGTTTTCTAATACGAATCTTTCTTGTGGTAGTTTATGCTACACTCTGTGGTTTGAGCACCAGCTATAAACAGTAAAGAAGGAAAGTCACCATTAAATAACAAAGAAGTGATTGTTACGCCATCTTTTAACTTACTTAGTCATTGTCCTATATATCCTTTCACTAATTCAGCGTGAAATCTAAAAGATTTTCCTTACTCCTGTGAATCTGACACATAGAAATATTTTAGCTCATTAAACATTTGCCAAATACTCTCAATCACAATCTGTGAATGTCAAAATATTGCTCATTCAGGATTTAGTTCCAGAAGAGTGTGCTGCCCTTGCTTATATTTTTTACACGTGGTTGAAGAAAGAGGATTGTTAATCTAGGGCTACCATATCTGGGCTGCAAAAATCCAGTTATCCACTGGAGTTACAATTTGCATGTTGGGCAACCATATACATTGATTAAATAAATAAATAAATAAATAAATAAAATAATTTTTATTTATTAATTATAATAAATCCACCTCTCTTTGCTGCCATCTAGCAGTCACCCAGTTATTTTGCAACCCCAGGTATTGTAGCCCTATAATTTTTCTTATGGGACTTTCTGGTACTATGTCTGCAAAACAGATCAGCTGATCAAGGAGGTGCAGCCATTGAAGTTTTTCTCAAGGCTATTTCACTTTCATGTATTGGTCTTCCAGCACTGAATGCTTTTATCTAGTGCTGGGCTTACAAGAGATAATTATATTTCCACACCATATTTTATTCCACCATCTAATATTCTCTTTGCTTGAGCCGCCGCTGTTGATGCTTGAAAACCATGGACTAGCTGTTGTCTCAGGGAATTTCAATATCAGTTTTGAAAGTTCCTTATCTGGTGTGGCATAGGATTTCATAGCCTCCGTGACAATCATATATCTGTATTACTTTAGGTGGCTCAGCATGTGATGTGGGCTATAACTATTATTTTTCTTTTCTGTACAAGGAAAGAGAAATGGACATGTGGTATGTGTATATGAGTGTGCATGTATATAAAACAAATATAATTTCTCCATGACCACATCAGTACAATTATGGGGGGTTCGGACCTAATTCAGGGTATGGACCCTATAAACTATAGATCTCATTATTTGGTTGATTGGCAGAGGATGAGATGGTTAGATAGCATCACTGAAGCAATGAGGATAAAACTGAGCAAACTCAGGGAGGCAGTGAAGGACAGGAAGGCCTGGCGTGATATGGTTCATGGGGTCACAAAGAGTCAGACACGACTTAACGACTGAACAACAACAAATTTGCTTGCTATCTCTTGGAGATTTTTCTGGTGCTATGATTACATAGTATTGCAGTTAGGGATGCTATTCATTCTGCCTCATATAATTGCAGTTCTTTTGTTAGAAGTGAATTTTTGTTGTTTGTGTGATTTCAGTGGAAATCTTATATTTGGAAATTAAAAGTTCTAACTCAGATGATCATCTCAAGTGGAAACTGACAGATTAGTTTAGATCCTGTAGGAACAATTCTTGAAATAATGCATGCCATCCAATGGTATGCTAGAGCCATTTCATACCAGCTCACAAGAGCTGATCATTCAATTTTCTGGAGTTTTGCAAACCAGTTGAGAGTAGAAATGAGCCTTCCTGCCTTGTGTGACAATTAGCTGTTCCATGGCTAGTGGTGCAATGGAGTCAGCAGAGCTGGTTCTTAAAAATTCATCAGGATACCCACAAAAGCAGCTTTGTGAAGCAACACACTTCTCCTGCTACTATTAATTTAGTGACAGTCATGTTGCTTTACTTTGTGTCACTCCAAGGCTTTAAATAGATGAAAGAGGCTTCTGCACATACACTGCACGTGTCTTCTGACATTTCCAGTCAGCTACTAGAAGTCCCTGAAGAGGCTTCTCCCTGTGCAAAACCCCATAGGGACCTTGGACTATGGTGCATGGTTTAACAGAGGCCTTAGTCACCACTTGGAATAAGAGGGTGATGGGGCCTTGGATTGAATTGTTCCTGTATGGATTCTCTATGTGTCTGGATCCCACAAAGTTCTCTAGTTTTAGAGGAACTCCAGGCAATATAGTGGTGTATAATATGCCTAGAGCAAAGGAGAAAAACAAAGAACAAGTATGGGTGACAACCTTGTGGCAATAAGGATAGCAAAATGTAATTATGTTCTCGTCTCTTCACATCCATGGACAGTCAGCTGGCAGTCCTGTTTAGATTGACCTGCCTCCTTCTGGGTAAGGAGAAATCAAGAGTAATCTACAGGGCTGCTGTAAGGACTGTTCTGGGCATCTTCAGACAAGGCTCTCAGATTCACTCAGAGTTGGACTCTGGCTGTATGGTCCTATGGAATTGCCTGAGGTACAGTCTTACTCAGACATCTGGGAAGAGTTTGAGTCTGTTGGCCCTGATGAAGTGGAGCTGTGAGTTTTGCCACATGTCCCTCCTAGCTGGTTAAGGGCATGGACCCTCCTAGTTGGGTCCCTGCAATAGGTGAATGCTTCTTTGAGAGAGGAGGAACTCTGTTCTCAAGAAGCTATTACTGGATCTAACATTACTGGATAATATTTGTTCAGTCTTCAGAATTCCCTCCTTGGAGGAGGGTGTTGAGAAGGTGACTGATATATAGCTCCAGAGGGCCCTGAAGGAAATGGATTAACTGGACCCTTTCCAGTTAAGGTTTCAGGCCTGTTCATAGCACTGACATGGCATTGGTCGCACTTGCTGATGATCTTTGGTAGGACCAGGATAAGGGTAATGGATTTATCTTTGCTTTCCTTGAACTCTCAGCAGCTTTTGATACCATTCCACGGTATCTTTATGGGTTGGTTCATGGGGTTGGGAGGGATAAGCATAGTATTAAGTGATTCTCTTCCTTCCGCCAGGAGCAGTTCCAATCAGTGCAGAGAGGGGAGAGAATTCCAGCGTTATGCCCCTACTGTCCAGAATGCCTCAGGGCTCTATCCATTTCCCATTCCTATTCAACATCTACATGAAACTACTGGGTGAAGTCATATGTTGACACAGGGCAAGGTATCATCAGTATCATCTCTGCCCCAAGCCAATCAGCTGATGCTGTCAAAATTCATTCCCAATGTCTGGAGGCCATAGAGGTCTGAATGGGGAACAACAGGCTTTGGCTCAACCCTGGCAAAATGAAGCAGCTATGGATTTTGAAGACTTCCAAATCCCCCAGATAGAGTTGGTGCACAATTAGGGGACTGTATTGGACTCACAGTTCTTGCTCAAAGAACAGGTGGTGGTTATGGTCAAGAGGTTCTTTGCATAAATCTGTCTTGTGGACCAATTGGACACATTTCTAGACAGGGAGGCTCTGCTCATGGCCACTCATGCCTTAGTCACTTCCTGTTTGGACTACTGAAATGGACTTTACATGGGGCTGCCCTTGAAGAGCATTTAGAAGTCTTAACTGGTACAGAATGCAATTGCATGGGCAGTTTTGGACACACCAATGGCATATGCCCATGTAATACCACAGTAGTAGTAAAAAGGCAGTCAGGTTTGTTAAAGGGCCAACAGACTCCAGATATTGGAGGATCAATTTCCTCAGCCATGCACATGTTATACGTGGAGGCATGTGATAGAGGCCCAATATTTTTCTCTGAAAATACTACTTCCAGAAAGGGTGGCTTATATTCAAATGGAAGAACTCTTAATATCTCCCCCCCTCAAATTACCACTTCTTTTTTAATTATTCTCCTTTCCTAAAGTCCAGAAGAAATGGGTTGATCAGCTTACCAAAATGTATATTTTATACCTTAAAAAAACTTTCTGTTCCCCTAAAATCTAAAATTATTGACTGTAAATAAGAAAATAACTCTCAATGTATATAGAAGAATTTGAATCTGCCATGTCCAGCTCATGGATAATGAATATTAGTGACAAATTTTTATATGTCTCTCTCAATCATGCTAGAATCACTGAATGCTCATTAATGAAGAGGCGGACCTGGGTGACATGTTCTCTAATAAGTAGTACTGAAGCAGAAACCATAGGGGAAGCTCAGCATAACTTTTGAGAAAAATAACTATTTGGGATTGTACCTAGTATTTTAGCAGTATCAGACTTTGAATATAAAACTTTGAAGAATTAATTTGTAAGTCTGTTTCACTGTTAATGGCAGAGAAATTTTGCTTATTTGTATCAGGGACAGGAGAGGTCAACTCCTGGCCCATATTCTGCATATGGTTACCCACCCCCCACACTTTGTGATCCCTAGGGCTAAAACTGAAAATCCATGGAAGCATATAGATTTTTGGTGCTGTGACTTGTTCACAAAGGAACACTCAAAATAGTTTTCCAGAGTTATTTTTAGTAAACCTTACTGCCTACCCAAAGCAAATGCCAGCCCTATTTCCTCAATAACATTCTACAGCCCAGGGAGGGAAGGAAGGAAGGAGTTACAGCTCCTAACAAAATCAAAGTTGCCTGCCCATGTTCTAATGCAAATTCTGTACCATGTTTTTGTTGGAAGGGGCAAGTCTAAATGGGAACATTATTGGAAACATTTTTAGTTTGAGGCTATCAAATGTATCTTTTTCCAGCAACTTGGCAGTCACACATGTACATCTCCAGTTCAACATCCCATTTTGTTTCTTTTTCCCTCATTGAAATACCAAGACACAGTTCAAAAGTGGCTAATATGACAATATTTCATGTGTCACTAACTGATGGAGCCTTCTCTGTTTTCAATTATTTAATGTTTAGGCTGTACAAATAACTGAAATCCCAGACCACATAATTTCAAGATTTTGCAGGTGTTCATATATCTTAAAAGGTGTTTATACTGGGCACCACAGACTTTATTTCCATTCAA
The DNA here is from genome assembly GCF_059951505.1 of Python bivittatus. Taxonomy (NCBI): domain Eukaryota; kingdom Metazoa; phylum Chordata; class Lepidosauria; order Squamata; family Pythonidae; genus Python; species Python bivittatus. The sequence continues at coordinate 19,477,786 of NW_028277074.1, forward strand.
AAGTACCTGATTATTGCACTTAGTAAGTTTGACAACTTCAGCTTTAAAGAAACCTTGGTTTGTTCATTGGTTTCTCCCATTATGAGTCAACAGTGGTAGGAGGAGCAGCTGCTACGAGTATACTGTTACAGAAGCCTGGTGAGCATAACAAATGGAATGAAGGATTGATTTATCACTCCCCAAACTATAATTCTGAATATTCATCATTGCAAAAGTTCCTTTCATTTCTCATACTTTAGATAGAATTCCAAAAGCTGCTTTATATATATACTAAAGCTTTGGCACACCCCATGGATTTTTTTTTTTAAACAATATTGAATGGCAGAATCCCACTCCATTCTCATTCATGGCTTGGAAACATCCAGTTGAGGAGATGATGATGATGATGATGATGATGATGATGATGATGATGATGATGATGATGATGATCCTTCAAATTTATAAGGCTGCCCATCTATCCAATGAGGCTCTGGGCAGTGAACATATAATATAAAACATTAACAACAAAATCCAGGTTGAAGCCCTCTCATTAAGACATAAAACATCTACAACATTCCCCACACTAACAGTCTGGCCTCAATATCTGGGGGAAGAGGTAGGTCTTTATGGCCTTCTGAAAGGCCAGTAAGGTTGGGGTTGTCCATAATTCTGGGGGAATGCTGTTATGGAGGGCAGACACCATGACAGAGAAGGTCTGCTTACTAGGCCACATCAGGTGACATTGGCTCACAGAAGGGACATGGACCATACCCACTTTTCCAGATCTGGTGGGACAGGCAGAAACTATTGGGCAGAGACAGTCCCACAAGTAACCTGACCCCACACTATGTAAGACTTTAAAGTGACAATCAGCACCTTGAATTGCAGCCAGAAGTCTACTGCGAGGCAATGTAACTCATGTAGCATGGTTGTTGAATCATGACCTACTGGATAAACCATAATTGGATGAATTTACTTAAAATGTTAAATCTAAAACAACAGAAGCCCCATTTTAGCTTGGTGCAATGTATACAGGTATGTGTAGATGTGAAATTCACACTGATGCCATATATGCTGACAAAACATTAATGAAAGTGGCAATGCAGAGCATACATCTTCAGTACTTTGTCATTGTAATTGACTCTCTGTATATATTTTTTTTAAATCAAAAGCCTTAAATAGTTCAGGATCTGTCAATTTGGGGACATCCAGAACACCCCAGATAAAAGCATCTTCAGGAGGGCAAATGATAAAATGTGCATTGCAGCATCATGATGTGAAGTCCACCCTGTCATCACATCCAAGTCCATAAGGGGCAGAGCTTACATTTTGTTATTTTAATGAAATATCATGCTGCTGCTGACTCTGGCCCCTGGCCCCCAAGCCTCCAAAAGGGTCCAAAGTTTTTGGTTCTATCTATTATATCACTTGTAGGTTAGAATGGACAAACATCCTGTAGCCCTTTAGACCCAAAGCTGAAAAAAATGGCCTTTTCCTGGCTCCATGGTTGTTAATCCCAAATGAAAACTACGTACAGTAGCTGTACAGATGGCCAAGACTTTTCTGAATGTGGTTTTAGAATTTGGGAGTAGAGATCTATGGAAACAGCCCTGTGCAATCAGAAAGGTTGACTGTGTTCAATTTTTTTCTCTAGTACTTGTTCTGCAAACATTTCATTCTTTTTGTGTTCTTGGAACTATTTTAGCCTTTCAAATTAAATGTGTTTCCCTGATCATCCTTAAACTATCTGTCCTGAAGGAAGCATATGACCAGAATTCTGTGATGGTAAGTGTCACAGCAGAAATTAAGCGCTGTAATTTCAAACCAGTGATAGCAGCTCTTCACCCCCCCCCCCAACATCCTTTTTAAATAATTATTTCTTTTCACTGCCACTGCTGATTGTGTGGTGCATAAAAGCATTATTTTGTAACTTTGTGTGAGATGGGCGGCTATATAAATATGATAAATAAATAAAAATAAATAAATTTCACCAAAATGCATTTTTAATGTTGTTTTATGACCAGTTTTAACACATTACTTAAAAAAAAAAAAAGCTTTGCTGAATTTTATATAATTTTGGTTGCCTTAAAATGCAGAAACAACCCACCAACTTTATTAAGAAATACTGTATATAATTAGTAACATGACCTTTAAGGTTAGCAAAAGACTAAGGGGAACTAATGATAAGAATAAATGAAATAACATGCAGCAGGAATCCTTCCAATCCTACCAGCCCTGGACCTAGATAAGAATAACTGAATATATGTTGAATGGAAGACATTTGTAATGCTTTTCAACTTAGCCATTTGCCAAAGCATAACTCTACTACGTGCAAAGCAACAGTTGGGCTGCTTTTATCATTTCCATACTCCTGCAGATGATGCAAGCCATTCTTGAATTCTTTTGACATGCTTCATGCAGTTTTTCCCATGATCTGTCAAGTCCTTGGCTGCTCTTGTACATAACTAATGAAAGAAAAACTTAGCAAAGAGCTTTTTAAAACAAAGTCTCAAGATTATAATATAGCACTTTCACATATGTATAAAAAGTTTGCTGGATAAGACCCAGGCTCATCTAGTCTAGCTTTACATTCCCACTCATAGGGAGACCGCAGATAGGACACAGTCACAGCAGTGACCCCCCCCCCCCCCGTGCTCCAGAGCAATCAGGTTTCAGGAGAATATGACCTCCAATATCAAAGGTAATCACAATGAGTAGCTATCGATAGTCTTATCTGACATGAATTCATTTAATCCTGTTTAAAAACTTACAGTTTGATTGTTGTTTAACCATTTCAGCACATGCAGTCATACAGACCACCTTACCATTAGGCCGATTGAGGCAACTGCTTTAGGAGGCAATCTACCGGTCCTTTCCGTCAGATGAGAGGGACCTGTATACATGTCATATATCCAGCTACGTACCTCCCTTTCCTTCAAACTAGCTTGTTGTCCTCAGATGTGATAAAGGATTTTATCCTGATAGTGCTGCTGAAGTTTTACCTTCTGCACACAGCACTGAATCTTTTCCTTTGTTTCCAAATGTCTTTGGCCCTCCATTTCATATTAACATGGCTATAGCTTAGAATTTTAAGATAACTGCCAAAGCAACATGAAAGGTGCCAAAATAAAAAGAAAACCTTCTTGCTATATTGTTATCTTTAGTAGAGGCCTTCAAGGCATCTGAACTTCACCTCAGTAAGGTGTTTTGTAGCATGGGGATGCCTTTAATCAATGCTGTGAGTCATGTTTTCCTCATTTTAAGTGCTTTGCCTTGCCTCAAAGACTCTTCCACACATCGAACTAGAAGGGGCTTTTGAGTATGCGTTACAGAGGTGCAGAAGTATTGCTTGATAGTGTCTAATCATTTATTGGAAGCTTCAGAATAGATACACATACACATATAAAAATGTGCAGCACAGGCCCAGAGGCTCAACTATTGGAGCTGCTGGAAAAGGCAATCTGAACAGGCAAACCAAAGAAGGTGTCATGAAGCAACTTGTTATGGGTGCTTCACTCAAAATGTTATCAGAGAAGCACCGCTTATAGCTTTGTTAATCTTCAGGGACCAACATTATCTATATACTACTAAAACTCTTGTCTCTATAACCTTCAACTGGGTGAAACGATGTGTCATAGGGCAACAATTTTTGAACCAAGGTACCTCAAATGGGCTAACTTACAGAATGCATCCAAATTCCAGGACCCATTACTCCTGTGGGATTGAAATTTGGGGAATTTGTGGCTGCTTCAGCACTGTACTGCAGCAATCAGCCCAGCTTATGTGATCATCATGGGCATATTCCTGACCTTTTTCCCACCTCCCTCTGTCCCCTGCACCCAATTGGCTGGCAGCAAGTCCTGATGGGCAAGTGGCGATTGGCTGCTTTGGAAACGAGGCAGAAATCTGAAATCTCTTAAGGGCAGTTGGAGGTGAGGGAAGGAGAGGGAGTGACCTGGATGCCTGCTGGCAAGGTAGAGCTGACTGGGAGGTGCTGGTGGTCAAGGGGTGAACCCTGGTTTTCCTTTGAGGGAGGGGCCCTTGGGGATATGCTGGAATGGGGAGTGGGTGTGCAGTTTTCCTCACAGTCCATGGCTCCCTTGGTTCTACCTCTCCCCAGCAAAGTGGCAGGCCGTTCTGCTGGTCAGATGAGGAGAAGGAGTGGGAGGGGAGAGGGAGAGGGAGGGGGAGAAGGCGGCGGCAGCTTCACTGGGGCTCTCCTGAAGGTAGTGAAGGGAGGGCAAATGGTGCAAGCCTACACTAAATGTGGGGGAGGGAGGGAGGGAGGGAGGGAGGGAGGGAGGGAGGAAGGAAGGAAGGAAGGAAGGAAGGAAGGAAGGAAGGAAGGAAGGAAGGAAGGAAGGAAGGAAGGAAGGAAGGAAAGAAGATTTACCAAAGTCAAGTAGGGAAGCTGGCAGCAAGTCATAAGTTGCTCCCACTCCCACTGCTTTTTTGCCTTTGGTCATTCTGTTTCTCTGTTTAGGTAAGGAAATATCTCTGAAATGATGACCCAGTAGGTCACGGGTTGTCTAGTAACAGCTGTTTTTAAAAAAAGATAAAGTGCAATGCAGTCCTATTTAAATTGTTGTTTTTAACTTTGTATACCTCCTAGAGTCACTGCTGTGAAATGGGCAATCTATAAATAATTTAAACAAAGAAATAAATAATTACAGAAATATGCTGCTGACTTAAGTAGACTTAATTCCAAAGAAGTGTATATAGGATTGAAACCTAATACCAACTGAGTACTGTAATATGAATTCTGGCTATTTTCTTTCTTTCTTCTGGTTTCGTCTGGTATTTGTTCAGAAATCTACTGTTGTTGAAGAATCACTTCCCCAGTATTATTCTAGAAATAATGACATTTTTTTAGCTGGAGTCATTACCTGGAAATGAATTTCAGTAATTATGTCTTAATGACACTAAGTGTATGACCATGCAAGTTAACTTGGATTAAAATATAATAGTTTACTTTCATATAATAATCTTTTGTATCCTAAGAAGTATATTAAGTTAAAAGGGATAATTATATCAGCCTAAGTCTTGAATCATAAATATACATATTCAGGAAGTAAGATTCCATGGGCTCACATCTAAGCAGTCATGCCTGGTTCACACTTGATGGTTTTATCCTTCCACACTTTCCTAGGATTAAATGCCAGTAAATTATGTAGTATTCATTTGCAGATAAATGTCAGATCTGACAAGAAATTATCAATCAAGGGAAAAGTAAAAAAAGATCTTTTTAACAATCAGGAGCCAAAAAGGACATAAGTTATATGGAACTTTTTATTTTAATATGAAAATAATCAATACAGATGTGACATTTATTTCATTTCTACTCACTTATTTGATTGCATTTCTAGCCCATTCCAATCCTTCATATACTTCTAGTGGAAGAGAATTCCATAAAGTGGGGGTTACCACTGAGAAGCCTTGCCATCTTAGGCACATCCCATATAACTGGCAGAGCAGAAAGATACTTCTTGTTATAGGTGGTTTAGTTTAGTTTAATTTTATATATTTTATATATTGTAAGCCACTTAGTGGCTCAGGAATAGCAAGTAAGTAAGTAAAGATAACAACCATAATTTTGAGTTGGGCATGGAAGGTGACTGGTAACCAATGCTAGGACTTTAAACTAGTGTTATTCTGGACCGGTGGGACTGTCCTCACAATAATCTGCATTTTGTATCAGCTGCAGCTTCTAGTCATCTTCAAAGGAAGTCCCACAAACAGTGTATTACAGTCCAATTATGTAATGATCACTGTATGAGTTTCATATATATATGATATATATATATATATATACACATACACACACACACACACACACACACACATACATATACATATACATATACATATATATGTATATGTATATGTATATGTGTGTGTGTGTGTGTATGTGTATATATATATATATATATATATATATATATATATCATATATATATGAAACTCATACAGTGATCATTACATAATTGGACTGTAATACACTGTTTGTGGGACTTCCTTTGAAGATGACTAGAAGCTGCAGCTGATACAAAATGCAGATTATTGTGAGGACAGTCCCACCGGTCCAGAATAACACTAGTTTAAAGTCCTAGCATTGGTTACCAGTCACCTTCCATGCCCAACTCAAAATTATGGTTGTTATCTTTAAAATATATATGAAATATTTATTTAAAAATATTTTTAAAAGAATAAAAACAATACAAATTTTGAAAGAGAAAAGTAAGGAAAGTAAAGAAAAGTAATAAGTGAAAAAAGAAAAAAGAAAAAAGAAAAAAGAGAAAGAAAAGAGGAGAGGAGAGGAGAGGAGAGGAGAGAAAAGTTATAAAGAAACAACTTCTGGTCTTCCTAACAGCAGTTACAAGTACACTTATATTTTACCTTCTCTCTCTAAGGTTACAACATAATTTCCTTCTTTCCATAGTCTATCCTTTCTAATCACAAGTTCAGCTTTTTTATTTTTTAAGCAAAAAGTCCATAATGGGTTTCCAGTCTCTAATAAGTATAATTATTGTTCTTTCTTTAATCAGGTCACTGGATGAGTTTCTGTTGCCAGGGCACTTATTCTGTTGCAGTGCAGTTGTATACAGAATTGTGTGATCAGTTTGGCAACAAAGTTCTTAATAGTATCAGCATAACTAGACATAACTTAGAACATATTTCTCTGGCCTAGTACCCTTCAGATGGGTTGACCCCCAACTATCCCAGACAATGTAACCACTTCTCTTCAACTTTTGTCCTATCCTCTCTATGCAGGATGTCATTATACCTTCATGTGCCTCAAATATTATACTGCAGAAGTAGCACAACCCATTTGTTTTACTTCTGTTTTTAAGCAATCTGTGAGGACTAAGTACCAGAGCTACACATATATAATGTCAAATAATATTGGCTTAAAACATGCACACACAATGCTCAACTGTCACACAGAAAACTTCAAGCCTCCTTCATAATCAAAACAGTGTTCCGTGTGCCAAAAAACAAAAACAACACCCACTACAAAAGACCCAAGTCCTAACAGCATACATTTCTGTTGTATATTTAATACCAAGGAAAAGAATTACAGGTAGTCCTCACTTAACGACCATTTGTTTAGTGACTGTTTGAAGTTATGATGGCACTAAAAAAAGTGACTCACAATTGGTCCTCACGTTTATAATGGTCACAGTGTCCCATGGTTATGTGATCGCCATTGGCGACCTTCCCAGCCAGCTTCTGACAAGCAAGATCAATGGGGAAACAGCAGGAGGTCATAAGTTGCAGTCACATGATGTCTTGCTTAATGACCATGGGTAATTCACTTTACGACCACAACCAGGGCTGCCGGAACTGTGGTTGTTAAGCGGGAAGGTCACGTGATGTTTCACTTAACTACCACTTTGCTTAGCAATGGAGTTGCCGGTCCCAGTTAGAGTCATTAAGCAAAGACTACCTGTATAGTTTGAGGTTTGAGGCACAATTCCATTGAGGCTCACCTATCCTAAATCTTCCCACATGTTACCATCTATAAACAAATTGTTGTTGTTTTTTCCCATTGATATTCAGAATCTCAATTTTCAGTTTCTGCAGAATACACAAGATTCTGACTGAAGATTATTAGGATTCCTTACATGAGTCACTGTATTGAGTGCATGCTGTTGATTAAATAAAATGAAGGAGAACTTTGTGTTACATATTTGCATATTTATAAGCAGATCCGACGTACATTATAATACAAAGTTTTGTTCAAGCTGTGAAACCTGCTTTGGAGTTTCTTATACTTTCATTCCAATTTGGAAAGCAGAACAGACATGATTTTCTCAGTGGTGACTTTATTGTTCTAGAACACATTCTCAGATGAGATTTTGCTCACTTCCTCACTGAATTTCAAAAGAAATTCAATTTTTAGTTTCAACACTTTTTTGGTCCAGGTTTAACCCAGGGCTTGGCAGTAACTGCTTATTCATGTTTTGTCTAATCTTGACAGAGAAATCTCAGGCGAAACTTGGCTAGATTATAAACTTCATTACAGACAAGAATGCAGTGTCTAATACAATGGGTGATTGCCCATAGCACATTAAGGTTTTGAGAGCCATAAAAAAATGGGTTAATTCTTGCCTTTCTTTACACCTTTCTGAATCTCTTGGGAGACAGCAGGGATGTGCTTTCATAAGTGTCCTCTCTAGGCTGGAAACCACAACTTCAAGCCCTTAGACCAGTGTTTCTCAACCTTGGCAACTTTAAGATGTGTGGACTTCAACTCCCAGAATTCCCCAGCCAGCCTTGCTGGCTGGGGAATTCTGGGAGTTGAAGTCCACACATCTTAAAGTTGCTAAGGTTGAGAAGGACTGCCTTAGACTTATAGTATGCATATATACTGCAGATATATGGAAGTGTGAGGGCACACCAGGTACACAGGATCCAAATGAGGAATGGCTGTAGATTTTGCTATAGTTTTGCTCAGCATGTATAGACAGTCCCAAATAAACTCCAATGGAAGGGTCATATGAAGTCTATGAAAACTGTTATGATTTGCTGTACTGTAAAAGACTGTACTGCTCAAGTGGTAGATTAAGAATCTGCAGTTTTAAGATTCCAAACTTGAATTCCCAGAATTTCCAGAGACCAGGAGGAAAACGTTGGTCTGGATCCTGGTAGAGCTATTGTTAGTTAAGCTAATAAGGGAGTACTTTTATACATGTTAATTTTAATCTGATACTTATGGATTCTTTATACCTTATTTTATTATTTTCATTCCTCCTCCCCCCCATTGTTATATAATCAGGGGTGAACGCATGTAGGTTGGAATACAATAACGCTCTCTCCTAACATGTGTCTGTTCTCCACAGGCCAACATCTCTTTACAGTATATTCAGATAATTGGGAGTTTGTCAGGTACTCTGGTTCTGAATAATCAGAATACAAAATTGATATAGTCTCTCCTTTCAATTAAGGTTCATTGATTTAGACCCATCTTCTTGAAGGTACTCTTTTCCAGCCAGGTATCCACCATACCTGTTGAACTACATGTTCTGTGATTTCCATCTGAATAGAATGGGAGTCATAGTCTAATACTTTCTGAGAACATCAGCTTGGGGAAGATGGTTTAAAGATTTAAATAAATAAATTCAATGTTAATTATTTCTAGGCATGGAAGATAAAGGGTATTCAATTCTCTAATATTTGTATATCACACTCTAATGCAAATAATAGCACATCAGCAGGTCTTGAATTTAATGGGTAAAGAGTGAGAGTCCCACAACTACTATTTACCTATCATAAACCATTTCCATGCCGATTCATATTTTCCTGCTCTCTATCTTCTCTTCTACCAGGAAAAAGTGACTTAAGTTTTAAATATTCTAATGTCACCAAACAATTTGTAACACTGTTTAATATAATAATTGCACTCACTAAATAACAGTAGGATAATTTAGAACTTCCATTCTGTGCTTGAGTTTCTCAGAAAAACCCTTTTCAATAAATGCTCATCACATACAATGTTTTATAAAATAAGTTTATCTTGTATTAGAACTTTGTCAGTATCAGTGCATGGATATGGTTCACCTCTTCTTCTTCTTCTTTTTTATAAAAAAACCTCAACGTTTTGACATCTTCTCCTGTATTAAATATTAAATAATCATAAACATTTCTCACTCTCCCCCTTTATTTTCCCTTGACAAAAGATGATTATTAGGAGTTAGGTTTTGGGAGATTATGCTCTGTCTCACCTCTGAAATGCCTGAGGTTATTTTCTACCTATCTGCAACTAGTGGTGATAGCATAGAAGGAGCAAAGGACAGTCTTTATTATCAAAGCCATTTACTTACTTTGCAAATGGCTATGGGCAACTCCAAAATGTGAGAGTTTATGTCCAATATATCTGAAGTCCCAGAAATATAAGGACTGATTTGGTGGACTAAAATTAATTTCTTCTGCATCTTACTTCTCATACTTTAATGGAATGTTGTTGAGTTTTTGCTAAACTACCATTTGATCTTGATGTATAAGCCAGGATTGTAGTCAGGGTTTAAACGACTGTTTACAGGTTTTAAAAAGAGAACTTCTGCATTAAGATAAAGGAAGGGGGAGAATGTGTCAGCACAGTGTTTGTATTCAACCCACAAAGCCAAATGTGATGGAACTCAATTGTTGTGTCTGAACTGGGACAGTGAGAACTGAAAAAACTATTTGGCCTGCCAGCAATAAAAATAAACAGGGTCTGAATCAGTGGAAATAAGAATACAAACAACCAACTAGCGGTAGATGTACCCTGGTTTCTCTATCCCTATCTCTGTCACTGAACTATCCAATAGCTGTAGTTGGCAGAAGGACACCCTTTGAAAATGAATGACTGGCTCTGCTAGTAATTATTCCCAGTCTTGCTTATGGCTGCTTGCCATCGAGGATGAAGATCACTATAATTTTTTAAAGAAATTGTCTTTAGTCTGAAAGTTCTGTACCATCTTGTGCATGACTTTGTTTAGACTAAATGGGAACTCAGCCACAAAGGACATTTGCCAATGAAAATATAATGCTTTTATGTCTTGCCTGGGCATTCTGGGTCAACCTTTCTGATTATAGACAGCTTGTTTTAGAACTAAAGAGGCGGATAGTTGGTGGTGGTTTTTTTCTTTTTTCTTTTTGCTACATCTATATGCAAATATTTCCATTACAAGAAATTATTGATTTGTATAAACAAACAGAACAAACTTTGAATGCTAGGGAAGATAGGCTTTCTGTAAGAATGAAAATAAGTAATTTTATTATAATTTGAATAGTTCTTTCTCACAATGTAGCAGGGCATCCTACAATGGTTTACTGCCTAGGGACAAAAGAAAAAAATGTGCCCTTCTACCATTCAGAAAGTAACTGGACTAAAGCTAAAACTAAAGCTGAAACAGCATCATCTCTGTCTAGTACAGTTCTGTGGACCTTCAGATATTGCTAAATAATTCCAGGGCAGTATGACATACGGTGAGAGAGAATGGAATTGTAGTTCAGAAAAACTTGGAGAAGCACTTCAATTCTTCACTAGACTAATTTGTAAGATTCTGATATTAACAACTCTTATTTTAAGTGTTGCTTCCCATCTTTCAGCAGACACTGTAGGAGGAGAGCTGTGTTAGCCTACAGTTGCCAAAAATTAGAAGGAGTCTGCTTGGGAGCACCTTTCTAGACTAATAAATTTTATTAAAAGGCATAAGCTTTCATGAGCTACAACTCACATCATGAGATAAAACAGAATGGCTAAGCTTATATAGGATTTAAACTGGGATGAGGAATGGGGGGGGGTCTTAGGGAGGAAAGAGGAAAGGACAAAGTATTTATGCAGATGCAAGCTACAGCGAGACTGATTACAAATACCTTATCAAATAGCAGTTGTAATGTATTAAAATCTATTGTGTTCAGAATTTCATACAGGTAGTCCTTGTTTAGCAACTGCAATTGGGACCAGTAACTCAGTCGTTAAGAGAAGCAGTTGCTAAGTGAAAAATCACATGACCACGCCTGTGCTTATGATTTTACTTCAGCTTTCCTTTGCTTTACAGTATCAGAAGGATATGACCCCAACAGCCAGGTGAGCCCAAATGGTTTCCAACTTGACTCATGAGAAAGCTGGGTAAAAGGGTAAATCTTGTAGCCCTTTTTCCCCACTCCCCAACCCTTTGGAATGCTCACCCTGGTGCTGGGATAATTAGCAAGAAGAGAATTAAAGTTTGTATTTACATTCATTGGAGTGGAAGGGATTACAAGGAAGTAAGCAGGCACAAAATGGAGAATACACATCAGAAGGAATGCGCTAGTGCAGGCTGTTTGTCTAGTGCACTTCTGGCTGCAAGCTGTGAGCCCCTTAGGAGGCAAACAAAAGCCAAACAAAATCATTCAAATTGATTAGGGTCTTGTCAGTGTCAGCCAGCAGCATGAGCCAGCCCGAGGATTCTAATCGACTAATTAAGGTCATAGAGCTGAGCTTGTTAACTTGTGGTTAGCACTTTTCAGAGACAAGCTGTGCTGTGGAGAAAAGCAGCTCAGGAAGAGATAAAGGGGGGGGGATGGGTCAGACACAGGACAATGAATACTAGCTGACTGTAATGGCAAACTTGTGATTGAGAGAAAGACACTGCAAAAGTAGTAAATGAAGGCATTGGTCACAAAGTTACTTTTTCATCACTGTTGCAACTGTGAATGGCCACTGTCTGAGGCAGTCACTAAACCAGGACTACTTGTAGATAGCTTGAAGGCAATTGATGTATTTGAGTTCAGCAAGTTCTCATTCAACTGTCCTGGCAAAATTTCTTTTTTCCATCATGGCTACTTTTAAATTTCTAATGGAGTGCCCTGGGAGGCTGAAATGCTCTGATGTCACTTTGTCCTTTTTTGAGTCCTGATGTCCATTAATTCTTTTGTATAAAATCTGGCCTGTTTGTCCTAGGTAGGATCCAGTGGACATTGCTGGCAGGTGATAGCATCTATTACATTAGAGGAAAAGCATGTGAAGGTGCCTCTAAACTTGTGTATGAAGTTGTTGGGGTCTGCTGTAGGTATACAGTAAATGTGAGGCAAAGTAGATATCTGGGCTTATTGCAGGTTCTGGTTCCCATGTTAGCATCATTGTTCTATTGTTTCTTGTTCCTTGTGAGAATCTGCTTCAGGTTGGATGGCTGTATGCAAGTATGGGCTTGCCATCTTATTGGGTGTGTAGTTTAGTTTCCTGAATGTCTGGCTTAATTCCACTGGTCAAACATCTCTGTCAAAATGACACCTATGTATGTGGACATCACAAGATGGAGTACACAGAAATCAAATTGACTATGTTATTGTTAGATGGAAGTGGAAGAACTCAGTTATAACAACAAAGGCATGGCCAGGGGTCAATTGTGGAAGAGATCATGAATTGTTCATGTGCAAGTTCCAAGTTAAGCTAAAGGAGAAGAAGAAAGCCAATCAGTTTCTACCATAGGATCTTGAGCACATGCCCACCATTTCAATGGATAAAATCAGAAATCACTTTGAAGTCCTAAACCTCATTATTTGGGAACTAGTGGACTGAACTCTAAGAATTTATTAAGGATGAATGTGAAAAGAGACTGTCAAAGATCAATAAACAGAAGCAAAACTGACTGTCAGAACAAACTGTAGAAATTTCCAGAAAGAGAAGAGATGCCAAAGGCCAAGAAAATGGTCTCAGGAAGGAACTTAATAATTTCAGACAGTTGTTAGAATATACAAGAAGCAGTATTACAACAAAATCTGTAAAGACATTGAAGATGGAAACAGACATAGAAAAATAGGAAAAGTCTTCCAAAAGATCTCTGAATTCAGAAGGTTTCAACTTTGAATTGTTATGCACCAATGGCCTATTTCAAAGAAGATCAAATGAAGATGGAAGGAGTATTCTGAAATTCTGTACAGTAGGTGTCAACATTCAAGATACCTAAGGAGAACCTCAAGTATTAGAAGATGAAGTTAGATCAACACTCCAGTCACTACCAACTCATACGACTGTATGAATTGATGGGATATCTACAGAAATATGACAAGCAACAGAAGAAGAATCAGTAAAGGTTCAAACCAAGCTATGCTAGCAAACCTGGAGAATGACATAGTGGCCAACAGATTGGAAGAAGTCAATCTACATATCAATATACCAATACATTTCAAAGAAAGAGTTCAATACATATCAAAGAAAGAAGACTTAACAGAGTGTGCAAGCTATTTTACAATATCCTTAATTTCACATACTAGCAAAGTAATCCTTAGGATTATACAACACAGATTAGAGCTCTACATGGGAAGGGTGGCCATGGCCAGATGTTCAAGCTAGCTTTAGAAAAAGCCTAGGAACATGATTCATAATTACTAATGCACACTGGATAATTGAGAAAGCCAAAGAATACCAAAAAGCAGTATATGCTTCATTGATTTATAAAAAAAGCTTTCAACTGTGTTAGTCATGTCAAGCTGTGGAATCTCCTTTAGAAAATGGGAATCCTAGAACATCCCATTGTCCTAATGCAAAACTATACACAGGTTAGGAAGTCATAGTATGGACAGAACATGGTGACACTGACCGGCTTCAGGTTGGCAAAAGAGTGAGACACGGCTGTATACTCTCCCCTTATTTATTCAACCTGTATGTTGAATATATGTTAAGGGACACTGGATTGAAAGAAGATGAGCATGGTTTTAAAATTGGAAGAAGAAACATCAATAACCTGTGCTATGCTCTGTAAGGTAAAAATGCAAATGATCTACAAGCTGTAGTAATGAAAGTCAAGGAGCACAGTGAAAAAATGGAATTAGGATTAAATTTAAAGAAAACCAATGTAATGACAAGAAGTACAGCAACGAGCCTTAGAATTGACAATGAAGATATTGAAGTGGTAGATAGATTCTGTCTTTTAGATCAATCATCAACAGTAAAGGAACTAGCAAGCAAGAAATACACCACAAACTAGCATTGGGTTGAGTAGCAATGAAGGTCTTGGAAAAGATATTCAGATGCCAAGATATGTCTATATCTACACAGATCAGAATCGTACAGAGAATGGTTTTCCCTGTGATGCTCTATTGAAGCAAAAGTTGGATTTTGAAGAAGCAGGATAGGAAGAGTATTGACACTTTGGTGTTAGAGAAAATCCTGAGATTACCATGTATAGCCAAAACAAACAAATAAACAAACACATGTATCATTGAAGAAATCAACCCAGAGTTCTTACTTGAGGAAGAAATGAGCAAGATCAAATTATCATACTTTGGACACATTGTGTGAAGACCTAGCTTCTGCAGAAGTCTATAAAGCTAGGAAAGGTGAAAGGAAAGAAAAGAAGGAGGATGAGCAACAGCAAGGTAGATAGACTCAATTACAGCGGCAATGGATACTTGATTGAAAGACCTGAAGGATCTGGTTGAGGACAAATCCTCCTGGAACAAAACCTATCCATGTGGTCACTAAGTGTCAACACCAATTTGATGGCACATAATCTATTAAAAGCAACGGCTCATGGCTTAAATTGCTCCATTTGTTAATATGATCTGTAATATAGTTTATACACATTCCTCACTGTTGCTAGAGGGGGAAATATCTTCTAGCCATTCATTTTTTTTATAGGTAGATACAATCTCTGCTGGAAATGCAAAATGTATCCTTTCCTTTGAGCTCTTGACTGTTAAGCGATTCATGCTTTGGCTTCCTCCATTACCTTAGCAACAAGTGAGGTAGGGACTCTGTAGTTCTTTTAAAGCCATAACATATATTAAACTTCATAACTGTCTACCGTGAAAGACAACAAGCAGCCCCTTTAATCTGTGCTTCTACATCCTGTGGCATCAATGGTGTGGTTCCTTTTCTTCTTCATTAGATTTTAACTTGTTTAAACAATAAACTTTGAGATACAAAATTCATTCTCTTTCTTTCTATTTACATCAGTACAGTGCTGTAAATTTACTATTGTCATAATTAAGTGCATTTCCATGTAATCATACTTTTCTGTCTATTTTCTGCTAGTACAGCTAGTTTTTTTATATACAGTTTTTTTTAGAGGCTTGAGCAAAAAGGAATATAAAAACAAACTTTTACTTACTTTGAGCTCTTGGCTTTTAAATAGAATGGCTATAACTATGTACTTTAAAAGTGATTGTTGATTTCTGAACTGAAATGAGAAAACTGAACAGGTAGGATATTCCCCTGTTTCATATATTAGAGCATATGAACAGTCTGGAAAATAGTATTATTTGGAAACACTAAAGAATTTTAAAATCAGCCATGGTGTTTATATGGAGTGTGAAAAAACTCACTTCTTTTCTGTCGGGGAGTGGAGGTAAAGGTACAGTGATGTTCAGGGAGACAGGTTCAAAAACATCCAGATGGTGGTTATGGCAATGCAATGCAAAGACCCAATTCTTTATTTATTTATTGAACCTATATCAATCAAACAAATCTTGGTGGCTTCCAAGATATGCAATACAATAGCAGTTACAACATCCACTGTAAACATGACAACATAAAGGACAAGAAAAAAAATAATAAAGTGGTAAATCAAGAATATGTTCTACAAAATACATACAAAAGGGGTGGGACTTTGATTTTACTGCTGCAACTGCCATCATGACTTTTTTACCCACCCACCTAGCCCACCTCCAGATGCCACTGTGAGGGAATATTATATTCATCCAAGATTGCAGGAGATTGAGCAGGACCCTGACTGGATGAATCTTTTGCAGATATTTAAGATCACCTGGAGAGAGAACCGCAATTTGCCCATTGTGCTTAGCATCTTCTTAGCATTCCAGAATCAGCAGGAACAAAACATTTTAAAAGTTTAAATTCCATCAGTCTCAAGGTGTTTTGTTTCTACATTATGAGTTGGATCTAGACTTAGTCATCCATTGACATAATTGAGATTTAAATTGGTAATTGATCAGTGGATCTAGTCTAAGCACCATTAAGTCTGAGTCCAACCCAATGTTTTTATTAGGCAGACAAACCATTCATACTTCCCTCAATGTTTCATTAAAATACTATACTAAAATACTATGTTTCTCTTTTCACTTTTTTTCCTAAAAATTCACCAAGAACCAAATCATGATGAATAGAAGAATGATACCACACTTCAGGATGCAAATAATTTATAGGCTTTGGAATCTAGTTGTTCTCAAGTTCTAATAACACAGTAGGAACAGTAAGCCTACATTAAGGCAGCTTGGAGATTTTTCAAAATTTTTCACTATCCTTCTCAATTACATGACTGAATCTTATTAATGAAGTCCCTCATTAAACCAGAATGTGAGCTTGCTGCCAAAGAGTTTAATCTGTCAGAACAAATGAAGTAGTCAGAGGCAGCATGTTATTAATGTGGAGAAAATAGGATTTTTTTATAATCACAGACCAGTATATGCAACCTTTGTTAAAAGACGGATTCCTCTGAGGGTTATTACTGAGATAGACATATTTCTTATCAAATAAAGGATTTAGATGGTACATCATTAAAATAGCTTAACTAGAGTACACCTTTTTTTTCTCACTGAACCTGCTAATTTCATCAGCTACTACCCCCTCACCTGCAAAAAGACTTGGGTGGTTTTAATCAACACAGAGATGGACTTGGGTTGGAGAAAAATTAATAAGGGTGGTGCCCAAGCTTTTAGAAAAGATTGGGGCCAAACAGGTAGGAGCAAATGGTTAAGATTATTCTGTCCACATCAGGATTTAACAAATTAGCTGTGGGACACTTTTGGGGCCAATTTCAGGGCTTACTCAAAGAATCCAGAAAATTATAGTTTAGAGAAGATGCTGGAAGCTTTTAATCATGTACTATTTGACATCCCTACTTCCTCCTTATGGAAATGTAACTATTAAATTAATTTAATCATGTTATGATTCCAACGAAAAGGGATAGGTTGTTAAACAATAGCTATTCAGAAGAATTTGTGGAATGAAACTAATCAATGTTGGCTAGATAAATTGTTTGTTTGATTTTAAAAAGTTAAACATGGAATCTACACAAGCTACCAACTCCATATTTATTCCATAATGCTAAGGAAATATATTTCCATAAAGAATAGTGAATCTTCAATATTGCCAAAGACCAAGGATCTAGTATGTTCTTACAGCTACAAGAATATGACATCTCCGTTGTTTACACTAAGCACAAAGATATGTTTATTGTAACATGCCTTCCAGGGTTGCACTGAGCAGTCCACGAGATGACACAGAAGTTCTTCTGAAAGAGAAACTAATTTATAAGTGTCAGTAAATGAGCTAATGGATGTTCAACTGTGTTGGAGATTACAAGACTTTATAAGCTTTATCAGTCACATATGACTGACCACTCAGAAGGAAACATATTCAGGCTGACCTGCAGGCATATTGGCCTTTGCCAGAACAAATCCACATAGAAACTGATTGTTATAGCCTCAGATTCCAGATAGAATATGTTGATGATAGGCCCCAAACTTGTAATTCCTCAAGGAACTAAAAATGAAATGCTAAAGTTCATGCATTTGCCATATCTAAGATTCCATCTAAGCCAGGGTACTCATGCATTTGCTCAATATGAGTATGTATTAAGCAATGAGTATCCAGCTGCACAGTATGCCAGATGTTCCATCCCTATAGGCAAAGAGAGCCAAAGTTGGTTCAGGAGATTTCAGACCTGTCAGTTCCAACCTTCAGCCATGGCACCCTTGAGCTCAAAACTTGTGCCTTCCTCATAGCCATAGATTCCAATTCTATGGAATCTATGGTATCCAAAGGCTTTGCAACTTTATGACCTGAAAACTGCCACCACTATAACCAAGTTGAAGGCTATTTTTGCTCATTGCAGCATTCCATAAGAATTAAGCTGTGATCATATCCAATTTGCTAGCTAGATTACATGGAGGTTTTCTAGTCCACATGATTTTACCCTCACATATACATCCAGAATCAAATGAACTGAAAGAATGCACAGTATAGTCAAGAAAATATATAAGATGGCACGGGCCCAGGTTACCTGAAGAACCATCTTATCCCAGTTACATAGGCCTGTCCCTCCTGGTTGGACAGGAAGGGCATGTTACGGACTCCATTAGCTAAAGAATTTCGACTGGCAGGGTCTAGGAGGAGAACCTTTTCTACTGTCACCCCTGACCTGTGGAACATCTTGCCCCCTGAGGTGAGATTGGCTCCCACTCTTCTGGCCTTCCAGAAGAGTGTTAAGACCTGGCTCTGCTAACTAGCAATGGGAGCGCGCAGCACTGGGGGTGGCTGGTGGCTTGAGGATGCTCTCTCTGTCTTTTAATTCTGTATATTTTTGTAAAGTCTTTTATCGTTTTTTCTTGTAAGCCACCTAGAGTTACTTATACAGTGAGAGGGGTGGCATATAAATTTGATAAATAAAAAAAAATAAAAGAAAATAAGCAGGCACAGATCTCTGGTTGGCTTTTTACACCTTAAAAACACTCCAGGCACAGATTGTTATCTTACTTCTGCACAACTGCTTAAAGGATGACTTTTGTAAAAGTCATATTACTAGCTGCACCTGTTGTTCTCATTCCCAGGCTGTCTACCAATATTCATTCTAGATTTTGCAACCACATCCATAGCATGGATAATAAAGGCACAGACACTTTGCCACTCTTCATGTAGGTGGCTATGTCCAAATGCAAACCAGAGTAGAATAGGCCTCAATAGAAACCTGCTCACAATCTACTGATGAAGAGACCCATGCAAGAGGTGCATATCACACCAATCAGCAGCTTCATCCTTCCCTGTCCATCGCATCTTCATTCCTTCCCTATCTCCACAATTTTCACAAATTAAAAGGGCACAGAGGCATTTGCAGGGGTCAGTGGGGGCAAAATGAAGTAGCACTGCAACACTGTGACACTAGTGCCACCCTGTGTTACAGAGACATATGAAAAGGGCCAAACTTGTGACATGGCGCTGCAATGCTGCTTGCTTCATTCTGGGGAAAGCAGAAAGCTCCCATGGACCCCCGTGGAAGGGGGTAACTTCTACAGTGGCTTTCCAGGGTTCTAAACTCTTTGAAGAACTGACACTAGTTGACCTGGCCTGCACTGCAGATAGTCAATCCAGTGTGGGGAAGAAATGGAAACAGAGGTGCAGCAGAGGGAGAAAGGCCAACAGGCCCATCTCTTCCTGCAATTCTAATTTGGGGACTGGGGGAAATTGAATTTCTCCGCAGTGCATATTTCTGCTAATCCAAATCACTGCCAGAGCAATAAACAACACAAAATAATAAAATCCTTGGCTAAGCCATATTGTACACATGTCAGTGGCTCAGTCTTGGGTTATGAGTGTCCAAAGCACATCACAGTATCTTCCAGTGGGTTTCATTAGTCAGTTCTTAGTTATTTACTTACTACATTTAGCTCCCACCTTTCTGGGGCACATGGGTGTTTTATTCTATTTTATCCTCCGACCAACAGCCTTATTAGGTTGAGTGGGCTGAGAGACATTGACTGGACCAAATCACTCAGTGAGTTCCATGGTTGCATTAGAACACAAACCTGGGTTTTCTGAGTTCCAACCTGATATTTTAACCACTGCACCACAGTGGGGCAATTCTTCCTTTTCCTGAACTTAGATCAAGAGTCTAGCATGAAACTTATTTTAGAGGAAGGCTAATTAGCTTTAATCAAGAGCAAATGGTCTGATAACTTGCGGGAAGCTGGATGATAAAACATTCTGAAAATTCAGAGGTGTCAACTGAGCATTTTTTAAAGAAGTACTGTAGATATGTTCAAGATAATTCACTTTATCTGTCTATGTGTGTAATTTAGCAATAGTAGAGTTGGGATTAATCATCATTCACTTATCCCAGTTTTCAACAAATGTACTTCCACTAATCCCACTGAGATCACACCAGTGTAAAAAGTCAATTGGCAGTATGTATAATTTGTACATTTGTATTAGATCTATTCTAGCCTGACTAACTGCATATCTTTGTATTCAAAGATGAAAACAGTAAAGAGTTCAGCATAGTAGGCCTTTGGGAAATTACAGTATTGCACTTCAGGGGCTGAAGTAATTTTGAAACTTGAGCTGTTCAGAGTGGGTGCAGGAAAGTCTTGGGGGATTCTTATCAGTTAACATTAATGAACTATCAAGTACTTTGAAAGAAATCCAGGCATTCAACACTAGGCATGCATCCACATCTGTTTTATTGGAAAATGTGCAGCAAGGTCTTGCTAAAAATTGAAGGGGTAGACAATGTGCTGTGCAACACTGTTCTCTGGAGAAATAAATTAGATTTTGGGAAAGGATTGTCATGACAAAATGCAAATAGCTGAATCATTCTATCTATATTTTTGCCATTCTTTACTGATACTCAAGAAAATACTCTTGGGAAATGTAAACAGAAACATTTGGAGGAGGTCTAATTAGCGCTAGGTTCGTGGTGATTACCTACAGTACTCAGCTAAAGATGGGGATTTGTAATTTCCACTGTGGCTATTGTTGATGGGAAGGAGAAGGCTCCTATAGTTTTTATCAATATATTTTGACTGTATTGTCCATGTGAGGCTACTACCTTTTGGCCCCTAGAAACTATCACTGTGACAGCATTTTATTGTAGAATAATTGGGTAGATGATTAGCAGTTGGAAAGTATTAATTCCTCATACATGTTCATTACCCCTTCATATATTTACTCAAAAGCCTCTTCAAGCACTTGGCGTAACCCTTTAGTTTCCTTAACATATTCCACTTAAAGGCCAAATTATTGTGTTAATTAAGTATCGTGCAGCTGCCTCCATACTGGGATGGGTTGTTTGGATTCTTTCTCCCCTCTGCTATCTTCAAAGCTACCCTTCCCTATAGGCAGCAGTTGGAGAATGGAGATTACCCCTTTTAAAATTGGCATGAGACAGGATCTGTTTCCATGGAAGCAGCAAGGAAAGTAAGAATTAAACCTCCCCTCCTACAGAAGATACTCTGGATGCTATGGAAGATGCTGGTGCAGGTAAATAAACTGATAGCATTTTGTGCTGCAGAAGCTGTGGAAAAGAAGCAGGTGTGCTTATATTTTTTCATCTGGACTGAAGAAACTAGAGGCCCTATAACCATTTTTAAAATAGGACAAATTTAAGAACACTTTAGGAACTGGCGAGGAAAAGCAAGCTATTAAAAGAGAAGCAGACAGTGTAAACAATGAATTCCCTCAACTGGTCAAACGAACCATCATCCCATTTTAACCTAGACAAGAATATTGTGTGAAGCTAACCATACAGCACACATAACTGGACGAACTGATAAACTGAGCCCAAAAATGGTAGGCCTGTTCCTGGCATGATGTAAAGTGCTGAAATCAAACTTTTCCATGATCTATGTTAATAAATCCATTTTTTTAAAATAACAAGTACTCTGAAATGTCCAGGTGTTAGCACTTAATTAACTTTCACTGATTTCAAAAAAAGTTAAGCAGGTTTAACTTTTGGTTTGATTAGTGCTTAGTTGGAAGATAATCAGGAAATACTAGGGCTGTAGGAAAGACTGGAAAGTTAAAAAGCTATTTCAAAAGGTAATGATGTTCAGATCATGGGAAGTACTTATCCTGCTCTGCTCTGCCTTGGTCAGGCCTCACTTGGAATATTGTGTTAAGTTCTGCACATCCCAGTTGAAAAAAGACATCAATAAAATAGAGCCAGTCCAGAGAGAAGCTATCAGGATGGTGAAAGGACTGGAAATCAAGTGCTATGAGGAACAGTTAAAAGACCTAGGTTGAGAGGGGACATGATAGCTGACTTCAAATATCTGAAGGGCTGTCACATTGTGGAGGGTTCGGAATTATTCTCACTTGTTTCAGAGGGTAAGACTAGAGCTAATAAGATGAAACTTCAAGGATGTAGATATTAGATTAGATTAGACATTAGGAAGAATTTCTTGACAGTAAGAGCTATCAATCAGTGGAATAGGCAACCCTTATTGCATGGAGTGGTTTATTCCCCTTCACTGGAGGTTTTCAAGCCGAGGCTGGATAGCCATTTAACACATTCTTTCCAGTCTTTGTTAAGTGCAACCTATCTGTCACCAGAAGCCATTCCTGTAGACAGTGTAGACCACAAAACCATTGTTTTGTTGATGACACCATATCTTGAGCAAATGATTTTTTTCCTTGGACCATGACCTTCAGGTGGAGGTATGGATTAAAATCTTTGAGAAGAGTACATATTTACAGTAACTTTTGGGGCAGTGAGCAAAGTGGATGGGGCTGTAATGTATACATAGGTGGAGCTGTAATTTTCTGGATCTTTTAATCAAAGGGTTTTTCTTGATCATTTAAAAATATTTTTAAAATCTATTTTAGGCTATTTTACTTTATACTTTTCATGTAGTTCCTGCATTACTATGGCAGGAAATCATGCTGCTGAATTCTGGTTAGAGTGGGCTGCAAAGGCTGCAAAAACCAGGTTGCATGGATGCTTGAAGTCTTGGGCTGAGAGTTGCCAATTCCTGAGCTTTAGTTTTAGTGATAAGCAACGGGGCAATGGGGGGCATTACCTACCTGTGGCTTCCACAATCTTCCAGAAATGCTGAAACTATCAGAATCCTTCCTTTGCATGGTCTTTGTTCTGTGTGTCTGGAAGTCACAAGATTGGGGAAAGCTGCTTTAACCAACAATAGTTTTTCTGGTTGCAAACATGCTAGTTTGGTTTTAGCACAGGACGTTTTGGCACTTTTGAATCATTTTTACATAATTTCTAGCATATTCTTATCAACTCTGAGTCTTTGAAGCTTTAGGATTGGCTGTATGAAGTATCTCAGCTTAAATAAACGTATCCTTGGTGAGAAAGTTTTCAAGTAGTTCTGCATTGCTGCCTGTGGCTTGTGAGAGAAAGTGCTCTGCAACCCATTATTTTTCTGTTCATGTTGGCAGTGCAGGTTAGTGCCAATCTGCTGCATTTCAAAGTATCATTTTTCTTTTTGCAGACAGTTATGACAGCAGAAAACCTTAGGAAAACAGTGCCTTTTGTTTGAGCCAAATCACATTTCTAAATAGCAGCAGTGCAAGCAGGGGTCTCAACTGTAATGAAAAATAGAATGACAATTAACACGGCACTCCTATCCATGTTGGCTTTGAAGTAAGTCTCACTAAATATGCTAAGGCTTATATACGTGTAAATGTTAAACTTTCCAAATTTCCTTTAAAAAGCAGGAAACAGGGATAACCCCAATAAGGCATGGATGGCTGTTAAAGAAATGCCTTTTTATGGTAGTATCTCATCTGTGGAATCCCCACGCCGCCTGTGCCCAGCAGTTTGTTAGTACCTCTGTCAAGATGAAGACTTTTTATTGGCTACTTGTAAAATTTTTTGGATTCAAATACATAATTACAAAGAATTTTAAAGACTAATATTCAACTGAAACCAGAGCTTTTCTTGCTGGGACTAATGGACAAACAACTAGAAAAGACTTATGGACAATTGTTTTTGTACATGGTAACCTCAGCAAGATTATTATATGCACAAAGATGGAAAGACTCTGAAATACCCACAATGGAGGAATGGTTGGTGAAGATGACAGAAATTGCAGAGATGGCAAAATTGATCTGTTTAATTAGAAAAAAGACACTAACTACATTTGTTAGTGACTGGAAACCCTTAATGGACTTTTTGCTGAAAATGGAAAAAAAAAAATGAACTTGTGATTTATGGGCTTGAGGGTTAGAAAGGATAGATTATGGAAAGAAGGGAGTTATGATGTATCCTTAGAGAGAGAGGATAAAATTTGAATGCATTGATAACTGTTGTAAAGAAGATCGGAAGTCATTTCTTTATATTTTGTCTTTCTTTTCTTTTTCTCTTTTTCTCCCTGATCTCTTTATTCTTTTTTCACCACTTTTCTTTTACTTTGCTTTATTTTCTTTTTCCTTTAAATATTTTTATTATGCAAAAATTTCTTCAATAAAAATTAATTTTAAAAAAGACTTTTTATTTGCTTGGGTATTACAGAAAGAGTTTTCACGGGTGGGATAGCTTTCTTTGTATTTCCAATGCTTCACCAGTTTACTGTAAACAGCTAGGTAGAAACATCTGAAAATCTGATAATTAGTCAAAAATATTTAAATTAAGTTTGCTCTAGAACGCAGGGCAAATAGCATTCCCCCTCCTCCTTTATCCTCATTCCTCATGTCGCATAGGAAACTGCAGCAAGCCCTTAGAATCTGAAGTAATGGAGTTTGTTTTCAACTGAATGTTATGCTTATAATTGTGTAATATAGTACAGTGCAAATTATTGTTGGGGCTGTTTAATTTCTCCTCCTGTTCTGGGCAGTGGGTTGAACTAGATGATCTAAATGTACTATTGTTTTATTTGAGTGCTTTTATTGCTCTAGTTGTGAGCCACCCAGAGTTATTGTATATAAGATGAGAAGGCATAGAAGTCCTTTAAGTAAATAAATAAACAAATAAATAAATAAATGGCACTTTCCACCCTACTGATTCTAACTAATAGTATGTCTTTAGATAGGATTTCATATCCAGTTTCTCCATATAAAATACAAGCCAGAGGAAAAGGATGTTAACTCCAGGAGTCCTATCCTTAGGTAAATGCATTGTAAGGTATTTTTAGCACACAAAAAAACCAAATATTTCTCAAGGGGGATCGTTCACTCCATGAAAGGCATGGATACCTTGTTCAGCACAGCACACATCCTATTTTCTTTCAAGTTCAGACATGACATTAGCTGTGGTCATCTTAAGTAATAGTGGGATTACAATTTCTTCTGTTGTCAAACTACTCTACCAGTAGAATACAGAACAGGCTAAACCCTTAGTGATTTTTAAAATCATGGTGTTCATATTAACATTTGGTCACTGCTTCAGCGCATCAAGCAAACTTCTGCATTATCTTCTTTTCTTTGTCTTCTCTTCCTCCATAAGAAGCAGTTTAACTGGGAACCATCAAGAACAATTCCCCTGGTTTGAGTGGGAGAGATTTAAGTATGAGTTTACTATGAATGCCAATGGGACACAAATTGGGCAAATTGCACTGTTTCATTTTTTTCAGATTTAATAGAGAGTTTCACTCCCTTAACTAGCTAATTGAATTACTTATGTGTTGTTCCTTTCCCCATGTCTGACCTACAGAGAATGTCAGATTTAGTAATTGCCAACGTACAGTTTATGTGTAGATTATTATAAATAGTTGTTAAAAGGCAGTTTGTTTTATTTAATATTTTAGAATACATTTGATAATTTATTATATCAATTGAGAAGGGAAAAAAGCAAATTATGAAGCTTAAGCAAAAATGGAGAGAGTTTGCTCTGAATCTTAAAAGAGGGCTATGTGTCTCTGATGGGTGAGTACAGCCTTCTGAATAACAGCACTCTGATGATGACTGGAGAAGGTATGTAGCCTGCACTGCTGCAGTTTTAAGGTAATATTAAATATCTTTTTGTCCCATCAAACCTTTGGAGACTATGTAAAGGTTTTCATCTGCTATGCTAGCTCATATACAGTTTACTTGTTTGCCTGTTTAGATACATATATAATTATTCCCAAAGAATTCAATCCAGTCACAATTTCTTAACTATATGAACAACATTTTTCTTAGTAAATGAACATCATCTGGATAAATACTGCTTTGGGTAGAAATATTGAATTTGGATTTATAGAACCCCCGCTTCACCTTCACTGACAGCCAGCCAGCAACCAGCATCTGATCTGGAATCCACTCTTTCAAGGAAGAGGTGCTTTTTCTGCCACATATACAATGAGATTTCTTTAAGCCCTTCCCTCTGCGGATATAGAAAAGTTTTAATTCGTTTAGAACAAAGGCAGAAGCTGGGCACAAGCACTAGGTAAAGGAGAAAAGTAACATTGTACTCTTGAATCCCTGATTATAAGAAGTTGGAAAAAATCCAGGGAAGTAAGCACAATGCTTTTGTTTTCAGGAATCCTTTTGTTTCTAAGGAATACGTAAACAAGTCTAACTATAAAACTATGTGATGATTGTATTCTTTATTTTTCTCCATGTCTGGCTATTTAAACTTTATTGTCTCTGGTATTTTCTATGTACAAGCTCAATAACCGTGTCTTTTATGCAACTTGGAACTTCTTTTCAGCAGAGTTGCCTTATCTTGTGGCCTGCCTAGAGCCTTTTATTTCCCTTTATATATTTATGTGGGAAATCCTTTAAAATCATGATCTGTGCTTTGAACAACATCATATATTCTTATCCCCTTTACCATTAAATGTTTTACAGGTAACTATTTAAAACTAAAAAAAGATTTTTTACATTTATTGGTTCATTTTTTAAATGAAATTTTATTTTATTTATCTCTCATGAGATTGGTCTATCTGTCACAATATGAGGAAAGGAGGAAGGATGCACTGATTCTGCTAGTAATATTACCTCAGTGATGTGGCCAGAAGGTGGCATTCTAGAATATATTTCAATTTTTTCTCTTTTTTCCCATTTAAATTGTCTTAAAAGCAGCACAAGCTGTATCTTTCTCATACACAGGAGTTAGGTGAAGCAATCTTCTGGAAGACTCTTAGTAGCAGCAATAACTATGAAGCTGTGTACACCAAGGCAGAAGGGTATACACAGACAGCTAGAGTGTGTAGATCCAGAGAACTTCTGGGAGGACTTTGAAATATCCAGCCTTACACCCTGTGAGATCAGCCATGTTGCTACAGGATGTTTAAAATATTTTTTTCTCTTAAGATTATACACACACACACGTCAAAGATTGTTTCTGTTTTTGTTGCTTTTTAAACTCTTTATTATTTCTGTCTTGATGTTTTGTTTGTTCAGTTACAAAATGTGGCTTATAAAGTTAACAATTTAACAATTAAAAAACAGTTGCAAAACTATAAACACAACATTTCAAAAGATAAGCAGGAAAAGCACAGTGAGGCAGTAATACAATTTTTTGAAATGTTTAAAAATCAGTCTGGATTAAAACTGCAAATTAAAACTACACACCAAGTACTTGCCTACAGAGGAGTTCCAAAACCCCAATGAAGCTACTAAAATGATCTCTCCTTAGTCTAAATTTGCCTTATTGCACCAGCTGTTGAAACCTGCAAGAGGGCCTCTAGGGAGGATACAGAAAAGAGACTCCTTAATGATCCTAAAATATTCAGAGCCTTAGAGATCATCACCAACATTTTGTAGACAGAAGCCAATGGACGGAGTTCTATGCTCTGAATATATGGGTTAAACCAGTTCTGCTTTTCAAAGATAGCTCTGTGTAGAAAACACTACAAATAATCAGGCAAGATTAAAGACTGGATTCAAAAAAGCTATACAATTCTGCATTCAATGGACATCATAGCTCATCCAGCACAGGTTGATCCCAATTTCTCAGTTAGCCCAGCTGAGATGAGCACTCACTTAGCACGTGGTTGAAAACTAGAAGTTATAGTCCGTTTGCTCACATCTTCAGTGAATAGGTGTGTTTCTTTTCTTTTTCCTTATGAAGGCTGTTAAGAAGTAGGCTCCCATTGGTGACAATTTATGATACCTGAGGAAAACATAATCAACTGAAATGCAGTGTCATATTTTCACATTACTTATATGAACAGAGTTGCCTTTTTAAGAAACAGTGAAAATTAGAAAATGTAAAACTATTCTAATATATTTCCAGTTAACCAAGTAGTAAATAGAGTGATTTAAAACATTGTAGGGTATGTTTTTCTGCTTTTCTGTGTGTAATGTATCCACTATTAAGCTGTGTCAAGAGATGTAGTATAAGTAAGATTTCCAGAAGTATGACATACTCTACTGATAGTCCCTAATTTGATCCTCTGAGATGTGTTGTGGTAGTAAATCATGATGTAAAATTATACAATTGTGTATTTAGTTGTATTACATAATTTATATTACTCTAGCTCATTATCTATGGCTACAAGCCACAACCCACTTGATAAAGAATATAGAAATTGATTTATAAAACATTATCCTACCATAAATATGCTGTGGATCATAGCCAGACATTTACATTTCAAACTGATTTAAGTAAGTGTGCCTTTCAAACTTCTGCCTCTAAAAATGTCTTAAGAATGAGCATTTAAGATCTCCCTCCCTCCATCATAAACTCAAGTTGGCATTTAAGACAAAGCACTATTCTGTTAGTTTTAGCCCAACAGCCACAGTATAAGATAATGATAATACAGCTTAATTCACAAGGCTGTTATAATGTGTGGGCTGGTCCTGGGGAGATCCAGGTTCAAGTCCACTCTCGGCTACAGAAGTTCATTGGGTGACTCCAGGCAAGTGACTCTTTCTCAGCCCAAGTTATCTTATGGGATCGCTGTTATGGGGAAAATTTTGAGGATAGAATACTATGTACGCTGCCCTGATCTGAAGGGAAGACAAGATATCAATCAATCAAAGAAAGAATGAATGAATGAAATGTGGTTGATGGTGTTCAGAGTCTGAAATGTGTTCTTAGCATTATCAACAAGAAGCCTGCAGACAGAGTATAATTACATTATTATGACAAGGGTAATATTAGATTGCTTTTCAGATTCCATGGTAATGTTCAGAGATATACTTAATCAGGTCAGTTAAAAACCTAGCAACTGTATGCGCTCAACATACTAAGCTTGATTAATGTTCACCCTGTGTGTGTGTGTGTGTGTGTGTGTGCATGCATGTCTTCAACTACAGTGTGAACCTACCTCATTCAGTGGGATTATGGTTCAGTGACCCCATATGATCCCAGAAAATGGCAAGCATGTTGTGTGAAAAAGCCAGTGAGTTAGATCTAAAGGATTCCCTTTGAAGAGACTATCATACTGTTAGGCAAAGCAAGACAGCCATCTCATGCAGTAGATGCTGGATGAGATGGGAGTTCCCATAACTTTTCTCCTGAGTTCAGGTGCCATAATGCCCCCAGGCTGCAGCGACTGAGGACAGGCAGGAGAAAAGGAAGAGGATCACACAGATTCTTATTCCCTGCTGCAGTAGCAGGTATTCTTCATCTCCTCTCTTCCTCTCTCCTTCTCATTTACATTATAGTCATGCATATGCAGAGCACTTGACACTCTCTTCCTTCAGAAGGCTCCCCCAGACCAGATACCTGAGAGTTACTGGCTGCAAAAAAAACTGGATGACCAATAGATGGCAGTCTCCTTGCTGCCATCTACTGGTCATCTGGATTTGTCAGGGGCCTCCTAGGGTTCCATTTTCAGCACACACTGCACCTGCTGCTGAGGCAACAGCTGACTTGGAAGCGCCACTGGAAGTGCTTTCCTCCCTCCTTCCATGTTCCATCTTCTGCTACAACATCAATTGGGGTCCCTTGCTTGGCATGGGGCGAGGAGTAGTCTGCAAGGATAAGCTGGGAGGGGTGGTTCTGTGCCTTGGCCTGCCATGTCTCCCTTCTCTGTGCCTCTCTTTGGATTGCTTTAAATAAAATACAGTTTAATTATAGTTTTAAATGCTATCCATTCTTCAGATTCAAATGCACTTAAACTTCATGATTTCTGTATACTGTACTAAATATTGATTTTAAGAAAGGGTGTAAAATCCAATAAAATGTATGTTTAATTGACAGTTTATAATACAAGCAATAGAAGTTGGTTTAAACCTATGAAAACCCCAAGTGTGGCATGCATAAGGACAATACACACATTAAATGAGAGAGCTGCACTAATATTGCAGTACACAAATATCTAAGCCATACTTACTTGTCACTAACTTCCTTTATTGAACACAAGATTACTTTAAAAGGATGTTAACCTATCCTAGAATACTAATCTCATATATAGCCAGATCATTTAACAGCATCAAAATGGCAGCAGCCTTGTGCTAGACCTACTTCATTAAGTTAACTATTAGTGTTTCTGGAATTGATTAATTCATAATGGAAAACAAGAAACAAGTCAAATTAATGAGCTGAACTTTAAACTTTGATTTGAAAGCGGTACCCTTTCATTGTTCGGAGATGACTATGACACTTTGAAGCATACGGAAAAAGACAGGGCCCTGCCACAAGGAGTTTACAGTCTAACATTTGACAGTGAGGAGATAATGGGTTTTGTGTGTGAGGGAGAAGAGAAAGAGAGAGAGAGATGTAATAGGCAAGAAAAAGAAACTATGGATTTGTTTTATGTATATTACTTGCTGGTATGAATGATTCATATATAGGAATTATATGGGATGCTCTTGTACTGGCTTTGAAGTTCTAATTAAGAATGACTTAATATTGTGCATATTGTAACTATGTGAATATTTGATTTACAAATTTGTTTTGAATGATTCAATCAAAACAGATTTCTAATTGAATTTTCATCTCTAAAAATCAAGTAAGTTCCCCCCAAACTGATTCCAACTTTTGTTCTTGTGTGGAAACAGATGATATATCCAATTTGTCCAATTCGGTCTGGTAGGCTGGACAAGTTACGGGTCCCATCAGCCAAGCAATGTTGGCTGGTGGGGACTAGGAGACATGCCTTCTCTG
Organism: Python bivittatus; assembly: GCF_059951505.1. Taxonomy (NCBI): domain Eukaryota; kingdom Metazoa; phylum Chordata; class Lepidosauria; order Squamata; family Pythonidae; genus Python; species Python bivittatus. The sequence goes on from NW_028277074.1 coordinate 19,508,682, forward strand.
CCATAGTCCCTGCCCTCTGGAACACTCCCTTCAGAGATTAGGATGACCCTGACCCTGTTGGCCTTTCATAAGGCCATGAAGACTGGGTTATGTGCCCAGGCCTGGGCCCCCGAATGTGTTAAGGGCCCCATTTCTTGGCTATATTAACATCTATGGCATTAGTTTTACTCGGCAACCATATATATTTATTTGTATTGTTTTAATTGTTTTGATTGTTTAACATTTTTATGATTGTACTCCACCCAGAGTCACTTTCTGAGATGGGTGGCTATAGAAATCAAATAAATAAATATAGCTGATCCAGAGTTCCCTCCACAAACCAGGATAAGTTAGCTGTCCCTCAGCCATCTTTTTTATTATTTAAGCCAGCTGTAGTCTTGTATCTCCTTTCTTTTTTCATTTTTTAAACAATGTTATTCTGCCAGAACACAAAATATAAATCAGTGATGGCACAACCAAAGTTAAGATTAATTGAATGATCAATTAATGTAATTTGCCTGCTCACGTGAAATGTTAAACCATCACACCTATGAGCCTTTTAAGTGTGTTGTGCCAACAGGTTCATTAAACGATTTTGGATTGGTCACTATCTTTCAAGTCAACACACCTCATAAAGTTGTTCTGAAGATAAAATGAACAAATGTTCCCAAATGTGTCATTTTGCACTCCCAGAGGACTAGTGGTATAGAAAGGTAATAAAAAAATTAAAATAAGCTAGGGATAATTAAATTGACAATTTACAAGTATGAAAATAATGCTTGAAATCATGTTAATTAGAGATGAATATTTTGCTTCTTAGTTAGAAAAGCCTTAGAATTGGATCATACTTAAAAACATGAATGAAATCATTACAATGAACCACAGGAACATATATATATAAAAAAAAATTACTCCAAGGAGTGCAAGCTTATTAAATTTGTCATGGAAAAGACACAGCAGAATTGTTCAGTATTGTTCCATAAGACAAAACAAGAAACAATGGGTTTAACTTACCAGGAAGTAAATTATAGTGGAACATTATGAACAATTTCCTAATCGTAAGAGCTGGAGCAGGGTGCCTCTGAAAGGGATGGACTTTCTGCTCTGGAGGTCTCTAAACAGAGACTGGATGGCCATATTTCAGAGGTGCTGTAGTACTGAATTGCCCTGGGCAGAGATTTGAGCTAGATGATCTCCAGGGTGTTTTTCAACCTTATATTCTGTGAGTCTGTTAAATTTTGTGGAAACAGTACATTAGACAAAATTCCTCTGGAATGCTTGGAAAAACATTTCTAAATAGTCTCCTTTATCACTGCTGACTGGTTGCCATTAAATCCAAACTGTGAACCATAAGCAATTGTCGCCAATTTGCCACTATTTTTTTTTCTTTGCTTTGTTTTTCAGCAGTTCTCTAATCAACATTTCCCAGGATAAAGCTCTCTAGCTTTATCAAAACTATGCTCTTGCTTTGGCATGGTTTTTTCTTCAGGCTTCTGATAAGAGAAACTGTATTCGATTTGATCAGAAGCTTTTTTGGATGTGTATGTGTGTGGGAAAGCATTTTATTGTCACAATGAGCAACCAAATGCTACAGAAACTCACAAGTAGCCCATGAATACATTCCTATGGATTGCAGGTGTTTGTAGATTTGGTTTCTTAGATGAACAAAGAACCTTCCTATCTCACTGCTATGCCATCACACCTCTCCTTAAATTGGATCTTCATCAGTAGTTTATTCAGATTTGTAACCTTGATTTTTAAAACATTCTGTCACTCTGCCCAATATATGGTTGCTTTAAAATTATGATAATGCAATTACAATCATGAGAAAGGCTGTCGTTGGATATTTGAATCATATTATATGTTATTAATAATCATATTCATAATAATCATATTAATCCCATTCATGGTTGGTTGCAGAGGGCTATTAAAACTTCTGATAGATGACAAATGACAATTTGGCTGCAGCCTCCACTTAGACTTTTCAACTCGGTGCCTTCCAGTTGCATTGGCCATTAGCTCCGATAATCCTGAGTCTTTCACATCACTTTGAGAAAGACTGTGTCCATAGACATCTGCAGCTGGCTCATATAGTAATGTCACAATGCAAACTCCACACTTTGTATTTGTACCCTGATGTCATACTCAAATACGACATCACAAACTTTGCATTGTTATTTTGTACTCCTTACTCCTCCCGTAGCCCAGGAAGGCTTTATGGACACTCTTCTTTATTCTGAATGGTTACCTCTGCAATCTGAAGATAGTTGTACACAGTGGACATGTTTAGGTTTTAGACTGCTGATGAACTGTGCTAACTTTTAATGCCCTATTATTCAGGATCTTTGAAAAAATACATCAGACAAGTGCAAGGATCACTTTAATGCAGAAAGATAAAGAACATTATCTGCTTTCCAAATCTAAATCCACACTTACCCCACATGTATGAGGCTTGAATGAAAAGTAATGTCTCCATCTCCCTAACTTTAGTTTAAATAGAGATATTTTAATAAAAGAAACAGGAATAGTATTATTGAAATGAGTTGTTTTGTCACCTGTTTTTACTTCCCTACATTCACCACTATTAGCTAAAGTTCTGTCAATGATGTACAAGCTTCTCAAAGCCATCATGAAAGTACTCTATCTTTTCAACCAGGTCCTGACAGTTCTTTACACTGTGTTCATTGGAGTCAAACACAAATATTCCTTCAATTTGGGGAAAAGGTGAAAATCTCATGATGCTAAGTCTGGACTATATGGCAATGGGATAAGATAGTGAGATCCAACTTCACAATTGCCTCTTGGGTGGCTCATGTTAGACTTAATGTTGTCATGTTGTAACACATTTTCCTTCTTGTGCTTCAAAAGTCTGCTTAATTGGTGAAGGGTGAATTTTAATTGAAGGGACTCCTTCGGCAGTAAAAAATTCAAGCATGGCACATTGCTTAATGTGCACTGAAGAGTATTCACTGCAGGCTTCCATTTCACAAACAATAGCAATAATAGCAACCTTTTCTCATAGCAACTTTCAGCCAACTGAAGTGAAAGGACAGATGCTAAACACACCAGAGCTTCTAGCATGTCAGTACCACCATCTGTTAGTGGCTTATAATCTTGGAGGCACTACTTTTCAATCAACCCTATGATTAGTTAATCTATCAAGAAGGTGCTGCGGCTAAGCTTTAGGCTACCAGAAAATCCACTGGGTAGTGGACAGAGGAAGGAATGGCTATTAAATACAAGCTTTGTTCAATAAGTGCCATGGACAATTAGTGGCAATACTGGCAGAATATTGTAACAGTAACATGTGAAAACTGTCACTGACTTTACAAAACATTTTGCATATCTCCAAGGATAATGTTGTGACTTGACAAGTAATGCTGCCTGTAAATAAACATACCAGGTAGACAACAGCTGTTCTACCAGTAGCAATTACAAGTGGAAATGTGTGGCCTGAGATAGCTGTAGTAACATATAGGTACAGTGGTTGGGATAAATGAATATTTGTATATTGTATACAAAAATATATTTGTGCAGCAATGTAATACCAGCGTGGAAGGCAACAGAGAACCACCATGTCTTTTCTTCTGGGAAAATAATAGATGGCTGAAATAGCACTGATGGTCACTAACCTCTGATAAGAACCGGTAAGGTATATATAAGTGTAGTAATTACTTATCAAGCTGACACTGTAGTGATATTATATATACACCTTCCCTTGAAATTATATTTTCTGCATGGAAAATACTTTAAAATGTAGGGAATGTTTTCAGGCTTTGCTTCCAATCCATCCAGTGGGCCTTCTCTACTAGATCTTTGTTGGCCTGTTAAATATTTGCCACAGTAATTTCCTAATGAGTTTGAGATAATCTAGGAGCCTGTTTTGAATGTTTAATGGTAGAGAAGCAACACAGATGTCCAAAATAAGTAAAAGGATTCATCCTACATTAATACTTAATAATCAAAAGCTACATTTTGTTAAAATTTCAAGTAAAAGTATTTTTGGCACATGAAAGACACACATCAGGAAGTGTGAAGAAATCTAAAACACATTTCAAGTAAAATGAGAATCTGTGAAGTTTTCCATATGTCTGCTTAATTAATCTCATGCTTCCATAATCCTGGGAATTATTTATTTAGGTACCATCCTGACTGTCCACTAAGCTTGCAATTATTTCTAAAACTCAAGTAGGCCAAATAAAGCTATAGCCTCTATGGATTTTGAATGTTTGTTTGGGGTCAATGGCGATTTTTGCTTTCATTTAATTGCATGTACATACAGCTGAGATTTGTATCATTCCTCCATTTTCTTTTATGGGTTTCTTTTATGGTGCTTCTTTATGTGTTACCTTCTAGATGAAAACCTAAGAAATGTAGAACTAGAAATTACATACCATTTTGTAAACAAGGTTAGAGAAAAAGGTGTAGGATAGGCTAGATACCAGCTTAACTGTGCTACTCAAAGAAGCCTGTGTTAGAGAACCCAATGCAACAGAACTTCTACAGGTATGAATTTAGGGTTTCTTGGAAGGAAGGATTTATTAGTAGGTCCTTAATGTAGGTATAGCTGAGAAAGATAAAAGGAAAAGGGAACATGGAGAAATATATACATGGGAAGAGAATAACTATGAATACTAACCATTTATCTTAGTATTATATATTGCTATATGTGAACCAAAAGCCTGTTACCATGAGTGGTCATTACTCTTTGTTTTTCTTCTTATATGTGTAGTATAATTCAATATTCGGTACCTCTGACAATTAATGTCTATCCCTGCTATTAGATCTAATAAGATCTGCTATTGTAATATTGCTACTTCCTTCTGAAAACACAATTCTCTAATTTTTTAAAAATTATTATTAGCCCTCAATAGTTAATTCACTACATTCAGTGGAACAAGGGGATAGATACCTGGGACATATAGTTCTGGTCTATGAATCCATGACAGTCAGTGGATACATAAGTACATTTAAAAGTTATTAAACAATCAGTTAAATATAAGTTATACATTTACTGAATGTCAGAAGGCATTTTAATCTAATAAGGCCTGACACATGTTGAAAAGAATATTTAGTGTAATTTTCTACGAACAACCGAAAACTAGCTTACATTTTGTATTTTGGCCCAATACAATTAAATTGAAAGCCTTGGGATTTAGCTTCGTTTGGGAACATGCAATTGGATCCAATAAGTCTAATACTTTGAAGTAAGTCCCAGCAAGTGAATCCACCTATTGTGCAATATAGTAGGTTTGGTTCTGACACTGTTTCTCATAGGTATCTGATATTGAGATGCAAATACGAAAGGCCAAGGTTTGTATTGTGATGTTATGGCACATTTTATCATTTTCACATCACTGAAGTTTGTCCCAGATGCCTATGTTTGTTTAATAAATCCACACATAACTTGATGTAGTGTTTAATCCTCATTGATGAGTCTGATGGAACTTAGGCCAAAGTTAACTCTGCACAGGACTATATTTAACTCAGATGAACCTATTGCCTAGAAAAATATAAAGCTAGTATTTGGAAATTATCTTTTTTAGTAAAACTAAGATTAGCCTGTGTTGCAGTTTATAATGTGGTTTTGTTTGTTTGTTTTTTGAGTTCAAGAAACAGAATGAAAGACAGGGAGGAAGAGAGTCAGAGAGAGAGGGCCCAGTTGAGACCTTATGGTACTGGAGGTCTCTCACTTTGTCTATTAAGGCTTGGGGCTGACACACTATTCAGTTACTCTTGTTTGATGTTCTTCTACAGACTGTCCCATGCCAGTAGAATACTGTGCTTTTCATATTCACTTCAACTGGCAAAACACATCTTGCACTCTGTATTTAGTTATGCTAATCAGTTCCAGCCTGCTCATATTCATCTCAGTTCATGCTCTATCTTTCATATTTATGCCTGACGAATTCCTGTTAACATACAGTAAGGATTGCAACTGCCTTCACCATTACTCTAGCTGTGGTATAGTTTGATTTACCTGTTTAAAAATCAGATAAAGTTCAATGGTAAGAATCAGCTGAAAATGGAGCACCTTCAATGCAAACAACTAATCATGGGAGAGAATTTAATTTGGCTGCTACAGTTTACAATTCTCAAAAGACAGCTGTCTCTTGGATTTTGGACTGCCCAAAATTTGCAATGCAATTTTAGCTCAAATTTCTTATGTAACTGTGAGTACAAATAAGTATATATTGTGGAAGGTTTAATTAGAGTTTGTTGTATATAAAATCTGCCTACATGTGCATTTTATAGAGAAAATTGCATATAAAATTAATGCAGTTCTTCTGCAGGCTTTTCGGTTAGAAAAATCCTTGGATGTTGAAATTGGATAAAACTGCCTTATAACTGAATACATGTGACAGCGACATCACTGGAAAGAAACTGATTTGTCTGTCCTTACAAGCAAGAGGAAGCAGACTATTGGTGATTTTTCCCAAACTACATACTGTATTTCTCTAAGGAACAGCAAATGTCTGTGGGAATATTGAGGTATTTTCTTCTTTACACATGATCCTTAAAGAAACCCTTGTTTTAAATGGTTTTAAAAAGTAGTATCAACAACATAACACTTATGCCACATATCATCAATCAGTGAGATCAAAAACAATAGAGAAATGTGCTTTACTTCAAGAAAACTATAGTCTTGTGGGGGTAGCGACCATAGGATCAGGAGAAATTATTTTCTCATTATTCAGAAAGATTCTAAATCTTATTTGATATTTAGAATTTGAAACTCCAATAAACAGGGTCCATTTGGAGCTTGGCATTTGCCCCAAATCTGAAGTTGTATGTTTCATATCACATAGGGTAGATGAAGGTTGCTTTTTTTTTTTTAATGTATGAATTTATTGGGGGATTTGTTCCAGTTAATCTTTGTGCTCACAGGAGTTCTGACACTTTCCATAGAGGCTTTTCTTTCCTTCTCTGGTGCCTCCGGGAATGCTCAGTGAACAGGTGATGTTTCCTATTAGATAATTGTATTAGACTTTATCTATCATTCCATGGATTCCTTTGGGGCAGAACTGCCAGACTTGTTCCCAGGAGAATTTGTGGCAGATTTCCTTCATTTATTCTTCATTTATTTATTATATTTAAGTCCTGCATTTCCTCCATCAGCAAGATAGCATATGTAGCACTTCCTTTTCCAAATAGATCTTCATAACAGCAACACTGCGATAGATGTTGGATCAATAGAAAATTATAGACCCCGAACCATCTAATGAGCTTCCACATTTGTGGTCAGAGCTGAACCTCTTTCTTTTGGTCCTAATCCAGCACCTTAATCGTCGTACCATGCTGGGTCTCATTGTTTTACATTTCTTATATCATCTTCCTGGTTAGCAATGCATAATAGTTGATCAAACCCAGAAACTCACATTTGGGAAATAATCCTAAGCATGTTTATTAGGAAACAGGTTTTACTGAACTCAGAGGGATTTTTACTTTCATATGCTTATTTACTGAAATCGGCCTTCCAATGTAATGGCTGAGTTTAAGATGTTCATGCTCAGCTGTCTTACTGATATTTTGCCTTTGTAACTATTGAAATTAATATCCCTTTAGTATGATCTGTTGCAGAAACTATAAACCTATGATCTTATGTGGGCCATAAAATGTCCAGATATCAAAGAAATAATTATTAAATTATGCATACAGGATCATCAATCAGCCAGTGTTTTGGTTCAAATTTGACTGGATTCAGCTATGACTAAATTTATTCTGGCTCAGACCAATTATGACTCAGTGTTGGTACTTGTCCTGATTTGGCTGCATTTTTGAAGATTTCATGGAAACTCTGTGCAGTTTTGCTTATGAGGGTCCCAATAGCACCTAATATTCCAAAACTTTCCCACAACATGGTTTATTGACAGCATCTGGTAAACATTGAAGGACACTCAGATTTCAGCTCTTTCTTGGACAATTCCATGTAAGAAAATGTTTAATATAAGTGTTTTAAATGAAATAATGTACACAAATGCTTAAGGCTTATAAAGGACTAGAGCAGAATTACCTGTTGTTAGTGCCCATCTGTGTTCAAGTAACACATCAGTGGCTAAAAAAATAAGGGGATAAGGCGAAATGAATCATGGAATACCACCACATCTAGCATAATTTAAACAGGCTGCTGTATATTCCAACTTTGCTTACAGGCATTCTTGTCTCTTTCCATAATTAATGTGTAATGGGATTGGAAAAAAGGTCCAAGGTTAGAATACCAGTAAAATGCCAGACTAAGGCCAAATTAAATGAAATTATCTATATTTTTTCCTGCCCCATCCATTTCTTTGTCCTGCCCATTCCTGCTTTTTTAGTATGGTCCCTCACACAACAAGCATGGCCCAACTGTGGCCCTTCACCTTCTCAAACATTGGATAGTCTGTTTTAAAAGATCAGGCTTTCAGCAGGGCATGAAAGTCCTGAAAAAGCCTGTATTATAGGTCTACTTGACTTTTGTTTAACTAGTCTATGTATGAAATCCCTTTAAGATAAGAATTTTGTTTTCTTTCATTTTTTAACTTCATCCTTAGGTTGATGCAAGTCACAGATTACAGGAGATTCTTAAATTTGTTTTGTCCAAGACAGAACTCTTGGCCTAATGCACATTGGGCCCTTTTGATCTTGTTCTGCAAACATCAAGTTTTAAAAATATCAGTGCTTCAGACTGTTTTAATCATTTCAAGATAACATGACAAATCAATTGTCTTCAGCTAACTGTCTGCTGCTTTGAAGTTCTCAATATGAACAAATTAGGTTGAACTGAAATTGATTCATAGACACAGGAGTTCAAGGGGATTTTTTTGAGAGAGGGATTTCAATTCTAGGCATATTTTATCTAGCTAATCTGATTAGCATCTAAATGCCCTTTTGGAATATGCCACAATTCTCAAAGATGTTATTTATCTCAAGATTTCTATCTATTTCCACATACAAACATATTTTTTCCTAGTAAAGTTATTTTGAGCTTTTTTCTTACAGAAGATTTCATATAGTTTCAAATGAACAGATGAAGCCACACATAATGTATTTGTTTTAAATAAATGTGATTATATTCAAAATTCTAGAATGGCTTGCAGAAAATATAATATGAAACCAAATGCAGCAGATCTTAGTGTGGAGAGAGGTCAGCAAATTCTTTCTTTTGATTCAGCTGAGTGCCAGAAGTTCTCTCTCTTTTAAGGTTCAGTTATCCTTTACATTCCAGTACCAAATCCGTATACTGAGCTTAACTTACTGGAACAAGTTTAAAGTAACAAAATCGAAACCATTCAAGTTTAATGTACTGTTTTTGGCATTGACTTAATGGCAAGGAAGAATTCTTCTTCCTGTATTTAATTTAATCCATGTGTTGCATCGCATGTGCTGGGGGAGCTGGGTTTTAATTAGAGCTGTTAACAACCCATTTGGACTACAGGAGACTAGGGCAAAAGTCTGGGTTTTTTTTTCCAAAATAAGATACTTCAGGACATTTCCTTCAGATTGGCAGCTGTCCATCATCTATAAGGGCTTTAACAGTTTTTTTTTAATATATATTATTAGTACTATTTCTAAGAGGCAGTAGTGAATAATGATGACAGTGCCTCCTAGGCACTTTGGCAAGATATCTGTAGATGTCTTCCAGCTTCCTTCCACTCTGAAGCTGCTGATGCTCTTTCTGGGCAAATAGCCACCGTTGTGATGTTAGGTTAGATAGGCTGCAGCTGGGCTGAGGGGGTGTTTCAGGCAAGCTTTATTACGTCTTCCACCCCTGTTCCTGGTAAAAGAACTTCCTGGTTCCTATTTATTGCAGATACTGTTTTCTAGAACATGTGTGTAACTTAATATCTAAAAAGCAATGGACCAGACAGGAGTCGGGCATTAATCACCAGCACTGGCTAGTCCAGGGAGATGTGGTTCCCATCATTTTCACTAAAATCGTATCAGGAGTAGTGATTTCCCATGAATCTGACATGTGGGTGTGAGAAATTATTAGGCTTGAAGCTGGAACCCTGTGAAACAAGGAAATTCATGTTGATGTGGACTTTCTCAAGGGAGTTTTTCATGGAAATGCTTTCATATTTTGCTATTTAAATGTTCAGCCAATATATATAAAAGCTTGCAGTTGGCATTTAGTCTATATTGGGGACTCATTTTTTTGCTCTGACAAAGACTAGGGAACTTCTTGAATGAGAGGGAAAGTTCATTTACATCATTTTAATTTAGAGTAATGATCATAGCCTCATAATTAAGACAATGCAATTACTAAATTTGGGCTTTAAAAATAGAAACAATAAGGCAACCTTCCTGAAATTGTTATCCATGCTATCTGGGAATTAAACTTGTATGCAGATATGTTTGATTATCTACATTTGAATACATGGAACGAAAACGGGCATCCACTACATATGTTAACCACAATTTTGGTTAACTTTATCATCTTTATCCACCTTTATCCTCAGGGAGTTTCAGAGATAGGTGAATGCATCTGAATGTTGTAGGATGAAGAGCATTTGTAAAGAAGTAAGTTCAAAAATCTATTTAAATAAATATTTAAACATCAGTGTTTATATAGGTATTTAGAACAAATCCCAGATTAATGTAAAAACAGAAGAGAATTAATTTATAAATGAGCACATGCAAAGTACATATACACCAAAAATGAGATAACCCATTCCTTAATGTGAATGTGGTGTGTGCATGTAAGTATGTATGAATATATGTATATGTATATATATTCTGCATCAAGAAAAAAAGTTGGCTACTAATTTTCTTAAACCAACTTTGTTAAATCTGAAAATATTTTTAAAATACTTTCTTTCATAAATTATGTCCAAGGCATACTTTTATTATGAAGCACAGCTGTGCAAACCCATCAAGAGAGCTGAGTTGAATCATGTGGAAGTGTATATAAAGTCTGAATCATTAAAGGAACTGCGTTTTTTTCCCAAGCTTGCTCATCTGCTTAAAAAGAAACATGCTGAGTCAGCCAGAATGAGCTTGTAAGACACTTGCATGAGCCTGGAAAAAGATGTAGCTGCTTTAGCCATTTGAAAACAGGCGCTTTATAAATGCTGTAAAGCTCTTGTTTCAAAGGTTTTGCAAAGCTGAAGCAATATACCATTAGAATGAATTAACAACACAATATTCTATGTGGAGTTCTCTTTTTGATGTGGAGAAAGTTTCTGTTCACGCCTGTACAGTTTTTTCAGCAGTCCCACTGTAAGGGGACCCTGTGTATGCAGCTGCAATGGGCCTGAAAAAAATGGGGACTTCCTAAGCAGAGTGGCAGGTGAAAGTTAGCCATGAGTGAGTGAACGGATGGAGTGAAAGCAGAGAACCTATTGGTGCCTGACTCTGTCACTCTGCCCCAAGAAAGCATTTCATGTTCACCTCAGGCCAATGGGGTTTTCGGGCAGGCAGGTCCACTCACTGGCTTTGTGTTAGCTCAACCTCAGCAACTTTAAGATGTCTGGATTTCAATTCCCAGAATTCCCCAGCCATCTTAAAGTTGCTGAGGTTGAGAAACACTGTGTTAGCTAATGGGTAGATGAGGATGACAGAGTCATTGTCCTTGGCAGGATTTTATTACATGGTGAGTGGTGCTGCTTTATTTGTAGATCAGTTTGTCAGTACAAAGGGCTATTGCCGCCAAAGCACACTGTCTCTAACTGTTTCTCCTCTAATTTTGTAGGAATCCTTCCAAGTGTTAATCTAGGGACATATGTAAAGGGCTTTCCAAACTTGCTGTTGCGTTAGATTCACAATTTTTAAAAACCAGTCCTGATTTTCAGAAATTATAATAGTACCTAGTGGCCTTTTTTAAAACACAATATGCCAAATCTGGGGGGAAAAAAATTACTTAGCAGGGATAAGCAGAGCAGAAACACAGAAAGCTTGAAATTCAGCTCATACAGTCCCATAATTGGGATGGATCAAATTCCATAATTTGATTTCTTTTATTTCTTTTAAATAAAACAAACAAGCACAGTTATTTCCTGCTGGGTTCTTCAAATGAGAAGTTTGCATTATCTAGCAAACCTGGTGAGAGAATCTGTACATTTCATTTTCACTCAATCTCTTGATTTATCTCCCCATTATTTGGGAATTCAGAAAAATAATGCATGAACTTTAGTATGCTTTTGGTACACCCCTTTTTTCAAATTCAGATGTGATTCCCTCCACCACCACCACCACCCATTTTGTACATATTTTGGAGTCATTTTTTTTGTTTGTTTGAGTTCTGAAACACATCTCAAAAATACTGAAAAGCCCAGGTTTTTTAGAAATGCTTTCTAAAATTCATTTAAGTTTGAAAGTGTTAATTGTATTCAATCATATAAAAATTCAGACTGAACTATTCTTCCTCCATCCTTAATTGTGACAACCAATTATACTACCTAATTCATACTGACTACCTAATTTTGTACTGACTATATTGTTCTTACTATTTTTTTAACCATTAGAAAATGGACATCGGTTTTTTAATGTGGTGAAAATTATGCCATTTCTCCCTCCATGAAAACATGTATTTGTTTGTTTGTTTGTTTATTCATTCATTCATCGTATTTATATAGCCACCCATCTCACATAAAAATGACTCTTTTAAGCCAGTGTTTCTCATACATAGCTGGCTGGGGAATTCTGGAAGCTGAAGTCCACACACCTTAAAGTTGTCAAGCTTGAGATACACTGATTTAAGCTCTGGGAAAAAGGAAAAAAACCTCTGTAAGTTTCTAGTTGGGAAAACTGGAAAATTGTTGGGAAAGCATTGGTTGTACTTGCTGGCTAGCTCTTGTTAGATAAAAAATTTTCTTTTTCTCACACCAAACACACACATACATAGACATATTATTTCTGCCCCAGCTTCTTAAATAAAGTCATCCTTATTTATTTATTTATTTACTTACTTACTTATTTTACCAGTAATGTTATATTATAAAGGCAGGTTGACTGCCCAAAGCAGTGTTGGAGGATGAAGTGTGCTTTTGCTCTATCTCTCTCTGGGAAAGTAAGAGCATTCCTGAATCTGATCAGGGCATTATGGCTGGTAACTCTGGAACAATTCAAAGAGCATGTGTTCTGTGTAACATGACTAGGAAGAAAAGGCAGAAAGAAAGTGATTTCAAATTAGCCACATCTTAGACAAAGCACAAGCACAGTGATAGACAAAGAGAGGACCCAGAGTAAATCCTTAACTCTCTAACCACACTACTGCTCCCTTGTGGTCAGTAAGTCATGAGGTGCTAAAGAATCGATGCTGCTGGAGTCATACCTCCAACAAGTGTGAGATACTTGAGATTGATCTAGCCCAGTCTTCTTCAACTGGCTGTCTTCAGTCATATATTTTTCTCTCAACTGCTTTCCTTAGCCAGATAGTATGAATATGTTATCAGTAAATGGAATCTGCATTTTCCCAGAATGACCAGTCTAAGATTCCATGAAAGTTTCAGACAGTGTATACTGAGTCATTATGTACCAGGAAAACTGGGGTGTGAGCCTTTTTTGCATTAAGGAATGCATCTGGGGACCGGGGGACCTGTTGGGGTGCATTTCCCCTTTCCTCCAATGGTCTTCAGAAGAGTTGCTGGGAGGAAAAAAAAATTAATTTTGCCCTTCCTCCTGTTACATTAATATGGGGTAGAAGTGATTTTAATGTCACTCCCTGCAAACAGTAATAAGGAATCTGCATCTTTAAGGGATATGTTTCCATGCTGTTCTGTTGTGTTGTGCACCTGTATATAGTAAGCCACACTAAGCGACCTTATTCATGGCCACATTAATGTGCATTTCTCCAGTCCTTAAATTGGCAGAAAAGTATGCCAGCATAATTTATACTCCCTGACAGCCAGGCTCTAATTTGCTTCAGTAACAAGGTTTGAGACTGTTCCTGTGGGACAGTTTAATTGCAGCAGTTAGTGAATTTCTCTGGCTTCGTTTCCCCTCCCTTCCAGAGTTTACAGCCAGCAGGAAAAACTACCACCAATCACTCTCCTTAAGTGAAGTGTGGTGGGATGGGCTTTGGCAAAAATGTGTGAGAGTTGCCGGGAATGGAGGCTCTTGCTACCTTTCAACATGCCTGAGTAACAAGTTGAGAGGTGTCACTTGAGTTTTTCTGAGCACTACTGATATTTTGGATGTGGGTTTTTTTAACCAGTGTGTCTAAATAAATAAATATCCATAGCTCACAGATTTGTGGGGCAGAGGATTGAAGTAAGAGGGATGATCAGTATTATCAACATTAATTACCTCTCCAGAATTTCCAAAGTCTGTTTTAGCTCTACTCAGAGATGCTGGATATTGAACCTGGGACTTTCTGCACACAAAATGGGTGCCCTGTTCCTGAGCCATGGCCTCTCCATAAAGATGAAAAGCAATCTTATTGCTCCTGAATGCCTTGACAGAGGAGTTTTTACACAGTCATTTCTGGAAATACAGATCAAAGCAGGGAGCATAAAAAGGCAGAAGAACATGTTGAAGCAAAGGACAATGCTTTTGGAACCAGCCCAAGCTTGTTGTTTTGATTTGCAGTGGGTAGCTGAATCATGTCTCCTGCAGCTCTTTGCTCAGCACATTTTGATCTTCCACTGTATTCAGGACCCCAAGGAAGAGTGGAAGAAATGGAAAAAATGAAAGAAAGAAAAAAGAAAGAAAAAGATCAGACACAAAATACTTTCCATTATGATGCCCCTGTGCAATTCTCCTTGCCTGGCCTTCATAATGGATTTTACAGGGAGGTTTATTTTATATTGTGCAACACATATGTATGTTTCAAAGGAAAATAATGTCCAAGTGATTCCCTGAAAATTGACTTCAGAACAGAACTATCAGCCACACGTTTTCTACCTCTTTATTGCTGAAGCCTGTTGTAGACAATCCCATTTCCTGAACTGAGAAGGCAATGGGATATTCTCCCTGAGATCTTTACAAGGGCAGGAGATATCAAGAAGAATATAACTTCTATTCCAATTTCCTCAGGTAATAAAGCAAGTGTTAGAGGTTGGTTATTAGGGGCAGACAGTTATTTGGCCGAGCATCATATTGCACTAATTTTATTGTTCATCTGCTTTATATGACTTGTTATCTGGAAGTAGAAAGGTGAAATCATCTCATGAGGGGAAATTTGGGATAATACAGGATTTCTTCTCAGCATTTTCATTTACAACCATAAAGCTTTCAGAGGAAGAGGCTTAAAAACTTGTGCAGGGAGAAGCTCCCTTTACTACAGCTTCACCAGCATGGCATTGTCCAGATGTGTTGTCCTATTACTTCTACCCTGTACATCCAGAATGGCTTCTGTAGCTCAGTGAAGGGAATGCAGGCTAACACAGCCAAAGGAAACTTGTTCTCAGGAGAATGGCTTTGAACATGAAAGTATCTGAGGATAGTTGCTTGACCCCTTTCTATTTTTATCATAAATAAAATATAAATAAGGTAAATTGCCAGATTTATTCAAACATATTTTCACCATACTAGACATTATGTAGGAATTCTGAGATTAGAACTCCTGATGCCTTTTCTGCTTTGAGAAGTTAGCCTTGGTAGTGAGAGAGACTTAGATCAGATCATTGTGTGGGGGAGGAATTTAATCTTTTCCCTATATCAGATACCTTTTAATCTATCCCTAGAAAAAGATATATTTTCACAGCTATTATGTATCTGAAGGCCAGTTCCTTACCTTCCTTAACTGAGTTCATTGCTTTCAGATTTTGAAATAGTTTTCAGCTTTGAAAGATACCTTCTAAGTAATTTTTGAGGAGATCACTCATTTATATAACTGTTATAACTAAACTGATCCTGAGGTGACTGCTTGCTTTTAACACACAGGCATTAGTGGCTCATTTTGTAAAGCATCTTTTGAATATTGGTTGGTAAAGGAAAAGTTTGTTATTGTTCCTTTAAGCAACTGGTTTCTTAAAGGAAATATTTTAAGACAAATTATTTAAAACATTTTGACAATAAGTGGAGATTACCAGGCAGGTTTTTGAGTTATATAGAATTCTTCTTTTAGCAGTTCCATGCTCCATCTTCAAAGGAACATGGTCCAATGAAAGATCCCAGTTATCTATTTTGTATCAATTTTTGACTGATTATTTATGCAATTTATCCCTGCCTCAGTCTAAAAGAAGGTGCATCATTTAGCATGACAAGGACCCTTTGAGGGAAAATGCTGCTATAACAGTTCTTGCCCATTAACAGCTGGGCTGCTGCATTTTGCACCAAATGTAACTGCTGAGTCATTTTCAAAGTAAGGTCTGAGTTACCTGTCACCAACCTACAGGAGAAGGGTTCATATATCAGCTAAGCCATGTTGTTAAATAGGTTTGTGTGGGCTGGGTTCACACATCATACTAAGCTATAAATTACAGTTGCAGTTCAACATAGCTATTGTTCTGCAACATGCTATGCCAAAATCATGGTTCCCAACCACAGTGACTAGATTCATACAACATTCTAAACCAAAACCAAACAAACCACATAATGGCTTATTGTAGCCCATCCACTCATGGAGCTCTGATTCATTGATAATTGAGTGATAGACTGGTGAGGCTGATTTAATTAGATGAATGTTGGAATAGAAATGGCAAGAGCAGATTGAAATCCCTATCTAGCCATGAAACAATAGGTAACTTTGGCCCAGTCTCTCTCATCACTTCACACAGTTGTTATGAGGGAAAAATGGCATCCTAGAATTATGTAAATACAATACATGATAAATAAGCAATCTGATCTCATTTCCCTGCTATAATCCTAAAACATGTAGGTATAGTTGCTCTGAGTAGCCCGGATTGGGTCACTGTTCTGGTAGTGAGACATTGAATGTTGAGGAAGAGGAATAAATCCCATAAACCCCTTCAGAAAACAACTGATGGGTTCTTTGGAAGCTGTCCAATAAGATACATGTTCAGTCTCTGAAGATGGATCAGGTGAAAATCTTAGAAGCTTTGCCTGTTTCTTGGTATAGATCCTCAGAGCCTAGAAAGGTGCATGGGGGATCCTGCTTCTGTATAAATATGTGCTTAGTTGGACTTGGCTGCATGAAAAATAATAGTGGGCAGATGTGGGAGGAAATGAGCTGCAGACAACATAAAATAAATGCAATGTAAGCAGAGAGAATCAGAAGTTCACCAGAAGGAAGTGAGGTAATGTGGTATGAATAAATGCCTTACATGCAGTATATAGTCTTCCTCTAGGTTGGCCCTGTCCATGAAACTAAGATTCTTCTTTCCTCAGGCTGTTGCTTAACAAAAGTTAGAAATTACCTCAGCAATTCTCTCTCCACCACTACCCCTCTCTCTCCCACACACACAATCCATGATAAAGAGACTGTCTCTGATCTTTCATTTGTTTCCACTTAAAAAAAATATCTAGAGTGGGTTGGAGCTTTAGCTCCTCGGTCTGACCTTAAAGAGAACAGACTTTATTTCCACACCAAGGTGTCGCCTTGTAACAAACTGACATGTACCAGGATGCTTAAAGGCAGGCGATCATTTCTCACAGAGCAGTGTTTACCTAATTAAGAGCTTCTCAGTGAGTCCCCAGTTAGTTAATTGTGTCATTAACAGCAGTTTTGACATGAAGAACAACTTGTGTCTTGAGTATTAGGCTGGCCCCTGTTACTGAAGCCCAATGGAGTTGCTCCCAAGAGAGCTGGCAGCCAACTGATGCAGTTTGCTCAGTGCAAAATAGAATAATTGGTCCCTCGGGAAACTTTCTTTTCAGCTGCCAATAGGGCTTGTTTTTCCCAGTGAATAAAAAAGCCAAGCTGCCATGACTTCTTTGCTGTATATTAACTTGTGGCTTATACAGATGAGAGCTCCTCTCTGTGTGTGTGTGTATGGAATGAGATATCTGAACAGACATTACAGCTGTCCTCTTTGCAGCTCTGCAACTATGGCAGCACTTATCGGACAAACCTGATCAAAGAAGTGGGGTGGCTAAGCATCTAAGAATGTAGCTGCTTTCAGATGCAACAGATTGTATTGGCCAGTAGCCAATGGGGGCATGAACATGAGAGTTAAGCTTCTCTAATATCAATATACATCATCTTCAACCCAGACAAACAAAATTGTGGCGAAGATGCATAATGCTTGTTGGTGACAATCTCTTTTTAAAAAGCCTGTGTTTTCCTTTGAAAAGTTTTTAATGTCTCATTCATCTGATAAACCTGAGATGTATTTCCTAGTTACTTGTAAAGGAGTGGCTCTTCTAATTCTTAGTTCTTGTTATTTTGCTTTTTTATGTAGGAATTTGATGCCTTCAGAGGTATTGGAACTTCAGCTCCCACAATCCCTAGTTAATACAGTGTACAAGGTTGGAGAAGGCTGTTGCACACCGTGTTTCAGACGTCTAAAACATTTCACAAATCTTCATATTAGTTGGGAGTTACACATTGCCTAAGTCTAAACATGGTTAAAATGACCTTAGACATTGTCTTAAATCTTTAATAGCAAATTTGGGCAATATGTAATTTCACAGTGCAGTTGATTCTATGGCAGAGAAAGGTAGATAAACTCATTTAGGACTTTGTGGCTGAGTGTGAGAAGCCTGCTTTCAATCATAACTTCTTACTAGCTCTTCAGATATCTATGCAGACATCCACCCAAAAAGTTTGTATTTGTTTTGCTGATAAACTGCTGAAGATGCATATTAGTTTTGATTCTCATAGGAGAAAGGAAGGGCTGTACATAGGCTGTTATCAGTATCAGATGTCACACTGGCATTGGAGATGAAGTTTTAAGAACCACCAGAGAAGACTCCTGGGAAAGGACGAAGTTGATGGAAAAAAAGATCAGAGGTTTTGCTTGTCAAAGAATCACCAGCTAGACCAAGATCAGCTGCCAGTTAATCTGACTGGGTGATAAATGAGAAAAATTGTCACTAATACCTGTAAGCCATTTCTTAACTCTAGTATTAGGAAGAGTAGGTGGTGATAAAATCAGAAGAAGTCAGTTTGCACCTTTTCTAACTAATGGATTGTACTAAAAGGCATAAGCTTTTGTGAGATGCAGCTCATTTCATCAAATACATAAAGAGGCTAGGCTGATGTAGGGTTTAAACTGGGATGAGGCAGGAGGGAGAAGGGACATTGATTATACAGATGCAGGTTACATGTGAGACCAATTATACTTAACAATTAAATTAAAAACCCATTGTGCTGGTTGAGACTTTTTGAGATTACCTGAAACTTTTTGATATATGTGAGTTCAGATGTCACTCAATGGTGCTATTAAAGTCTTCTTTTCCAAAATGGTCAGTTAGAGGTCTGCAACAGTGTCCTGGCAAGTTGAAATGTTGGGTGGGTAGTTCAGTTTCATGAATGCCTGGTTTAATTCTAAGTCTCAAATTCTTTTATTTATGATCAGGGATCAGCTATACAAACAACCAAATAAAATCAAATAATTAAAAAAGAAAGGAGAAAAGACTGTCAGTTTGTGTTGGACATCAGCTTTTGCCTTATTTTAACTGCTGTAGCAATAAATATGGCTATCACATTGGTAGTTTCACTATTTGGGTCTGAAAATAAAAAATGGGTCTAAAATCTTCCATTCTCCCAGGTGCATTTAGTAAAGCAGGGCTTGTCCTTTATGCCCCTTCAAAGATCCTTAGAAAAGGTACAATAAAAAAGGACATTTTGGATTTTTTCTTTCTTTTTAATAATAACTTTATTTAAAAATGTTTAAAAAGAACAATAAAAAACTAACAAAAACTAATATTAAGAGAACACTAAAGAAAGAAAAATAAATTTCAGAAATAAGAGATATAAAAGATTAGAAGGTATAAGAGAAAGAAAAGAAGAAGAAAACAATCAGAAAGAAAAAAATAATTGATTTCTGACCCTCCTCACAAAAGATATAAGTAACATCCAACTCTAAGTTTAAAACCTAACTTCCATTATTTCTATTAATTTGTATTACTTCTAATCATCAAACATACAATGAAATTTCATTTTTTTTCCTGTATCTTGCAAACAGTCCAAAAAAGGTTTTCAAGTAATATTAAAATTACACAATGTTTTATCTCAAATCAAAGCCATCAATTTCACCATCTCAGATAACTCTGTTAACTTCACCATCCACTCCTGCACTGCAGGTATTGTCTTGTCCTTCCACTTCTGTGCATATAAAAGTCTTGCTGCTGCTGTCATATATAAGAACAACGTTCCACAAGTTTTTTCCAACATTTTGGATTTCTTCAGTTTCCCCAGAGTCACAAGGGCAAATGCACTGAGAGGGAGGAATGCTGGTATATTTGCCAAATCATAGTGCAGATGGAGGATGTTGTAACTGGCCCTGAAAAATCCTTTCCTCAGTCAAGAGGAAGAAAGAGTGTACAAAGCTTGCAGGTTCCAGGGTCTTGCATCTGGCACACTTCCGACACTCTACCCAAGTGAACTGACTTCGGACTGGTGTTTGATGTCATTCAATGTTTGTAACACCAGCTTTTTGGCCTGAACATAGTCCAAAGATAATAAGAAATCTACAGGCACCCAGATGTTCTTAATTCTGCTCTACTGCCTTTGACCATAGTGAGTGATAACAGTTAAGACTAATATTGGCAATCCTGTAGGAAAAAAATCTGAATCTTTAACCAGTATGCCACTAATAGTCTTCATGCCCTGTCTTCAGTTTGGGGCATTCCAGACTCAAGCCTGAGTACTGCATTGGGAATGCCCTGAGTTTAATTACATCAGATGAACACCTCTGCCAAAAGGATCAGAACACATGCAGTTGTAGTGTAGAGCCTTATGATAGTTGATAGATTGGGTGGCCTGTTCTGGGTGGAAGTTGGAAGCAGGTAGGTATGCATGGTAATCTCTAAATTTCCTGTATTTTCTGTGTCCATTGTGTAGCTTTACTGTGACATCAAGGGTGTGGACTTGTTCTGTAGATAGATCAAGGATGAGGTTGATGGTGGGGTGGAAATTGTTGAAGTTATGATGGAATTTGATGAGATTCATTCCCATCAATCCAGAAGATGAAACTGTCATCAATGAACCTCAAGGATAAGAGGGGCTTTAGATGGTAAGAGTTGAGAAAGGGTTGTTCCAGGTCAACCATGAAGATGGTGGCATATTAAGGAACCTTTTTGCTGCCTTAGACTAACACAGCTCTCCTTATGCAATAGATAGGGATAGAATTAGAATAGTGCACGTGTATGTTAAGCTTGTATAATAATTGGCACACATATACATACCTAGAATTGACTGGGACTGAAAACTGGAGGAAAAAAAAATACACATGAACTTTTAAAACACTGCCTTACCTTTGAATCCTTAGATGTGCCTTGTGACAATGAGATTTAGCAAACAGTCTTGCTGCCACACATGTCTTGTATGCCCATAACGCTTTTAAGTTACATAGCAAGTTAAAAAGCAGAGAACTTCACAAACACCTCCCAAGAACTCAGCCCCACATACAAATTGTGATATGGCCCCAACCTATGTTATGATCCTGAGCCCTAAAATAAAATTAAGTCTGGCCTTAGCCATCCAATGGTTGCCCCTCTCTGTGTTAAGTTATAATATCGGAGAAAGATTCCAGAGCGACATATCAATGGTCCATAGTTCAAATTATGTTTTAATTATGTTGACAGTACTTCTTTTTCCCTTTTTCTCTCTTGCCCTTTTGCATGTGTGTATGTTTAGTTGAGGTTTGCATAAAGCAACAATGCTGTAACTCTACACATATACTCAATAAAAAGCTTCACTGAACTCAGAGGAATCTACTTCAGATTCACTTTGTTGTTGTTGTTGTTCAGTCGTTAAGTCATGTCCGACTCTTCATGATCCCATGAACCATATCGTGCCAGGCCTTCCTGTCCTTCACTGCCTCCCTGAGTTTGCTCAGTTTCATGCTCATTGTTTCAGTGATGCTATCTAACCATCTCACTCTGCCGTCCTCTTCTCCTTTTGCCTTCAATCTTTCCCAGCATCAGGGTCTTTTTCAAAGAGTCCTCTCTTCGCATTAGGTGACCAAAGTGTCTGAGCTTGAGCTTCATTATCAATCCTTCCAATGAGCAATCAGGGTTGATTTCCTTTAAGGCTGACTGGTTTGACCTCCTATCAGTCCAGGGGATTCTTAAGAGTCTTCTCCAGCACCACAGTTCAAAGGCATCAATTCTTCAGCGCTCAGCCTTCTTTATGGTCCACCTCTCACAGCCATACTACTGGGAAAACAATAGCTTTGACTATGCGGATCTTTGTCAGCAAGGTGATGTCTCTGCTTTTTAATATGCAATCTAAGTTTGCCATAGCTTTCCTCCCAAGGAACAAGCGTCTTTTAATTTCATGGCTGCAGTCTCCGTCTGCAGTGATCTTGGAGCCCAAATAAATGAAGTCTGTTACTGCTTCCATTTCTACCCCTTCTATTTGCCAGGAATTGATGGGTTCAGATGCCATGATCTTAGTTTTTTTAATGTTGAGTTTCAAGCCAGCTTTCGCACTCTCTTCTTTCACCCTCATCAAGAGGCTCTTTAGTTCTTCTTCACTTTCTGCCATTAGAGTGGTATCGTCTGCATATCTGAGGTTGTTGATGTTTCTCGCTGCAATCTTAATTCTGGCTTGTGATTCTTTCAGCCTGGCATTTCTCATGATGTACTCTGCATATAGGTTAAATAAGCAGGGTGACAGCATACAGCCTTCTTGTACTCCTTTCCCTATTTTGAACCAATCAGTTGTTCCGTGACCGGTTCTAACTGTTGCTTCTTGGCCTGCATACAGATTTCTCAGGAGACAGGTAAGATGGTCTGGTACCCCCATCTCTTTAAGAATTTGCCACAGTTTGTTGTGATCCACACAATCAAAGGCTTTTGCATAGTCAATGAAGCAGAAGTAGATGTTTTTCTGGAACTCCCGTGCTTTCTCCATGAT
Source organism: Python bivittatus (assembly GCF_059951505.1). Classification (NCBI taxonomy): domain Eukaryota; kingdom Metazoa; phylum Chordata; class Lepidosauria; order Squamata; family Pythonidae; genus Python; species Python bivittatus. The sequence continues at coordinate 19,531,510 of NW_028277074.1, forward strand.
CCAGCGAATGTTGGCAATTTGATCTCTAGTTCCTCTGCCTCTTTGAAACCCAGCTTGTACATCCGGTAGTTCTCAGTTCACATACTGCTGAAGCCTAGCTTGTAGGATTTTGAGTGTAACCCTGCTAGCATGTGAAATGAGTGCAGTTGTGCGATAGTTTGACTTACAGTACCTAAAATAGCATCTTGATGTAGAACAAGCTACATCAGCATGCCAGATACCTACACTCTTCAGGTCCTGGTCTCTGTGTTATGGCATTTATTTATTTGTTTGTTTGTTTGTTTGTCACATTTATATAGCCACCCATCTCACACAAAGTGACTCTGGGCGGCGTACAACAATTGAATAAAATAAATAGATAAAACCAATAATTATTAAAAAGTGATTATTAAAATGTAGCATTACCAAAAAGTTTAAAAATTGTAAATTTTAAAATATACAAACCTCACGGAGAGAGCAGAATATCGATCATAGTGAAGCCATCTAAGAATGTCTCTAGTTCCCATGATATATTATGGAGAGATGCCTTCTCTGACATGGCATTCTTGCTCTATCAGATGATTTTATCTCTGATTTGCCAGACCCAACACTGATGTATTATAGGTTTATTTTTGCTTTAAAGTGCCCTTCCCACCATTATTTCTTTCTTATGTCTAATGAATGCTGGTTATTGTGATTCAGTGCTACAATTACCAACCAGTCCACTGAAGGTCAAATGGCATAGGAACCTCAGAGTATTTTGAGTATTTAGACATATAAAGCAGCTGGCTTGGCAGTCTGAGCACCTCTCTTATAAGATAAGGGCTGAGCTCATACTGCTGATCTGGCAGATCATTATATGCTTGGCTTCTAGATGGCTACCTCTGATGCTATCATGTTCTTATTTTCTTATCTCATAATTATACATAGCCATGGGCATGCTGTTGTCAGTTCATTTTCTTGCTGACTAGCTTTCACAACATTTCTTGCCCCATCACACAAAAGAAAGCTTAAGACATTTCCAGATATTGCCTTTTGGAAGCCCTTCATGATCAGCCATGCATTTTTCTACCACACAAGTGTCCACTTTCCTTTGCATTTGTATCAGACGCTTGTACTGAGAACAAAGCACAATTCCTACCAGTTTAAAGAGGTCTTTTCAGAAAACCCATATCTTCAGTTTTGCATAGTTCCCAGGCTTGCAATACATGTGCCTAAAAATACAACAAAAACCAAGCAGGTGTAACAGCAGTGGAAGAGATAGTCTGGCAGCTAAAAATAATAAGGAAATACAGAACAATTTAAGAAGATAATAAGTTAAGCATTCATTACACATATTGTTTCCATTCAAATTTTAAAACAGCTGATGGGGATTAATCCCTGTACCCTGAACTGCATTATGAACTTTCTTTTATATCATAACATTATATCTGTATCTGCCCAGAGTTGAGAGGATGTGGAAGAGACAGCAAGGATGGAGTCTTTTCACCTATGCCACAAATGGGAATGATGGCAGCAGTCATTATTGCCTGCTTGCCAGGTATTGGCAGAAGCAGGGTGGGGGTAAGCAGAAACCCAACCCAACCCAGCACCAGTAACTGTAGCTGGCATATGTTGATGATGCATTGTGTAACACGCTATCTGCCAGTGTCCTCTGCCCTTCTCTGCAGTTACAGGCGAGATAGTAACAACCAATGCCAATCTGCACTGAATATGCTAAAATCTTGGCCAAGAAGATTTAGGTATAAATCAACGAATTACATCTTTAGTCTGATTTACTCTAGTTGCCCCAGAAGTAATTTATTATATACATTATATACTGAGGATTATATTCAAGAAACATCTTTATTTGTTAGGTGCAGTCTTGTTTTTTTGGTAACTGTATTTATTATACTTCATTTCACAATACTCAAATAATTGCAAAATAGAATTCACAATAAAATTCCATAGGCACAGAACAACATTTAATCCTATCTTAATTGCCTGTAAACAAACCATAAGAAGGCAGATCAACTTAAAGGATCAGCGATCAGGACAGTAGCGCTAGAGTTCTTGTGTTATCACTGGATGAGAAATCTACCCATGGCTTCAGTGCTGTAAAAATTGTATATAAGTTTCCATACTCAAATAACATTTCTCTCTAGACTGACATCTAGTGGCTCTTATGTTTATATTGTTAACTAGGTATTCACAGAGGAGTAACCAGTAGGTAAAATTTGGAAGGGATGCTTGCTTATGATGCAGACACTTTTGGAACTGCTTTGTGAAGCAACTTGGCCCCTTACTTTCAAAAGAAAAGTGAATTTGATACACTGTTTTGCTTCAGAGAAGAGGCTCAGAATGAGGTGAAGCACTTCACTGAGAAGAACTACATTGCTGCCATGGTGCAAAAGGCCTTGGCAAGACAAAACATAGCCAACTTGCATAGGTTGAGTGCAAAATTCTTTGTATTATCCTGTGGGCAAGGACTAGCCTATATCTAATCTATATTGGTTTTATATGTACTCAGGTAAACATCTGTTTCCATATCTTCTTGCAATAATAATAATAATAATAATAATAATAATAATAACAACAACAACAACAACAACAACAACAACTGCATTACAATTCCCATTTTCATAAACAACTTTCTTTTACTTGCACATCTTGACTACATTTTCTCCAAATCTGCAATCTGCACATGATTTTCATCCTCCATTCCTACTATTCAGATCTTTGTAAGCTATTTTTGGGTTGAGGAAATTATTACAAATTTTAGAGATGGATGGTATATGAAAAATACTCATATTCTAATCTGCATATTAAACTGGGAAGGTCAGCGTGGGTCAGTTTATGGATTACATTCATCTGCACCCCTTCCAAGGTTGTTGGAAGACAACAAGACATTAGTCATCACAGTAATAAAACTGAATAATGTAGCTATCACTTAACAGGATAGCTAATGACAGAATTTAAAAAGAAAAAGAAAATTCTACTCAGGCATCTGTGGAACTGGGCTCTACTTGTGAAACATTATGCCTGAATTGAGCAATATTTTGGGCCTGGTGCCTTCCCAATGATGTCATACAGCCCCTGGAGCCAATTTCAAAAGTGCAACTGTATTTGGCAGTAAAGTGCTTAAATAATATATTATAACCACAAAAATATAGGCAAGATTAGGGAAAGTAAATAAGCAACAATAATAGAGGCCAAGAATAAACCCTGCACAAGCAATTCCACCTTCAGCCAGTTGTGTTTTTTTTTATCATGACTGGTCCCATGGTACGTCCAGAAAAAGAAGACCAAATATATACACAGAAAATTAACACCTGACCACTCCTGTTTTCTGCTACGATAAAAAAAAGTTACTTTTGTGTGTGTGTGTTTCTTGATTTTATACTTCATTTGCTAAATAAAAGAACCTGCTTTATAAGTGTCATGCGTGTTTGTATCATGAGGCTAAACAATCTATGGTCTTAAATTGATCATTTGTTTGGGGCTGAAGTTGTCTTTAATCATAAATATGTTTACTTGGAAGAAATATTTCATTTCATTTCAGTGGAATTTCTTTTCGACTGAAATTTCTTTTCCACCATCAAAAACCATTTCAGCAGCACATCCATTCTGATCATGCTGCTTGGAAACAGGTGCTTTGATTTTATTGGAATTGTCTAAATTATTATCATAATCAGAGTATAATCATCCTGGATATGGAAACGTATTTTTGTTAAAAAAAATCATAGTCGTGAATTTAAAAATTATTTGAAGTGGGATTTAGCTAAACGTGCATATAGTAGAATTTTAAATATTTAAACAATATGTTTAAACACTGCCTGCCCCACAACATCTGGCTAGTTAACCACAGCTGGCAAATCATCTCCTTAGCAGTTGAGCATCAGGAAAAATAAATAAAAGGAAATTCATTTTCAGAGCCTGGAACGTCCGCACGTTGCTAGATAGAGACAAGGTGTCAAGGCCTGAAAGAAATAATACTCATAGCAGCCAAACTTTGCCATTATAGCATTGAAATTGCTGCACTCAGTGAGATCAGGCTGGCAGGCAAGGGTACAGGAAGCAGCGACTGGATAGACATCCTTTTGCAAAGGGAAACCACAGACTGACAACAGGACTCACAGAGTAGGCTTTGCAATAAAACTGTTCTGCTGAAGAACATCTCTATTCTACCCACTGGAATAAATGAATGCATTATGAAGTTCTACTTTTCTCTCAGCAAATCCTGGCATATCACTATTGTCAGTGCCTACGCACCAAGTCTCATGAGTACAGACAAAGACAAGGAAGTTTTTTATGAGGACCTGGACCAGATTATTCAAACAACCCCTGCCAGCAACAAACTCTTCATTCTGGCAACTTCAATGCTAGGGTGGGGGCAGACAGCGACAACTGGGGCGGAGTCCTTGGGAGACATGGGGTAGCAAAGCTAAACAGCAATGGCCTGCTGCTTCTAAGCAAGTGTGCCAACCACAGCCTGTGCATCACTAACAGATGTTCAGATTTGCAAACAAGTACAAAACTACTGGATGCCTCCCAGGTCCAAACACTGGCACCTACTTGGCTATGTCATAGTATGTCCGCATGACCTTAAAGACATCACCATCACCCGAGTCATGTGAAGTGCTGAGTGCTGGACAGATCACAGGCTGGTCTGGTCAGTCCTCAACCTGCACATAGCCCATTTGCATCGTAAGCAACCAAGGACTGTCAGAAAGTCATTCAATATTGGCAGATTGCAAGAGGCCATGTCCAATGTTTCCAAGGCCAACATTTCCAAGATGTACATAATGAAAAACTCTCCAGCAATTTACCGCTTGTAGGAACCTGTTCTGAAAAGTGGACTCAGTTTAAAGATGTTATCACGCAGACTGCAACAACTGTACTCAGACTGAAAACCCGGGTGCATCAAGACTGGTTTGATGAAAAACATGAGACCATTTTAGCAGCCCTCCAGACCAAGAACAAGGCCTATGCAGACTGGCAGAATCATCCATCATCTGTCTCAAAGAAAGTCAGGTTGAAGCACCTGCAGTCCAAAGTACAGATGGAAATGCGAGAAATGCAGGATGAGTGCTGGCAGAGAAAGGCTGACAGGTGGAATGCTATGCAGACATGCATGACACCAGAGAGTTCTTCAGCACCATAAAGTCAGTTTACGGTCCTTCTAAATCAGGATGCTCCCCCCTGCTGTCATCTGATGGGTTGAGCCTGATCAAAGATCAGGAAGGACTAAAAAAACCGCTGGGCTGAACACTTTTCTAACCTACTCAATAGGCTGTCTACAGTTGATCATGATGTCTTACAGCAAATTCCTCAGCTGCCAGTCTTGGATGCCTTAGACCTGCCTCCCTCTATTGATGAGATCAAGAAAGAGATCTCATAGATGAACTCAAATAAAGCAACAGGACAGGATGGCATTCCTGCTGAGATCTACAAAGCACTAGACCCAAATGCCTTACAGGTATCCCAAGACATCTTGGAAGATATTTGGTCCATAGAGGAAATGCCTGACAACTTCCGTGATGCCTTCATTGTGGCTCTCTACAAAAATAAGGGAAACAAATCAGACTGTGGAAACTACAGAGGCATCTTACTACTGTCCATTGTAGGCAAGGTCTTTGCCCACATTCTTCTGAAAAGACTTGCAACTGTCTCAGAAAGGAAGCTTCCAGAGGCACAGTGTAGCTTTTGGCTAGAATGGAGTAAAGGAGACATATTTGCTGTGAGGCAAGTCCAGAAGTGCATTGAGCAGAACAAGCCTCTTTATCTTTATTGACCTGATAAAGCCATTTGACACTGCAAACAGGGAGGCCCTCTGGATCATCCTGAGATGTTATGGATGCCCGAGGAAATTTGTGAAGTTGATACAGCTACTCCATGACAGAATGACAGGACAGATTCTTTACAATGGTGATATATCAGCTGCATTTAGCCCCAGTCCTGTTCAATCTGTTCTTTGCTTGCATGTTGTCACATGCTGACAGGGTCTGAAGGAGGGAGTGTACATCAGGTACCAATTGGACAGCAATCTTACCTTCGCTGCTTGAATGCATGAACGAAAATCCTCCACACAGTGATCCAAGAAACCCTTTTTGCTGATGATCGTGCGCTCCTGGAATCATGCAGACTCCATCAGCATTGAGTCCCTGATTATCAGAGCCCAGATGCAGTGGGTGGAACATGTCATCAAAATGGATGACCACCATATGCCTTGCCAGTTGCTCTATAGCGTACTGGAGTCTGGAGAGAGACCTCAAGGTCGATCACACAAGCGCTACAAAGATGCTGTAAAAGAAATCCTATGCCACTGTGACATCCAGCCAAGGGAACTAGAAGCCATGGCTGTTGACAGAACCTGCTAGTGAGCCCTGTGCCATGAAGCCTCCACCAGCTTTGAAGACAGGCACCACCAAAAACTGATAGAAACTTGAGTGGCGTCACAGAATGACAACCACAGTTACTACAATAATGGACTTCCAGTGCCCCTATTGTGCTAGACTCTGCGCTTCCAGACTGTGGAAGAGCCATCTCCATGTCCACAGATGAACTTCACAACAGCATGTCTTCTTCAAACCCGAAGGACTACCATATAAAGTTAATCCAATCTTATGAATAGATATTGTCAGAATGAAGTCTCACAGAATTTCCAGTGAATTTATTCCCAGTAAATGCACATGTTAATTATTGTGAAATCAGGCATCAGTCTGAATGTAAAGGGCAAAGCACAGATTTTGCATTTATAAGCTTCCATTTGTCCTGACACTTCTTCTGGAGAAAATGTTCTTAAACACCAGGAACAAAAAGACACAGGGAAAGACAGCTGGATCATCCTGCTGCTTTAATGAATCTTCAGTCAGTTTCTAAGAAGTCAAAACAACTAGTAGACAAATTTCAACCATCTAGAATTTTCTTGATTGTGGCAAGATACAAATCAATCAGTCAATAAATCAATCACATAGCATTCTGTAGGCTAAAATTTATTATTTATAAAAAAACAAAATGTCTTATTTTCCAAATGCTAGTTGCTAGAGACAGAGAGATCCAGCCACATTGATTTATAATCTGACAAGTATGCAGATAGCAGCCAGAAACTATATATCTTGGATTTTAACGGAGAGACGAAAAATAATCTAATCAAGCTTCAATAGAAAATGTATCTCCTTGCATCAGAATAAATACATTGGAAATTATCACAAATCTTTAAACTATTAAATCTTGAGACATAGTGAATGATGTTTTTTTGGGAAACTATTAAGGCAGAAGAGTACCAATAACTAAATCCACAAAGTCACACAAAAAAATTCAGCTGAACCCTACCATAATTGCTCAAAAGAACAACAAGGACCAGCATTTAGGTGAGTCTGTGGGAAAGGAGGACTTTTAAATTTGGGTTGCCTTGGCCTCAACCCTGAAAGCCCCTTATTTTCAGCTAAATGTCTGTATTCATCATGGATCTAAAACTAAGTAAGCTCACCTTTGCTGAACTTGACTTACTGGAAAAAGCAATCATCTTTCCATTCATAAGCCACATGTTCAAAAGTCAGTCTCATGTTCAAAACATTCAACTTGTGTTGACATGACTATCTCAAGAAAGATATGAATGGCTCTACTGTTATTTCAAGTACTCTGCAGCTGCTTCTGTTTGAATTTCTGATTGCAGTACTCACACAGACAGGAAGAAGATATCCTCAAAAGTTTTCCTGCAAATTGAGATTCACAAAGCTGATAGATCGAATTTATGGACAATATATAATCAACACTGTTATCAGATTAACAGTAAGCCCTTCTCAGTGAGCTAAATTCTATTAAACTTGTGGATAGTTTCCCCTAAGCTTGTTGTGGCTCAGCATGACTCACCACCATAAGGCCAAACACATTAACTCCATCGGTTCCATTTGTTGTGCTTTGGGAAGTTTTTGAACAGCTGCCTCATTCCATTGCCAAACCCTGCCTGGAAATATGGCCATTTTTGACTTAGATTCTAAAACAGAATGAGAAAAGAACAATTGTAAAGACCGGCAATATAGCATCAAATCCCCCACCCCCATGCCTGACACACATTTGGGTTAATTACAGGATGAGATACAGTGAAAAAATGAATTAGATAAGAGGGTTTCCCCCCCCCCCCTTATAATCACCCTTCTATTATATTGCCATGTTAGGATCATGAATAAAGCTTGAACTGAAAGAAAATTGCTAATTTTATAGGATGCATTGGACATATTGTAGTGAAAATCCGTTTGGGACAGTGGGTGTGCAAATTACTTTAGTTTGCTGGTATTGTTCATTTTCTAGAGGACTCCTTAATGAATAGGAGTAGAAGGCAAAGGACTGAAGCTAAGAGGAGCTTACAAGTGCTTAAAGTCCAGTGAAAGAAGAAACTGGTTCAAAGAGTGCTATGGAATATACACTGATGTTAATGAAATATCTTCCTCCTCTATTGGATGGAGTGAATCTACAGACTTGTCTTGGGTTTGGTTCCCTAAATCCTTTCCTTCAGTTGAGATCCTCTAGGAAATGCACAGTAGTGGGGCTGCTGCTAGATTTTCAGCAGGGCAGTAATCATACAAGACATGACTTTTGACAATTGGTATCTACTTTTTCTTTTCTTCCTTTTTTATGATGTTGTTGTAAATCTTAATACATTGTTTTGCTTCGGTGCAATGATATTTATACCATATTAATTGAAGATTATTAACACTCTGTTGTTTGGATAACTTGGCAATTGGTATCTACTTGAAAGGGCTACGATACAATCATATAGGGTACACCCATGGGTGTCTGCAGTTCTTGCTGTTTCCATCACTGACTGTGGGATGCTCCCTCCCACTGCCAATGGATCCTGCTGTGCCTGTGATCTGTCTATAGAAGAATAGTTCATGTCCAGGGTTAAGCGCTAGACCTCTCCCTCCCTCTGGGGCTACAAGTGTCACAGGCCTTAATCCGCATAGCCCTTGGCCAGGAATTAGGGAAGTTACAACTCACTGCTGCAAATGTTCAGAGTGCTTATTGCTACCAAATGTGTTAATTAATGATAATCACACTGATATTTTTCTCATTAAAACAAATCAAAACAGAGGCTACATGACATTTATTTTTTATCTAAGCTTTTCTGTCACTCTGACAAGTCTAAGTAGTGCTCCTGTGTGGCCTCATATTTACCTTTCTGTCCCTTTGGAGAAAACAAAGGTCACACAGTTGCAACTCCCAGCATAAGAGCAACAACCTTTGGAATAAAGCAGTCATCTCATGAAAAGATGCCAGTACTCCAAAGGAGAGAATGGTAGTTAAATGTTTGTTCAGGTATACTAGACTTAGTTAATACAAGAAAGACCATTATTTTATAAAACGTTAAGGTTTTATAAACCTTATAAGGTTTTATAAAATCTGTACAGGCAGATTTTCCTCACGTCCATTAAGTTCATTTCAGTGACACTAGCAAGAACCCTTTCATTAAAAAATAGCCAAGTTGTACATTTCTAGTTAGTTGTAATCATAGCAAATGGCAATTGTTTAAACACATTAAGTCCACACATTTTAAAGTTGCCAGGTTTGAGAAACACTGGTTTAAAGTGTTCCTTCCTTTTTTAGTTGGTTTGCTGGGAATTATATTTTGAAAAATCAGTGATGCATATTGATACAATGGCCTGTACAGCCATTAGAAAAATGTCAAACTGACGTGCAAATCAAGTCTTACATTTAATACAATTGCACCAATTGTTTAAGGCTGTTTTGCTTCCCTCTGGCCTGACTCAACTTCTTTATTTTTTTTATAAGCAGTTTGTTGATTCACTAAATGTTTGGTATGCTGCACAACCTAATTCACCTCTTATATCCCATGCAATGTGAGGGTTGAAGCAATTAATGATGAGGCAAACTTTATAAACAGAGGCAAACTTGGCCACCAGATATTTAAGTCTTCTGCAGACCCATTTTGCTGTGGACCCATGAAGTGTGGAATCATCACAGCAAATCAGCTTCCACTTTGAACTCATCCTGTTTTACTTCATTCCACTTTCCAACATTTCCTGAGCTGGAGGGATGTTGAAGAAGACTCTGAGAACATTCTGTGGGCAGTCTTCAGGCCTGATATTTTGCTGTACATGTTTGCAAATGTATCATGGATGCCATGAATATTGCTCCTAAATATACATAGTAACATTTAGGGCCTGGGATTATTTATCCCTGAGGGATTGGGAAATGGTTTCCCCACAATCACACTATAACTTGCTAAGTTTGGGAACTATGGGGGGGCGGGGCGGTTGTATAAAAATGGGAACTGAAATCTCCTAAATCTGGACCCATGGCAATAATTTTATTATTGCGTTTGAGGTCCTAGGGGGCAAATCTGAAGTTTGAAGTTAAAATTATTCTTTCAATAGCCCCAACACCATTTGAAAATCAATCAGACTTGCCTCAACCATTCACTACAAAAAAATTATTTTCCTATTTTGCTGATATGGCTGACTTTTTAGTGGATAGTCTCAAAATTACATTTTGGGAATCCTTTGAAATGCTGCATTCCTTACTGCTGCTTCTCTATCTGACTGAAAAGCAATGTGATGTTTTCCCAGGCAGGCGTATGCAGGCTAGATTTTTCTCTTCATAAGGTCATTGAGAAATGTATACATGTGGGGAAAAAAATATTTATCATCCTTTTCTTGATTTATAGAAGGTATGTGATAAAATGAATAGGCTTGATTTATGGAATGTTATGGAGTTATGGAATTATGCAATTATGCAATATTATAGAGTTGAAGGCTGGTTGCTGAAAGCAGTAAGAGTGGACAGAAGTAAAACATGCATATAAATAAATGATATGCTTAACAAATGGTTCAGCAATAAGGAGGGAGCAAGACAAAGATGTGTGATGGCCCTTGGTTGTTCAGGATATTTATGGATAAATGTTTTTATGAACACATTTATCCATAAGACTCAGTTACACTGGCAATGAATGCACCATTGGGAGATTTGAAAGAACAGGTTAGGGATAGATCATTATGGAGAAAATCTATCTATGTGGTCACTAGGAGTCAAAAATGACTCGAAGGCACATAATCAATCAATTATCCCTAAGGAACATTTGTGGTGACATTAGAAGTCTGTTGGTTGGGAATGTGAAGGGGTGTAATGTTTTGTATATATAGTAGGTGATGCTATACTATTGAATGAGAACCCAAATAATTTCCAGCATGTGTTACCCAGACTGTATGATGCAACAGGAATGTGAAATATGGATCTGAAAATTAATGGATCAAAGACCAAGGTTTCCTTGTGTTTCACAAGAAAAGTGGAGTGAATGATTGACATAAATGACAAAAATATAGAGCAAATATATGAATTTATGTACTTTGGTTGAATGTGAAAAAATGGGTGGAGAAATTTTAAGACTTGCAAATGTTTAAAGAAAGGCAATGGATATTGTGTGGAGTCTTGTGAAGAATTAATGTTTGTTGAAAAAAAGCAAAAAATGGTTTTGTGCCAGAGTGAGCTTCTGCCCACTCTATTACATGGAAGTAAGCATTCAGTACTGTGGGTAATTTCCAGTTCAATTTTCACCCACACATTCTCAGTCAATTCCTATATTCAGATTAAAGCAAGCACACACCCCACTCAGTTCAGCTAGCAAAAAAAAAAAAAAAAGCTTGATGTTTCTTTATTGAACATCAACAAGCATCAAAACAGTTAACTGGCAAAAACAAGGCAAAAACAGGCAAAAGCAGGGAGAGAGAGACATGAACAGGCAAGAAATAAAAATGGCGAAGGATTTAATATCAACAATCAATATCTGTATATCTATATATATCTATATCAAAAGAGATTCCAAAGCCTACATCAAAAGGCTCTGGAAATTATACTGTGGATAATTAGCATTGGACAGTCAATAAAGGAGTGGCCTTTGGTAATTCCAGCCCTAATCCTTTTATGTACATAATAGCAGCAGAATAGAGTTGGAAAGTATGTCAGCAAATGATCCCTCCTCTATTTTCCACCATGAAGAAAACAATTTGGTGGATAGGGATGATGTATCTAACAAGAAGAAACATAAAATGAGACAGTAGGAATGGATGAACACAGTGGAAATGAGTTCCTTAACATGTGTGTGTGGTAGAATCAGAAGAAACAGGCTCAAGAATGAATGGATGCTAAATTAATGTGGATTGAATACTGAAGTGAGTCATCATTAGAAAAAGAAAACAGTGGAGGGGTTCTATCTTATAGAGAAAATGAATGAGATCTGAATTGCAAAACAAATATATAAAGGGAAAGTGAATAGGTTCAGAGGGAAGAGAATACCAGGAATGTTGTATCTTGATGGAGTTGATGAAATATTGAACAGAGAGAAAGAGAGAATTGAGATGTTTAAAGAATCAAAAGCAAAGTATGAAGAGGTGTAAGGACATGATGGAAACAAGTATGGTTTGCAAGGATGGAAAGGTAAGGAGAGATATAGTGAATGGTATTGGAGTAAACTAAATTTAAATGTATGTCCTTTTCTTCTTCTTACATCATGCCCTAATTTCTTTGGCTTACAATTCTTGCTTATTCCCAAGGAAATATTGTAATGTAGGGACTATATGTATGCATGTACTTTCAAATACACATATTCTGGGAGTCCTTTGAAAGGGTGCCAATACTTAAAATTTTCATGATTTTTTCCTTCCCCCCCCCTTTTTAAAAGTTTCCTGCATTTCATGTTCCTTTGACTGAATTGCAGTTGTTTACCTTTTTCCATTCCATTTCCTTTTTACAATCAGACAACGTCATTCAGCCAGTCTTTGTTACCAATAGCTCCAATGACTTCCAGCTAAGTAGCAAGCCATTGTCAGGTATTCCACCACCACAATATCCTAGAAATGGGCAGATAGATCAGGTTATATTTTGCTTAATTTCTCAATTTTCTCATCTCATTTGTTTTATACTACTGTGCAACAATTTGTGACTTTATAAAACTCCATCCATAATATAAATACTTACAATACTACTACTAATAATAATAAACTACAGTGTATTTCCCTAAAATGCTTAGATTTTTATTTTTATTTATTTTATTTATCGAATTTGTCACCGCCCATCTCGTTAAATGACTCTGGGTGGTTTACAAAAATAAAAAGATCCAGAATAATTGGCAATCACTCAGGGATCGTCATTAAGGCGCTAGCCACCCCCAGGATTGGGTAGAGTTGTTATCCCCCATCCAAGCTGGCAGAGCCAGGTCTTCAATTTTTTCTGGAAGGCCGGTAGGGTAGGGGCCTGCTGCACCTCTGGGGGAGAATGTTCCAAAGGGCGGGAGCAACAGCAGAGAAGGCTCTTCTCCTGGGCCCCGCCAGTCGACATTCTCTCACCGACAGGACCCACAACGTGCCCCTTCTGCCTGACCGGGTGGGACGGGTTGATGTGATGGGGGTAAGACGGTCCCTCAGGTAACCTGGACCCATGCCATGTAGGGCTTTAAAGGTGATAACCAACACTTTGAATTGGACCCAGAAGCAGACTGGGACCCAATGCAGCTTGTGTAGCAAAGGTGTTATATGCGTCGTTCTTGGAGCACTCAAAATTATCCACGCGGCCACATTTTGGACCAGCTGTAGCTTCCGGATACTCTTCAAAGGTAGCCCCATGTAGAGCGCATTGCAATAGTCTAGCTGAGAGATGACGACGGCATGAGTGACTGACCAGAGAGCCTCCTGATCCAGGAAGGGGTGTAACTGGCGTACCACACGAAGGTGGGCAAAGGCTCTCCTGACCACGACTGCCACCTGCTCCTCGAGCATGAGTTGTGAGTCCAGCAGGACCCCCAGATTATGCACTGGGTCCATCCGGGGCAGTGCAACCCCATCCAAAACCAAAGATGGTAAGTTCTCGGACACAGAGGGGCCTCTAATCCATAGCCACTCTGTCTTACCTGGGTTCAGCTGAAACCTGTTGCACCCTATCCAGACCCCCACAACCTCCAGGCACCATGAAAGGGTGGTCACGGCATCACTCACCTCACCCGGGATGGAGATGTATAACTGGGTATCATCAGAATATTGATAATACTTTATCCCATGGTGATGGATGATCTCACCCAGTGGTTTCATGTAGATGTTAAAAAGGAGTGGAGAGAGTACTGAACCCTGGGGCATCCCACAAAGTAGGGGCCACAAGCTGGACTTCTTGACCCCAATCAACACTGATTGGGATCAACCTTGGAGGAAAGAAGAGAACCAGCACAAAACTGTGCTGCCCACTCCCAACTCCCCAAGTTGGCCCAAAGGGTAACATGGTTGATGGTATCGAAAACCACTGAGAGGTCAAGAAGAGCAAGGATGGATGCACTACCCCCATCCCACTCCCACCAGAGATCATTCATGAGTGCGACCAATGCCATTTCCATCCCATATCCGGGCCTGAAACCTGACTGAAAAGGGTCCAGATAATCTGTTTCCTCCAGGATCCTCTGGAGCTGCAACGCCACCACCTTCCCTAAAAAGGGGAGGTGGGAGACTGGATGAAAATTGTCCAGTACGGTGGGATCCAGTGATGGCTTCTTGAGGAGGGGGTGCACCAGTGCCTCCTTAAAGTCAGCTGGAAACACCCCCTCCCTCAAGGATTTTTATCCACATTTCCCCTACTAAATGACATTTTCACAAGCATCTTTTCAGTTACAAACTGCATTACGAAATTTGGAAAATTGTGGATCTCAATAAATGAGAATTAATCTATATATAGGTTAGGAAGTATAAATTTTAACTTTGCCTTGAAATGTGAACCAACTAATTTTCTCCCCTACCTACAAAAACCAACCAAACAAAAAAACAAAAAAAAACCAACAATCCCCTAAGGAATTAGATGGTTAAGAAAATGTCAGAATTGTTTTCTTAATTTTAAAAGAGCAATTTATTTTTTATGAAAATGGACTTGAAGCAGGTAACAGAGTCAGTGGAATCAGGGGAGGGAAGAAACATATCACTGCTTGGATATCTGAGTCACAGAACATCAAAAATATGTAGATGCAGTTTCTCAGGTCATTTACACATGTTGCTTGGACAGAAACTGCAAATCTTCACTGTCCAAAAGCTACAGAACTTTGAAACAAAAATTTCATATCCTCTTGGAAGATAATATAGGGTCAGCTAACTTCTATTTTTAGCCAGAAAAATATACACATTTCATTTCTTCTGAAAAGCTACTAAAATAGAAGAGGGTTGGCGATTTCACACTCTCTATGCAACATTCAGTGAATTCTTCACAAATCCAGGAAGTGGAATTTCATATTTTGGGACAAGTAAATAGGAATAAAATGATTCAGCTGAGAAAAGGTATGAGAAATTTGGTAATAAAAAATAATTAAAACAGGAAGAATGGTGACTTGCCAATCATCAGATCTGTAATGCAAAGCAGATGAATTTTGCATTTGAGGGTTTGTGCTTTAAAGAACAAATGAGAAGCTTCTCCCTGCTATTTCCAGGAGTTACACTCTGGTACTTTTTATTAATATTGCCACTGAAAAAAAAATAATGAAAAAACATTTTTCCTTTAAATAGTATGATTCAGAAGTGCTATAGGGGGATTTAATTTTCTGGAATGTATAAGAGAAGGTTTATTTGACACAACTGTAAATTTTGCAAAGACCCAGCTTATAGTCCCCAGATTTTCAAGGGAAGTGATATAAAGCTTTACAGCTCATCCTATCAGTATCATACACAGATCGTTGATTTTTAATTCTCTCAATATTTCCATTTAAAAGAATACCTAGAAATCACAGAACTGATGATCCAGCAGCCTTCCACAATCTGGGCATCTTCCAGATGCATGGATTTCAACTCCAAGAATTCTGCAACACTCATATAATTCAGGGGGTTGGAAGTTCACCTATCTGGAGGATGTCTGGGTTGGGACAGACTAATCTACAATATGCATATTTAAGCATTATTTTATATATTACAAAAGGATATTTGTGCTTGCCCAATGGGAGTACAGTCAGTTTTGGCCAACCGTTCCTGATTTATACAGGCTTCTGTGACATTTAGGCTTAACCATATTGTCAACACAATTGGGAGTTCAGCTGAGCACTGTGAATATGGACTCAGGACTGCTTAGTCAGATGTGAAGTTTTAGATCAAACTAATATGTTCTATTGGATCAAATGTATACTTTAAATTCTGCGTAATTAGGATGGGTCTTAAATTTCTTGACAATACATGAATAGGTACCAGGCAAATACTTACAGATGCTTGCCCAGACATTTACTGTTCTTAAAGGCATGGCTAGGAATGCCACTTTCTCTATGACTTATCTCAATAGCATTGTATCTGAATCAAGGATGTCCTCTAAGGAGGGTTCAAGCTTGCCAAGTAACTCTACCAGTCTTCCTGGCATGTCAGAATACTGATCAGAGACAGCAAATCTGTACCATCGTAGAAAAAAGCAAGTGGAAAAGTATTACTTTTAAAAATATCACTTTTCAAAAACTGCTTTAAGTTGGAGCAGGATCCTTTCTGCCTAACACTTACGTTCTTTGCTGAACATTTTTAAGGCTGCTGTGTTGTTCTTTCCTTATCCTTGCTGTCTGCCCTAAAAAGGTGTAAGGGAAAATATTTCAAAAAATTATTGCAGTAACCAGCCAAAACTTGGCAGTTTTCTAGAAGTGGTACAATAGCCACAATTTTCACTGTGTTCTGCTCCCAAATGAAGCAGCTGCCAGTGTTTTGATACTAATCAAATTAATTACAATTTTTTTCTCAGACCAATCTTGAAACTTGAAGCAGTTTGAATTAAATCGGTTCAAACCTCAAATCAAAAATTGTAATAAAACCTCAAATTCAGATATTTTCAGGGCTGATTTATACAGCCCTATCACTGGTATCCTAAGCCTGCTTCCTTTCCTTCACTAAAATAATTAAAAATCTAGCTTCCCAGGCATAAATCCACTAGATGTTTATCACCACCACAGATGCTTGTCAACTACAGGAAGTAACTATGTACATAAACAATATTAAATATAAGCTGGAACCATCCGGCTTCCAGCAGCTGCTGTTACTTCTGTTTTCTCTAACATAAGTTTTAGAACTCATTAACACAGCTGACATTACACATTATCTTGGGAAAGAGCCCATTCTTCACATGAAGAAAGATCCTGTTAAAATGACTATCAGATGCCAGGGTTCTAATTTTTTATGTTGTCTGCTTAAGGGGTAACATGTAGTTTAGACAATGTTGACTGAAATGTCTGGACATTGTTGCAGCCTATCCTACTATGTTTCTAATTGTTCTGTTGTAGTGACATTTGTTGAAATAAAAATGTGCCCTCTGAGCAGGCCTCCTCCTCCCATGTACTAAATATTTCAGTGACTAGTGAAATTGCTACTATTATCCTTACTTTATTTCTTAAAGAAATTTTACACATGTAGGAGACATTTCCTTTCTTCTGGATCAGTACTTGTAACTTCCTTCTGCAACTTTGTGAAGGCTCCCAGCCACATAGAAGCTTCTACTAATGCCAAAACAAACATGCAAAGAAGCCCTTTTAAGACCTTCCTAATCAAGCCAGGATGCTAGAAATGAAGACTGGGCTGACCCACTTTGGTCATACTGAAATGGGCTAGAGTATATACCCTGAGTGCACTACATATGTTTTTGGTTCCTGTTCAGGCATCAACAGAGATAGAAAATGATGGGAAATTAATCTAACCAAATCAATATCATATCCAGCTAGTTTCATCTTCATATATCTAATGAGAAGCAGCTACAATAATACAAATGTAGAGTCAAGCAAGATATTAAAAGGAGGCATGTTGATCAAACATGGAGGAAGTCAGGACTGAAAAGACGGTTTACATGCTTCCTCTTTCTGAGGTCTCAAAGATCTGCTTGAAACATGCACAACTGAATTGCTTCAACCATTTGTGAACAAACTTGCAGCTAATAGTTCCTGAGAATACAAATCTATCAGAGTTAGCAACCTTGGCATAGGCCCAAACATTTCTTTACTCAAAGTGTCTGCCTCATCCAAAGCCTTATTTGTTATTTTATTTATTCTGATTCTAATCTGCCCAAGAACTAAATTTTCTGAGAAGTGAAAACATCAATATATAAAATCACATAATAAAAATGCCAGTAAAATAGGATAAAAGAAATAGGACAAAGGAAAACCAGACCAAGGGGTATACAGTAGACATTGTAGTGTTAACAATAGAATTGTAATGTTTACAGATATTTGGTCTACTGGTTAAGGTACTGGGAGACTGCGAGTTCTAGTCCTGCCTTAAGTATGAAAGCCAGCTGGGTGACTTTGGGGCAGTCACTCTCTCTCAGCTCAACTCACTTCACAGGTTGTTGTTGTGGGGAAAATAGGAGGAGGAAGTAGTATTAGGTATGTTCGCCACCTTGAGTTATTTATAAAAATAATAAAGGCGGGATAAAAAAATCTAAAAAAAAAAGATTCCCCAACTATGGAATTCAAGAGGGGCCCACCTGGCACTGAGGATTATGATCTTTAGGTGCCAGGAGACTCTTTCTGAGGATGGGGAAAAAAATGCAGCTGCTTTAATGATTCAATGAGTGCTGCTTTGTAGACACTGTCGCACATTGAGCAGCACCTCTAGAGCTGGCTCTGCACGGCTCGGAAGATCAACATATTGAATTAGGCCCAGATATGGACCCACAGCTAGTGTGGGTGGCAAATTGTGAGCAAATTATGATCATAACAACCAATCCCACATTTTTATACTATTTAAACAGTCTAGCAGGTTGACTAGTCCCAGACATTCTTTACTGTCTAAAAATAAGTTGAGAATAAATAAATCAGAAAAAGAGAAGAGATAAACAAGAAGCGATTTTCTTCACTTTCCTGTTATGCAGCTAAAGTGTAAATATCATGAGTACTATCAGATTTACTCCTGAAATGAAAAGTCAATATTAATAGCCTGTGGTGTTGTTCACTACACTTAATGTGCCAAATGATATAAAAACAAGTTACAAGAGAGTGGAAATCAGAGGTCATTTTCTCACAAAATATAGATGTAAATACTTTGCTTTTCCTATTACATTAGCCTTGTCAGGTCTGTTTACAAGGATGACCTGGAATGTGCAGACCAAACCTCAAGGATTTTTTCAGATTAGAGGTAATGGTTTCTCAAATATAATTGATTATGTGCCATCAAGTCAGTGTCGACTCTTAGTGACCACATAGATTTACTCCATGACAACCTGGTATTTCAGGTTTTCCAATGGTACACTCATTGCCACTGTAACTGAGTCCATCTACCTTGCTGCTGGTTGTCCTCTTCTTCTCTTTCCTTCCACCTTTCTCAGCTGGGTCTTTACATAATGTCTGCAAAGTAGGATAATTTGAGCCTGATCCATGAGAACTCTGGGTCGATTTGTTTGATGATCCATTTGTTAGTTTTCTTGTTGTCATTAGTTTTGTCTTCCTTAAATTTAATTTTAGTCCCATTTTTTCACTATGCTCTTTAACTTTTATTATTAGACTTTGCAGATCATTTGCATTATTGGCTATCAGAGTAGTGTAATCCACATAGCACAGGTTATTAATGTTTTTTCCTCCAGTTTTAAAACTGTGCTCATCTTCTTCCAATCCAGTTTCCCTTAACGTATATTCAACATACAGGCTGAATAAATAAGGGGAGAGTATACAGCCTTGTCTCACTCCTTTGCTAACTTGGAGCCAGTCTGTTTCACCATATTCTATTTGTACTGTGGCTTCCTGACCTGTATATAGATTTCTGATTAAGGCAATTAGATGTTCTGGGATTTGCCTTTTTCTAAGCACATTCCACAGCTTGATGTGATCGACACAATTAAAGGCCTTTCGATAATCAATAAATCACATAGTGATTTCTTTTTGGTATTGTTTGGCTTTCTGAATTATCCAGCATGCATTAGCAATAATGTCTCATGTTCCTATGCCTTTTCCAATGCCAGCTTGAACATTAGGCATCTCTTTTTCCATGTGGGGGTCTAATCTGCATTGGATAATCCTAAGCATTATTTTGCTAGCATGTGAAATTATTTTCCTAGCATGTGAAATAGTACAATACTTTGCACACTCTGTTAAGTCTCAGTCTCTCTCTCTCTCTCTCTCTCTCTCTCTGGCGGGGGGGAGATTGGAATCTTTTGGCCACTGTGTCTGTCTCAAGATTTGCTTGCATAGCTTAGTTAGAACTCTTACTGATTCTTCTTCTGCTGCTTGCCATATTTCTGTGGGTATTCCATCAGTTCCTGTAGCCTTCCAACTTTGTAATGACCGGAGTGCTGATCTAACTTCATCCTCTAGTACTAGAAGTGTTGTCTGTGTGTGTATGAAAAAGAACAAACTACAAAGATAATGATAATGGAGATAAATACATTGTCAAAAAGAGGAGAAAAAAACACACGTAAAAAGTGCTTTAATAAAAAAGTGAAAGAAATACAACAAAGAAAAAAATGTTAATATGTCATAACAGTAAACAATTACAATTCTATATATACTTATCTAATGCAAATATTATTCAAGTACATATATATGTTTAATACATTTATATGACTATCATTTTTTTAACCTACTGTATTTTGTATAAATGAGTCTCACATTTCATTATACTTGTCCATACAAAGTCTACGTCTATAGGCAATCCACTCATAAGTGGCAAGTGCAATCAGGTCTTCAATCCATTGAGTAAATGGGGCCATTCATTTATCTTTCCAATGCTGCAATATCAGTCTTTTGGCCATAGTAAGGGCACGAAGAATCCATTTACGTTGTCTGGTTGTCAAGCTCCATCTAACAGGTATGTAGTTCAAAAGAATTTTTTTTTTTTTTTATCTGCACTCAGTCATTACCGACTCTGCAGTGACTGCTTTTGGACGAGTCCTTTGCAGTTTTCAAGGCAAGGTGTTTCGGAAGTGGTTTGCCAGTGCCTCCTTCCTAGAGCAGAGCCCAGCTGGCAAGCGCAGGAGGCAGGGTTTCCGTTGCTTCGCGCCTTTTTCGGGCGAGCACGGCTTCCGCGCTACCGGCAACTGCTCCCGACTCCTTTTGCAAGGCGCCGCCAGCGTTTTTCCTCCCACTGGAGTGAGAGTACCCATTTATCTACTCACGTGAGTTTTCGAACTGTTGGGTTGACAGGAACTGGGGGAGGAAGCAGGAGCTCACTCTGCTACGTGAAGGCTGGGCTTGAACCGCTGAAGTGTCGACCATTTCTGGCCGGCAACTTTCAGCATCATTAAGCTGCTGCGCCACCACGTCCCCTCAAAAGAATATTATCCTCTGAAAATGTTAGCTTTCATTGTACAATCATATTTATATAGTCCAGTACTTTCTCCCAAAACTTGGCAAGTATATGACATTGTAGAAACATACGTTTTAAAGAAGCATTATCCTTATTACATCTCCAACAAAATGCTGTTTTGACAATCCTTTTCTATACAAATGTAATGGAGTCCAATAACACTCCTATAGAAGTTAAAACATACCCCCATTGTCTAGACAATATAGAAACCTCTTTTATTCCACTCATTTCTTAACATCTGCATACCAAATTGATTTAGTGATAACAAATATCTATAAAAACTAAAAGTAGGTTTTTTAGTTTTAAAGGATTTAACAAGTTGTTCTAATATCTCAGGTATCTCAGAAGCTGAAAATGCTGCTGGTCCAAACAATGTTGCTAACAAATGTCATTAACTGTAAATATTGCCATTGGGTTATACTGGGTTAGTACTAGAAGTTCTTGTAAGTAGGGAATATCCTCTAAGGTATCTTGGACAATGACATCTCTACTGTACGGTATTTTAGAATACTCTTTCCACCTTTGTTTGATCTCCTTTGAATCGGTTACTATCTATTGGCATCCTTTAGCATACCTATTCAAAGTTGGAACCTCCTTCTGAATTCAAAGATCTTTTGAAAGATTATCTTTGTTTTCCATCTTCAACCTCTTTACAGATGTTGTTGTAATACCGCTTCTTCTCTCTTCTAACAGGTCTCCGAAACTCTTTGTTTCAGAGATTTTTGTCTTTCTTGGCTTGGCTTCTCTTCTTGGCAATTTCCATGGTTTGTTCTGACATCCAATTTGCTTTCTTCTGTTTCTTCACCTTTGTCAGTCTCTTTTCACATTCATCTTTAACAACTTCTTTAAGTTCATTCCACAGTTCTTCTGATTGTCTATCAACGAGGTTTAAGATTCCAAAGCTATTTCTGATATTGTCTATCAACGAGGTTTAAGATTCCAAAGCTACTTGAAAATGGTGGATATATGCTCAAGATCATATAATGGAAACTGGCTGGCTTTCTTCTTATTTAATTTAACCTAGAACTTGCACATGAGCAGTTCATGATGTTCCACAGTCAGCACCTGGCCCTGTCTTTGATGCTATAATTAACCTTCTCCATCTCCTTTTAGCAATAGTATAATCAATTTAATTTCTATGTACTCTATCTGGTGATGTCCATGTATAAAGGCATCATTTTGGTTGCTTGAAGACAGCTAGCTATGAAGAAATCATTGGAGTGGCAGAATTTGATAAGCCAGTCTCCTGTTTCATTTTGGTTTCCTAAGCCATACAGTCCAACTACATTTTCCTGTTTAATGTTTCCAACTTTGACATTCCAGTCTATAATCACAAGCATCACATCTTACTTGCATGTTCTGTCAATTTCATATTAAATTTTATCATAAAGCTCATCAACCTTCTTTTGCATTGGTGGTTGGAGCATAAACGTGAATGTTCATCATATTAAAGGTTTGTCAACAAAGTCTAATTGATATTATTCAGTTATTGATTGTATTGTAGCCAAGTATTATTCTTGGTATACCCTTCCTATGCTGTTCCTTCTTTGTTTATCATGTCTTGAGTAATAAACAGTGCAATCTTCTGATTGAACATGTCCCATCCCAGTCCATCTCAATTCACTGATGCCTAAGATGTAAATTTGTAGTCATATCATTTCATCTTTTACTTTGTTGAGCTTTCCCATATTCATGTTTCTTACATTCCACATTCCTACTGTAATTCTGTCTTTGTGGCTTTGGATTTTCTTTTCCTGTATAGCAACATCAGCAACTAGATGTCCCAAAGACTTTAATCTAGCCATGTCATAAACACCATTAGTACTCCAAAAGATCCTCAGCTCTTTCTCAGTAGCATGCTGAGTGCCATCTGACCTGAGGGACCCATCATCAGGCACTATATTGTAAATCATTTTATATTGTCTTTCTTGGTAAAAATACAGGCGTGGTTTACCATTGCCTTCTCCCATGGAATATGAATTGATGCCTTTGCCATTGTTACTAATGTGATCATTTGCCTATAGCATCTTCCTCTATTGCTGTTGCCCATTATAGGTGCCTGCTTGTTTAGCTGGGCAGCTGGGATGACCTTCACGTCTTGGCTGACCCTGCTCAGAATATATACTCTTGGCATAAACTCCCAATGTTCTTTGCTCACCTTCCCAGGAACACCCATCATTAACATGATGAGGGAGCACAGCATGACTGGGGGCGGGGGGTCCCAAATATAATACCAAATTATATAGTTATATATTGGAGCCTTATCCCTTTCTTATAATTGGAAAGATTTAAGCTCACTGGCAAAACAGTGAGAAAGAAAACTTAACCCTATTGAACTTTTATTGACAAACACTATTAATAGCAGGATTCCAAGCAGGAATCCATACGAGACACAGGATGATGATGATGATGATGATGATGATGATGATGATGATGATGATAGTAATAATAGTAGTAGAATGACTATGGCAAAAAAAAGCAAAGATAGTACCAATAGTAATAGGTGTCTTAAGTGCAATCCCAAAACATTTGGAGTACCACACATCAGCATTGACAAAATCACCATCAGTCAATTGCAAAAGGCAGCTTTACTTGGAACAGCTTATATCCTGCAACAATAACTTTAACACCATCAGACAACAACTTTTGACTATCTCAGGTCCTTGGGAAGGACTTGATAGGTGGATAAAAATGCCAAATCCAGTCTAAATATTTGGCTGTGCGAGCAACCATCATAATACTGATGCAAGGTTGATGTTGCATGAACGGACATAAGGGATGGGGCATGCATCATAATGTTACATGCACCATCTTGCCTGTTATGACTCCCTTCTCCCCCTTGCCAGATGACTGCTATTTGGAAAATATTTTTCTATTAAACTTTTATTCAAATTTCCTTCCTTTATTATTTTAATTTAAAATGTCAATTTGCACAGATTTCTTTAGATACTATTTTACTATTTCTTGGTAGTAAATTTTATCCCCTCTCTCCTTTCTGCAGTGCTATAAATCAATACCAGATAGAGGTAATGACTTTAATGTTAACATTAAGATTGGAACATCATGCTATTCAAGTTGAGGCAAAATGGTGGTAGAGGAGATGAATCAACACGGCCAGTGCTAACAGTGACTCTTGGTTTCCCCAGCTACTGGTAGATAATTTATTCTCCCAACCTCCCACAAAGATGAGGTGGAATATGCCAAGTTCCCTCTCCCATTTTTGTGCCCATGCAGTGTTTAAGAGGTCCTTTGCATACAGCTCCAATCCATACCATATCCTGCAAAGATTTCCCAGTTATTCTGTACATGTCAATAAAGCCCCAGAGAAGACAGTCTTCCTTTACTACAAATTCTCCACCCCACCATTAATTGACTATTCTATAGTGGCATAGTTAATCACACAACCAGACACAGGATTTCATGGTAAATAAAACTGAATATATGGATGCAAAGAGAAACTCCCTTTTTATACACTGTAATAAGCAAAGAGAATGGTTTTGGGAAGAATACAGTTTATTAAAGCAATCTATGGTTTTTTAATTGCTTTATTAAAAGCCAACACCTGGAGATTCATTAATTTCCGACATTTTAGATCTATGATAGAATATGGTGGTAAACTTCTCTGAAGCTTCTGAATTTCTGCCCGCAATTTCCTTTGTCACTGAAGCTAGCTTAGGTAGCTAAGCCTAGTATCATACTTTGATGGGTCAATTTCAGAATCCCCTGACAATAATTGTACATAGGTAGCTTTAATTTGGTTGACTGCAGATGAAAATAAGGATTTGCAGTGCATGGAACAAAAGCAACAGAGCTGGGAGAAACTGTCTGATGCTTGCCTTTCTTTAAGCCAAGGTCCCCTGCCACATCAAAGTTTGTAGTGCACAATACCTTGCTGTATTTGTATATCAGCTTCCCAGCTCAGTGTCTGCACTTTTTTGCTGCTAATCTAGAGTCAAACAATGTGCTTATTATTATCCTGTTTCATAGGATAATAAGAGAGGCTAATTATCTCAACTGCCAGCCAGGTGCTAACAGTAAGTCTTCCAGTACCAATTACAATGTGGTAAAACGGCTAGACAGTTTCAAGAAGTTGTGTTAAAGCCTGTCAGTTAAAAATGCTGGGGCACATAATGAACATAGCAAAGTGTTGCTGTGAAGGCTGATACAAATGATGGGTGACTGGCTGGGTGGCAAATGTGCGCACTTGGAATGAGAATTGTTTCCAGGGCTAGCTTGTATTTTGCTAGCACTGATCTATCAAGACAATCCTCCAGTGAAATCATTACATAGCTCTCAGAGATCCTGACAGTGAATGGGTTCACTCTTTGTACTAAACCAAAATGACATTTGTTTAGTTCTGGTTTCTGTAATGAGTAAGTCCACTGCTGTACTTTGAAACCATTCTTTATGGTGTCAGGTTATGGATGAACCTGACTATTATAGCTTAGTCAAATCATGGTTAAGAAATAATGGCCAAGCACATTGCAGAAACCAACCACAATCATTACAGAGCAACTCCATCAGAGTGCTCCAACGAATCCATCAGCCTACAGGTAACAGAAGAGAGAAAGATGTAGCAGTTGTCAACATCCATATTTGAGAAGTTCTCTCCCATTGCATGCTGGTTTATTCCTGGACCAGGTATTTGGCAGAAAACTGGGATCCTCATATCTTCCAGGCACATTCCTCACTGGCCCACCCCTTCAAATATTTCAGAAATGTGAGTGTCCAGGTATGTAAATAATTTATTATTTCTCCTGCATCTGGTATCTAAAGTGATTGCATCAACATTTTTTCCCTCATTTTTATACCCAGGTAATTAAACCACGGGGGGCAGGTGAGCAAGACAAGCCCACATCCCTACTATGATCCCTGAGAATTTCATTAATAGTTCTGCTCTTGTGGATACTAACGGACTCTGCGAAGACCAACAGGCTACTTGGCAGAAGAAGCAAAAAAATGTGGTGAACAGCAACTAGTGACAATGAATCTCTAGAGCACTCTCTTGATCTGGGAGTAAGAAAAAAAAAAAACATAAAGGTGATGAACCAACCTGATTGGTCAATGGCATGGAATGTGGAAGAGATCTGTTTTCCTATTCCATAGTCAACCAGGAAACAAAGATGACACAATAGAGATTCAGGGCTGTCAGTCTCATAGAGAAGACACCTGAACTGAACTGAACTGAACTGAACTGAACTGAACTGAACTGAACTGAACTGAACTGAACTGAACTGAACTGAACTGGGCTAAACTAGACCTTATTTGGAAATTATTCTTTACCTGCATACAACTTTTTATTGCATTTCTCATTTGACAAGTAAACATTTAGGTAGCCATATCATAATATTTTTGTATTGTCTTAAATAAAACCCAAAGGCAGTAAGCCCCACTAAGTTCAGTTGGAATTATTTCAAGTTAAATGCCATTATGATTTCAGCATTAAGCTTAGGAGGAAGCCCCTATGAACTCAGCTGGACTTCTGAATCAACATGCAAGTTATACTGCAAATCATGCCTGGAGAATTACTGCCAATCAGAACAGACAATATTAGGATAAATGGAACAATGGTCTAACTTGATATAATGTAGTTTTTAAAGATGTTTCAAATGGTTGAACACTCATTTCAGCATTTTAGACAAGATTAGGAAGGAACAGTTTATAGATTATAGCAATTATAAATGCAGACTTCATATGTTTAACATGGGTTTCCCATACTATTGTATTTTAGTAGCTAGTCCCTTGCATCTAAAGCAAAAATATAAGAGGAAGGGGTTTCAATTATTTCCCTTTTTTTTTTTGTAGGGGGTTATAAAGGTTCTTGTAAATGACTGATGCAAATACTGGAAACCCGGTTAAAACAACTGGATAACAGATGGCAAAAGGAAAGTGGTTTACAGTAAAGTGTTATAGAGCAAAAGATCATTTACAAGAAGCAATTACAGAAAGAGCCCTATGCATCCTGATCCCATAAAAGGAGAGCTAGGATGGGAGCACTATTTTAATAGCAGATTTTTTTTTCTTTTGCTCTTCAGCAAAAGTAAAATCTTTATTATTTTTTAAAATCTCTTTTGATTCTCTCATACTTCCTTCTACAATCTTTTAAAATTGCAGTTGTTCATTCATTCGCCATTTAAGAATATCATATACCGTAACTGGACATTGAATGATGGTGATATTCGGCTGCAGAATAAACTGAACATTTGTTTTAAAATGAAATATTATATTAAGGTGAAGTAGTAGTAGTAGTAGTAGTAGTAGTAGTAGTAGTAATTAAAATTAAAAAGTGTTTTGAGGGTAGGTATGTATTTCAACACTTCAGATATTATAAGATTGACTTGAGAATGATGCCATGCCTCTGCCCTGCTGCTAGCTTTTCAAATATCTTATTTCTCTTGAGGTTATAGGTCAGTTAAATACTAAGAAATCTGTTTCCTGATATAGAGATATAAATACACTTATTACAGGTTAAACCACTAAAGCAACAGACTTCCTTTGATATCAGAATGGAAAAATAATTTGCTGCAGAGTTTTCCAAATGGTGGTCATAGCCATATTGGCTACATAGGACACCTTGCTGCATTTCCTCCTTCTCCTCTTTTTTACAGTTTGTTCATTTTTCAGTCCTTGAGCCTAATTCCTCATGAACAAATAAAGATGCTGTTGTCTGCCAGAAAGAACCATAACTGTGTGTAAAAAAAAAAGAGACATTGTGGGAGAGCCACCATCATCAAAATAGACTCTGGTAGGGTACTAAAGTAATGCTGAGGGAATGTCTGTTATTGTTATTTCTGTGATTCCTCCCTATATGCAGTAGAGAACAGCATTCGTCCAGCTAGGGCACCTTCTATGTACACACTGCAAAATATGCATGAAAACAAGTTGCATTTACATGCCAGGAAGACATTCCATTTATAGATCCACATAACCACTACATATGTCCTACTCCCCCTTAGCTGTTACTGTTAAAAAAACAGAATATATGTGATACAGGTGTTTCTTGGACTGCAGTTCTTTTTATAAAAATATCATCATGATGACATTCTTTTATAAGGATGATTGTAATCCAAGAAAGCTTACGCTATAGCCACATTTGTTGGTCCCTATGGCTCTACTCAAATTTAAACCTACTCTTTAGTGCTCAGGGAATGAAGAGGACAATTCAACTGCTGTTCCTTTCATAATTCCATGGAGAAGCCTTAATCTTCTGTCCTTGACCAATCATGTCTTCATTGGACTTCCATCCATCCACTCATCCTCTATAATGTAAATAAAAATAAATGATAGATTTCACAATAGCTTTCCAGCAGGTAACTGTTTCTACCCAGTCTTCTATCTAAATATTAGCAGGTTTTGGCCTATTCTGTGATGATTCTTTAGCCATAATCTGGACTTGAATTGGACAACTTTAAATAGAGGTCTATTCTCTGTCCCCCCCCCCCCCCATTACTATCATTACCTTTACTATCAAAGAAAAGATTAAATCAGACATAATCCATACAATAATACTTTTTTATGCCTACCACATCTGGAGGTGAAAAGTCTGAGAAAAACTATGTTAGAGTATAAGGGAAAATCTGAACTCTGGCTAAATTTCTTAAGTAAAGTGGGTGGTTTTCTTCCTTTCCACTTAGCAATATCTGAAATGACTAATTAATATGTTAATTAATGGAAAAACTAAATTTTATGTGACAACCAGTCATTTAACTCATCCATCTGGTAAAAAATGTTTTAAGTACATTACAGCAAAGTGAAATTCAAGGGATAGTATAATTCAGGTAACCACATTCTGAACAGTTGTTCATGCTACACTGGGGTCTTGCTCCAAGGTCTTCAGCTGTTCTGATGCAGCTGTTCAGTCATTCTCAGTCATCTAGAAAGCCAAGACTGCTACAATTTATTACCACTGTTGTAATGAAATTAACAGTGACTGCCACATACAGAAATCTGCTCAGTTTACCATATACAGTAATAATCTTATACAAACCTTCTTTCTAGCTTTTCCTTAATAAATTGCCATTCAACTGAAATCTTCAGAAGCCTCTTTCCATATATATAATTAAAGGGTGTATTTTAGCAAATAGCAGACTTTGGAAGAATGTTGTATAGGTATGGGTTATTAGAACATACCACTGCTGAATCAGGCTACTTGCTACTTTTTAAATGTATTATTCACTGCTTGTAGAATTATTCTTTGACTGAAACATCATACCTCAATATGAAATGGATGAGATTATATTTTTCCATTTCCCCCATTTTTTAAATCAGTCCAGTAGCCAGGAAGAAAGGCAATGCCATACCCTTTCCCATTCACTTAGCAGAATCTTTCTGCCACATCACTTGATTGCTGTTAATAATATTAATGACACTCTTCTAAAGGTGCATGGGAAATGTTAGGCTTCATGCTAGACATGGCAATATATCTTGCCTCTCCAAAAACTTTTCCCTTAATTCAGGATCTCACAGCAGAAGCTCACACATCTAACATAAAGATTACTTGCTTTATGGCAGTCAAGAATAAAACCACAGATGTGTATATCTACCTACTGCAGTATATAAAATCAAAGCCTCTCTTTCTCTTCTTCTTTCTCTTCCTCTTCCTCTTCCTCTTCCTCTTCCTCTTCCTCCTGTTTCTTCCCACCTTTTTTTGAGCCAAAAGAAATTTGGCTATTTTTTTCCTGGCCTTGAGATAATAAGGCACCTACTTAGTGTTGATATAAAAGCCTAGGAATTGCTAATTCCCACTTTCTCAATTTCATTCATTGTAGGAAAGGATAAAGATATGCAATCATCAAATAATGAGCTACATGATTATTTTCCAAGTTCATAAATATAGTTTGAGCAACCAACTTATCTTTCAAACTGTAATTAAACATATAAGCAATAGTGAAAAATACATTCA
This sequence comes from Python bivittatus, assembly GCF_059951505.1. Classification (NCBI taxonomy): domain Eukaryota; kingdom Metazoa; phylum Chordata; class Lepidosauria; order Squamata; family Pythonidae; genus Python; species Python bivittatus. Next base: position 19,561,660 of record NW_028277074.1, read on the forward strand.
GTGTGAAAGGCAAATATATATTTATTTATTTCCTTTTGTATTTTTATACTGCCCATATCACCAGACTTCAGGAAGTATAAAAACAAAAAAATATGAACAATCAGAGGCATTGTTTTGTGGTGCTGGTTGGTGGTAGTAGGAGAAGAGAGATCATCCAGTTGCTCTTATGTGGTGTGCTGTCCCTTCTATTACTTAACATCTACATGAAGTTGCTGGAAGAGATCAACTGTCAGTTCAGGTATTGGTGTCATCAGTATGCTGATGATTTCAAAATATAATCACCTTCTTAAGCTGGTGTCGGGAGGCTGTTAGGTTCTAGATGGGAAGAAAAATGTTGAGACTGAACATCTGCAAGATGGCACTGCTAAATAGGCAGCAGGTAGAGGCTATGGCTCATGGATCTTTCTCCCAGCTTTGGCTGGTGAGCTACTTGCGATTCTTCCCGGGACACGATGGTAGTGGTCACCCATGCCTTCATTATGTCTCAAGTTGACTGTTGCAATGTGCTTTACATGGGTCTGCCTTTGAAAATTACCTGGAAGTTGAAGAATGTAGCAGCCTGTTTGATGACAGCTAAAAGTCACTTGTGCTATATAGCAACAATTCTATGGGCATTGCATTGGCTACCAAGAGTTTTCTGAGTACAATTCAAAGTGCTGGTTTTAATCTATAAAGCCTTTTATAACTTGGCACCCAGGGCTTACTATGTGGCTTACTGCACATCCAATTTACTCAGTCAGAATGGCGACACTCTCAAGTAAGATCAGAAGGAGTTCAGTGATTCCCAGGTCTGTCCCAGACATATGAAACACATGCCCAGAAGTCTGAACAGTCCCCTTCCTAATGGTTTTGCAGAGACTGTGAAAACAGCTCTTCTGCAATAATGTTCATTAGGTATACCTAGACATGGTGATCAGCCCAGTGTAGATCAGCAAAGTGAATACATTGTCCAAAATGGAGACTTTGGCTATGGCAGAAGCATAACGTAAGAACCCCAAGTGCAGGAAAAACACATCATTCAAGTAAGCATGCCAAGTGGCAGATTACACATATATTCACTATTTTATTAAGGAATTAAACATTTAGAAGATACAAGTAATTTTACAGCAGGACAGATTATGTTGAGGGTGTCTGTTCTATTAGTACAGTGTCTAAATAAGCACACTGAAGTTAAAAACTTTACAAGTACAATCTAAAGTAACATAGATGTTTTCAAAGCAAGAGCTCGGTATAGATCAGCAGAGTCTAGAAGTAGGCTTCCTAACTAGGTCTGCATCCTGCATCACCTCTATAACTGGTTCATGATTTGAATGAGAAATCACCTTTTCATTTGCTCCTTGGAGGGATTCCTGACACTATCTGATAAATCTGGAGCAAACACCCTTTCGTGGTGCCTGGAGGCTGTGGGGGCCTGGATGGGGGACAACAGGCTTCAGCTGAACCCTGGTAAGACGGAGTGGCTGTGGATACGGGGAGCCTCAAGATCTAGGACTTTGTCATCTTTGGTTCTTGATGGGGTTGCACTACTCCAGACAGACCCGGTGCGTAATTTGGGGGTTCTCCTGGACTCACGACTCCTGCTCAAAGAGCAGGTGGCAGTCGTGGCCAGGAGGGCCTTTGCACGACTTCGTGTCATGCAGCAGTTACGCCCCTTCCTGGATCAGGGGGACCTCTGCACGGTCACTCACGCCCTGGTCACCTCTGGGTTGGACTACTGTAATGCGCTCTACATGGGGCTACCCTTGAAGAGTATCCTGAAGCTACAGCTGGTGCAGAATGCGGCGGCGCGGACAGTACTTAATGCCCCTAGGAGGGCACATATAGCACCGCTGTTGCACGAGCTGCATTGGTTACCAGTTTGTTTCCGGGTCCAGTTCAAGGTGTTGGTCATCACCTTTAAAGCCCTTCATGGCACGGGACCAGGTTATCTGAGGAACTGCCTCGCCCTGGTCACTTCAGCCCGTCCCACTCGGTCCAGCAGAAGGGGCAGGTTGCAGACCCCACCGGTCAGGGAATTTCGATTGGTGGGGTCTAGGCAGAGAGCCTTTTCTGCTGCAGCGCCCGCCCTATGGAACATCCTGCCTCCTGAGGTCCAGTGTGCCCCCTCCCTTATGGCCTTCAGGAAAGGTATTAAATCCTGGCTTTGCCAGAAGGCCTGGGGGCCAGAGGGGGGCCCGCACCTGTGGAGATGGCTGGTGGGATGATGGGTTGCCCCCCCCAGCATCTTACAGATTTTTATAGGGCCAAAATTAGAGGAGGTTTTTAAGGGTATTTTTAATATGTTTTTAAATTATTTATAGTTTTTAGCCATCTTGGAGAGAATTGTATTTCTTCTTTTTTATTGTGAGCCGCCCAGAGTCACCCGTGGGGGAGATGGGCGGCATACAAGCCGAATAAATAAATAAATAAATAAATAAATAAATAAATAAATAAACACGTAATTCATAGAACAGAACTCAAAACAGATCTAGAGCAGGGGTGAGAACTCATTTTTTCTCAGACACTCTCCTTTGCCCTTTCTCTTCTTTTCTTATCCTTTTCTCTCTTTCCTAAGCAGAAGAAACATTTAATTCTTACCAGGGACCTGGACTGCCTCCTTCAATAGCGTTTTGAAACTACAGTAATACTTATCTGTGGAGTCCTTGGGGTTTTCTGAGCTTGGTTGTTTCCTTGCAACCGTTTCATTACCCAGCTAGGTAACATCTTCAATGCTAGAATGGAATGGGTTTTGCTGTCTATTTATATACAGTAGCTTGCCCTGTCAATGTTGGTGGGGGTGTGGGCTTTTTTTTTTCTTGGTAGTTCCTTGATTAGGGTATTGTTTACAATCAATATTGCTGCATTTCAGGTCACATTGCTGCATTTCAGGTGTTTGGCAACTGGCTTGCATTTATGAACTGTTGCCAGGCGCCCTGCGATCATGTGATCGCCATTTGCAATCTTCTCTGCTGGCTTCCCCATTGGAAGATTGCAAATGGAGGTGACATGACAATGTGCAGGAACAGAGCTAAAGTCCTGAAGATTTGAGCTCTGTTCCTCCAGCCCCACCAAGGATTTCCCCTCTGACCTGATTTCCTCTCCCGTCTAAGTGGTATGAAGGAATGGAGTTCAAATCTTCAGGATTTGAGCTCTGTTCCTTTCCACTGCTGAAAGGTTTCAGCAGTAGGAAGGAACGGAGCTCAAATCCTGAAGATCTGAGTTCCATTCCTCCAGCTCCAGGAAGGATTTCCCCTCTGTCCATGGAGGGGAGGGCAAACTCTTTGGCAGACTTTAGGAACATGTGAGAGCAAAAGGGCTACCTGCTGGGAGATTTCAGCTCTGTGCTGAGCTGAAATCCTTCAGCAGATAACTCTTTCGCTCCGTCTACTTAACAACCCAGGAGATGGCTTAACAACTGCAACTGGGAGTACCCAGATTGAGGTCGTTGAGCAAAGCAGTCACATTGGTGTCTCGCTTAATGAATGCTCTACCAAAGATTCCAGTCCTAATTGCAGTCGTTAGGCGAGGAATACTTCTATCTTGCTAGGTTAGACCATTCCAATTATGATTGGTAGAAAAACATGCTATTAATGTTCATGCTACTTTTTTCACTGTACAGTAGAACCACCTTTCATTGTCTGGGAATCATGGGAGTTAAAGTCCAACACAAGCAAGGAGTGTAGATTAAGAAGGCTTTAGTAGATAACCCTTAAAGCATGTAACATAACAACCTGTTGGTAAGATCAGCTTCATCATGGCTGCTATACTTTTCATGAATGTGTGTGAAATTGACTATGCCATGAAATCTTGAGAGGACTAATTGCTCTAAGACCCATAATTTCTTAAAAATTAAAATATATGGGCTAACCATTTACTGTAAGTATAGTTCACTCCTCTTCTGACTTAGTTCTATCTGCTTCAGACAAGTTGTTTGGCAAGTGTCAAACAGTGCTTTATGTCAAGATGATAGAAGGTAACACAAATGGAATCCATTGTTCAAATATCACTAAAACTTGAATTTGTGATTCTGCTATTTTCAATTTCTGATTCACTAAATCCTTATAAGTCTAGTGTACTTATCTCTTGTACTAGTGCCCAAATCTCTTGTACTTCTCACAAAGCTCCTATGAACCACACCTAAATGAGCTTAAAATGTTCTCATGCTGCTGCATTCTTTGTGATAAACCAATTGTCTGATAGTAAATCATCTGCAGTCTGATTCACCCAAAGCAGTTGCCCTCATGGTATATCAGGATTTAAAGGGAAGGGGCTTCTTCCCTATTTTTGCACAAAAAAATTAAAATTCAACCTTCAGAAGATCAAGCTTGAAATAGCTTTTTGTGTAAATCAGTAGATCTTTGTTCTGAAGAATGTAAAATTAGTCTGAAAGCAGAGACATCTTCAAAAAAACTTCTCCAGCAGATCTTAACAGCCAGACAAGCTCATAGCAAGAGAACCAGTATTGTTTAGGTTTTAAAGATACATAATTTCCAATACTTTGATCAGCCCTATAAAGCAAATGGCAAACAGTGCAGACATTTATAATCATATGGCCAATAATTATCTATAAAAACCATGATGCACTATAACTATAGCAATAGATACCTCTAAGGCTTTAGCTGTAATATGCCAAATACTTGAACAACAAATACTAATTTATCTCACCGCAATAGGAAATTTCAGTGGAAAAATGTGTTGTTCCAGATCTACCACCAAGGGTTTCGATCTTCTAATAAGTGTGAGTCTACAGATCATAGAGTAATAGTCCCTTAAGTTCTTTTCTCACATTTGGGCAATGAAACATTATTTAAACTTAATTCGTGTAATTTATGAAATGAAGATCCCTGTGTCACAATCTATTACAATTACAAATATATCTTTCACTTCTGTCACTTAGTTGGAAAAGGGTGTGATTTATGTCTTGCAAGGTGATGTCATGTACATGTAACCACTCAAGTGTTCTAAAGAAGTCAGAAGGCGATCCAAGTTGATATGAACCAAAAAGCCCTGGGACAGGGTCATGTTAGACTGTATACCACTGGCATGAATCCACAATTTTTCCCCTTCTTCTTTAAGTAGATAACAGTGAAGAAATTACTTTCCATAAACTGGACTGAACTTTCTCAGACAATATTTCTGAGGAAAAAAAAAATCTGAGATTTTGCTTATCCTACTAAAAAAGAAAGGACAAAACTTTATTCAAATAATCTTCACCTCTTTTCTCTGAAAACTTATGTCACCCAAAATGGAATTCCAATAACAAAAGCATTGGAGCACTGGAAAGAACACAGGGTGATGGCCAGGCTGCTCCTTTCAGATATAAATTCAGGAAGCCAAGAAAGAAGTTACATTACTACAACCCCTCCGTTAATGACAAGCCCTGATCCTGAGATAATGCTAGATTCTGGAGAACTTTGCCTATAACTAGGATACAGCAGAGATTGTCAGCATGTGTCTTCCAGGTTATAGAGTTACTGGTCTGAGATGAGTGGCTATATAAATTGAATGAATGAATGAATGAATGAATGAATGAATGAATGAATAAATAAATAAATAAATAAATAAATAAATCGACTCCAGTCTTCTCCAGCCCACATGGCCAGTGGAAAGGGATATTAAGGCAACGTCCAGACCCTGCTCTTCCAGATGTTGTTGAAAAGCAATTTCCACAATCTTTCTGTATGAACTGTGTTCACTGGCTTATGGGAACTAGAATTAGGCATCTCTTTTTCTCTCCCTCTCTTACCAGAGCATTTATGCAATGACTTTTAGGGGGTGATGTGGCCAATGATGTTTTAAACACTATTTTAGAGATTAAACATGATCTTAATCATTCTCACAAGTTATTTTTTTTAAAAAAATGCCACCAATTAACATTACTGTGTCCTTTGCAAATGATTTCACTGTAATTTAAAATAGAAAAACCAGTCTTTGGATGAACAGCTGATTCCCAAGTTTGCTAAAGTCACTGTGTAATTTTTAAGTGAATGTAGAAATACGTGGTCTGTCAATGTTGTTAGATGGAAGCTTCTATGAATGAGAAATCTGGTAAAGACAAAAGCAAGTGTCTATTTCTGTCTTATACAAAACTATAGCCCTCATTAAACTGAGGGCTTATTCACATTGAGGGTTGCCCATTATTAATGTGGCCAGTTTGGAGGACTGGAACAGAAAGCACTGCCTTGCACTCACCCACCACCCACTCTAAATGTGGCCTTTTTCTGCTCCACTTTCAAAGTAGTGTTTTCCTGCTTCTGTCAGCTCAAGCATTGCTGTTCTGTTTGCTCATTGCTCTTTACTTTCTCCTCTGCCAAGCCTTGCATTTAAAGTTGAAGTGTGGATATGCCCTTACTAAAATCAGTTGAATTTATAAGCAAACCAAGCACTTAAGCTTTATCTTGAGTTGGAAAATAGGATGCTGTAGTTGCTTAGTAAATTGTTTGTACTCAAGTGGCCAGTTCAGAAGAACCAGTGAGAAAAGATAAGAATATAAAAGACTGTCCAGGTCCTTCTGCAAAGGCAAGCAATGTTATTCATTGAGAAGGTGGTGAGGCAGGATTAGGGGAGGATGTTATGGTGGGACAAAGGTTGAGGAAAAGGAGGGAAAGGACAGATCATGGCAGTGAAAGATGAAGGCAGTCCAAGGTCCTTCATTTCAGCATGATTTCAACTACTGAATGATTTTTAGATGTTTAAAACCTGAATAAAAGAGAAAGGGAAGAGCAGAAAGACTGCCCTATCAAACACTTTTAGTTAGTTATCTTTGTATAGAGAAACAAGAAAACAGATGCTTCAGCAAGAGCTCCTCCATCAATTGCAGTTTTCCAAACACAACCCCCCCGCCAGTTTTCTAAAACTATTTATATAATAGTAAACATAAAGTAAAATTAATTTTACAAATGCTCGTGAAAGGTGAATTGTGGTTTTCTTCCCCATGGATGTTTAAAAGTTGGAGACTTAAAGAAGGCTTTGGTATGTCTGGATACTAATTGTTTAGTTGTCTAGACAGTGATGATATTATTACCAAGTTATGTACAGATACTTCGTTAGTGTTTCCAGCACTGCCTAATGATTGCTTCACTCTGTTCTGTTGACATGTGCAAAAGCTCCCCTGATATTCATTTTTATCATCTTGGCACAAATATTGCAGGATTGTTTTAAAATCTACAATACAATAAGTCATATATTAAAAGTGCAACATGGATTTAAATGAAGAAAGCAACTGAACAATGTAGCAAGACAATAGCATCACATTGTTGAGACAGTCTTCCTTCTTGAGAATTAGTAGGCATGCTACTTCTCCTAGGTCACTGGGACATACCTTAATTCATTTAACTGTATATAAGCTACAACTTGGGCTAGCCTGCCTATTTAAGCTTTTTAAAAAACAAAAACAAAACAAAACAAAAAACAATAGCGTAGTGGATTTGTACATCTTGTTGAAGCTATGGTTGCACAATCTTTTTTTTTTTTTTTTTTTTAAGTCTAAGGCCCTCATTGGCTTTTGAATGGTGACTAGGGTAGGAGGTTACATTATAAAAAAGAATGAGTGGAGCCATGAAAAAGCTAAATTTGTGTGTGTGTGTGTGTGTGTGTGTGTGTGTATGTATGTATGTATTTGGTACCTTTGAGTCAGTTTTTTGACTCACAGCAACTGCCTGGACAAGTCCCTGCAATTTTCTTGGCAAGATTTTGGAAGTGGTTTGCCCTTGCCTCCTCCTTAAGGCTGAGAGAGAGGGACTGGCCCAAGATCACCCAGCTGGCTTCGTGCCTAAGGCGGAACCGAACTCAGCCTGGTGCCTTAACCACTATATCAAACTGGCTCTCTGGCCAGTGTCATGAAGAACTCTCTAAATGGTATGTCCATATGGTCAACAGCATTTATATGCTGTAATTTTTATACTTTACTGTTCACTTTTTTTTTTTTGCTGGAAGCAGAGGTTGGCTAAGAATTACTGACTTCCCCAAAGGCACCCAGTAAGTACCAACTTTGAATAGGGACTTGAATTTGGTCCTCACATTACCCTGGGTCAGTTCAACATTTGAATCATGCTGGGAACTATGCAACAATGCTGAGAAATCACTACTGTATACTAAAGTTATTTCAACCTTCCTTCACATGTAGACTAGTTCACATATAGTGGCATTCTTTTGTGTAGATTTGCATTTTCATCTGGCTCAGCCTTAGCGCTATGAAGCCATCAACCTAATCAAAATCCTTTGTCTATTAGGAATACTTAAACATTGTTATAATTGTCAATAAGCGGGGAAGTGTTAATAGGATTGTTGAATAAGCTAGGGTTTTCTGTATTTTGAATATATGAATATTTACTGTAACTAAACTAAATTGGTTATCTGTATTTTTATATAATAATCAAAGCAATTTAGTATTTTTATTTGTTGCTCCTCCTTCCATTTTGATTAACAGCTACCACTGGGATATTAAGTCATATCCTCTTTGGGACTATTTTTTTCTATATCAGTCTTTGTACTTTTATGGGTGTTCTTTTTGTATTTTCATTTCTTCTTTTCCTTTCTTGTTCTTTCTCTATATTGATGCAATCTCTCTCCTGATCTTTGAAGAATGCAGGCATGTGACTTCACTTTTCCTAATTCTCATTTCTAGAGGATAGAAGAGTTATACACAAGCTTGTCCAAGACATGTAGCAGCAGAGGCAAAACAATGGATAACTCTAGCAGCTCCCTGTACTTCCACCTGTCAGGGGGTGTAGAACCGATCAGATGATATGGGCACCTGAAGCACCTCCTTGGCCATGAACATTTATTGTTTCATTTCACTTCATTTTTATATAATTTTATTAAAATCTTTAAAAAGATAAAAACTAAAAGAAACTAATATAGAATAAAGGAAAAGAAAAAGAAAAAAGTGCAGAAAAAAAGAAAATATAAAGAAGTAGCTTCCAATTTTCTTTACAGCAGTTATAAGTATAAATTTACCTCTTACTCTATGGTTACAACATGTTTCTCATTTTTTCTATAATCTATTTTTTTTCTAATCATCAGCACCATAAATCATAAGTTCATTTTTTTCTGTTTCACGCAATAAGTCTATAAGGGGGTTCCAGTCAGCAATAAACATAGATAAGATGTTTATGTCTTTTCTCTGATCAAAGGAATCAATTTAGCCATCTCAGCAAGTTCCATCATCTTCACCAGCTATTGTGGGTAATGTTGAATCTTTCCACCTTTGTAGATGTAAGAATCTCACTGAAGTTATTATGTATAACAACAGAGTGATTTTTTCCCAGCTGTTTATTAATCAGTCCCAAAAGAAAAACCCATGGTTTCAATTGTATATTAATCTTTAAAATCTTCTGAAGTAGTGTATGTATTTGAATCCAACACTTTCTGGCTTTTTTACATGTCCACCAAGCATGGTACAATGCCTCTACTGGTTGTTCACATTTTCAACATAAATTTGAAGTACCTTTATACATTCTAGACAACTTCTCCAGTGGCATATACCAATGATACATCATTTTATAAAAATTATCTTTATGATTATAACATAATATAAATTTCAGGGTTAGGGTTAAATTTCAACCACATATTCTCCCGCCGTTCCATTTGTATCTTGTAACCAAAACGTTTGGCCCACTTTATCATATTCTTTCACTTGTTCCTCTTCTGTTTCAATTTTCAATAAAAGTTTATACATTTTTGCAATAATATGTTCATCATTTGTACACAGTTCTATTTCAAACTCAGCCTTAGACTGTTCAAAACCAAACATTCTTTTGTCTAGCTTAATCTTTCTAATAATTGTACATAAGAGAACCATACACAAGTATGTCCTTCTGGCACCATGTCTTCTTGATTTTATTTTACATTCCCCTTGACAAAATTTTAATATTTCACAATAAGTTAGCCATTTACTGATCATTTCTCATCTGTAAAATGCTTCTTTGTTAGCCCTGGCATAGCCAATAAGTGGGATAGGCCATCTCTTTTTCCTTTCAAAGTTATGCTATGATTTGAAAGATCAGGGTATTTTTGGAGGATTTTTATTAGAAGTGTGCTGAAGTAATCAGTTTCAAGGTTGGGATTCTTCCAGGGAGGATGGGACCATTTCAATGAAGTCAGAATATGACAGAGAGTAAGAGTTCAAAATATTTTGCACATTGTATATATTATTTCAAATTTTAAGTTGTCCTAATTTGTTCTATCCCCATTGTAGTATTGTTTTATGTATGAAATGCTGCTTAGAAATTTTCAATAAGCAGAAGAAATGTTCATAAATTACCATGGTGCCAAACAATTATTATTCCACTTCCAACCCCACCCAAGAAGATAATCTTGTTTTAGCCTTATTCACAACATGAGCAAAGGATGCATATGAATATTCTGTCCTCTACTATAAAACAGGGGTACAAAAGTGTAGCCTGAGGCCACATGTGGCCTGCCAATAATCCCTCTGGAGCCCCACTAAATGAGTAGAATAACCATTTCAGATCCTTTTTGCATTTGGAGAGAGGAAGGAGGAGTTGCTAAAAGACAAAATGCATCTTGTAGAGCCATGAGGAATTTTGCCCACTATTTGAACATGCCAATGGAAACTAGTTATTATTTTCCCATACAGCCAGTGGAAATTAATTAATTATCATCATCATCATCATCAAGTACTAGGAGTCATTCTTTTTATTAACATGGAATACACATCTAATAAATAAATAAATATTAACAGCCACCATGATTTCCCATACTTTACACCTCAATTATATCCCAAAGAAAGATCTCATGAAGAAATGCCTCAACTGGAGCTTTTTCAAATTGGGCAACTGGACACACTGCAATAGAATAATATAAACCAAACCCAAACACCGGCACTCTCTTCCATTCTGCAAGATTAAGTAAGCCTTGAAAAAATCTGGGAATGAGGTAGGGAAATGAATGAGAGCACGAATTTCAAAATTCACATGTGCAAAGTCATGATACAATCCATAGTTATTTGGGTTTAATTTTTTTTCCTCATGTGTTTTAGTAGGAAGCCGCTCCATTTCTTTAAAAAAATAGTTGTGGAAAATAGAACCATTGCCTTAGGCTAGTATTTAAATACTGTGGTTGAAATCAATTGGCTGTTGTGTGACAAGACAGTGCCCTCTAGATAACCATGTATGCAAAAGGTATTTATTCACCGTAATTCATTTTTTTACAGTGGTTTATTTTGTGGTTGGGTTTATTCAGTTTCAAAGATGGGAAGACAGCTTTGTACATTTGACCTTTTGTTGGCCTTTCTTTTTAAAATACTGGAAAAGTTCTGCAGGATGAAGCATGAGAGTTTAGAATCAGTAATTAACAAAGGCAGACTTAATATCAAAATGGGAAGCTAGCATGAATGCTGCTTTAAGATTAGAGAATACTGTAAGACCACAGAATTCTAGCAGTCTGAATCATTCTATTAACACTGATTTCTTATAGAGATAATAACTATAATAAATTACATCAATCTTGTGTAGATCTTACTTTTTAACTCTGATGTCCCATTAACTAATGTATTTATAGATTTCTCAAGGGAGAAAGAAAAAAAAAACAGAGTCAACATAGTATATTATTCTTGCTGCTGTTCTGTTGTTCTGTTCTGTTCTGTTCTGTTCTCTGTTCTGCTCCGCTCCGCTCCGCTCCGCTCCGCTCTACTCCATAATGATAGAGAAGAAATGCTTCAGACAGAGCACAAGCGTAATACCTCGCAATTATTCAATAAAACAGCATGATTTTTTTCAGGGTTCTCATGAGCCTGAAAAGAATAAGTGCCTTTGAGTCAGCTTTCTTGGCAAGACTCAAAAGTGGTTTGCCACTGCCTGCTTCCTAGGGCTGAGAGAGTGACTGGCCCAAGGTCTCCCAGCTGGCTTTGTGCCTAAGGTGGGACACAACTCACAGTCTCCCAGTTTCTAGCCTGATGCCTTAACCACTACACTAAACTGGCTCTTTTTTACCTGTACATCACATAAAAAAGAAGCAGGGCTTTAGTCTTGTAGCTGCCTTCTTGACTCTTTTTTAACTACCCCTCTAGATGCCTTTGTCTGACAGTTCCCTTCAGCATGGCTGATTCTGAATAGATATATCTTGTATTGCACTTTTGACATTATTGAAAATATCTTAAAATTGTGTTAAAATTAAAATCAGTTATTTGAAAATAAGCTCAGTTTATTTTATTCAAATGTTTATGTACCATTTCAATTTGTGGTACTGCTTATGGAAAGGAGAGGCCCATCAAGAAAATATACAGTTCCTACAGGACTTGTTTTGCTGTGGGTCTCAGAAGCCAGCCTGGCCTGACATCCAGAATGCCTAAAGCTACTTACTTCAAATGGTGCCTTTCACACATGTTGGATTACAGTGCTCTTGAATTAGGACACATGTAGCTTCCCACTGTCACTACAAACTGTGGCTTTGTATCTGCTGGTGAGGGCCTCGTGGACTATAATTACAGCACATAGCATTTTCTCCCCTTCATCACCCATGTTATTATACTCCATTGGTTTGTGGTTTCCCAGCTGAAACTTTAGCTACCTACTGGTTAAAAGTGGCACATTTTAATGAAGCACATTTATCACACATTGCTTACATTTGTGGATTAAGTCTTATTGAATAAGCATGGCAAAATGAGCATCAGGGTATATGAGTCATTTTCTTTCACTCTTTGCCAGCAATGTGAAAACAAAAATGATAATTAAGTTGGTAAAGCTGCCATCTGATGAGTACTACTATTGGTGTATGTCAAATGGCCAACAATGTGTCCCCAAAACAGTTAAAAGTCCACATATTTAAAAACTGAGTAGCCTGGCCTGACATCTAAAATGTCTAAAACAACTTACAAGGATGCCCTCCACATGTGCCCTTGGATTATCAACTTTCTTAGACAAAAGCTGCCCAACCATTCTAGCTGTGATCATCTGAAACATCTGGAGGATGTCAGGCCAGGAAAGGTTAGTTTGAAGCATGAAAAAAAAAAAAAATCAAATAGGACTTTTTTCCCACTAGTATACAGCACAGATTTTCTCTGATACTGGCATTATCCTAAAGCAGCTTCCAACCCACAGGAGACTTCTACAACACCATTGTAGAATGGTAGAACTATTCAAAACAGTTCAAAACTGACCCCTTTGTCTTCATTTTTCATGAGCTTTGAACATTGAGAACATGCAGGGGACACAGTAAGCCAATCAACACTTACTGAGAGCTGACTAATAAAGACAGCAAAAGAAGCGTCATCTGGTGCCCCCAAGCTACTGCAGATCATAGAACACAAAAAATGTCCTCATCCAACTTTGTACAAAAAGGAAATAAATACCAAGTTTCCTTGAAATGCTCCTTTCTTCAAACCCATATGTCTTCTTGCTTCAGATGTGGTAGAGAAAAGTAATGTTAGCTTATGCACACTATTGCAGCAAGGTCCAATTTTATCCATCGTATGTCTGTCATGCAGATTGTGCTTGGCTAACACGTAGAAAACTGCTCCCAAATATCACATTCATGCTAACTGGGCATGCTGCAATAGCACAGTCCTGCATAGACATTAGGCTTTCTCTACTTAATTTACATATGCTGCAGCTATGCAAATTCCATGTGCAGGGAAAAGCAACACCAAGTAGAAAATAGGCTTCTCCTTTCAGGAAAGAAATAGCTAAAATTGCTGCATGGCAACTTTTTAATAACCACAGTAAACATGTTGCATATTGAATTGATTTCTGTTGCAGGCAAAAGCTGAGTGTATTAATCTGCATATTTCTAAAGGATGTAAAATGTGGACATGAGCTGTAGCAAATGTTTGATAGCTGGATTGAGACTACCGAGATAAAAACCTTTATCTGCAATCATATCTTTGCTTACTAAGAGTAAGCCCCATTGCATTCAGTTGGGCATGTTTTTGAAGAGGTATGTACAGGCTTGCACTGTAGATTCTCTAGTTTCCTCCATCTGTTCAGTGGTAAAGACACACTGCTTTGATCCTTTGTCCTCGAATATTCTTTTATGTTTCTTGAATAAAAAAGGTGGCTTTTCCCATCCCTGTCACTCTATGTTCACATACAGGATGGATACCCTGATTTCAATCTCCTGAATGCAGAAGAGAAGGATCAGAATATTCTACACAACACCAAAAGCCATTTTCCTAAGAGGCGTGCCACTCCGACTGCACCACACAAAGGAGAATATCACAGCTATGCATGTGTTGCATTAGTCATGCATAATTTTGCCTATATCCCATGACCAGAAAGTCATTTCCCATTTGTAAAAACCTTCCAAAATAAGGCAGTGGATTTGGTGCTGCACACCACAATGCTTATATTACATGCCTTTTCCTAGTCCACACAGCTTTGATTGCCAGGTTTTGAAAAGCTAGCCTACCCTGTTTAAATACCTCAGATGGCATCTGCTCAACCAGCATTTGAGGTTTACCCCAGAAAGTTTCTCCCCCTTGGGAGCTGTGTCACGGCTGCAAGTCACCCAACTTAGACTAGAGCCCCGGTGAATTTTAAAGTCGATAGAAGACCAAAAAGGAGACTAAGATTTCGGACTGGATAAAGATTCTCCCAGAGAACAGCTGATCTCATGTCAGATCTGACTGCTGGGAAACAGGAGCCAATTGACAGAGATCTTTCAAAGTTACCACATGCTTGTTACCTCTCAATGTCCCCCATGTCAAGTTCTAGCTCAGTTACTGGTTTTTCAAGTTCAAGCATGATTAAAACTGCCAAACTGTTTTTGACTTGTACGTGGTTCACTATTCCTTAGTCAGCATATAAGTACAACATTCAGGTACATCCTAGCTGGTGGTCCCTCAATATGACTGGCCTTCCGAATAAAGCTACACAAGAAGAGGATGTTGATTCATGGAAGAAGGGGGTCTCTTTCTGATAGGACACATAAGATATTCCAAAATGAAGGTGGACTTTGTTCCCCAAATACTTGAAAACTACATTCTCAACCAGTTGGAGAAAATGGTTAGGGATATTTTTTTCTTCTCTTCATTGAATCTTCCAGTGAAACTGAATGGTGAAAGATACAGGACAGTGGGTGATTTGCACAGTATTAAAAGAGAATTAGAAAAATCAGGATTGCCCACTACTGCCTACTATCAATAGAACATCTATTGTAGGGGCATACAAGTGGAAAGTAGAGATGGACAAATACTTGTTTTGTTTCTTTCAGTTTCTCATTTTTGTGACTTCAAAAAACTTTATCAGTTTTGTGAATATGTCAAGTTCAGTGTCCATTAAAATGTATATATTTTGGTTCATTAGTACAATGTTTGTTGTAATTTTGCCCAATTACAACATATACAAACAACATTTCCTAACATAATGAATGTTAGTATATTATTTTCCCAAATATCTGCATTTTATAGAGACTTTTCCCTAAGATACTTTTCTATGATTTACAAGCTGTTTTGCAAAGTTCGAAGAGCCACACATTTTGAATGATAATTAAATTTCCGTTCATATATTGGTTAAAATAGTCATCATTAGATAAGTTCATGTTCAAATGTGAACTGAACTAACTTCTTCCCTCATCTCTAGTAATGTTTTGCTATGGGTTCCCATTAACAATAGGAACAGAATGTAGGACTAAGGAAGCCATGAAATAACACAGGAAAGAGGGTGTGGATTCCCAAGGGTAGAACAAGAACCAGTGGACAGAATCTTCACAAAGGGAAATATAAATTCAAAATAAGAAGGAATTTCTTGACCAAGAGAGCAGTGGAACAGCCTGCTTACTAGACTCATTAGAGATTTTCAAGCAGCCATTTGTCTGGGACTATATGAAGATTCCTGTGCTTGGCAAGGAGTTGGACTAGAAGGCCTACAAGGTCCCTTCCACCCTAAGATTTTGTGATTCTGTGATTTCCTCTCATATAGAACAAATGTGACTCTTCATTCTCAGCCACAGGCAGGACTATTGACCAGAAGTGGAAATATAGGTAATATGTTCAATCCAAAGGATCCTATGTTGGAAAAGGCTATTGAAGACTCATGTTCCTACTTTTCTATCTACCTTAGTTTAGTTTAGATTGATAGCATTAAAACTCTGTGTGAAATGTTATAAATAGTATTAGGGAAGAAGTATAAACAATGTTAACCGCATTGTAAGTATAACTTACTCATGGAAGAAGCACTTGGCAAACAATTCTATGACATTCAGATTAGCAAGCCATTTCTATAATGACTGGATGTTTTGACAATTAAGCGGCTACATAGCTAACTTTAAAACTGTATTTGCGGAATAGTCATCAATGTTACCCATCCAAGAGGTATCAGGTATTAAATGGTTGCAGCAACATTCAATTCTAGATTTTGTAGTCCTCAAACTTTGTATCAATGACTTAAGTAGAAGGAATTCTGATCCAAGTCATAAGTCACACAAAGTTAGATGAGATGCTTAACACCATAGAAGACAATATTAACATTCAAAATGATTGTGATAGGTTAAAGAATGGGCTGAAAATAAGAAATTGAAAAATGCAAAATGCTTCACTTAAGAAAATAAATTGCATTTAAGTTGCATGATTTCAAATTTTGGTAGAATTTTATGGGGAAAAAGTCCTAACTGTAAGAGTAGTTCAACACTGGAACTTTTACTGGATGATTTTACCAGAGCCTAGACAACTATTAGTTGTGGATATTTTAATTTGGATTTCTGCACTAAGCAGGGAGTTGCATCTAATTCAACTTCCTAACCTAAATGGCCTGTTTGGGTATTATGATTTTAAGAGAGGAAAAATAAGATGTGGATATTGTGAGCATGTCTCATTCCTAAGAATCTTTCTAAAGATTTTAAACATGTTATTAAACCTTGCAAATCAGAATATCATGGAAATGGAAGAACTTTGAGATCATCTATTCTTGGTATGGGCAACAATGTACAACCTCAAGCCCCTTTTTACTCCCCTTAGATTACCACTGACTATGAATGCTAAAAACTGAAGGCAAAATTTTCCACCATTTTGAAGTGGAAATCAGCTGTAAACTGTAGTGTAAGCCCTAGGAATATCACAATTTAAACAAATAATTCCTCTGATTTAGTGGGGTGGTAAAGAAAAACTAAAATATAAAATTAAGGTTGTTGTATCTGGAAAGGAAAATTAGTGCTGATTTGCAATATGTGAAGAAATGGCCCTTGTAACATATTCAGCTGCTAGGAAAAGTGATGTTCTACCTCTCTTTCTGAAACCAGACACTCAAAACACTTACAGACTTAATAGAAGAAATATAGAACAATAAAAAGTTGATTAAAATATACAGCAAGTAGATAGCCAATAAACTTTTTTTTAAAATGTCAGCAGTTCAGAGGTTATATGCTTGTTCTTCCTCACCAAACTTTCAGGGGTGGGGATGGGGGCAAAAAGGCTATAAAACAGATCCCATCCTCCCTATCTGATTACTGAAGTGTACCATGTGGGTGCAACTACTAAGAAGCTTTCCCGGCCCAAACCTGTTTGTGCTGGAATTGAACTTCCTCAAGAGATTCTGAATGTTCTAAAACACACCAGGATCCCAAGCTTATGGAAGAAAGACTCACACATCTATTCTGCTGTTCATACCTCTCATGAAAGATAATCTCTTTTCTATTCCATTGTCTGTCTTTCAGGTTTGCAGAATCCAGGTCCATTCATGGGATATGGTGTCCACTGTGGTATCCTAAAGACTTCAGGCATGGCTAGTTTCTAAGTATCCCACAACTGTATTGTGCAGTTTCTGAGAAGTCTGCAAGCACATAGAGATCCTTGGAGAAAAGTGTAATGTCTAAACCCAATTTCATTCATCAGAACAGCTTGCAACAAGCAATCCACTGGCTATTAGTCCCTCCTTTTACCTAAGCCTCCAGAACATTCCTTCCTTCCTTCCTTCCTTCCTTCCTTCCTTCCTTCCTTCCTTCCTTCCTTCCTTCCTTCCTTCCTTCCTTCCTTCCTTCCTTCCTGCCTGCCTGCCTGCCTGCCTGCCTGCCTCAGACTAATGATTTTTTTCCTTTGTTTCCAATACTTTGAAGTACAAAAAGATATTTTTTCTCATGAATATAGGAAATGTTCCCTTTGGTGCCACACACTGGCCAAAACAAGGTTTAGACATTATATTTAGTTGTGCTTAAGAGGCCCACCCAAGCTTGAGCATAATCAGTTGTCTGAGATTTTCTGCTTTCATTTTAGAAATGAAAGGTACTTTTCTCCAATTATAAATTAGAAGCTTGAAAAGTTTGAGAATACCTGATGAAATCTCTTGGCCAGGGCCAAAACCAATATATAGTATACTTAACAATTGCAATGACCCAGAGGACCACTGCTGGCACTGACTGATTGGATTAGTTAATTTAGAGCCATGAACTAAGGAACCAAAGGTCAGGCTATCCCCGGCAACTCTGAGCCATGTCCCCAGTGTTATATATTTTCTATGCTGACATCACAGCCCAGAAGGATGCTGGGAAAATAAACCTAACATTGGGATAGGGAATAATGATTGGCTGGATTAGCAGTTACACTCCTGGCTTTCTTTGCACTTCTGCTCATCACCAGCTACTTTGACCATTGCTGTATGCTACCTGTTCCTTGTTTTTGCCAGCTCCCATCCTGGTTTCCTATTTGGGAAAAAACCCAAGATTTGGGTAGCTTTGTTGTAGAGGAGGTACCATATCAGGGTCTCCTCAAGTGTAGGATTGACTCTGCTGAACAAAATGCTCCATGAAAGAGTGGAATTTCTGATTCCTGGTTTACTATCTCTTTACTGTCTTTTCTTCAGAGTAAGAAATACATCTAATGATAAAACAATAATGATTCACAAATAGGAATTTGGCGGAGTTTTTATAGCCGTTTCCTTATTTTAATTGCCATTAATTTCATCTGAGGACTGAACAGGCCATCCTATGTTAGTTCAAATGTATTACCAAAAGTAGCAACAACATTTGACTGGAAGTCAACCAGTATTCTGTACTTCCATCTTGATGCATTAGTGCTACACCCTGCAGAGTTCATTGTTCAAGCTCTGATGATTGCTCAGACCAACTTGAATGTAGCTTGGATTGATTACAAGAAGGCTTTTGACTCCCTGCCACATGACTGGATAATCAAGTGCCTAGAAATAACAGGAGTCAGTAGAAACATCAGAAGGTTTGTGCAAAGATCAATGGCACAATGGAAGACACAGTTGCTGGTCAATGGGGATAGACTGGGAGAGGTTAACATCAAGAGAGGAATCTTTCAAGGAGACTCACTATCACCACTACTGTTTGTCATTGCACTGATTCCTCTGTCAACAATACTGAACAAGTCAGGCCATAGCTATCAGACATCAAAACCATCTGCCAGGCTATCCCACTTCCTTTACATGGACAATCTGAAGCTGTATGGAAAAAAACCATCTGAAATGGAATCACTGCTGAACACTGTCCAAATATACAGCCAAGATATTGCAGTGGAGTTTGGACTGAACAAATTCGCCACCCTTACCATCAACAGGGGGAAATTAGTGAAGACTGAAGGAATCAAGATGCCCTATGGAAATAACATCAAGAGTCTGGATGATCTCTACAAATACCTAGGCATCCTTCAAGCTGACAACAAGCACATTGAAGTCAAGAAGAAGGTTAGTAGTGAATACATCATGAGAGCAAAGAAGATCTTAAAGTCCAAACTCAGTGGAGGAAATACCATCAAGACAATCAACACCTGGGCAATTCCAGTCATTAGATGCACAGCTGGAATAGTGGACTGGACTTAAGCAAAACTAGAAGCTCTGGACAGGAAGACCAAAAAAGAAAAAATGATAATGAATCATGCCCTTCATCCACACAACGATGTTGACAGACTCTACTTACCAAGGAACATAGGTTGGCATAGAATGTTGCAAATACACCCAACAGTTGAAGAAGAAAAAAGGGCATTAGAAGAATATCTGAAGGATAGTGAAGAAAATGCACTGAAGCTAGTATACCATGAAGGTTTACTACTGAATACTGAAGAGACCAAACTGGCCTACAAGAAAGACCAAATAAAGAATAGAAAAGAGACATGGCAATGCAAAGTATTATATGGCCAGTACACAAAAAAACTAGCAGGCAAAGCAGATAACAAGAAGACCTGGCAATGGCTAAGAGCAGGAAAGTTGAAGAAAGAGACAGAGGGGTTAATTCTGGCTGCACAAGACCATGCCTTAAGAACAAATGCATGCAAAGCCAGAATTGAGAAGACAGCAACAGACAACAAATGCCGCCTCTGCAAAGAAGCTGAAGAAACAGTGGGCCACCTAGTCAGCTGCTGCAAGAAGATCACACAGACTGACTACAAACAATGGCATGACAAAGTAGCAACAATGGTGCATTGGAATATCTGCAAGAAATATCATTTGCCTGCAAGCAAGAACTGGTGGGATCACAAAACAGACAAAGTAATAGAAAATAAAGAGGCTAAAGTGCTCTGGGACTCTAGAATTCCTAGACAGGAATTCCTAAACAGACAAGCACCTGCCACATAATATCCCAGACTTAACAATTGTTGATAAGAAAGACAAAAAAGTCCGGATAGTGGACATTGTGACACCTGGAGACAGTAGAATAGAAGAGAAAGAACTGGAGAAAATCACAAAATACAAAGTCCTGCAAATAGAAATAGAACAACTGTGGCAAAAGAAAGCAAGCATAGTACCAATGGTAATAGGCGTCTTAGTAATCCCAAAACATCTGGAGTATATGTTACTTGGAACAGCTTACAGTACATGCTGCAATGATACCTCAAACATCATCAAGCAACAATCTGCCTGACCCAGGTCCTTGGGAAGGACTCGATAGGTGGATAAAAATGCCAAATCCAGTCTAAACATCTGGCTGACTGTGTGACCAACAATAATAACATAGTTTCTGACATACAAAAACTTCATTTCATTCATTATTAATGATACACTTCACCTCCCTCATTGTACATCAACTCCACAATATCAGTTTATGTTCATTGAGGTTTCTTACAACATCCTTGTCCTTTTCTTAGTTTCATAGACACACTTTGTACCTATACACGTAATTTACATTTCATATGTTACTTCGTGTTCTTTACCATTTAGTCCTTTTACATCCCAAATCACCATCTTCCATATTCCAGTCATGACCACATGGGCCCTCAGTTGTTGATTTCTGTTACCTATTAGGGCTTTGGTCCATCAAGGTTTTCACATACTTTTTTGTGAGATAAAGGAAGTGTAGCCCTAGGTAACTGGCCTTTGTTGCACCTGTACACTACTGCTTACTAACAGTGAGGATAGTAGTGATCTATTTTGATTTAGTGGTGCCAGTATGCCATAAGGGCAACCACCTTTACTCCAGGTGTTTTCAGGCTATTGTATGCAAGCTAGCAACTCTAATCTATAGACTATCTTGAAAGCCAACATACTGTTGCCTACATTCCACCAACTATTAGGTATATGCAGTACATTGGCACTACTGAACTTCCTGAAGCATCCAGCTCTTTATACTTCATTGGTAATGCACGAAGCTTGGAATTTGTCATACCAAGAGCTCAAACACAGCACTGGACCATTCTTTAAATTGTAGTGAACACATAACTGCCTGCAATCCTACCTCTTCTAGCATAGGTTTTGACTGGGCAAAAGAAGGACTTATTTGAATTTATACTAATATAGATCATGGCAAGATAATAAAAGGAAAGTGTGGCTCAGAAAATCCACACTGAATTTCTAAACTTAGCTTTTCTGCATCATCAACTGTGTCAGATGCCAGAAACCTGATTCCAGAGAGCCACTCAAGGCTGAACTCTTAAAGAATGCCTTTCATCCTAATCATGGCTTCAATGAGGAGGCTTGTTTACAGTCTGGAATCACTCCACCCTCTCCCCTGTCTGACCTGTCATACATTACCTTTCTCTTCAAATGCCCAAGGTTTTTTGAGGAGCAATGCACAAAGCAAAATAATCCCTTCTTCTTTGCTGTCAAGGATTTTTTCAAAGAGGATCATGTTATAAATTCTGCTTGGGATCACTGTTACTATAATTCTAAGGATGTATGGTGTACTCCACAGGATCACCCTGTAGATGTCCAGAAGTGTGTTGTTGTTTTTTTCTTTCAAGAAGGAAATTTCACTATTAGCTCCTTGCCCTGAACTGGCATAAGTTGTGCCAAAAATGGAATGACATGAAAATCCAAGTAATATTAGTTTTTGTCATTAAGCTTGGAATGGGGCATTCACATTTAGTTTGGTTTTTTCCTCATTACTTGATGCCATGCTAGGCATTCCATGGAAGACTTGACAAATAATTTAAGGAGTTTGAGCCAAGACTAATGAGAAGTGATAGATGCAGAAGAAATATAGGGCTTTTAATATTTACTTCAACTGGTTATATTCAAAAGAGGTTTTTTTAAAAAAAGAATTCATAGAACATCAAGCATTTATAATTCAGAAGAAAATTTTTCTCTAGGTTTCTCCCTCAGAATAAGCAGTCCACATGTAAACAGATACATGATGGTAGAATCCACTGAGGGCAAGCCTTTGACTATAAGATCACTTCAATGATACCCACAGTGTTCCTGGAAATACTAGGAGTATTCTTCAATCAGAGATTGTATTGGATACAGCCCAACACAACAAATAACCACATGTGGAGGGAGCAAAAGAACTCATGATGACAGGGACATATTTTTAGTACACATGTCACTTTTTGCTCACCAATGACTCCACATAACATAGAGTCAGAGGGTCATCAGTCTGTTAACTCCTGTAATTTAATCAGCAACCAACTCATGAAGTTTCAGTCCCCAAATGTCCCAGAATCATGCTTTCAACCCTCCTAACAACCATTGTTTTAAAGTACTGCAGAGAAAAACAAGAGATGTCACACAAGAAGCAGATGTATAGCTCTCAGGATAGGAATCATGCAACCATACTCTTTCTGGCATAAGAATTCAAGAACTGCCAAGAAACAAGCATTCTTTTGCCAGGCAACCAAAAAAACAGGATAAAATACACAACAAGGACAGCCATAACAATGGACATCAGCAGCAGCTTCTGAAGGAAGAAGAGAATGCTGAGGATCTGAATCCACATGTAATTAATGAGAAGTAGTTGTCTAATCATTTTCCCCAACAGTAGATAGGAATCCATATCTTTTCCCAAGCTCCGTGAGGAGTGTTTTGCACCTAACATTTTGTCATAGATGACAGAAATAAGTTTTCCTCTGATCTGTTAGCATAATTTACTTTATTTAGTGGAGGACCTTAACTTGAATCCAAGATATTTCATCACCAAAAGACTTTACACAGTCCTAAATCCTGGCTTTTGCATATCCTACTATTGCATCTGGTACATCCTTGCCATATTCTTGTGAGCATTTTGGCCCTCCATAACTAGCATCATACCAAGCCTAAATTCCCTTCTCCTTTTTCCTTCCTGTTCACCAAACGGACTGCCTCAAATTGCCCACAGCAATGTTGTATCAATTGTGGGAGATATTGCTTCCCACTTATGGGCTGGCAGGATATGAGCCTATCTAAAAATGAGGCAGGGGAGAGGTTTGAAAAGGAGCTTTACTGGCACTCAGTTGAATGCCTGTGCAGGTGTCAGCATAAGTCCCATTCCCCTTTCATGCTAAGCTCTTCATATACTCAACCAATGCCTGAAAGGGATTGCTGCATCACTCTGATAAGAAAAAAATTAATCTGCATACACACTTATCAAAAACAAGGGAAAGATATAAGGTATGAAAACAGCACTTATAAATGATACAATATGTAGATTCTTCTGCAAAGCATTGGTATAGGGTGTTCTGATGTGCATCCTGAAGTGAGATAACTGCTAGGCTACTAATCAGACAAGCGTGTGTTATCAATACATATTCTGAGGACAAGCCATTTCATGCAAAGTGTCCTCTTTATCTTCAGTGTTTTCTTTCTCCATGGTTTCCATAATGGGAATTCCTCCATGTGAGGTCTAAGGGTACATAATATGGGACCAGAGTGATATATTGCCATGCTTTACCATCAAAGTTAAGATAATCCAGGTGAAGTTTCTATAATGATGCTATGCTATAATAAGCACTGCTGATTTATAGTATATCCTATGCTCAATTATAAAAACATAACTTGCGTATGGGGACAGCTGTTGACAAAGGGCCGGCTTTTTTTATTGAAAAAAAACCCCATTTAATTACTTTAACCAATTTAAATCACTTAAATCAAATAAGGGAAATAGTGTTTTTTTTTCCTGTGGGTAGTGGGATTTTTTTTGTTTTGTTTTTGTATTTAAGGAACTTCAGTGTTTAGTAGGTATGTTAGTAGTATATAACATACTAATATTTTTCTACTATAGCCATAGTAGTATATAAATATTTTTCTTATGTGAGGTCTTTCGCTTGGGGTTTTGATGTGAACTGATGGACTATAGACATTCTTCCTCATTGCAATCTACATATCTTTCATGTCTCTATAATGTTTTCACCACTCCCTGGCATATTTTCACCAGCAGAACTCAACTGGCATAGTGTTTAGTTGGCAGTTTTAGGAAGTTTTGCCAATGTATCTATGGTGACTTATCTCATACCCTACCAATAATAGGATCTTCCACCATGTCCTACAGTTTAGGGCCAGAAGCCTCCAAGAACTACAGGGTTGTGGCAATTATAGGGGTGACTTCAATGTAGGAATAGGACTAACTTTTTTCTCATTTTTATTTTTTTCTGTGGAGGGCTAGTTTGTAACTGTTAAAATATGCATCCACTTAGCCCACATTTTAATTTTAAAAAGCAAACATATTTTCAGCTGAAATTCTGTGGTTTGCCACTGAATCTGGAAATGTTGAGCTTCAGGGGCAAAATGGAGCTGGAAGGAGGCCCAGTCAGCCCATCAAACAGCCACCATTAGCCATACATGCTATATATTTGCTGTTGGTGGGTCTTGAGTGCTTTTGCACTTGCATAAATTATAGGAGCTGAAAGTAATTATATAGATCTGTGTCTTTTTTTACTGAATATTTCTACATAGATAAAAATTAAAAATAAATAAAGCTCCAATTTCTTGTAATTAAAAAGGTAATATCCTCAATATAGAAATCATATTGGAGTCTCTGGTGCGCTCTGAGCTTGGTTGTTTGCTTACAGACATTTCATTAACCAACTAGGTAACAGATGATTAGCCAAAGTACACATATTCTCTTCTATTAGAAATCATATTCTTTGGCTAACCACTGTAGTAGAATATTTAAATATTAATTTAATGCTATTGAAGAAATAAAAGAGACAAATATTTCTTTTCTGCAGACAATACAAGAAAAGTATAAAGGGTGCGCCAAACACCTCATGCTAAAGCAATATGTTGAGACACAGTGTTAGAGATTGTTATGGGCTGTTAGTCCAGTTTACAAAGATATTGATTTTATAGCTATGTTTTAAATAGCTTCAGCCATCAGAGACTTTAACCCCACTTCTTTATATTAAAAATATTAAAGTAATAAATAGTAAAAAAAAAAAAAGTTATTTTACAAGAAATGAGTCATTCTCTAATGTTCCCCAATGTGTGTGTATGAGAGAGGGAACAATAGACCCTAGACACTGTTGTGATTTAGGGAGATGTCTATAATCACCAGCACTTTTTACTAACGAGACCTCAGAAATGTCTTGATGATCTGCTCTAATTGCTCTGTATAATTGGAGACTGTTTGGTCCAGTCTCCACTCAGAAGATGGGTATTTCAAAACTGCCAATCTGCCAACTACACAAATACTACTCTAATTGGATTACATCGTTCCTATTTATTTATTTAAATATTAATTATTAAAAGATTAATAGAACTCAGTAACAGATTGGGAATACTGATTATCAAAAAGCTGACATTCAAATAGCACAAAGAGTGAAGATCATACAAAGGGCTTTATTAGAGCCAATACCATTTGATTCTCTTAATCAAGATTTCATGATTAAGCATGCATTTCTAATTAAAACTATGAACCCTTTTTTTCACATTTAATTCTTGATGATGATGGTTTCAAATTATCTCCAAATGGTTCTTTTAAATATCTGTATATTTACCCATTTTTCCAGCCCATCTGAACTGCAAGTCAGGATGAGAGATATCTTACTTTTCTAAAATCAGTCACCTAGCCACTTCTGTTGTATTTTCTGCTGGAAAATCTGAGTGGAATTCCATAGTCAATTCAGAGAGCAATTTTGCATCATGCTATTTTATAATGGAAAAGTGCTTTGGGAGGGATAGGAGGTGCGGTTTATCAACATTCTTAATCCTTCCTTCCTTTCCCCACTGTTTTTCTGTTGCAATTTCTCCTCTTATCATTTAGTAAGTACTGTATAGTGTTCAAAATGAGGTTCAATTGCTTAAATATTAGCAACCCATTTCTATAGAGTCCATCCCTCTTATTAGCTTTCATTTGTTTGTTGTTAGAGAAGGTAAAGGGGATGGAATTGCATCTCTTCAATTTTGTCAAAATTGGTAAGGAATGATCTGGAAATGGTTCTTATGTCCTAGCCAGACAGACCTGTTTTGGATTATTGAGAAGCAAAAGTAGAAATTATTTTTCTAAACATGCACAGTAATGATATTCTTGTTAACTCTTTGAATATTAGCATCACCCTCTTTTATCTCCTGTCATATCACAGAATTGTAGAATCCCAACTGAAGGGGATCTTAGAAGTTTCTAATTCAACCCCTTGAGACCATTAAAGTACCTCTGAGAGATGACCATAAATCCTCTGTTTGAAAATGTCTAGCAAAGGAGAACTCACCATTTTATTTAGCAGCCTGGTTGGCTGGCTGGCTATATACAGTGGTACCTCGGGTTATGAACGCCTCTGCTAACGAACTTTTCGGGTTGCGACCAGCTCCGGCCGCAAAAATTTACCTCAGGTTATGAACCGGATCCGTGGCCATTTTCCGCTGTGACACGTGGTCCGCGGCCATTTTCCGCCCGTTCCACGTGGCCCGTGGCCATTTTCCCGCCCATGCCACATGGTCCGCGGCCATTTTCCACCCATGCCACATGGTCCGCGGCCATTTTCCGCCGTGACACGTGGTCTGCGGCCATTTTCCGCCCATTCCACGTGGTCCGCGGCCATTTTTCCGCCCTGCCACGTGGTCTGCGGCCATTTTCCGCCCGTTCCATGTGGTCCATGGCCATTTTTCCGCCCGTTCCACGTGGTCCACGGCCATTTTCCGCCTGTTCCACGTAGTCCGTGGCCATTTTTCCACCCTGCTGTGTGGTCCGTGGCCGTTTTTCCGCCCCTGCCGCGTGGTCCGCGGCCGTTTTTCCGCCCCTGATGCGTGGTCCGCGGACGCCGGAACGGATTAACAGTAATTACATTGAACCTTATGGGAAAATTTGCTTCGGGTTGCGACCAAATCGGGTTGCGACCAGAGTCACGGAACGGATTAAGATCGTAACCTGAGGTACCACTGTAGTTCCTTCTGATGTGTAACTGGAATCTACTTTTTTCTAGTTTTAACCCATTGGTTTCGGTTCTGCCCTCTTGGGCAGAACAAAAGGAATCTATTCCCTTATTTGTATCTGCCATTTAGCTTTCATCTACTTGTTGCAAGGTCAAGTAAGGGGGAAGTATGTGGAGTCGCCTAGAGCCGTTAGATTAAGCACCATACAAATGTGTGTAGACATAAATGTGTGTAAGTAAACAGGGAATTAACTTTCTTGTGGAATTATGAGGAATTATCAGGAATGGAGCCCATCCTTTCATTGGCAGGATAAGATAAAGGCATACTAAATTTAATTTAATTTAATTTTAATTTATGTTTAATTAAAGTTATATTAGATTAATTAAAACATATTAGTTAATATGATTGTGCCCAATTGAATAATATACGTTTACCTAATACATCTTTTCTTTCAGCTTAAAAATCAAACATTGGTGACAAATTTTAGAAGGGCTGCAGGTACCACCCCCAAGGCTTTGGGGCAGTGTTTCTCAACCTCAGCGACTTTAAGATGTTTGGACTTCAACACATTCAATTCCCTATGCTGGCTGGGGAATTCTGGGAGTTGAAGTATACACATCTTAAAGTTGCTGAGGTTGAGAAACACTGCTTTGGGGAGTGAGGGGTGATTCCAGAGTCCCTAGTTATGCAGCCCTGCTTTAAGGCTTAAATGGCTTAATATACCACATACATTTCTGTGAGCCATTAGACAAACGGAAGAGCAAATTTACCAAATCTTTATATAGAAGCTCAACACATCCGGTACTCATTTATAACTTGGATTATAGAGGATGAAAGCCAAAGCTACAAATGAACTTTTTTTTTGTAGCCAGGATCTATACTTATTTTGAAATCAGTCATGTGATCAGGGTTGTCATAACATCATGAGAGCAGATGGGACCAACATTTTTACTTATTTTGGGTGTGGTGGATTAAGGGATAAAATTGTGATTTAAGACTTGCAGAAGGTTACTCTTAAATTATTATGATTAATAGTAATCATAAATACTATTACCATTGTTGTTATATTCATTCAAGAAGCCCTCTTTGCTGATGACTGTGCGCTCCTGGCACACAAAGACAGCAATCTACAGTTGATGCTGAACAAATTCTCAGATGCTGCTATGCTCTTCAGCCTGATAATCAGCCTGAACAAGACAGAAGTACTTTACCAGCCCATGCCAAATAGCAACCCCATAGAACCAAAAATCACTGTTAATGACACCCAGCTGACAAATGTAAATGTAAAATTCAAATATATCTTAAGCAATGGGTCTTTGGACAAAGAAACTGACTCCAGGATCAGCAAGGCCAGCCAGGCACTGGGGCAGCTGGGTACTAGAGTGATCAATCAAGAAAACATCTGTGGCTATACAAAGCTGAAAGTCTACAGAGATGTGGTTATCCCTTCTCTCCTATATGGATGTGAGCCCTGGACTCTGTACCAAAGGCACATCAAACAACTGGAGAAATTTCACATGCAACCCTCTGCTCCATCCTCGACATTCCTTGGCAATACCGTGTCTCCAACCTGGAGGTCTTGGATCACATGGAGTCCAACAGCATTGAGTCCGTGATTATCAGAGGCCAGATTCAGTTGGTGGGACATGTCATCAGAATGGATGACCACTGTATGCCTTGCCAGTTGCTCTATAGTGTACTGGAGTCTGGGAAGAGACCTTGAGGTCGACCACACAAGCCCTACAAAGACGCTGTGAAAGAAACCCTATGCCCCTGTGACATCCAGCAAGGAAACTAGAAGCTGCAGCTGCTGACAGAACCCACTGGTGAGCCTTGTGCTATGAAGCCTCAACCAGCTTTGAAGACAGGCACCACCAAAAACTGACAGAAAACCATGAGTGGCGTCACAGAATAATACCCACAGTTACTACAACAATGGACTTCCAGTGCCCTCATTGTGCTAGACTCTGCACTTCCAGACTGGGACTGCAGAACCAGCTCTGTGTTCACAGATGAACTGCACAACATGTCTTCTTTGAACCCGTAGGACTACCATATGTTATAATAATGCCTCAAATGTAGATATAAATGTATGTAGATGTTCATCCTAATGAAATAATAAAGGAATTTTTCAACATCAAAAATGTAATATTGTAGAGGGAGCAGTTTAATCACTTTTGTTGAACTGGTTACTAGATCTCCAATTTCCTAAAGTTGTTCTCTGGAGCTGTGGTTTTAAGAGTTCAGATTACAACATTTCCCAGAAATTAACATTTTCCACAGTGTTCCCCCCCCCCCAGCCCCAAATTAGACTTTTTCAAATTGATTTCCTGCTTGATCATTTAAAGGCTCCTGGTTCTTTGTGAAATGTCACAAACCAGTCACCTTAAGGCAACTCATCTTAAAAAGTCCTCTGAATCAGCCCTCCAATATGGCTAAGTTCCCTTGCTTTCCACTGTATATCTGTTGTTATGCAGTAGTTTTTACACACAGGAGAATTCTTCCAGTTCAGTCTGTTTGTCTTCTATTCATATCCATACTCCTTCATGTGGGAAGCCTTTTCTTTTAAAAAATGATAAATATTTATGAAAGAAAATTCAGACTTTCAGTGAAGTGAGGACAGAAACAGACTCCTCCCTATATACAGAAAAGGTAGCAAAAGGCCATTAAAATGGTATGTTATACAGGCCAAAGCATATGAATTAAAAGGACACAAGAGAAGGGGAAAGTTGTTTGGTACCAATGTAATGTAATTTATGGAAGGTCACAATGCCAAAGCCTGATGTTTAAAAAATCTATTTGCTGCACAGAGGAAGTCTGACCTGTTCTCAAAAGCCCTCTGAGCCTTGGCCATGTGCCCACTAATAACAGAACATCAGGGTAGAGCTGTGATAGCCAGATTGTCTAGCGCTATACTCTAGTGGTCATGGTGACCTTAAGCATGAAACATTATATATTTTTATGTTCTTTTTCTTTCTTTTTTTCCATGCAGCAATTGTGTATTCAGCAACTCCAGTGTTTTGGCTGGTATTTTGCCCCAAAGCATGAAGACAGATCCTTGGCTTGTCCCCCATATTAAGCTGTACTGCCAAGCCCTCTGGCATGTCTACGCAGAATTAATGCTTAGATGCCATGTGAGAAGTATCTTTCATTACAGCCTGTGATTCAGACAGGCTGATAGAATGAATCTGCCCTCCCCCACCACAGGTAAACCGTGGTTGAACTTTCACTGGTGTATAGTCTTGCTTGATGAGACATGTTTTGAATTACATAAGATTAAATGATACCACTTTTTCCAGACAGCATTGGTGAGAAATCTACATGTAGCAGCAGGTTATATTTCAACTGTGAAAAAAAAAGCATCAGCTGAAAAATTCTGACAGAGCCCTTTCTTGGTTGTTGCTTTACTTTGAATCATTTTCAGGAATCACTTTTATAACAGTTTGAGAAAGATCCCAGTTTGATTTAGATACATTGCTGAGAAAATGGTCTGCAACGTAACTAGTGTTACAATATTTAAACTTTTCAAAATGAGGATATTCTAGAGAGGATGATGCATTTCTAGCAGTATATAACAAATCATACTATATCAAATATAATGCATAGCATATTTCTAGATCAATACACTGTAAGCATGTTGAAAGGTTAACAGTGGGTATACAACTTAAGTATCTCATATACTGTATTATTACGATATATTACTGTATAATTATGTATTATTCCATGAAATTAGAAACAGCAGTTGACAATATTTGGCATCATGAGAATAATCTGTTGCACACTGAAATCAAGAAGTACATTCAAATAATGAGAAAAACTGGAAATAACACTTATGTTATGGAATTGGACAAACTTCTAAATATATATTATGCATCTTCTATAGTCCAAAAATAATAAATAGTTTTCATAGGAAAGATACAATGAAAACATTACTAATTAAACATGGTGTTTGCCTCTTTCTTATGTTATAATATTGAAGAGTCTCCTACTAGCCTCTCTCTGCCAAGAGAAATTGGGAGGGAGATAATTTTCGATGATTTACTTTTTCCAGTGTAACTCGATCTGCTCAAAATCTGTTCCAAAGAATCCCCCAAGTTTCTAGAGCAGATAAAGCATTGGGGCTCCAAATATATTATATCTGAGACATATGTTGGTTAGTAAAAACATATACTTCTCATAACTATTATTCCTACAAAGGAGAATGGAACTAAACAAAAAATAGAAAATAAAAAGGCCTGCTCCATTTACTCTGGATTAGTTCTTATATATTTGCATGTATGTGAAAAAACCTTCTTGTGTCCTAACAAATTCAGTCTGTTTCTTGTGTATCCATGGGATGAAAGCACTGTTGCTAGGTGTGTATGTGTCTACTTGTTAAGTAAATACTACATTAAGTATTGTGCATGTGTCAAGTGGCACGTTATTCCAAATGCAAGATGACACAGGCATTTCACCATATCTGTCAGGCTTCCTAGTACGTGACACAGGCCATCTTGAACTGAATGTTTATTATAACATCAGAACTGAATCCCTTTTGCAATAGTTAGTTATTTCTGGCAGTTAAGGCTGATACCCCACCTTATATCCTCTTGAGCTTAATGCTGGCACCTTTCCATTCTGTGCTTTCCCACAGTCACTTTTAAGTGACAATTGCCACCTGTTTGCATTCTCTGCATTGCTCTCCAGGCAAATCAAGCTTATAATGTATATCCATCAAAAACACTGAGCTACAATCTATATTTTGGGTGCCGTAAGTGCCATCTGGACATGTGTCCATCTTGTAGCACATATAGCATGCAGGTACCAAGGGCTCTATTGTAGAAGAAAAGTAATCCTTGGCCTCATCCAGGTGCTTCCTCCACCAGAGAGAAAGTAGGCTTACTCCCAGACAATTTTATATATTAAAAAGTCCTGACTGGATGTAGATTTAAAAACCAAAAAAAAAGGGGGGGGGAGTGGGAACAAAGGTATACTAAGCTTTAAAATAGCCCCTTGTATAATGCACCTTAATATAGACTGTCAATAGTTACACTGTACTTTTTTAGAAAGAAAGAAATATCTATATTATGTTATTGCTTAAAATGAGTGTTTAACAATATTATTTACTTTCCAGTGAGTTGGTAGGCCTTTTTATACATCAGATTTATCTGTAAGGCAATGGAATAATCTCATTCCAAACACACTATGTACAGTATATATAATGGAATGCATTACATAGGTAACAGCTAGTTTGGAGTACTAGTTTAAAGGCACTGGACTACAAAGTGAGAGACTATGAGTTCTAGGCCTGCCTTAGGCATAAAGGCAGCTGGGTGACTCTGGAGCCAGTCATTCTCTCTCAACTCTAGGAAGGAGGCAATGGCAAGCCA
This sequence comes from Python bivittatus, assembly GCF_059951505.1. NCBI lineage: Eukaryota > Metazoa > Chordata > Lepidosauria > Squamata > Pythonidae > Python > Python bivittatus. Next base: position 19,594,409 of record NW_028277074.1, read on the forward strand.
CTTCCAAAGAAAGCTACCAAGAAAATTGCATGGACTTATCCATGTAATCACCAGGAACCAAGAATTCCTGGAAAGATGGATGGATGGATGGATGGATGGATGGATGGATGGATGGATGGGTGAGTGTGAGTGTATACACACCCACACACACACACACACACACACCTACACCCCCATACCCCCACACCACCACACACACATATACGTATACATACACACACACACACACGCATCCCTCTCTAAATAGTCAGAAGCCTTTCCTATCATGATAGTTCCTATTAGTTACATTGCAAATTTATGTCAACAAGTGCAGTTACAGGAACCTTGTCCTATGCACACCCACTGAACATGCATTGAATATTTTCTTAAAAAGTGGAAAGAGCACCATCCAGGTGAATCTCATTGACTCTAATAGCTAAGATTTAGGGATGCACTTCTACTGAAAATCAGTGAGATTTAAGCATGTTTAGCTTTGGCCAGCTTCCAATGTAATTGTGCAATTCCAACAAGTGGGTCATCAAAGCATTTGCAATGTCTGTCATCAATAAAGGATCACTTTCTACTTGGAACTGTTACTTCCTGACCAAAAAAAAGGGGGGGGGGAGTTGCCTCTGGGCATGGTAAAATCAACAACATTTATCTGCTCTCAGACACATATGTTAATGCCAGCAGGAGATTCCTACAACAGCTAATAATTCAAGAGATGGGCAACTCTGAGATGGATTCTTACCCACAGCCCAAGATTTCTCCTTCTTAATGATTCTTAAATTCTCCTTTGGTTTTTTTAATATAATAATCCTGCTATGATCTTTTTCCTCAAGAAAATAAATCAAAATTTACCCTTTATAATCCTAGATTTAGGAGTATGGATTTCACAGTTAGGTTCAGAATTTTAAAAATGCAATAAATAAAATATAACTGTATTTGTAATAAAACACATGTTCAATAAAATCAGGTATTGTTTGTGAAAGTTTCTTTACTTATTTCTGTAAAAGCTATACATGAAGATGTAAGAGAGAGTTGGCCTGGCTAGACAAGTGCCTATCCCTAGCTAAAGCAATGGCCAAATTTTCTTTTCTTACTCTCAGTGGAATTTTCCATCATATTCCTTCTCGAAAGCCAAACTGTGTCCTTCTAATTTCCTTAGTTCTACTTATAAACCAAGTGAAGATAGAATTCACAGAAGATTCTAATACAGAAGCTTAGCTATATAGGCTAATCAATAATGCAAACATGAATGCCTTGCTTTCACTTCTAATCCTCTCATCAAATGTTTATCCAAAATATTTCCTCAAGACCTTTGCCCCTCATTATGCTGGGACTCTGTCCCTAAATCATATTGCTTCACACTGGCCTTGATGTTGACATTGTATTCATATTTTTTTTAAAAAAAATCTCTGGCTATTCTCCTACATGTTCAAATCTTTCTTCTCAGTTTCCTGGTATTTCTTTTCCTTTGGTTGCTGCTGTTCCCTTATATCCCATCTTTCCTCTAAATCAGTTCTCAGATGATTGGAGGCATAACTCTGGATTCATCTGACAAATCCATGCAGTTTTGTAGGCAACAATTTTGGAAGTGGTTTGCCATCGCCTTCTTCCTAGGGCTAAGAGAGAATGACTGGCCCAAATCTGGCTTTTGTGCCTAAGACTGGACTAGAACTCAGGTTTCCCCCCTCCTAGTCCCACACCTTAGCCACTTGACCAACTGGCTCTCATTAATATCATATCATATCATGTAGTAATATATATTTCACCTTTCATTTAGGAGCCCCCCCTCCATTTTTCCTCATGATAACCCCTGTGAGGTAGGTCAAGCTGAGAGAAAGACAGTGACCCAAAGTCATTCAGTGAGCTTCTGTGGCTGAGGATGGAGTAGAACCTGGGTCTGTCTCTGCCCCTAATCCAACATCTTAACTTTGATACCACACAGGCTTTCACTGTGCTCTCCTTTTGCCCATCTGGTCTTTGGTTTTTGCTACATCTTCCCATTAGAAGACAATAATTATGTATTTGAACCTTTAAATTTTCAATTGATGCATTTCTACACATAACACAGTCTCATATGAAAGATTCTTGAACTAAATATTGTATCATATTATCAGCCTGATAACCATTAATCCTATAAATATCAACCCAAACTGAAATCTTTGCAAACATGTCTTAATTGTAACAAATATCTAGTTTCTATATTACTAGATTATAGATATGAATGAAGAACTGTGAATTGAAATGTATGAAAAATAATTCAAGAAGATATGTGGCATTCTCATAGAGAAGGTGCATAATTTTATAAACTCATTGCATATTACAGGGTTTCAATATACTGAAATAGTATTTTAAACATATGAAACATCATTTTAAAACACACAGACTCAGAACTGCATATAAATAACAGCATTCATACTTTGTCACACAGTCAATATCAATAATCTCCACAATGCTGATGATGGTGTTCTAAAAGCTGGAAATACAAATGATCTGCAAGCTCTAATAATGAATGTCAAGGAGCATAGTGATGAAAATGGGATTAAGATTAAATATAAAGAAGACCAAATCAACAGGTATAGCAATCAGCCTTAGAATTAATAATAAAAACATTAAAGAAGTGGATAACCTCTGTCTTTTAGAATCATCTATCAACAGTAAGGAAACTAACAATCAAGAATTATGCTGCAGAATAGCACTTGGTAGGGTAAAAATGAAGGCCTTGCAAAAGATACTCAAGTTCCATGATAGGTCCATACTTACAAAGATCAGAACTGGCAAGGATTCTCCTAGCGACACTCTATGGAAATGAAAGTTGGACTTTGAAGAAGGAGGATAGAAAAAGTATTGACGCTTTTGAATGTTGGTTTTGCAAAATAATCCTGTGAATAACATAGATAGAGAAGAAATCAAACAAATGGATCTTAGAACAAATCCATCCAGAGTTCTCATTCAAGGCATTAATGACCAAACTATCACATTATATGAGGAGACAGCTCCTTTGTATAGTCCCTAATGCTGAGAAATGTGGAAGAGAAGAGAAAAAGATGACAATTGCCAGCAAGATGGATGGATTCAATTATAGTGGCAATGGGTACACTATTGACCTGTAGGGCCAGGTTGGGGACCAGTTGTCCTAAAGAAGTTCTGTCTGTGTGGTTGTTCAAAGTCAACACCAACTTGATATCACATAATCATATGCCTTAAAAATATTTTAAAATATTTATTAATATTTTACTCCAGAGGTATATGTGTATATCTATGAACCAGTAAGAGTCCTTAATAGAATTGCAGCAAGATATAAATGTAATAAGTAAATACATTTGTGAAAAACTTTTAATTACATAGCATCTATAAATATAATTGAATCAATTTTCCTCTTCATTTTCTTTAATAAACCACAGTACAACATTTTGAGTCATGACAAAAAATGTCATTATAACAAAAATTATAACACAACTTAAATGTAAATATAATTTACATATAAGATAATAGAAATTTGTAAATGCAAATAAAAGTAAATGTAAGTATAATTCTTTTGTTTTCATTTTGTTTATAAGGGCCCCAACAATTATTTACATAGCACTGCCTATTTTTGTGATGTTGTGCAGAAAAGAAGTAGTAGATTTGCAATGAGAGTGATAGCACACAAAGGGGCAAAAATGACTCCCTTCTCTCCACATCCCATTTTTTTTTCTATTAAGCATTTGGAATAATAATCCTTTAATCTACATCCTTACTGTAAATAAATCTAACTGAGAAAGCCTATGCAGGGTTTTCTTTTCCACAAATAAGCCTCACTGTACTCAGTAATTGTTACTATGAGGTAATTGCTCCAGGATTGTAGCCTACATGCACATTTAAACTCATATCCTACTTGCATTTTGCTTCTAATTTATGTTCTCTCCTGGGTCAGATTATGAGAGTTAGCCATGTGTTCAGTAGCCTGAAAGTTGAACTAAAACTGGAGAGACCTAATGAAGCCATGAAATGCATAGGATGATTTTGAACTGTCCACTATCAAACCTATCTCACCAAATTACTGCAAAGAAAGACAGGAGGATGAAGAAGAAGCCTGTACCTCATCTTGAGCTTGTTGAAAGAAAGTTATAAATGTAAAGCATAAATAAATAATGTCATGAACACTAATGCCAGCAGCAACAACAACAAGACGTGTTGGATATAAGTACAGTCTCTCATTCTGATTTATTTGGAAGAGTAGCTGTGACAGTTTATTTTCATAAGTTTTAATGCACACTTTGTTTAAACATTACAGTTTTTAAATAAAGAGCAATCATATTTTATTATTTTAGTTCTACTTTCATCCTCTGCGGACCATAACACTTGCTCTTTTGCAAGATCAAAATAAAGAAAGCTAAACATGCTTGTTTAGAGGAAGTACTATTTCAAGCTAAGCAAATATACATTGTGAACACTGAAGACAGTTTGCCTTGTTTATCATTTCTGTAAATGCAGTAGAGAAATGTGGAGCCTGAAATGTGGGAAAAAAATAATAGATTGTTCTGCCACCTATTGGCATGTTCATGAAATCCTTTTGAAAATCACCGTGTTTTCACAAGTCAAGGTCCCAAAGGATCATTTGGATGTGTTTTCCAAAAGATGCACTTAACGGCTCTTCATGTATTCTTTTTTAATATTTGTTTGGAAATGTTTTGTTCTGTTTAAGAGCATATTTGCATCTCTCTCTCTCCTACTAGTCTTGTTTCTGCCAATCTTTGCACTGTAAAAATCCTGCAGACAGACAGTATTCTGCAGTTCTACTAATTTCTTTTCTTTTTGAAAGGGAAGAAAGAAATGGCATAAGTGGAACTCCCAGACATCATACGTGTGAACTATGTCCACATTGCTTGCTATCATCGCCTCTCCCTTTCTTCTCAGTTCTGCCTATCCCCAATCTGCTCATTCTATTTATTTAAATTAAAACTTTATGCTACAATTTATCCTGGAAAGTTCTACATACACATGAATCATCATCATCATCATCATCATCATCACCATCATCATCATCATCACCACCACCACCACCATCACCATTCGTTCCTGTTCTCTAACAGTTCCATTCACCAATGTCATGCAATTGCATTATAACAAAGAAGGTAAAGACTGAGCAGAACACCCACTTCATTTCAGAAGCATTTAGACACCAACAGAACTTCTGAAAGTAGCACACAAAGACGTGACTGTTTCTCCTTAAAGGCACTTCTGCCAGAGCAAAGGCAAATAATGAAATGATAAAGACACTGGATTTGGAAACATGACCCCAAATGACCCTCCTTTTCTGTACCTCCTTATGCCACACTTTCATGCTGGGGAATAAGAAATGAGTTATTTTTAGCAATCTGATTTTAAAAATAAAAATAAAGAAAACTATAACATTTGCAATACTTTGAGCTTGCCACTCTGTGTCCAAAGACAATAGTAAGCTACATTGAGTGCTTCTACAATGTACAAAGGCTTCTAAAGGCAATAATGCAGCAAATGTGATTTTGCTTTTAGATTCAGAAAGTGAGATAAGTGGTTTAGTACTCCTTTAAACTCATGGCCATTAAATGCATTTTAGCCATCCCAGTACTCTATTGTTTGTGGACTGCTCACCTGACCAATGTCATCCAAGACTACCTCTCCAAGCACTCTGAACTGTGCTAATTGATCTCTTAATTGGCTCAGTCAACACAGCAGACTCCATCGCACAACAAGCACTAATTGCTACAAGCTTGCTTTTGAAATGTTAAGTACCTTGAAGAACAAGCTTCCTGCACTGACTCTGCATTGTAGGTTTGAGGAGGCAGATTAATATGGGGGCTTTTATCTCAGAACACTGTCCTGCTTTCTTTCCCACATTCATTCTTTCTTCCACACTACCTACATATTTCTAGAATTTTTTTGTAGAAGTATGAAACTATCATAAGTGGGTTTGATTTTTTAAAAAATTGTATGCTGCGGGTAAATTTAGGCATCCATTACTGATGATGGTGGTGATGGTGATGATAATGATTTTACCTCTTCATTCTAAATTTATACTTAAATTAATGTTTTTATAGGTAGGCACTCCCATTCTCTCATAGTAAGTCAATTCAGTTAAATTTTTCATCAGTAATTTTGAAGTTCTGCCAAAAGCAGACAAATGGCCTAGTTTGAAACATAAATGAGTCGAAAAGGTAAATTACAATCATTTAGTTTTTATAATGTAACTAAAACCATTAAATGAGGACAGCTTAATGGTATTTTTACTGTGACAGATCTGAATGTTAACCTGATAGACTCTGTTCCTCACCTAAGATATTATCAAAATAGCCAGTTTAATGGCAGTAGATGGCAAATATTTTTAAGTGTTTTTTTTTCCCTGGTTGCAGTTTGGCAGGAGGATCAGTAAAAAGAGAACACTGGCTAGTAGTAAATTTAACCTGTCTTCTATAGAGAAGGTCCAAATTTAGTGAATGTTACAGTACTGTGCTGGCAGAGACCTGTGATAACCATGACCTATTGCATACGTCTTCACTTCCAAGGTGCTTCTAAGGGCACTCTGAAACCCTCTATTTATATGGCAGTTTGCTTCAGAAGGGTTGGTTCTGAGTAGGGCTGTTCTGTTCTATCTTTGGAACAGGCTCTCAGGCCTGTAGTCAATATTGTTTGGTTGGACAGGAATGTCTGAATATGGTGTAAAAATCTGCATGTGGTCATGACTGTGGAGAAATTCAGAATTGCAATTTTCTGCCTAATTTGGGGGTGGTGAATCAAAAAGCAGGAAAGTGCATTCTCTAAAACTCTGAAAAAGAAAGTTCTTCTGAGAAAGTTTGGATTTATTAAAATGGAATGAAACTGCATTATCAATTTATACCAGGGATCAGAAATATGGGGCTTATGAGGGCCAAAACAACAGTGATACCCCAGATGCCATTTAAGACTCCCTGAAATACCCCAGATATTTAGCAACTATGTCATTGCATAATATTGTGTGATGGCTTCGGAGGCATGAAAAAGTTGTCCACACATGGCTTTGACTGGTAAATGAATGAAGCAATTGCCAAGGAAGAAGACTGAAAGGAGTAGGGGCTAGCCCATTATCTCCTTTATCAATATTAAAATATATTGGACTGGATCTCAGTTTTACTTAAAATTATCTATCCCATTTGCTAGTTGTAAAAGTAAGCAGTGGGAAAATCACAGTAAAATTCTATTAAAAACTGATGCATGACTATTCTACTAAATTTACCAGGCTTTGAAAGGTGGGTTCCAGGCCCAGCTCACACTAGAGTTTATTACCTATAAAGCTAAAAACTATTAAGCAATGGACGAGTTGTAGGTGCACCATCACTGGAGGTTTTCAAGAAAAGACTGGACAGCTATTTGTCTGGGATGGTCTGAGGATTCCAGCCCTGGGCAAGGTTTGGACTAGAAGACCTCCAAGATCCCTTCTAACCTTATGATTTTTTGATAAAGCCTTATACAGAATGGCACTGGGATATATCAGGTTCCGCCTTACTAAATATGATTCTTCCCATTCAAACTGAACATCTAGAAGGTCCTGCCAAAGGTCCTATGAGAAGTCAAGGAGTTGATCCAGAAGGCAGTAGTAGCCTCCACACTTTGGAACACACTGCCCTGAGAGATACACTTGGCCCTACTGTGCTGTCTTCTGGAAGGTCCTTAAAGTTATTTTGTTTCAATGGGTTTTCAGACCTTAGGATGATTGGTAGGTAGCCATCTGTTATTTTTTGTTTTTAAATTATTTGAGGTATTTTGAATTTTGGTTTTGTCTTCCATACACTACTAATTTCAGTTGGGGTGGAATACAAATATTGTAAAACAAGCAAACAATCAGACAGGTAAAAGGATGCTTATGGATAGTTACTTCTCCCAAAGGCCCCTCAAGCCTTAGGTGAGTCTATGAAGCTGAACTGAAAGTGTTGTGGCCATTATGTGAATTGCACTGGGACAAACTGAGGGATGTATAACATGTTTTAAATATTTCAGCCATTCTGTATTCTGTGTTCAAAATAAAACACAGGTTTTTGGGTGTTTTTGTTTTGATAACAAAAAAAATGTCCATTTTCAATGCTCTTTTAGATGTCAGAATATTGTCTTGCTTCTTGCAATTAAGTGCTGTTTTTGTTTTTGTTCTTTTTAAATCCTGTCTGGACCAGTACAGCCAGAGGGATCAGTCATATCTCTGATGCTATGTATGCTGTTATAAGGGTAGCGATTTAGAACAAAGCAACAAGTATTTGAGAAGCACATGGCACAGTGTGGGAGCCATTTTGGTTCTGACCATAGCTGGAGAAAGAGCTACAGGGGAAACTGTTGCAAGGAACTTATGGATTTTGGGATTCAGTGCTGATGATTCTGCTACTGTGAAAACTAGTGATGGCTGGTGAGTTCTCGAAAAGTTCTCTGTGAGAATAACTTCCTTTAGTTTAGTTGGCAGAATGAATAATGGCTCTCTTGGAGCTTTTGACCTGGGTACATTTGAAAAAGCAGTAACTGGTTGGTAGCCTTGCTTAGACTATGGTATTTCCTTATATTTTTGTTCATGGATATTTCCAAATACATGCAAAAATGCTAGTTGATTTGATGTGTGGACTCTTTTCATGCTGCTGCTGTGGACTATTGGTGCAATTCATGCTAATTTTACTGCAAAGGCATGTTTGAACCTTCTTATTGGTTTGACCTGCTTGCTGTGTTTGTCTATCTCTTTAGCAGTTCAAGTGTTAACCGAAGACTTGTTTTGCTGAGCGAAGGTGTGTGCATGACTCATTATTATTTCAGAATGTTTTAAGATGTGTAAATACTGTCAGCTAGTGGGGGTGGGGGGTGGATACCTGTGTGTATATTTCCCACACGTATTGTCCTTCTTTCTTTCTTCTGATATTCTCATCTCACCAGGCTGGAACTGAAATTCTTTTTGTGAAAATTTCACGGAAAAGAAAGTGAGTAATATTTGTAAAACTTGAGGCTAAATTTGCAAAGTCAATACTGAGTAGAGGAATAGTGACTATGTTCCTCACTGTCTGCAAAGTTAGGTTCAGATTAAGAGGCTTAGTCTCAAACACTTTTTAAAAAAACCCATTTATGTGAAAGGGCTGATTAGAACATTATTTTCGGCCATAAGATACTCCTATCCTGGAAAAAGAGGCAATTGGTTTGAAAAGGGTATGTAATAGATTAGGTCCTAGGTTTGCATACTAGAAGTAGCAGTAGCAACAGCAGCAACAACTACCACCTAATCTCTCCACACATTCCTTTCAATTAGCATAACCTCCGGGCAAACGAAGGCTATGTGAGTTCAAGGAAGGCATCCCAGGAAGAAACAAATTGCTTTTTTTAAAGATTTTTTTTAAAATCGCACCTTTATTATTTTTATAAGTAACTCAAGGCGGTGAACATACCTAATACTCCTTCCTCCTCCTATTTTCCCCACAACAACCCTGTAAGGTGATTTGGGTTGAGAGAGAGGGACTGGCCCAAAGTCACCCAGCCGGCTTTGATGCCCAAGGCGGGACTAGAACTTACAGTCTCCTGCTTTCTAACCTGATGCCTTAACCACTAGACCAAACTGGCTTTTTTCAATGAGAATTTTAAAAAATGTTTTAAAGCAATCTCTTTTGCTAATTTTCTACAACATGGTCAATGGGTGATAGTCAGCTTGAGCTTCTATCCCATTCTTGTGGCTCTGAAAAAGAAATGAGCAAGAGGAAGCTTGTTCTAAGTTCCCCCTTGTTTCCTGTGACTGAAACACTTGAACTTTTTTGAGTTTTGTTCTAATGAAATGCAGCCAACACTAAATGTTCCAACAGAACATAGCTATTTATTTTATTATTACTCTGAGATTGAAACAGAATGCAGTCTTAACTGTGTGCTCCATCGTAGACTCATTTTCACATAACTACAAGTTGTAGCAGCTTTGATATATGGTATTCAATGTTTTCTTCTACAAACAGTAAAAGCTACACAATATACCTGAACTGGGTAACCTGCACCTCTTGACCTAATTACATGCATCCCTCTGTCAAATTTTTAAATCCCTCTGAGATCAGCTCAGAATTCTGGTTAGAGTGATCTCTAGTTCAGTTTGCTGTAGGGCCCTTAACTGTTTATTCCTAGGAATATGTCACAAAAATCAATGGGTGTACATAAAGGAATATTTGAAGCCCCTATTCACTCATGAGCTTACGAGTAGAAAGTTTATATGCATTTTTTTCCACAGGCAGCCATAGTTACATGAATTGGTTTTTATGTTGTTACTCTGGTCTATCATCAAGTGGTCTTGCAACACGTGAAAACAGCTGCTCCATATCTTGGCAGCTGAGATCTTTTAGACTGACATTTGTTAATATTTTCTTAAATCTTCTAATGTTTCCAGTTAATTATATGGCTAATGGACATTCAATATTTGTTTAGCTCCCCCACCCTCTACTTGTTGACCTATGCTGCGTGTAAAGTATTTCCAGCAAATATAACCTGTGATTTTCCTTTGATTGATGTTATTAATTGCATTGACTGACACAATCCTTGGAAGAGTGGGAATTATTTCACAGAATGTGTACTGTATGGTTTTTGACCTTATTGTTCGTACGTTTTATTTAAACCTGAGCTAAGTTCACAAAGGTAACTATTGTGAGCTATCAGGAAATGACAGACTAAATTTTGTGGCTTTTATTTGTTTATCTGTTCCCAAGTGCTATAGCAGTTGAAATAGGCAGACTATATAGAAGCAAACTCTACATTTCTCCTTTTCACTTTCACACCTCTGACATTCATGCAACAGATATGTTACTTAGTAACAGGTTCGATTTAAAAAAAAAATGAGGTAGATCCCATGCAAATGATCTAACAAAACAAGTATTATAAAATGTAACTTTATTTTGGCTCCCAAAATAACATCCTAAATCCATGAGTTGTTTTGTACATGCAGACCTTACTTCAGGACAAGAGGTGACATATTTTGATCTATAGCAGGGATCAGTATCATGCTATCAATGTATATCAGGTATCCCATCGTTCCTGAAAAATAAGGCAACTCAAATGAAGAGAAGAGAAATTTTCTGGAATTTAGCCATTTTTATGGGATCTTGTAGGAGAATTCGGAAATCTCAAGAGAGGGGCTTTCAGCATTCACACATAAGATCTTGATTGCTGAAATCTTCTGAGATTGAGTGATTTCCCAAGATTTCAAGCAAAGTATAAATCTGTATATAGAAGCTCTAGAACTGGGAAGACTGGTAATGCTGATATAGGTACCTGAATGCTGACATGTTTTCCATGATTGTTTTTTCTCCACATTGAGTTGCTGAAAGAAAATGTTAGGAACTTTAGAGCACGCTATCTACTCACACCATTCCATAAGCAGCCGTCTCAGGTCCTGTTGTTACATAATGCAGTACAGTGTTGCATTTGGGTAACATGTATGGATATCTGATATACTGTATTGTTGTTTAAGCAAAATAAAATTCAGTCCTAAGAATATAAGTACTGTCCAGTCCCCTTTTAAAACCATCCAAACTGACTGTACTACCACAAACATTGACACTGACTTCTGAAATTTACCTATTTACAGTGTCAAAAAGAATTTACTTCTGTTAAGGAAGGAAATTATCTCCATATAATTTTTATTCTCCAAGTCTTTGGAGAGGTTATTTTGCCAATTTGTAAAAGTATATTGCCAATGGAGTTATACATATGATTATGCCAATACTGAATTTTAATTTAAAGAGAAACCAGATGATGATGATTAATAGCAATATGTACATTTCAGGAACATGGCAACATATACAAAACAGAGTTGTATTGGCTCCAGTTCCAGACTTATTTTCAAAAATTCTGTCATACCTACATGTAGAAGAAAGAGACAAATAAGTCAAAATTTCATTAAATATTAAGAGTAGTGGGATTGAAAGAAGTCAAGTCAGGAACATTGATTTTTGGTTTGTTTGGATATAATTTTGTTATGCAAAAGTTTATTTTGTTAGAATATAGCACTCTCCCAACCCATTCTGCCATTTCTTTTCATAGATTTTTTAGATATATAATAAGATGCTAGCTAACCTCAGCAAGAGGAAACATCAAGAGAGTAGCTGATCACAAACTCTCACTAGTAGAAACACATAGGTGAAGAAGAGAAACTTTGAAAAAAAAAACAAGCAATTATTTCTTATATGGAGAACTAGGTTGAAGAAGCAGTGAAGTAAACAAGCTGTAATGTGGTGTTGGACTCAAAAGAGAAGAAGATAAAACACACACAAAACAAAGAGGAAGAAGAACTGGTCTTCCTCAGCAAACATCGTCACCTGATCCAGTTTCTGAGCATATCGACACTTACCAATTAAACTGGTCCTACCCTGTAGGAGGCAGTATTCATGCTGTCTGTCTTAAGAAGATCCTGTCTGCTCTAAGGCACTTTGGCAACAGCTTGCAAGGGATTCTGAACAGCAGGCTATCCCTTCTTTTCACTGGACAATTTTCCAGCTGCTATGCCTTCCCAGCTTTTTCTTCCAGGAAAGCAATTGCCAATCTCTTTCCTGTGGGTGGCACTTCCTAGACATTTACACCTCTGTCTGTGTCTATGTGTGTGTTTGGGCTACATAGAAGATGAAGGTGAAATCCTTATACCACATGTGACTGGACAAATTAAGGGGAAAAAAATCACAAGGAAAGTAAGAAGCTCAGGGAAAGAAAAATAGCAATTTTTAAAAATGTGCTGGGTTTAAAAAAAAACCAACCTTTTGTTTACAAAGGCAGAGCTTTAGCCAGTGTGCTATTACAGCATTCACAGTAAGTACTTGAAGATGTATTAGTGGCTACAGTAACCACTAACTCAACTGAAGAAGTTTCTGTCTCTGCAAAGTAGCCAAGGGATTAGTCTATAATAAACTGGGCAGAAATGGGCAGACATTTCTGAGATGACATAACATGGGAAACTGTACTTCAGAAGTAGAGCATAAAAATGTGTCCTGAGATTGTTTTGACATTGAGTGGGTATCAGTAGAGGGCAATGTTATCAGTTATTATCCTCCAGGAATGGTTGCAGATCCATTCTAGTGATGTGGCAACTGGGTACTGCAGAAAAGCCTTCTGAGAGATTGAGAAAGCACTAAGTGACTTTGCGATGGATGGTGAGAACTTAACATCAGCCTACAGATTGAATCTTCCAACAAAATCTTGACATACTTTCCCCTATCCTGCTGTCCCCTTTCCCTCCCCCCTTCTCTCCCCCCTCACCTTTTGGATTACTTCAATCACATACCAATTCTTAGATGCTAAATTTTGTAATCTTTTAAGTAGCTAAGTAAAGAAACAAGGAGAATAAGATCTGTTGTGATTCTCAAAGCTTGTGCATATAGTCAATATCTTCTTAGTCAAAGAATAGAAAGGGGTGTAATTTGAATGTTTGTGGCATGGCCACAAATCAGAATGGAATCTGATTGTGTGAAAAATACAATAAATGCAAGACATTCAGCAGAGAAATCCTTGGAATGTGTAGCTGACTGATGGACCTCAGTAGTTAAACGTGGGAAAACCCCAAGGGGTATTCCCAGAATAATGGATTGACTGACAAATCTACTGTAAATGTGGGATAAATTGAAAGTGATTCCTAGATGTCAGGGGCGGCAATTCCACAATGGATGTAGAAGACCCAGACAGGTCATCTTTTGTAGCATAGGTTTCACTTTTGTAACATAGGTTTCACTTACAAATCCTTAGTAAATGCAGAATAAGTGAAAAGAGATTCCTGTAGGGTCAGTTCAATTAATAAATCTACAGTAACTTAAGTGAGTGGAAAGAAAAGACAGCATAAAGGTACACCTGACACTCAAATTGTATACCATGGGGTCTAGCTAAGGCAGGAATCAATGGGCAAATGCCTTCTCACTTATACATTTAAAGGAGGAGCCTGAGTCCACTCCATCCAAAACAGTGAATTTTACATGTTCGAAGGAAGTCTTCATACTTACTGTGTTGAAGCTCCACAACTTCAGGTATGGTCAAACTTTAGAGGGAGTCTCTTCACTACTCCTAAGGTCCCCAAACCATGAACAGCAAGTTTAGCAAATTCCCTCTCACCTTAAATTAACTTATAGCAACCTATATCATTTAAACTTTTCTTCATCCTCAGGTGTAATATACAGTGAAAGGCAGAGAAATGGTGTGTCTTTTTTGTAGCCTGCAAAAACGACTGATAAACATTCCTACCTCAAGAGCAGGATGGTGAATGCCAAAGTTCTACAAAAAAGGGCCAGAAATTGAAAGGCAAGAATTTACAAGTTCAAACTCCAGCCTCCATTTGTTTGTATGTGGATATATTACTTATGCTTGCCACTCCCACTCCATTTTCAAGGGCAGTACAATACTAATTCTACACAATTGCCTGCACGACTATGAGAGGAGGGCATATTTAATCAGAATGCAAGAAGGATGTAAGGATGCAGGACCAAACAAATCAAAGGCCTAGAATGGGGAGATCTTATCTTTATTACTCGTAGCCTGAGCAATAGCCAAAGATCTTCTGGTGAATGAGCCAAATGTATTGTGGAACTGTGACAGAAAGGCATGATAGGACTTGATATGGATAGGAATGATAGTAGTTTAATTCATTTTTAATTCATACTTGTTTAATTCTTTATGTAAAATGGATACTTGCTTAAACAACTTGTAGCAACAGGGAGTTGGATGGAATGAAATGCAGACTTGCGTATAACATATAAGAACAAAACATTTATACTTTAGATAAATTAGCACCTGAATCTTTGCTGCATGTGGCCAAGAAAACTTGTCATATCTGACTTTTCGAAGCCCCTTAAGATACCCCTTGGTAGGCATATATAAATATCTATTTGTGTTTTCAATACTTTATACGCTACACCATGTTTTCCTATGTCAAAAACCTAGGATTTTGGTCATTTGAAGACTATGCATGACGCAAACATTAGCTAGAGTACAGCATGAAATATTGTCTATGAATTCCAATAAGTGTTGTCTCTGAAGAGGACTTCTCAGAATTGTGGGACTCTTTATGGGTATTTTAGCAGAGATGATGCTTGTAAGTAATCTCATTCTAAAGTACTTCATTTTCAAGAATACACTTACATCACTAATTGTTTCCACAGAAAGTGGTGTTTTAATGCTGCAAGTTTCCGTCTTGCTTCCCCTCCCTTTCCCTCTGCCTCACTTGAGGGCTTCTGTTTCATTCAAAAGAATTTCCTTCTTTTTAGGTTAAGTTTAAGAATTTATTTTAATTGCCACAGCTGCCATTTTTCAAGATGTGATTTCAAGAAAGAATGATACAAACTTTCACCACATAATTTTCTGATTATCAAATACTGGTTTTCCTGAAATACTTGTCAATTCATCTTTTTGTTTGTTTGTTTGTTTGTTTGTTTCACATAAACATTCGTTTTCTAAATTATGCATTCTACTGTCTTTGAGTAAAACTTTGGGAATTATACCCTAGCAGTGTGTAAAACTAACACAAAGGGGGAGGTGAAGCAGTGGTACAAGCTTCAGAGAGCAGTATCCAGAGAAAGGCTTTGAAACAGAGTAAGGACTGCATAGGCACACGCCCCCATGAATGGGAAATTCCTCTGAGAAACTGGCTCTTTTATATTAAGAGGCTGATCCTCTACAGTCCCAACAGGCCAGCGCAAGTAACGAACAAAACAAGAGCTGAAATTGATCAAAAATGTCTGAAGGTCTAGGTTCCAGATCAAAAGACTGCTGCTTTGAAACTCTTCAGGAAGACGCTGGAGGCTCAAGAACAAAATGAAACTTCAGGTGAGTTAAAGCTTTCTATTCTTAATTAATCCATGGGAGTCTATGGTGACCTCAGGCATCAATGAGGCTTCAGATCTGGAGTGTAAAGGATACTATCTGCTGTCACGGTTAGGTAATACGTAAGGTTGTCTTAATTAACCAAAACCATTAATGAAAACCATTCCATTCAGCAGCCACACAAAATCTTATTTTGGTAGCCATCATATCTGTTTGCTTTGATATATTAATTTCTTAGCCAAGGTCCCCTGCCAAACCCTGAAAACCTAGTGATGAAGAATGTAGTATTTAAGCAAACCTTTTCACTGGTTGTATCCTACTTCTCTTTGTTATATATATGTTATATAGCAGGGTTCCTCAACCTTGGCAACTTTAAGACGGGTGGACTTCAACTCCCAGAAGTCCACCCATCTTAAAGTTGCCAAGGTTGAGGAACCCTGTTATATAGGACAGCCTTTTCTTGGTCCAATGTAACATTTCTGTTGTGGCAGTTTCCCTCTCCTTGTCTCCAAGAACCACCTACTTATTTGTGTATTTTCACACTCAAACAGAATGTCTAGACAGAATGTCTAGTAAAAAGTAGTCATTAAAAGTATGTGAAAAAAAATCAGTAAACAAAGTGCCATACTTTTTGACATACAGTAAATTAAAATGATTAGAGATGACCTATAAAATGAGTAGATGTTGCTCATTTTTATCAGTAGGAAACAGAATTCAGTGAAAGGTGAAATTGTATTGCACTTGGATATAAGAAAACCTCTTTGGGCCAAGACAGCACAGAGCAAAATAAATACATTCATCTGTTTTAGAAGTATTGCAAATGTAAACAGAAAAGATAAATTCAAATAATTTATTGTCATGCATCAATTTTTGATGTGTAAAATTACTATAGACTGGTTGATTTTTTGAAATGCACAGTAAAAGAATTGCCAAAGTTTAAACTATCTAATAAGAACTAATTCCAGCATTCTGAGCTGCTCAGTTGAGCCATTCAGAGTGTACATATAGCTGCGTGCACTTTTTAGTTCTGTACAGCCTCACAATTCACTCTTGGATTTTGGTTTGGTTATTCATAGTTCACACACTGGGTCTTGCCAGAAATCTTGAAAATCTAAAACCTCTTATTCATAATTCATTTAGCTCCTAAATGAAATGGACAAATCTTGCATATTTTGCTTTTCATAACATAACAACTTTTCAGGTGTAAAGAGGTTTTCTCATATTTCCACATCAATATTTCCACTTTTGTATATTTCTGTTTAAAGTCCTCGCAAAAAATTTACAGGTAGTCCCTGGATCAAGAAGGCCCAGGTTATAGATGACCCATAATTAAGAATGGAGCCTATTGTAGCAAAATTTGAGTTAAATACACAATGATTCAGGTTAAATATACAATGGTTCACGTTCATTGCACAATACTACTTCTACAGTATTATACAATAATACTGTTCCAGCCTATGTGCAAATTCGACTTAAGGACAGACCTTGGGAATGGAACTTGTTTTTAAACTGGGGAGTACCTGTACGTCTTTTTGGCATGTTTTTTAACATATGAACATTGGTATGCCAATGTATCTTTTTGATATATGCATTTTTCCAGGAAAATTTTTTAATATACATCTATTTAGTTTACTATATTAGCCTCATGTAAATACTTTTACTTAACTACTATATACTTTTTTGTGCACAGTTTCTTCAAATGTTTGCACAGAATTTAATAGGTCCTTCACAAAATATGGAAAAGTGAAAGAACAATAACAACAATACCACTTTACATATTAGTCTAGGAAGCATGGATTATGTTGGTTCATCTAAAAATATATTTGTCCAAAGATTCAATGTAGGTTTCCCATTTTTTTAAAAAAGCAATCCCATGGGGAAAATGCATACACTAGAGCAAGATATTTCCAGTCATGAACAACTGCATATATAGTATATTTTGATTGGTTCATTATAAAGCTGTTTGTCTAGAGGAAGCAACTCACATAAATTATTTTAATGTATTTAGGAAAAGTGTGGGGAAAAAGGTAATTCAACTATTATAGCCTGCACTGATAAATGAACTTTAGGCAGCAGCTTACAACATTGTCCTCAAACTGTAGTAGAGGGCAGAGAAATAAATACTGTGATTGTTTGAAGTTTTTTTAGCCAGGAAATGATGACTTTGTGACCTCTCAAGTGCCCTGTCTGCTGACCTCTGAGGATATTTAGCCAGCAGTTAACATCTGTGGTCCCATCAGTAGCAGTGAAATAAAAGGTACTTAATGCAAGGCAGCTCTTTCACAAGGTTAGAGAGAATCAATAGGTGATGTGTTTAATGTGGTATCACTATCAGGTCTCATCTCACTTTTAAAACTGAAATATCCACAGTGGGACATCATTGTAGTCACTCAGCAGAGAGATCTTTAGCATAGCAATACTCTTTCACCTAGGACTGAGAACTCTAAAGATTGGCCGAGGGATAAATCTTCCAATATAGAATAAATAGCTACTGCTGAATTAATTAATAAGTGGGGAGACTTTCCTAGCAATTTTTATTCAGGGCCCTTTTCTTTCCCCAAGCTCAATTGTCTTAGAATATAGTTAAATGCATTCGCTTTTTGAAGAACAATCCTTCACTGGAAGAAAAAGAAATTGGGATGAAAGGGCTTTACCCTTTAAAAAAAGTCAGCTTATTATTATTTCTGATTTTGATCATCTTCCAATTGGAGATAAAATGTAGGATTTGAAATATTATGTGGTGGTTCCTGTTATAGCAATATTTTGATCTGAAATTCACGGGATGTTCAAGATTATGTCTATGCATATTTAGAAAATGATTCCAGAGTTGTGGTTCAAAACATTTGAGAACAAGAGGGTGGCACCTCACAGGTGTATCTTTTTTTCAAGCCTGAAAAAAAATGTAGCTGCTCTAAGCAGGTGCTGCACTCACAGATTTTGAAGCATCTCTTCCCAGTCATTTTCAGAGTGTGACCAGACTTAGTCAAGATAACTTTAGAACAATTGCTATTCATCAAGGATGCCCATATTTTTCTTAGTTCCATCCCCAGGACTTAGAATTTATCAAGAAATAACTCATCATGCACTGGAGAGTAGCCAGAAGGATTACTACACAACATTGGAAGAATTAATCTCTACCTGATTTACAGCAGTTCATTGTCAATGTATTGTCTAGTGATGTTTGAACTACAGTTGCCTTCCTTTTCTTTTTAATTTTTTTTTTTCCAAAACAGGCTCACAAGGAGGACATGACAGTAATAGCCATCTTCCACTGTTGTACTCTAGCAAGTAGCATTTAAGATATGTTTAGACTTAGGTAGTTGTATAAGTCATTGAACCATTGATAACTTCTAATTTAGATGGTTTTAAAACGACTGTCAACACATCTAATGGTACTAAATTCCACAGTTTGACTATGGACAATGTAAAGAAATATTTCCCTTTTTTCATCCTTATATATCTTTGGCAATCCCAGGAGCTCCACACAGGGATTTGAATGAATGGAAGAATAATTTAACTGATTTTATTCCATAGAACAGTTGATGCTTACACAGTGCAAATGAAAATCCATCATGGATGCACTAGCAACCCTCTTTTCCTCTCCTTGATTGGTGTCTCTGTGTTTCAGATGTCACTTCAATCTCATATTTCCTTACAGCAAAGTGTTCATTGAGTTTTCCTTACTGCCTTGAAGCAACCCTCCAATGACTAATTGCTTGGATTGAGACTGCACATCAACAAGTATTTTAACATTTTCAAGACTCTGGGATGGGGCCTATATTTTCTGTACTGAATCCCAATGTTATGCCTACCTATCTATGCTCATGATAGATACCAAAATTAATAAAGAATATGTGCAGAGAGTATGCATTCACTCATACTTCGGATGTGTATACAATGGAGAAACAAATGTGAACATCTGATTCAGAAATCCCCAAGAAGCCAGAGAAGAGGCAGAGAAGCCAGTTAAAAAGGAACCATTCCTTCTGGAATGACAGAAGGAATTTTCTTACATTTTTACCTATCTTCCCACTAGCTTGTTCACATTTCCCACCAGATTACCTCCATTTGAAAGGAATGCATCATTATTTTGGCAATGTTAGTTTGTTAACAGCAACAGATCCTTTACTAATCCTACGATTTGGCTCCATTCATCAGTCTCTCACCTGCAATCTCTTAATCTTTCACTGTGGCTTTCGATGAGGCTTTGGAGTCGTGTTTGGCTTTTACAGGTGAAGTGGAATCCTGAAGGTGATAATTACTTCCTCAGTACTTTCTTTGCGGGTTATGAGATAAGCTCTTTAACCTAAGAAAACAAACCTGTTAGCTGAAGTGCAAGTAGAGGTCAACTAAGCTGCCATCACACTATGAGAAACCTTATATAATCAAGCTGACACAATCATACTGTTTCATAAATATTGATAAGCTAATCATAGCAACTAGCATGGAAATATTCCCAAAAGGTTCTTGCCATTTAAAACAGAATTGCATAGTGGTAAATAAATAAGTTCTTTTATTTCGGTCAATGACCAGCTAACACAATAACCAGACAAAAACAAGAACAGGGCAAAGAACAAATACAAAGGGGAGAATTCCAGATCCATGTCAGCTATTGAACAACATTCAGATATACTGTAATACAGTTGTAAAATATTATTCTTCAGGTTACAACTCAGAGATAAAACTAATATATTAAGCCTGTCAACAAAGAGGGAACAAATTATTACTCTGTTATAGGGCTAATAAAATTGATTAGAGCAGTTTTAATGGAGGAAAAGAATTTGATTCAGTACACTGTTGATGGCAAATATAGTGATAGCAGATAAAAGAGATTTTTCAGTGTGTTTGCACATATCCAAGCCCGCTATTATCTGTGAATTTTGATTGCCTTCATGCAAAATTTATGCATTTTATGTAATGAATGGTTTCCTGTCAGGTAAGAAAAAATCCACAAGGAGGCTTTCGTTTTGGTCTATGTAGTATGGTAGTAGGGGGGAAATGAAAGTTTGGTGACTGTCCTGTTAATACGGATAGCAGAGCAGCACATGTGTGTGAGTTTCAATGCCTCCTGTATGGCAGGGACAAATACTCTGACACATGAGGATATTAGTAAATCTCCCATTAAGCACAGAAGAAGGGAACACCTCATGCTTAGCTCTGAAAAAAGCTCTTTGTTGAGCAGGAGAAATTAGAGTTGTTAGATAGCTGCCCAATTGCCATCTAGGGTACATTATACAGTTTAAATTGCATAGTAACATTGTTTTCCTTCTTGGAATAGGCTGATTGTTTTTTTCATAGAGTTTGCTTTTCTTTTAGGATGTATGAAAACTCTGTAAATTCCTCCATCTTTTGCTTTTGGTGTTCTCCTCACAACATTGCTCCTGCCCCTCCCTTCTCCACCATTTAATTGATCTGAAAGTAATTCTTCACTGAAAGATTCCAACTGCTAGGACAATGGTGGTATGTACTGTATAGTGTTCCACACAAGAGGTACACATACAGTGTTACATACAGCTGACAGCCTTTGTTGGGCTGAAAGAAAGCTCACTGTGACTTTGAGAAAGCTCATTCATGGCTAACATTGGACCTGGTGTCCCAGGTTCTAATCCAACACCTTAATCACTATGCCGCACTGGTTTGAGGAACTCTATAGAACAAAGGTTTTCAACAACCAGTCTTAATACTGAAAAAAGAAAAGTCCATTCATATTCTGGCCCATCAACACAACTATATTAGGCTAAAGAGGTACTGACTCTACCCTCATGACAGATATTCTGTTTTGAATAGTTCTGCTTTCTTTCACAAAAGAGTATGAAATATTGCACCAAAGCGGAGCAACAAGATTTCTGATTGCACTTGAGACTTTTACTCACATTTTTATGCCTGTGAATAAAGCACTCTTTTACATATTCCCCCTGAACATAAGAAGCATGAGATTTTAGTGACGAGGACTTGGACATTGGGAAATAGACTTTTTATATCTCTTTCCTTCTCTTCTCACAAGAGAAGGCTGCTGTGTTCCTTTGCATTCCATCTCTTTCCAGTGTTATGATATCTTTTTGCTGTGGCCTTCCATTTCTGGAAAGGTGGTTTGGCTTCTCTTTCATCTATATTTTCTCTCCACAGAAGTATACTTTCTCAATTCATTTGAAGCTGTGCTAAAAGTATGTTTGGGGTCCCCAATGTAGTGCATAGAATAATAATGTGCCTGCTAGGCCTCTTGCCTCTCCTCCTGGGCTTATAGCATTCTTTATTTCTAAGATAGCACATAGGCCCCTTAAGCTTCTTTAGAAACAGACATGATGGGTACCTGGGATCCAGAGTTTTGTTTCGAAGTGTGCCCATCTATCTGGAATGGAGGTAAGCATGGCTATAGAGAGCATCCTGTGGCAAAAAAGCTAGAAGGGTGGCATGTAGCAAATTGTAACTGACTTCTGTATACCAGCCATTTTGTGAATGACCAGACTTTTAGCAAGCACTTTGTGGGAATTTCCACAGCATGCTCTCAAACCCTAATGTGCCTACAAGGCTCAAAAATTTGGACATCCCTGTCCCAGAGTATAAGCCAGTTCAGGCTATATCCTCTACCTAGGCGGTTAATGTAATACTCGTGGTGCCAATATATCTGCATAGACTTCCTTTAAAACCTTCAGGACTCCATGTTTCTCCTGATTAATTGATTGATTTACAAGGGAAACAAAACATAATCTTTATTTCTAATAATGTCTCTAGGACACACATAGCTCCTAAATGCCTTATTAAAAATTAAAATGGAAGGTGATTGAAGCCTAGTGTTCTGTTTGGAAATATGCACACCTATCCAGGAAAAAAATAATAAAGGTAAGCTAAGCTAGTTAAGAACATCTGGCAGTATTTTTATGATATGACCATAAGATACTTTCAAAACTCCAAAAGTCTGAAAGGTCTATTTCTACTATGTGCCCCAGAATCCATGGAACACATGAAGAAGTTTCTCCAGAAAATATCAACAAGGAACAGTTTCACTGAAGGAAAAAAAAATGATTTGGCCCAAACCGAACTTTACCTGTTTTACACACCAACATATCCATTTGTAGCTGATTATTAGTGACAATATTGTTCCAGAAAAATTCCTTACATCTGAAATGCATAAAGATTTCTCTTTCCAAAAAAAGAGAGAAACAAAATCAGCCCAACTTTTATGAAAGAACACCAGAGCACAATTACTGGCTACCATTTAAATCTAAGCTTCAATTTAGCTGCCTTTATTTTCTTAAGCAAAAGTATCCAGTCATTTCCACAAGTAACAAATTGAACTATGTCTGCCCTTAAGCCCAGCTAGGACTGGCCTTCAGACAAATTCATTACAGAAACTCACTGAGGGACAGTAATTTCCCTTCACTTACTGAAAGGCTGACTCAAAGCCTGAATATTATTTCACTATATTATGTCTGCTTTTGGCTCCAACATATTGAATAGCCAGCTACCATTTCATACCTCCATGTGAGCAGAATAGTTATGAGTTTGCCCCTCCTCCCCTCAGATTTCGTATCTGTTAAGCATCCACAGAAAAATAGTAAACTTGCATTTTAAGTGAGGATTCTTTTAATCTTAGTCACTGTTTGCTCACAACAATTGCTTAGGAGTGACTGCTACAAAACCCATAAGTGGAATAACGTAGAACTATTCTTCTAACCTCTAAGTGAAGTTAGCCCTTGGGGAAGGATGCTGTTTCACTGTAATTTTCCATTTCAGGAATATAATGAAATGATTTCTTGACCTGTTTTTTTGCCACTTCTGGAGTTAAGACAGGCAGATTGGTATAACCTTAAGAGTTCCTGTGGGCTTCCCAAAGCAGGCTGAACAAAATTCAGAAACAAGGTTTCTTTGCCAAAAGACCTTGTCCTATTTCAAATACTGAGGGCGGTAGCTTTACATGGTCTTCTATGAAACCAGAGTCAGTATGAAGGATGGATAAGTCTGTCATTTCCATTTTTGCAAGATTTTGTTAGATAGTTACGCAAATGTTCAGACACAAAGTAGGCCTCTTTCTCTGTATATTGTATATGCGTGATTCCTACTGTGAGCATTCCAAGCATTGTGTCCTGTAATAAAATGCAGCCTATGTATTATTTCCCCTAATATATGCATTTTCATGCAAATATTTTGAGTGGTAAACACTACTCTAAAATTTTGAAAAATATGTATTTTAAGTTGCATAGATATTTCTGGTTCTCCTATATGTATAGAAGATACAAAAACTACTCAATATAAACGTTGTAGTGTCATTAATTTTTTCTCCATATTTAATTGATTGGTAAAATTATAAAAGGCAATATCTATACTTGAAGTAACATTTATAATTAGCCCGAGTTTAGTTTAAAAACTCCTTAGTATCTCATTAAATTTATAGGACATGATCCAGAATGCAGTCCTATTGCTTTTACTAGGCGAATGAAGCACATGGAGTAGGACAAGCAGTTAAATTGTATGCATACTCTACCAGGTATAACTTGCCAAGTCATATAATATTCAAACTTTAAAACTTTGACTGCACTATGCCATGAAATAATATATAACACCAATCTCCAAAGAGATACAAGAAAAGTTCACAGTGGGTGAACAGGAAAAGTAAAATCACTTCAGGGACCTTTTCTCAATAACAGATTATAAAAAAGATGCTTTAAATTTAATTCTGCATTTATGCCAAAGCCTGATAAGAAAGCATTAGAAATGTGACAATATGTTGGCTTATAAGATAGGCTGTACATTAACATTTATAGAACCTTTAAGTCTTTAAATAGTAATCATCCATAGAATGCTTGGAGTAAAATGGGCTTTTGTTGAATTTGAGGCATTCTGTCCAAATGTGCCAAAACGGATTCTTATTGTATCTTTACATTAGAGGCTAAAGTTGCAAATGGCATGGGTACAAGTAAATCTGATCAGCTTGTCTTCCCTAACTTTCTAAAATATGAAAATGTAAAATGTGAAAACTCCAACTACCGTATTTTTCCGACTATAAGACGATACTTTTTTCTAAAATCCTTACGCTAAAAATTGAAGGGCGTCTTATGCAAGGAAGTAAGCTGAGGAGAGAACCATGCGGTTGCAAAACTGCCCATACTTTGTCTCTGCAGACAGGCTTCCTCCTATTGCTAGCCTCCAACCACGAGTGAAATAGCTTGACTCTGCAAACAGGCTTCCTCCAATCACGAGCCTCCAATCACGAGTGAAACTGCCCATACTGTCTCTGCAAACAGACTTCCTCCAATCATGAGCCTTATGTAACTGATGTCAGCTGATGCTGAACAAACCAATTGGAGGAAGTCTGTTTGCAGAGACAAGCTATCGGCAGTTTCACTTGTGATTGAATGTAATCAGTTATGCAAAAGAGCATGGAAATAGAGCTGCAGAGAGACAGTTTGGACCTCCTCCCACCGAGTGTATCAGGTAAATGTTACCTAATTACTAAATAAAAATGTGTTCTGCACTATCTTTAAAATATTGATTTCTTAATTTTGAGTTGGAAAAGTGGGGTCATCTTGTACATGGGGGCGTCTTATTGATGGAAAAATATGGTAATCAAAACAGTGGAGGTCAATACTCATGAGCCCATCTGTTGATAACCCTTATGTGTAGAAGACTGCAACTTGGAATGTAAGAGGAGTGCTTGGCAAGAGGAATATATGGAAAACAGCATAAATTAACAAATAAAATGAATGAGAAACCGATAATTATGAATTCTCTTCTTGTGGTTGTTGACTAAGAAACCAAATGATTTGCAGCAAATGCTAGATAGACTGTGTGATGTAATGAGTATGGATCTGAAAATTGTAACCTTGCTGACATAGTTGTATAACCAGTTTAAATATATGGTATGATATTACCTTAATTACTGCATAATTGTTGGTTGGTTAGAGCCGCCTTGTCCTATAAATAATTCCAGACAGAAACAACGGCAGAAGAAGGTGAATAAATAGTAATAAAACAAGGCTGAGAAAAGTAACATATAGAATCCTAGAGCTGAAAAATGCTAAACAGACCATTGAGTTCAAGTTCCTGCTTAGAGCAGGAATCCAAAGTAAAATATCTTTGACAGACAGAAGATGCACATAATTTCTCTTGATAATTAACTCCACTGTCAAAATCTTCTTACTCTTAGGAATTTTTTTTCTCCCTAATGTCCAGTTAAAATCTGCCTTCTTCTAATTTAAATTCCTTATTCTGTGTTTTATAATCTGGAACAATAGGGAACAGGTCATGACAATCTTCTGTGTGGCATCCTTTCAGGCATTTGAAGCACACTATTATATCCATCGTCAGTCTACTCTTTTCAAGACTAAATATTTCTAGTTCTTCTAATCTCTCTTTTGTCTTCTACAGTATTGCTCATCAAACCCAATTGTGTATAATCTGATATCTGTTATGGTTTTCCTCTATCTCTTCATTCAAATCATTAATAACAAGGTTGAAGAATACAGAACTCAGGGCTGAATCTTGCAGCTTTGAACTTGATATCTCTCTCCAGTTGATGAGTGGTACAATTACCAGGTAAACTTTAATCCACTTAATTGGATGCCACCCAGCCCACGCTTAACTAATGTCTTGATTAGAATGTCATGGAGTACGCCATTAAAAGCATTGCTGAAATCAAGATATATTACTTCTTCAGCATTCCTGTAATCTACCAAGGAGACTGGTGATCTCAGGAAAAAAAAAAAAAGTGAAATAAACCCAGTCTGGAAGATTTACTCTTGACAAACCATGGTGATGCCTGGCAATTATCACATTATTTACAAAATGCTTACAGATATATTATTTTATGATATGCTCTAAGATCTTCTCAGATATTGATGCCAGACTGATTGGTCTATAGTTTCCACTTTTTTTAATACTGTCCTTGTCCAGTCCGTTACTTCACTAGTTCTCCTGGATTTCTCAGATGCAATACATAAGCATATAGTCCAATTATTAGCAATTTCCTTCAGTATCCTAGAAAGCAATTCATGTTCCCTTGGAGATTTAAATTCATTAAAAGAAAATAGGCATTCCCTGACTATGCTCCTCTCAGTATCAGTTTTCAATTCTGTCCCTTCATCCTGCTTTCACAATTTCCTCATAGAACCTTCTCTGTTGAGAAGACTGAACCAAAATAGGAGTTGATTAGCTCTGCCTTTTCTTTTGACATGTTAGCATTTTGCCTTCTTTACTGAGCAGCTCGTTTATTGATTCTTTTCCTTGAATATAACTAAAGAAACTGAGGGGTGGGGTATTCTTAGCATTCTTTTTTTTTTGCTAAATTCAGCTAATTCTGATCTCATTTTTCTGATGCTATACTACACTTCTGAGCTACCTGTATGTATTTTTAGGTCTCTGCAATGCTTTGGATCTGAAAGCAAAAAGGTACACTGGAACATATGGGGGCATTCAGGTAGGTCATGTCTGCAGCTATTTAAGCAGGTGAGTCTTTTTCAGGTATCACAGAACTGGTGATATGAGAACCTGCAAAAAGACACATTGGCTTAAAGAGTTTCATTCTATATGAATGCCCCTCATTTACTTTAAAGCACCCTTTCTTTTTTTAAATCTGAAAGGCTGCACGTTCTAGTACTTTTCCTTCGCCTCATTTTGTACCTCCTATACATTTCATGTCATGTTTTCAGATCTTCATGATCTTTTTTCTATAGCCACTTTGGCTTCTCGTGCCTCAATTTTTCTTCTTAATTGGAATTGTTTCCATTTGGTTTATAATATGCCCTTTTTAAGGAACTCACAGTCATATTGATCTCCTTTTCCCATTAGCTTCTCCTGCTGTGAAATTCTACTAATCATAGTTCACAATTTATTACAGTCTGATTTTGAAGATCAAGATATGCATTTGACTACACTCTGCTTCAATTTCCTTAAAGTCAAGAATTCCAGCATTATATGATCTCTTTCTCCCAATGCGTCTGCTATTTCTACTTCCTCAACAAAATCTTCCCTATTGATTTGCATCAAGTCAAGGATAGTTGATCCTCTTGTGCCTTCATCAAGTCTCTGAAAGAGAAAGTTGTCAGCAAAACAAGTTAGGAATTTCCTGGAAAGACTATGCTTGGCAGAACCTGTCTCCCAACAGATGTCAGGGTAATTAAAGTTCCCCAATTCTATTTCATGCCTCTTTGAAAGCTCCGGAGTTTGCTCTTGGCATATATTATCCATATCTTCTTAGCTAGGCAGGCAGTAGTAGACACCAACAACAGTATTGCTTTTATGTTTCATCTATTTATTTTAGCCCAGATGCTCTCTACAGCATTGCCAAGTTCCTTGAGTTGGATTTTGGAACATGAGCTGATACTTTTAACATACAGTACAACTCCTTCTCCATTTATACTTCTTCCATTTTACCCTTCTGTTTCTCACTGAATTTGCTTTCTGCTCTACTTACCATCTTAATAGCCCTTGTTTGAACTCACTCCAGTGTGCTGATATCCATTTTGGACGATGGTGTCCAGAACTGGACACAGCATTGTAAGTAGGACCTAACAAAGGCTAAATAGATTGGGAAAACTTATTCCTGAGATCTGGACTCATTTTCTTAATTTGGTTTTGTTGTCTTTTGTTTCTATTATATTGTTTGTATATTGTTTGGTGTATTGTGAGCCATCCAGAATTGTTTGAAGTAGGGCAGCATAAAATCAAATAAATAATAAATAAATAAAATATTGGTTGAGACATTCTGCCTTCTTGCCACTACGCTAGAATGCATGTCATCAATTCATCCTTTTTCTCCCAGCAGACCTACAGTCTCTTTGTCTTTCCTTTTGTTTTTGGTGTTCTCAAAAAGTCTTTTTTGTTCTTCTGGCTGTTTCTTGCAAGTCTCAGTTCATTCAGGGCTTTGCTTTCTGACATAGTCCCTACAGTTTCTGGCAAATTTCTTCTTCTTTTGCTTACAGATTCTTCCTTCCATTTCATATACATGCCCTTTTTTATTTTTTATGTTTAGGTATCCACACTGGTCTGTGGAGATAATTCTCATTTTCCTTTTCAGTAAAAATTTTTGCAGTTGCACCTTTCTCATACTTCCTAGACACTTTTATCCTTCAGGATTTCAATACATTGGGTCTGATCTGTCTCCCAATTGAGCTTGTCAAAATCCACTCTTATGAAATCTACTATTCAGTTCTGACTATTCTGTACTCCTCTTATCATGGATATCTAGGATAACAAGGTCTCTTTCTCCCAAGGTACAGTTAGCTTCCTTTTTTCTATCATTTTTTCCATATTTATAAGGATGAGATTCAGAATAGCAGATCCTCTTGTTCCTTCTTCCACTTTTAGATAAATTTCAGCAAGACAGGAGAGGAATTTGTTGGACTTCCCATTCTTGGGCAAATTTAGATTTCCAGCTTATGTCAGGATGATCTAAATCTATTATTACTATTACATGCCTATTTGAAAGTCTAGTCATCTAACACAGAAAGGCTTCGTTCATATCTTCTGCCTGTCCAGATAGTCTATAATAAATTGCCATAACAATATCACTTTTGTTTCTATCTCCTTTTATTCTTACTCAAATACTTTCCATAAAATTTTCACATTCCAGTTTGTGAATTTCTGTGTGGGTGTGTTTTCTTTATGCACAGTGCAATGTCCCCTCCTCCTTTGTTGAGTCCTTTTGTTCCTTTTAAATAAGTGGTATCCTTCGCGGGCTGTGCTCAATCATGCATGTTGTCATACCAAGTCATAGGGTTGCCTATGACATCATATTTGTCCTCCTGTATTAGGATTTGAAGTTCTTCCTATTTGTTTCCCATACACTGCACTGCTATAGAAGCATCTAAGATATTAAGTGGTATTTCCTGTAGGTTTTGTTATTGTAGTTTCCTGCCAATCTCTAAGCTCCTTCTCTCTATCCATGTGTTTTTTCCTTTGTGTTGTTGGCCCAGTCATTGATGGGATATTCAGTTCTAGGTTTTTGCCACCCTCCCATCTTTGTTATAGTTTAACTCCCTCCTAATGACTTTGGTGAGGTACCCCCCAGTGTTCAAGGGATATTGCTTGTCTCTTGCTCATGCCAGCCCAGATACTTGTCTATTCATTATGTTTATCTTTGCCTTGCTTATCTGCTATTCCTTAGAAGGTCATCTGGATTCCACCTGGACTTTGGCTGTGAAGACTAGCCCTAGCTACATTAATGCCAACAACCAAGCAAAAGGATAGAGGTCTGAAATATAAAGTAGGAAGTAAAGTTGACAACAAGCTAGAAATCATGGCTGATAAGCAACTGAACTGTAGCACATCCTAGGACACAAAAATATATTGGAGTTCAGGAAGACCTTGTTGATCAAGTAAGGCTTGGCTAAAGCTGGAAACACACTTATATTATTTCCTATCCAAGAGAATCCAGTGGTTTGAGAGTATGTTTATTTCACTGATAAGCTGTGATCTATGGTTCAGTGGCTCACCACACCAGGCAGCTATCCAGAGGTTCCAGTAACTGTTTGCTGGACATATGCATGTAGTTTCTCTCTCTCTCATAAAAGAAAAGAAAGCTTGGGTAAATTAGGAGAAAACCTATTCTCTACCTATGAGTAGAGAATTCTTCTTGGAAAAAAATGAATTCAAAGGAGAGAAAATTAATTGATCTTTTGTTTGCCAGGAATGTGTGTTCTTTCCGTTTTATCAGAAATGCATTTCCCAAGCTCATTGCAAGACCTCTGCCATCTCCTGGTAGACAATGAGTGTGATTTGTATAAAGGGTCACAATCTTAATTTGTGTTCAGGGATTGTGGATTAGCATAAATTAATAAATTCTTCTACAAATTCTGGTTGTACTCGCCCAAGGATATATATATTCTGACTTTTAAAACCAAAGATTTGTCCATTTTAAGAAAATTAATAACACTCAAATTATATAAAAATAAAAATAGGCTCTTTTGAAATACAATTATTGAAAGGCAATATAAACATTTCAATGCTTTTTCCCCCTTTCTGTTTCATTAGTATATGCCTTAGCGTATTAGTATAATGACCAACATTCATTAAAACAGATAATAAAGCAAGAAAACAAGAAAAGCTAATAGTCAAATAAATTAAAACAGTAGAATTAGGGTAAAATAGTCAGGTTCTGCTGAATTCTACATGCAGTAAAACACAATTTTGCAATATTTAAAATCAGATAGTTAAAAATGAAGATAAAATGAATATCAATGACCTGGAAAATTAATATGTTATAAAATGTGCATGAAAATAATTGTAGAATGCACTGTATAACAGAAAATTGCCTATTGATTCAATAATGCCGTTACCGTGCAGGCAGAGCTGTGCTGCATTCGGAATTTTCTTTCTAGTATGGCAGTTGGGTAAAGATTAAAATGTGCTGATGCTAAAGCTCTTCTTTATTTTGACACCAAGAGATCTGAAACCAGAAGATTAGCTTTTTAAAAATATATGTTTTGGAAGCAAGATCGCTCTAGTTGTTCTTTGATTATCCATTGTTTAAGGGCTTAGCTTAGCTTGTGCTGAAAGCCCATCACTATTAAAGTGTTGGTTACCTTCCTCTTCTTCTTGAACTTCTACAATGGATCCAAGAATATATTTCCATTAATTAAGAGGAAGAGAAAAGACCATATACAGCACATACTGTATCTTTATCGTTCTATTTTAGATCTTTCAGTTTTACATATTGTTTTGTGTATTCTCATGCCATTATAACCATCTTTTGCAAAGACTGGGATTTTTTTTTTTTTTGGTAATATTGATAAAAAAGACATAGACACAGGATCCAATGAGAGAAAAGTACTGGGGTGAAGTCTCAAATGAATATTTTGCCCCCAGCATCATTGGAAAACCTATTGCCTGCATAATATCTGGACAAAGCAAAAATTATTACACATTATATCATATCCACTTTTATTAAAAAGCTATGAACATTGCAGATATTTACAATCTGATCAGCTGATCAGTTGGTTTCTAGGGCAATAGTTTTCTTGCAGTTAATAAAGTTGTACAGTCATATCCTGACATAAGTAAACAGGAGAAAGTTGTAATGGATTGTAACAAACAGCAATTTTGAAAGGCATGGAGGTAGGAAAAAAATGAACTGAATTAATATTTGTTGAGGTCAGAACTCTTCGATATATCTGAAAAAAATCACTGCTGAAAAAGAAAGTTAAAATTGTTTTTTCAAAAACATGATAAGCATCTAGGTGTATTCTTATAGTCAGAGTTCTATGGAATCTTTTAATTATTTATTGTAGCACTTACTGTTTGTATTCTTAAAAACTAGAATTTATATTTGACAAATATTTAAAATGTTTTTTAAATGAATCTTACATATAAGGCCCTAGGATATACACTGAGGGTGAAATACCAAATTAAACCAATATCATTGTAATCAGGTACATACAATATAGTAGACACTTTGAATCAGTACTTTATTTTAAGAAACTTTCACACAAAACTCCCTCCTGAAGCTGCTTCATGAAGCACTGTGGTCCCCTTGTACAAGATTATGTTCTGCTTAACCCTTCTCAGCCTTCTTCAATGAGCACTGACAAAGAAGGCTAAGAGGAACTGAGTGCTGTCCAAATTTTATTTTTTTATTTAAACAATTTATATGGCCACCCAACTTGCACATTGCAATTGTTCCAGGTTTGGTGCAAACATGGCAGGATTACTGAAAGTAATGAACCTGGAGTGTCCTTGGGAGGCATCTCAAATCATCCACAGTGGGTAGCTGTGGGCAATCCTGCAGCATGCACCAAAGCTGCCTAGCCTGGAACCCCACAAAATAATAATTAAAAGTAAAGTTTCAAAGGAAATGAACATAGTGCTGCAAAGCTCTGGAATCCTCTTCTTCTTTCGCTGGGATTTCATTGATATTACAGGTAGTCCTCGCTTAATGATAAAGATTGGGACCAGCAACTCCATCACTAAGCGATGTGGTCATTAAGTGAGATATCACGTGTCTGTGACAGACTTATGACCTCACTTCCACCGTGGTCATTAATTGAGTCACCCACAGTTGTTAAGCAAGACATTATATGACCACAAATTGCAATTTTACTGCCAGCTTCTCCATTGACTCCACTTGTTGGAAGCCAGTTGTGAAGCTTGCAAATGGCAAACACGTGACCACAGACACTGCGATGTTTGTAAATGCCCACTGGTTGCGAAGCACCCGAATCTCAATCATGTAACCATGGGAATGCTGTGACAGTCGTAAGTGCAAGGACTAGTCATAAAGTTACTTTTTCAGCACAGTTGTAACTTTGAATGGTCGCTAAACAGGGCAGTCATTAAGTGAAGTCTACTGTAATATGACTTTCTATTGTAGCTGTTAACAAACTTCCCCTCAATTTCATCTTACCAGCCATGCTTCTCTTCCTCCCCGTGAAAGACACAGAGGCTTGGCTTTCTGGAGATCGAGTCAAGTATAATGGTGTTTCGATAAAACACTTGAATTACCCTTTGAATATTTTTTCCCAGAATCAGGATTGGGACATTATTCTTTTTAAATTCCAAGCTTTGCTCTTAAGTCCAATATTTTGTACTTATGTTCATTAATACAGATTTCCAAAAGACAGTTGCCAGGCTCTGAAAAATGGTCTTGTAAGAACAAAATGTGCAACTTCCATTAGTTTGTGGGCTTTCTCAGGGTTTGCATGTCAAGCACTGTGCTGTGAGAATTGGCATCCCCAAGACCTGCTTAGGGGGTTATGCCTTTCAAAAGCTTAAAACATCAGTTTTCTCCCTAATCACTTCCAAATTGTAAAAACAAAGTGGCCCCAGGCATTTTATAAAATTCAGTTATGAAAGTATTCATTAAAAAAAAAAAACCCAACCCCTCTCTTTGGGCAAAAATCCTGTAATAGTTATTGATTAATATCACTTTTTTGATCAAGGTATTGAATAAGTAAAAATTGCATGATTCCAGGTGTCTAGGATGGCACCAATTATCCATATAAGGCAATCTGTTTTGAAGCTTATTTTTGACACACAGATTGCCTTAGCTATCTTGTGTTGGAAGATGATCTAAGCAAGCATAAATATGCTAATTCTTCTAGCGTGCCCATTAGGCAGAAGTATTTGTCAGATAGTATTTCAACAATTTCAGGGATTGAGTTAGGAAGGGTTTGGATGGAAAAAATCAATATTGGTTACTATTATAAAAGATGGCAGGGAAGTTGTACTACTAATAAACTTATTTCTATTTTAAAAAGTGACTTTATTGCTATTTCAACCAGACACAGATTACAGTCAGCATCCTGGTGGCATAAAATTTTCCAATGGGAAACAACTGAGTGGGTCTAATATACAGAGTCC
Source organism: Python bivittatus (assembly GCF_059951505.1). Taxonomy (NCBI): domain Eukaryota; kingdom Metazoa; phylum Chordata; class Lepidosauria; order Squamata; family Pythonidae; genus Python; species Python bivittatus. The sequence continues at coordinate 19,628,468 of NW_028277074.1, forward strand.
TATCTTAGCATAATCACCAGCTGTTGTAACAGCACTAATTTCTGTAAGTCAAAAAGTACTCAAAGGTTGTTCAACAATGTGCAGGAATACCATTTGAGGTAATTTACAGATGAAATACTATACACATGAATTACAAATGAATTATGAACTGCATTTAGTAATGTAATTCCCAATAAGGAAAGGTGATATATGAATATTCAGTTTGTGTTGCTGGATCTACATCATCCCCTTTTTTGTTTTAAATGTTTAAATTAAACTTTGATTACTAAATGAACAGCGGTACTTTTTATGTAAATGAGAACTTACCTGACTAAATGTATGAAAATCATTGGCCACACACTGCCTTCTCAAAAATGCCAATGAAAATAGTCTTAGAAGATTTCCAATATTGGGAAATGCCTATACTGTAGCTTTGAAAAACCAGTGTGGTTGGTGTGCTTTGCTTTATGAAATTCACACATAAATAGAACATGCAAATCTGTAAGGCTGTATCTAATGATAATTTTGTCCGAAAGCATGCAAGTAATTCCCCCTTCTTGGTTCATCAGGTGGTTGGCATCTACAAATTTACCGGTCATTCAAGCTTGATCTAACAAAACTTTTGCATCAGACTAAAAGCATATGTATAAGTTAACCCTTGTCTAGAGTTTTATGAAAGAGAACTTAGGAGTGAGTGGGGGGGGGAAGGCAGTGTTTAATGCACTGTATTTTTTTTTTCTTTTTACTTTTGAATGATGCATAGGTCTGAATGTACTGTCGGAAAACAGAAGAGAGGTAATGGATCAGGGAAGATGTACGAGTACTGAAATTATACTTTATGTGTAATAATTGCCCTTTTGTAAGAGCAAAGGCTGAAGATATGAGCAGTAAGCTTCCCAAAGAGACCCTTGAAAGTATTTTCTATCCCTTGAGTCTCAAGAAGATTGAGAAGAAGGAGGGGAGATTAGATTTAGACTCAAAGAACTAATACATTAAATTCTATTTTCTTGTTTATGAGACTGAAAGAGATGAAGGCAAAGACATACGGAAAGGAGTTAAGTGTAGCTTGAGCTCTGAAAGTCATATCTATATATATTTTTATATCTACAAATTATATTTTTCAAGCATTTTTTTGTTTACTGTATATACAATGTAATGTATGAAACATAATACATTGAATGTACTTAAGAGTTATGGCCTATTGATCATGTTTAGAGTAGACCTATTGAAATGAATGGACTTAATGCAATTCTAAACACGACTACTGAAAAATCACATTATTTTCAGTGAAAATTGCTCACAAGTACTTGTTTATAGAAAACAGTTCTAAAAGCACACTTCCAAGGAAGAAACTCCCTACTAAACATAATGGGATTAATTTCTAAATAAATCTGCACTGGTTTGCAGTGGTAACCTCTTATTCATGCACAGACAGGAACATTAATTCCCCAATCTGAACATGTTAGTTAATATAGCATGATTATTATTTTATCATAAATGATATTTTGGAATTATATAATAAACATGAAACAATAGTGCTGAATATGTCAGGGATATAATATATTCTCTGTAATGAAATTGAATTATAATGTTGTACTTATGCACTGCAAATATCAATATCCAATATTTTGAATGTAACAGAACTTGGATCTTGGATCTTGGATCTAACCTACTTGTGAGTAAAGTTCTACTTTTTGGCTTTTCTTATTTGAGGAAGGCAGGGAGACTGTTTTACCTGCATCACTGGCTGTGAGCCTTCTGTACCTTCAGAAAAGCTTTTCTGGAGGCTCAGAGGACTCTCAGGAATAATCTGGAAGGTGGTGCAAGAGCCTAAAAGGAGAATCACGCAAAATTGTTGTTCTTCACTTACCAGCAGGATCTTATATTCAATCTCATTTTTTTTCTTTTTTATGAATGGAAAACACTTTACATTCAATAAGGAAATAAAAGCCTGGTTCCAAACCTTTCTGATTATTGCTTGTTGTCACACAATATGCTGAATATGTATATACTTTAACACTTATCAATAAAATGGAAAATAAAAATAACAAAAACAACTCAGATTATACTTATGCAGATACAAATTCATGTGAATACATGTTCTTTGAGAGTATTGACCAAATTTAGACCTTTCAAATTTTCAGAAGATAACAACTTGGGAATTTTTGAAAGAATATGGCTGATATGAGGTGAGATCCATCATGATAAATATAGATATATTCCATCACCATCCCCCATTTGGTCAGAAAGCCATGAGAAAAGTCTATGCACTAGAAGAGTATAGGCTTGTCATCATGCATATGAGCATTAGTTGGCATTAGAATGCAATATGTTTTCCAATTATGGCATTGATTTTTTAATGGATTCCCAGCACACCCAAAGGCACAGATGAATATCACAAATGAATCACAAGGGAACCACTTGGAACTATGTATATCAGTACAACAATCCAGGTGTTTCACTGTGGATTGGCTTTTGATTAGTCTGCAGCAAAAGTGCTTGGATTGGAGAAGGGAATTCTATACATGTATGTGTATTCTTTAAATGATAGAACAACAGTTGCCTGCTATACAGTCAACTCTCTCCTTCTCCTCTACCACCATCCCTCCTCTTCTGTGTATCAGTCTGAGTAATGAAGCCAACAATGTGATATGAGTTTTCCAAAACAAATCTTTGGTTCCTCTAAATAACTCCAAACTCTGTTAATCAACATGTATGTTATGCCCAAATGCACTGTATTATCCACCATATATCCATCTAAGTCTTTTAATCTATCCTTCCTTGCTTACCATCAGATGCGCCATTCATGTCAATCCCATCCCATTAGGCTGCTGAAATCCTTGCAGCCATCCTGGAAATCATCCATTGGAAGGCATGATTGTTGGCGTTAGCAGCTTGTGAGCAGCTGAAAATTGCAACTTTTAATCTTATTCCTTACCATTTCTCAACACTTCACCATTCCTCATCATTCTTCTGCAACCAACAACTCTTTTGAACTGAAAAAAATCCCTTTAGCTTGTCCCTGATATGAAACAATAAACAAACATTGGAGGGTAATAAACCTTGGAATAGTATGTATGTGTGTGAATGTATAAGTTGCCAACTCCAATGGACTCTTTTAGGCTATATTTTAAATAGAAACCAAATACATTCTCATGAAAACAGAATTGTTAAATTACTTCTAATGTCCAGCGCTAAATAATATAAAAATATACACTATTTTCCTGATTAAACAAAACTGACACTGTCATACCTGTAAATCATCTTGGTTAGTACAGTATACCTATGTAGAGTAATTCCTCTCTTATAAAATTTTGTGTACTAAGAGCCCCTTATTTTCATTCAAACTATAGTGTAAAGTAAAGAACATCATCACACAGATTAGAATTTTGGCAACACGGTTATAGGTAAAATAAACTATCAAAAACAATATGAGAGTGATCCAATAATATAAAAACTTTGCACCAAAGTTATTTTTCTAGGTGCATATTGATATGTTCACTATTCGGAACTGATTGCACCATGTGAAAAATACTTGCATGACATCTTTCTGTAAGTTATTATTCTTGCCTGGAAAAAAACAAAACACTTTACCAAACTGGAACTTTTATAATCAAAGTTCCTTACATTTTCCATAGTGCTTATTCCTATTTCTTCATTGATTAAAAAAAAAAACAGATTTATTACTGTGTTATTCAAGCTTCATGTTTATCTAATTGGCCACTTTTTCCAATACACTTGCTATTATCTTAACCAATTCCCAGTTGATATCACATAACCAATTTAAATGGAAAACAATGCTTCCTGTTCTTATTTTCAGTTGGCTCAATAGTTGTGCCATATAACTATTCAGCTTCAGCAATCTAATGTCTGAAAGCCAATTCACAAAAAGGAAGAATTATAGTTCTCATTTAGAATTAGTGCTGTTATGGGGGTGTCATGCTGCAAACTCCTTCACATATTCTTTTGTCATAAAAATCATAACAATAGTGATTAGTGTGCAGAATTGCTTCATTGTTTTAGCCTATGTGATCTATTATAGAAAGACACTTTATTAAATTGACCTGGGCTGAAGATTATTGGATTCTTCTAACATAACAAAACAAAATGAATCCACCCTTAGATTATGATAATATTGTGACAACTCCTAAAAAAGACATACTTGCTTTCTAGATTTTTTTTTTTTAATCTTACAGGGCATACTACTTTGGCGTTTGTTCTTGGACATACTGTAGCATTGTAACCCAGGCAACAGGCAAGCCACAGTAGTAGTTTTCCATTTAAAATATATGTTCTACTTGATAGAAAATATTAGGTAAGTTATCCTTTTTAAGTTGGCCTTGTAAATATCAGATCATAGATGCCTTAAATCTGACATCTGTATTTTCTGTGTCATTTCAATTCTCCAAATAAACATAACATAGGGTCAATAGCCTTCATGTTTTAATAGCTACGCTACATGGAAGAACCATTAAAACAAAACAGAAATCCATTTAAAAGCTTCATATTCACTTCTTTCTATAGACAGAGGGTACATAAGCACTAAACAAATGGATATTGTTAACCTGTTGAACTTTTTGATCAACGATGGAAGTGCTATAGACAATTGAGAATGATTCTTTTGCACTATTGACCCTTGACAGATTGAGAGTGGTAAATGCTGGGTAGTTTTTTGTGTCATATGTGACTTGGTGAGAACAATATTGTTATCTCTAACCAATGCCTGGGGATTGTGGTTAGAAGAAAATTAAAATGGTCATTTTGAAACTTAACTATTGCAGGATCGGATAATCCCTTGAACAAAAGATCAGAATGTCACCAAGAGAACAGCCTGATTTAGAAACCTGAGAAGAACATAGGCATCCACCAGAAATCACGAAGATGAAAAAAACAATGTTGTAATTATCATGAGATTACAATAAATTACAGTTCTTCCCTTTTTGTGAATTGGCTTTCAGGCATTAGATTGCTAAAGCTGAATATATGGCACAACTATTGAGCCAACTGAAAATAAGAACAGGAAGCATTTGGTATTTGGGCCTCAATATCAGATGCAAGAATGTAATTTACATGGTTTGTGTCACAACATCATAATGGACACTTTGACATTTGCTCCCTTGCTTCCAGCAGAACTGAATTAAATTCTCATGAATGGCTTGAATGCTATTTTTATTACCATTACCAGTCCCAAAAAGATGGTTACAAAATCAACGTCCCCCCAAAAGAGTGAACACATGGCTTTAAGTCAGACTTGTTTTGATTTCAATCTGGAAAATTGAGTTTCAAACCTGTGACTACTTGAACTGCTTGGCAAACCTGAGCGTATGATAGTCTCTGCATTCAGCTTTCATCCACCGACTTCATATATCCCACTGACCAAAGGTACTAGCTAATACAGAAGACATGTTTGAAGAATTAAAGTAGCAGAATCATTGAAGAAAAGTGACAGTGCAGTCCTGCATTTCCTAATTTTAGGGGAAACTTAAAAGTTGAGTTGTAATTAAACATGTATATTGGACTTTTAAAAGTGAGTTTTAATAAATTTAGATCGAGCATAAGTAGGATTCCACAGGAGGCAACTGGTGAAAGCCCCTGAAAAGAGAGAGAGTAAAAGCACAACTATAATTCCTCTAAGGAAAAGAAATGGAAGACAATTGAAGATGCTAAAGTAGTCGCACAAGAAGATTAGTAAAGAGATTAGCATAAAAAGAGGACACACATAGGAGAAGGAAAGAGAAACAGGCCACCAGGGAAGATTATATACAGGTAGCAGTGTCTGGGGAAGGAATAAAAATCAGCAAGAAGGAAGAGTGTTGCAGTGAAAGCAACATCAAATATTGCTGTTGCATCAAATTCATAAAGGGTAGGGCTTGCAATGTGCCACTCCATCCTTCATCTTGCCAATGTTGACCCTGCCCCTAGTGGATGCTGCTGCATGGCAGTAATCTTACAGAAAACATACAAAATAATAAAAATGGTGTCAGAGTCATTAAAGCTCAGAATGACCAAAAAATGGCAAAGGACGCTAAGAATAACAACAACAGCAATAACAGCAACAACAAAAGGTGAGGTTACTCAGTTCCAAATTTGACTCTGTCTTTTTCATCAAGAGAATATGAATTTCACTAAGAAATTGTGATGAGCAGTATGAAAGATAAGACTGAAGCTTGAGACTGATAGAAACATGATCAGAGAGTACTTTGAATAAGTTTAAAACTCCAGAGTCAGAAGAATTGCTAGGATGCTGAAGGAACCTTCTGATTGTCTAGGCAAACAGTGTTGTAACTGTTGACAAAGTCACCATGACTTTGTCAAGAAGTTGTCTTTCCAGACTAGACCTATATCCTGTTGTTGTTGTTCTTGTAACTTCCTTTATAGATAGTAGAACGCTAAAGATATATTTTGATTTCGGCAAAGCTTCTAACAAATTACTGACAGATAAATATAAACTGGAAGACAAGATAATTAAGTGGATATTTGGTTAAAATTCATATTTGAAAAGTGTTCATAAATAACAACTCATCAGTGGGAGGGAGATATCAGTTGGGCTGCCAGAAGATTCAGTCTCAGCTTCTGGTCTTCAATATTTTTATTAATTACAGTTGAATGAATAAGGGTGGGAATGCTTATCAAATTTGAAGATAATCTATTTAGGTATTTATTTGAAACAAGTTTATACCACCTCTAATTAAAGTAAAACTTCATTTACAGTTGAAATTAGGCAAAATTTTATGAGATAACTAAATATCAAGGGAGGGAGGGAGGGAGGGAGGGAGGGAGGGAAGGAAGGAAGGAAGGAAGGAAGGAAGGAAGGAAGGAAGGAAGGAAGGAAGGAAGGAAGGAAGGAAGGAAGGAAGGAAGGAAGGAAGGAAATTCAAAGTAATTTTATTAGATTAGGGAAGTGGGCTGAAAGTAATAGAAACACAGATGCAAAGTTTTTCACTTAAGAAACAGAAGTCAAATGCACAGATATAGAATGGAGGATGCTTGTCTTGGTAATAATATTTGACAAGAAATGGGTCTTGAAACAATAGCTGATTATCAAATGAATGTAAGTCAGATTGCATTGTGGCAATTAAAAGTTATATGCAGTTTTATACTGCATCAACAGATGTATTGTTTCCAAAGCACAGAAAGTAATAGTTCATTTTGTTCTGGTAGGTCATAAGGCGCCTTGAATATTATGTCCACTTGCAGGCACCATACTTAAAGAAAGAATCAGAAAACTAGAAGTGGTCCAGGGAAGCACAATAAGGGTGAATGGGAAACTAGAAAATAGAGTGGAGGAACAGGGAATGTTTAGTCTTGAAAAGAGGAGACTGAGAGAGGTTATGACAGGCACTCATGCCCTAGTCACCTCACAGTTGAATTATTGCAGTGAGTTCTATATGGGGCTGCCCCTGAAGACCACTTGGAAGCTATAGCTGATGCAGAATGCAGCAGTGTAGGGAATGTTGAGCATGCCTTGGTATGCCTATGTGACTGCCCTGCTCTGCAAGCTGCCCTGGGTGCAATTTAAGATGCTGGTTATATCACCTATGAAGGCCTTCATGACATGATACAGACTGCCTAACTCCATGGTTTCTGCCCCTCCAATAAGATTAGATAGAGTTGGTGTGCTTCAGGACTCTTTAAACAAATATTGCCAGCTATCAGGACCAAGGAAGTGTGATTTCTCTGCTGTCTGGAATGGTATCCCCCAGAAATTCATGTTGCTCTTACCGTAATTATGTCCCAGAGATCTGTGAAAACATGGCTGTTCTACCAGATCTTTGGGTATGGTGGTTGTAGAGCCCTGTCAATGTTTTGTTATGTGGGATATTAATGTTCAGATCCTCTAGTTGCTGTTTACTATTTTTTTCTGTTTTAAATTCAAGCTACCCAACATCATTCTGAAGTCAGGCAGCTTCCAAATCCAATAAATAAATAAATTACTACATAGCCATCTGTTGGGAATGATTTAATTTGAATTTCTGAATGAAGCATGGGATGGTCTAAACTCTACAATTTTAAAAAATTAAGAGTGATTGAAAAGTAAATGTTAAATAACTTTAAGGAATTTTCTCAAAAATTTGGCACTGTGACATGTCTGCAGTTCAGTCTCTTGATACCACTTCTATAGTACTCTATAATAAGTGATGGTTGTATGATTACATAAAGACAGTTATTGCCAAGTAACAAAAACCCAGACAGCATAGTATTAATTGATCTCATTTAAGATCATTTGTTTGATACACTTGTAGTAATGGTTAAGGGATTTATTTTTTTTTTATTTAGCAAATCTATATGGCCATTCATCTTAACAAGCAACTCTTTTAATATGTTAAAATGTATCTGTTCCTTTGCAAATATATTGCTTATTGAGTTCCTAGCTTCTACCTAATGGTTCCAAAGTTTATTGGGCCTGGTATTAGGTGAAATAAGGAGCACACCATTAATGTTCAATTACAATGCTTTGAAATCAGACAACGAGGCACCATTGGCACAGCCCCAGGAAGACATTCTGTACTGAGATACAAATCAGAGCTGTAGTTTATAACAGCTAACATGAAACTCATTTTAATACCTTGGATGCTTAGCTTGTTGTCCAATCAATTTGTCAGTTCAATTTTACAAGAGTGCAATGGAGAAAAAGTAAGTTAAGGCTGGCATATATGCAAACAGTCCTGTTGTGTCCTCAAGCATAATATAGTTTCCAATTCATGAGTGAGACACTGTTGAAAAAGCAGCCTGTTAAATTATGCCTATTCCTTTTTGAAGTTATAAGAACATGCCAATTTGATTGATATTTTACAATTATGTTGAATAAATCTAATGTGAAAATGTGAAAAATAAATCATTATATAAAACATGTTTCGATACCAGTTCCACAAGTTGTAGAAGTAATAACTTTGTTTCCAACATTTTTTAAAAGTATGAATGCAGCTAATGGGATGCCTGCGAAATAATATTGTTTCATTTTTAAAAAATATGCAGTTGGTTTGAATTGTCTAGTAGGGTTATTTTTTAATTTAATTTAATTTTATATAAAAAAAGGGCCACATTTCTTGAATGGAAGATCACATTCAATCTGGAAAAGAAGATGTAGCCAGGGCAAAAAGTAGATAGGGCAAAACCATATTTCCCCCCTCCCCCTGAAACTGACTAAGTTCAGTCTGCTCTGATCATAAATTGGTGATGAGGTCCACGATGTGAGTGAGGCTGTATTATACCACTAGGTTTCAGTAGCCAACGACTACCCAAAAGAGATTCCAGAGTCCTGGGGTTTGGTGTATATCATTGGCCTCTAATCAATTCTTTGTTCTGAGACAATCTGAGTTGCGGAATATAGACTGTAATGTTATATGTCTTTTTATTTCTTTACACAAACAGTAAAAATGATTCTGGGCTGCCAAGATTCAACAGTAAATAATTTATTGTCAAAATTTGCTGCAAGCTCCATCACTCCTGAACTTCAATGCCACCACTAATTTTTTAGTAACCAGTAAGAAGAAGACTTGGAGCCCACCCCAAAACCTTTACAGCAGTGTTTCTCAACCTTGGCTACTTTAAGATGGGTGGACTTCAACTCCCAGAATTCCCCACCCAGCATCAGGCTGGGGAATTCTAAGAGTTGAAGTCCACCCATCTTAAAGTAGCCTAGGTTGAGAAACACTACTTTATAGGGTCTATGAGGGCTGTGTGTCATGATTTACCCATACCTGATTTATATGAACAGTGATTAAAATGGCGTTTACAATTTTAATAAACATTTAAAAACCGCTATTAGGATAAATATTGAACAATGCATTATGGTCCAACATCACATTAACTTCCATGAGCTTTCTCGTTGGGTTTTCCAATATAATTTATTTTTAGTTAAACAATATAGTTTATTTTTAGTTTTCTAATTGTATTTTTATGGGGGTTTTATCTAAAAAAAGAAATAACCTAGTATTATTGTTGCCTAACTTCTTCCTTCATATACTGCTTTATTTTCCAGGGTTTCCAATATTCCACAATGCTACTCAAAGTAAATTCTGAATAAAATAGAAAGGAATATTGAAAAACGTAGAAGCTATATTTCCTGTAGTTCTCAGTATTCCCAGATGCCATTGCAAATATTGTGTGCTCAGTAATATCTTAGATCTGTACTCCTGCCATGTTATATATCCAGGTTTTCCTGCAATACCATTTTTTGTCAGTAAATTTGATGAAATGTCCAGCAGTGAAAGTTCCAGTATAGCTGACGTCAACTAAGTGTTTCATTCATTTCAGACTCCATTCAGAACTGGTATTAATTTCCAGACATCCTGTGAGTCTCAACAAATTATTTCAGATCAATATACTTTTTTTACCAGATTTTGGGGTGAACTAACTTGATAGCACTAGGAGAAAGTGCATAATACAGTTCCAGCTAGAATTAATTAGGTTAAATCCTATTAGGTAACACCGCAGCATACATTTCTTTCTACTGTAGATGTGTCAGATTGTTTGTGTTAATTAAACCTTCATATATACTAAAGCTTTAAATGTAGACAAAATGTGAAGGGCTGAGCTAAAGGGAAATGAACATGGTTCACTTCACCTCCAAGTTCTGGGCAACTAAATTAATGTTTTAAAAAAAAAAAAAAGATCTGAAGTAGTATAATTAATATGGGATGAATTCTTGTCTCTCCAGTTCCTTTCTTGTTTACTTTGGCTGCTTATAGGCAGATCTGATATTATTAATTTCCTTTTAACAAGGAAGTTTTGAGTATAATGCAGGATGGATAAAGCATCACATGGAAAACCCCTTAGGTCCAAAACATGTGCTTCTGACTACATATGCAGATTGTGACACTCATTCTCGCTTCCAGCTTCAGTTCAGGATGAATGCCTTCTGTCAAGAAGCAAAGTTTGCTATCCCCTTGTGAGGTACAGCTAACGGTGTTCAGGGCCTCAACCCTGTCATCTGGACTCCCTTTTGGGCTCATTTATGGAGAAAATGTGCCGGAATCAGCCATGGGTAAAAGGAAAGCTCTTAGAGATAAACCTAACATCTAACAGAGTTTCCTAAGCTCTTAGCATCACAAAGCCATATTCTTAATATTGTTCAAACAAAACATTTTAGCTCAGAAAACAGCCATGTCATTGAGTCACATCCTCCTAATTTCACTCTGGCTGCCTGTGTCCTCCTCTTTCTTTTAATTTATATTTACTCCCCATTGCTCCTCGATTTTTATTTTTAGGCTATATCTAGGGCAAGGTCGGGGTTAAATGTGTTACGTTGTAATACTCACAGGAAAGGCCAGACCACAAAAATCAGCAAGATGGTTATTTACCATAACCATATACAAAACCACAAGTAGCAAAGGTTCCCTCAAATACTTCAGAGACCTTATACATCTCTTCATTAAAGCCTGTTAGTGTTGTTACAGTTCACTTTGTCTCAAACTCACAACATGTAAAGATACCTCTTTTAAAATGCCAGTCACTATTTGAAAATGGAGGACAGTTAAGATATTTTTTTGTAGAAAAAAAAATAACTCTTTTTTAAAAAAAAACTAATTTCCAATGATTTTGTTACAGTTCAACAAAGGAGATTCTACTGATAGTGAGCTACAAATTATTTTAATCACTCCTAAGTAATGGAACCAGTCCTGTGATGACTGAGTGAGGGACGTCACCTCTCAGCATTACTCTTACCAAACACCATTAATACATGTGTAAGTAACTGTTTATAGTACGTACACATATAAAAGGAAGAAAGCCTATAAAGTTAACATTTCATAGAAGGGACCAAACAGTTTCTATAGGCTAAGGCTATATATAAAAATTTTGCTACTGCCTTCAAAACACTTGGGTATTGGTCATTTAACAGGAATACCTCAATCTCCTTATCATGTATGGAGTTTATCAGACCCAGGACTGGGTATGTTAACTCTGAACTCCAGTGCAAATACAGTGGGTACTTTACAAGGAGCTGTGAAACAGACTCAACCTCTTTATTTGAGCAGATGCATACTCGATCTTCATATGGAAGATGGGCATATTGACCAACTGTCACTCTAGTAGGAAAAGCATCTATATGAGCTAGGGAGAAGGCCACTCTATATGGGCTGTACAGAATCTTATAGAAGTAACTAGACAACCCATGACCCGTTGGGTCGTTGTTTCAGAGGTATTTCCTTACCAGAAAAACAGAATGACCAAGGGCAAAATAGCAGGGAGAGTGTGAGCGACTTGAGACTTGCTGCTGACTTCCCCATGGACTGCTTGTGGGGAGCTGGCAGGGAGTGTCAGAAATCTCCCTCCCTCCCTCCCTCCCTCCCTTCCTCCCTTCCTCCCTTCCTTCCTTCCTTCCTTCCCACATATAATATAGACTTGCACCATTTGCGCTCCCCTCACAACCCTCAGGAGAGCCCTAGTGAAGCCTCCTCCTCCTCAACTGACCCATGGAACTGCCTGCCATTTTGCTGGGAGGAGGTGGAACAAAGGGAGCCGCAGACCGTGAGAAAAACTGCCCCCTGCTTTCCATTCTGGCATGTCCCTAAGGGCCCCCTCCCTAAAAGGAGGAAGAGGGCTCAGCTGTCAACCACCAGTGCCCCCCCAGCCAGCCCTACCTCGCCAGCAGGCATCCAAGTCACTCCTCCCTCCTTCCCTCAACACCTACAGCCATTAATAGATTTCAGATTTCTGTCTCGTTTCCAAAGCAGCCAACTGCCACTCGCCCTTCGGGCCTTGCCACCAGCCAATTGGGTGCAGGGGACAGAGGGAGGCAAGAAAGAGGTCAGAGGTACACGATGATCACATGACCTGACCATGGCAGTGCAGCAGCACAGTAGTTCTTTATTGGAATTTGTTTATTCCAAGTAGATTGATGTATTCATATAAAACAAGATTACCAATGATGTTCCCCAAATGATTTATTTCCCTCAGAATCGTAGACATAATATGCATGGTTATGTCTACTGAGAATGTTGTTTGCCCAAATACATGATTGTGTGTGTGTGTGTTTTTAAGTTAAGCATGTGTGTGTTTAACCTTAATACCAAGATAAACTAGAGGTAAAAATATTTAGGTGTCAACAATTTCTGAAAAACCAGTGGTATATATGTCTTTCTCAGGATAGGCAATCACTTACATATATGAAGGCTGTTTCTGACAGAATGTTACTTCTTTCCATCCATAGAAAGAAAAAGACTGCTTTGTGGATTAGGGATACTCTGAACATTCCTTTGTTTCATTTAGCATTTTTGGTGAAGTATAAATAAGTTGATTAAAATAGTCTGTGCTTAATCTTTTCCTTCCAATGTTCAGTTGCTATGGCTTCAGTACTGCTGAATCTCTTTTTGCTTTTTCTCCTCCTTCCTGGACTTCTTGATGAGATGATTCCACACAGTGAGGGACCACCCAGCAAACAAGGTTACAATAAAATGCAGCCAGTCTTGCTTGTATGATTATGATCTGCACATTACTGCATATTGAAATTAGCTTTACCTTGAGATGGACCATCTTTGCAACTGAAATTGTGCTATACAGTATATACAATAAGCAGCTAGATACAGACCCAGCATGAGACAGCAATAAAGATACAACTTTTTTCTTGTTGTTCCCTTTTCTTTTGATTCCTTAAATTCCCTTGTGTGTTTCAACTTCAGCTCCCCAGCTACTTGCTTCTATTTCCACTTTTTGGAGGGAATTATTTTAGGAAAAAATGAATCAAAATATGTTGCAAAAGTTTCAGGATAATAATTTACCCCAGAAAATCTTTGCTTCTTGAAACACATGAGAAATATGGGGACCCTTTGAAAGCTTGTTTGGAGGACACAGAAAACAATAACAGTTGCTGTTGCTGTTATTGTTTTCAAATATTTTGGGTTTTGAAGATTCAAATGTGATAAATATTTCTGTTTATATATATATATATATATATATATATATATATATATATATAAATAAAATTTGGCCCAAGACATATGAATAGCCTCTTTTCATTGCTGTGTGCATCTTTATGTAAATTATATACATTGTTTTATATAAATAATACTAACTCTTTGCTGCCGTCCTGTGGTCATTTGGATTTTTGGAATCCAAATCTGGTAGCCTTATTATCATTACTTGCTTCTGAAATGTGGCAAATCCCTGGCTATGCAAACCTGCCATCCAGGCCTAAGGAAAAACGATAACATTGGTTAATGTACACCAGGTGACCAGCCGTGGACTTCTTGCTTCTAATGCTGACTCTGCTGGCTAAGGACTTGTCCTCTGCAGGTAATGACATGGAATCAGTGGAGCACTGCAGAGGCTGCTCAAAGCCCACTGGACTTTAAAATTATTTCTTAAATTTATTAAATTTAGCTTCTAACCTATTACCTAATGCTATTGGTTGTATTTATATTTTGTTTTGTACATGTCTTCCCTTTCCTGTGAGACTGTTTCAGAATATTACCCTCTGAAAACAAACCTGCAAAGAATCCAAAGCAATGAAGTCTGTCCCATATTTGAAATATTCCACTGTATGCACAAACTATGGGTGAGGTATCCTGAAATGCCCTGCAGTGCCCTGCCTGACCAGTAAAAGGAGATTAACCCTGATATCATCCATACAGTTTCAAGGATTTCCAGGTATCCTCTTTCTTCTTCCCACTATGGAAGATATATGAGGCAACAGGCAGTTCAGTGCATCACGATAAATATCTTGTATCATGCATAGCACCCCTCCAATTCCTGCTATGCTGCTTCATTGTGGCAAGAGTTCCTGCAATGGATGAAGGAAGAATGCCACAAAGACCATGTAAAAGATATTCAAATGCCATGATGTGTCTATCCCTACAAAGATCAGAACTGTACAAGCTATGGTATTCCCTGTGATACTCTATGGAAACAAAAGTTGGACTTTGAAGAAGCAGGACAGGCAAAGTATCGACGCTTTTTTGCTGTAGTGTCTGAGGAGACTCCTTAGAATACCATGGACAGCCAAGAAAACAAACAAGTGGATCATCAAACAAATCAATCCAGAGTTCTCACTCAAGCACTAATGACAGGCTTTTTAGAGGGCATAGGGAATGGCCTTGAAGGACAGGATGAAGAGCCGCTACCAAGTCAATGGTCAGATAAGCGGAACTTGAGCCCAGACCAAGAAAGTCCTGCCCTAGTTCAAACTAATATAAAGTGAAGGAGAAGGAAGCACATTCAGATTTGCAAGATTTTGTTACTGTAGCTGTTGCAATAAAAGTAGTCTTGACCTATATGACACTGGCTTCTTGTGTGGTCTACCTTGTAGGGCTCACAGGCTCAAATTATCCTACTTCTGACATATTATGTGAAGACCTAGTTGTCTGGAAAAAGCTCTAAAGCTTTCTAGGCTGAGAAAGGTGAAGGAAAGAGAAGAAGAGGACCAGCAGCAAAGTTGATCGATTCAATTATAGCAACAATTGGTGCACTGTTGGAAAACCCGAAGGACCAAGCTAGGGATAGATTGTCATGGAGAAAATCTATGTTGTTGCTAAGAGCCAACACCAACTAAATAGCACATAATCAATCAATCAATTGATCAATCATGCAGAGCAAGGCACAAGGGTGTTAAGTACTTCACCACTTAGTTTTGTTGGGAGAGATTTAATCATGTGCTTATTTAAAAACCAAGCACTAGAAGTTCTTCATATTAGCAAGAGTGTGATAATAAAGTATTTTGCTTTTAATAATGTCTATACCTTATCTACTATACAGTTATTTTAGATGAAAACTTTACCCAAACAAAATATTTTTTAAAAAATATCCTAGCCCATTCTGGCTTCTTATGCTTTGATGTCATCCAGCAAATTAAAAGAATGAACTCGCTTAGACATGAACTAAACAGCATGGACCAAGTCAGGAATAAATAGCGAGCGAAATAAAGTTGTGACTTAAAACACTGATCAGATTAAGGTTATCTCCTGATGGCTTTCCTCAATCTTTGTTCCCTGGAGGGTTCATTTTTCAACTGGCTGAAAAATCATCTCAAGGTAAAGAAATGAAACAATGAAAGTGTTCAAAGTAATTGGCTGGTGCACTGAGCCATCCATCAACAATTAATGTTAGATGGAGTATATTTCATTGATTTAAAAAAAAGGAAAGTATTGCTAGGTCCTTCCTTATATGAACATATTTTAAAAGCCAAGCATGTACTTTAAAAAATAAAAAAGTAATAAAAATTGAAATTGAAATAACAATATTTGTATTCTTGTGATATATACTGATGCACAATTGTTTTCTTCAACTTTTATCTGTGACTCCATTTTGCTAGCATCTCTAACTGGAAACAGCCTCTATTTTTCCTTACATGTACGTGTCCACATATTCAGTAAAATATGAGATTTTGAAGATTCCTAAGTGTAAACAAACAAACTTGGTAAGGTTAAATATGCAAAGATTTCTTACTTTTTAAATTATAAATTGAACTAATCTTATTTCAAACCATTTCTGTAATGTTATAGCCACCTTTTAATGTGCAGTAGGTTCCAAGCCACTTTATAAAGGGTTAAAAAATACAAAAAGTACAAAACAAACACATTTATCACAACATAAAACAGTTTACTAATCTGGGGCCCTTGGGATGGGGACAAGGAAAACTGTAGTACAACGTAAATGGAGAAAGTAGATTTTGGAAACGTGATTTATTAGAATTCAAATCCTAGCATTCTTCATTCTAGTGGGGAAGTCTCACTGGAGAGGACATTCTGCAAGTGCAAAGTGCAATACATACATACATACATACATACGTATGTATGTATGTATGTATGTATGTATGTATATAACCCACTACCTTGCCACCTCCCATTTGTAGGATCACAGAAAACTCTTCAGGGATGTATTCATTTATTTTCATTATTTATTTTACTATATTTTTATCATACTTCCCATTATTTTCCCCATGAAATTCTGAACATTTCTGTGTCCTGTGAAGTCTGCTACTCGGAAAAAATATCTAAAGGAAAATCTGCAGCATATATGTATGTGCTGCTAGTGATACTGGGCTCCAAAGAAAAGGCCAGAACTATATGATTAAACATTTGAGCATTTCTGAAGGGCATTTTTATGGGGTTGGCCTACAAAAGCCTACAATTGCTGTGGCTACTGTGGCCTTCAAAACAATCCACAAGCTGCATGAACCTATCATTAAAATTTGTTTATTTTATTAACAGCAGGGATTTTAATCAGTCAGCTCTTTTCTGGAGGATTTCTGTAGTTACTGTTTTAGCTTAGAGACACAGAGTCCTCATTCTCATAAATATATCTCACGCTGCTAAGCTGTTCTCAGCAAACCTGACTGAATCAGCTGGCTCTCTTTATATGATCTGTGGAAAATATTATTTTGCTGACAGACATAATTATAGAGTTTATATAACACCAAGGGAAAGCTATGCTCCCTTGTGGATTTTGAAATGGCTCTTAGTTTGTCTTCTTTTAGTCTGTAGTTGGCCTATTCAGCCTAGCTCCTTGTAAAGTGATTGTGTGTGTGGTGTAACAGCCACAGAGGTGCCACTGTGGAGATGATAAAGCTGATGGTACCTGAGGTCTAACCACAGAGACCTGATACATTTTCGTGGTTTCACTTCAAAGGCTGTTATCTCAGCTTCTTAAACAGTGTATGATTTCAGTCTTCCATATGCATATTATGGTTACTGATTTATGCCGGGCATATTGATAGTACAGACATTATCCAGAATAGTGCACAAACCCTGGTTTCTTGGCTAACCCTAACCTTAACCTATTTCTTTTTAACTATTGAAAAGTTTTGTTATTACCTCTACAATATTGCTGAGACATTGAAGCAACTTATTGGTTGTGCAGAAATAAATCTGATATTGCTCTGAATGGAAAACCTCCATGCAATGTTTTAGACTTAAAGTACTCATGAAAACGGATGGAAAGATAGATTCCCCAAACTGATCTAGATTAGAACTGATTCACTTCCCTGGGTTGCTATACATCGCTTGAAGGTGAAAACTGGCATTCTGAGGATGTCAATTACCTCATTGTCATATAGACTAGAGCGTAGGATGACTATTTGCCTTACTTTACCAGAGAGGGTTCTCTATTTGAAGACATTCCCAGGGTTGGCAGTGTGTTGCCCTCCACATATGCTTCAACAACATATTGGGTAAATGATGGGGGATCATAGGACTTGCAGTCCAACAACATCTGAAGGGTGACATTTTGCTACGTTAGAGCTATCTGTCCAAGACCAATATATAGGTAAAAAACATTGGAAAGGAAATCTAAGTCTTAAAGCAGTCAAGAGTTAGTTCCTGAAAAATTGTGCTCCCTCAATATATCCACCCATATCCCATTATGATTCCCCAGGTGTGCAAAGCTTTGCAATGCTGTCATGGTGCCTTTTCTCAGTGATCAATACAGTACCATTTCCTTATCCTTGGTCTGTAGAAAAGACATTGTGGGAAGCAGCCCTATCTTCTTCCCACAGCTTTGCTAACTATTTGTTCAGCCTTTTGGAGATGTTGTAAAAAGAATTAGGAACTAAGATATATGCTTTTTAACTTTGCATTCACTTAGATTGCAACATATGATACAGCAATAGTTATGCAATTAAAAAAACATTTAAAGGTTAAGATTAGGAGAGCCAAGTACCGTGCATATTCCTTGCCAGGTTCATTCTGGGAAATCTAGCTGTTACTACATGGGTGTTCCTTACATGTGGGCAGAGAGAAACAATGCCTTAAAAACTGGCACAGGTTCCTGGCAGTAACAGGAATGGCTGGCTACACTTTTAATTAGCCAGTCACCATACCTTAAGAAAACAGCTCCAGTTTTCCACTGCTTTCTGGTTCTATGCATGGCAAATGTTTTCAATCCTTTATTCATTAGCAACACAGAATATAAAAAGGTTCTTCCTAAGAAGCTATTTTTATTTACGTGCTAGCAAATTCCACTGAGCATGATAAAACTTATTTCTGAGCATGTAAGTATATAAGATGCTTATGAGAATTTTAAGTCCAGCAAATTATTTCACACAGTGCCAAATGTGATGCCTGTGGAATCTCCAAAATAGAACATGAAAATAATCTCTTTCTCCTGGTGACTGTTACATTTCCTCAAGTACAGAAAGGTCCAAGGATGCAGAGTTTTGTTTGCTTTGGATCTTTAAAAAAATGAGACTTCTTTTGTCTATAATATTTAATACAAAAAATTGCAAACAAGACATAATGAAATCAAATATACTTCAACAGCTGATAGCAAAACTGTTGATATTATATCAGATTCTCTGTAAGCAGCAACGCTCCAATGAAACTTCAGTTTTAACCATTCTCCCTAAAATCTTTCAGTGTTACCCATTTTGTGAATGTGCACATGTGAACCACTGTGAATGTGCTCTCTTTGAAATCTGATGGTTGTCTTCCTCAAAAAGCTACAGAGAGATTCCAGGAGATTAAGGATTTTGATCACCCAGTCAAATTTGCTGAATTTTCCAAAGTTTGGGACAAGAGAAAGTGCTCTCACCTTTACTTGGAGATACCAGAAGTGAACCTGGAATCTCCTGTAATAGAAGGCATATATTTTATGAAATTGCTGTGATGTCTCTTCTTGATGATTGATGCTGAGTAAGGATAGTATGAGACAGTTTTATGTGAAAATGTTGAGGCAATCTGTATAAAATAGTACTTCTGGCCTGGCTAACTGCTTGGAAAGAACTATGACTAAAATAGCTTAATATTTAAACGAAGAGTCATTTACCAGTCAGTGAAGTGCTGATTCATTTGAATAATCTAGTTTTGCTTTTTCCAAAGACATCCCAGAACACATTCATCAATTTTTCAGTAGTTTTTTTCCCCTATTCTTTCCTCTGTACTTCTGCAGTTTCTTTCCTATTGTAACACCAAAATGAATGCCAACTTATATATATAAGCTGTTGTGGTACAGTTGTATTGGACACGCTTCCACCATAACTAACTTAGAGGTACTTCCCAGGTACTTGTAGACTTGAACATAAAATCTGTTTTGAAATCTGTTCTGTTCATAAAATATTTTTGAAATCTGAAATGTGTAATATGTAATGTGTCTATTATTCAGACCAATGAATATATACAACCCCACCAAGGCTGGAACATTTAAAAAATACTAACAAGGATGATTTGTGTCTGGGTTTGATAACTAAAGCCTCATCACATGAAACAAGAGTACGTTAAGCAAATGGTGAGCTCTTTTAATTCTTTTAGATTATTTTCTTTGGAAAAGTTAAGAAGCTCTTTTTTTATCATGAACAATCGAATGTGGTGTCTTTTGCAGCACTGTGGGGAAAACTTTCAAAGGAAAAAAGGAGTAATCTCATATTGCATCTGTCTGACAGTTCTCCAGGACTGAAGTCAAATAGTTGAGGTTTGCCACAAACCAAGCAGCAGCTTATTTGCACTAAGAGAGGGCACACATGGAACAGAGGTGGCCTGAAGCATACCTGGCATGTGCATCGATGCTCCATGTTTACTTTAATCCTTAATCTCATAGAGTGGCTTCCCACAGATAAACAGCCCTGACCTGTGTGGGTAGCTTTGTTTTCTACTGTGCTTGTGTAACATAATATGTAGCTGTTGTAATGGGGCTGATGGGAGAAAAAGACTGCTTTCTGACAATATCATTCCCAGACCACTGCAGAAAAAAAGAACTGCTCTCCTAAGTACAGAAATAAGCTAGTGTTCCTAATAGAATTAACAGATTCTGTCTTTGCTTCCACCGAACATGTTAGGTATTCTCCCTCTCAGGAATGTATTTATTTATATTTTAATCGTATGACTCCTGATGGTTTGCAAGAAAAAGCAGCATGATGGAATAATCAAATAATAATATAACCAATCAAACCACATTATATTATATTAAGGGCTCTGTTTCCTGATTATATTAACATCTACTGTTTTGATTTTTCTTGGCTGCTATATATATTTATTTTTTGTATTGTGTTTGTACTTGGTTTTAATTGATTTTATGATTGTTCGCTGCCCAGAGTCACTTGTTTGAAATGGGCAGCCACAGAAATTGAATAAATAAATAAATAATCTTAAAACCAGAGCACATAAACAGTTCTCCAGCTTTATTTAAACTAATTAGAATAGCCCTCTGGAAGAATTCTATTTGAATTTGCTTCTGAAAGGCAAACAGGTTGGAGCAAGCCTAATTTCTGTTGATAAAGTAGTCTACAACAAGGGAGCTATCCTCCCATGTTCCCAGTTTCTCCCATCCTCAGCCCATTGGATCTCCCAGTAGTCCTTGTACCAGAAAGTCAATTTTAGATGGAGGTAGTCCTGAAGGTACTTGGCACCAAGCCACACAGGGCTTTACAAGTTAAAACCAGCACCTTAACTGCACTTGGAAATCTATTGGCAGCCTATCTATAGGGCTTGTGTTGCAGGTGTAATATGTTCATGGCCTCTAGTAATAGCATATGAGCTGCTGCACTTTATACCAATTACAGTTTCCAAATTGTCTTTAAAAGCAGGTCACAGAAGGCATTGCAATACTCCAGCTGGGTAGTGATGAGAGCATGAGTTACTATTGCTAGGCCCTCCCATTCCAGGTCTGCAATTAGTGCCTCTGCCAAAGCTGGGCAAAGGCCCTCCTGGCCATGGCTTCTACCTGTCTATCCAGCATTAGACATGAATCCCAGAAAACCTGAAGTCATGGAACTGCTCTGTCAGGGGAAGTGCCACATCTCTGAGAAACAACACCAGAGTTGAAACAGAACCTTGATGTACCAACAATAGTTTTGTCTTGCTTGGATTCAACTTCAGCCTGTTTATTTCTATCCAGACCCTAACACCCTTTAGACAATTGAACAAGGCTTCAACTACTTCAACAGTGTGACCCAGGATGGTGCTGTGTAATTGGGCATCATCCCCATATTGATGTTAATACACCCTAAAGTGACAGAATAATTCTCAGTGACTTCAGGTACATTTTGAAAAGTAGTGGGGAGAGGATCAAATCCCATGGCAATCCAAACATTGGAGGTCACAGAGCCAACCTCTCCTTCCCTACAATCATTGGCTGAAACTACCCACTGAAACACAGCACTTCGTCCTGAATGCAAATAAGTGGTCCAGAAAAATACCATGGTCAATGGTATCAAAAGCCCTGAGAAGTCTAATAGGACCAGAAAGGGTGCAGTCTCCCCTCTAGGTCTCAAGTCCCAACAAGAGTCATCTACTAGTGCAGCCAATACCATTTCTGTTCCATGTCTAGGGCTGAACTTTGACAGAAAAAGATCCATATAAGCTGTGTTCTCTAGAGTGCTCTGTAATTATCTTCCCACCACTATTTCAACAACCATCCCTAAGAAGGGAAG
Source organism: Python bivittatus (assembly GCF_059951505.1). NCBI lineage: Eukaryota > Metazoa > Chordata > Lepidosauria > Squamata > Pythonidae > Python > Python bivittatus. Next base: position 19,650,744 of record NW_028277074.1, read on the forward strand.
GTTAGACACCAGTAGTAATCCAACGTGATCCAGGGAGGCCATCTTAAGACTCTTTCAAGGCAGAAGGAAACACCACCTCTAGCAATGAGGTATTGCCTATTTCCCAGAGGCAGCTGGTCACCCCCCTGGCTCTCCACAACCCACAAAAGACATATAGTAAACCCCTTACATGTCCTACAGTGGCAGAAGACATGTAGTAAACCCCCATCCATTACATTAAAGTCCACAGGCCAGAAGGTATCCCTGATAATGTGGCAATACATCACCCCAGTTTCTATCATGGACCCCACCCATGAAAAGTCAAGATTTTGACGTATCTGAGTGACTTTGTCAGGAAAGTGTTGTGCAACATGGTCACAGCTGTCAGGCAGTTCTGTCAATGACTCCCTCTCCAATAGGAAGTTTGCAACTGTAAAGGGCAGAGGGAATGAACTTGAGGGACTAGATGAAAAGCCACTACCAAGATAACAATCATATAAAGGGAGAGAGGGGAGAAGCGCATTCAGACTTGCAAGATTCTGTTACAATAGCTTTACAATAAAAGTAGTATTGACCTATATGACATTGGATTCCTAGTCTGATCTATCTTGAAGGGCTGACAGTAATCTTAAACAAGGTAGCCAGCCAACAGCCCACCAGTGCAGTAAAGGAAGAGAAGTAAGAGTGCTTCCTTTCTCTTATTGCCATGACTAGTTTTCAGAGGGAGTTTAGGGTTTCCCCCATGGATCTGGTGGGCAGGTCAAGCAAGGCCTTGGTCACAGCCTGGAATGGATAGTGGCAGAGACCTTAGACCAGATTACTGTTCCCTGTTCATACCGATCCCAGGGTACACCATGGTTCTCTGAGGAGCTCCAGGAGGTGAAACACAAGAAGAGAAGCCCGAAGAGCTGTTGGAAAAAGATGCAGAGTGAATTCAAACAAGCATTAGTAAAAGCCCATGTTTACACTGTAGTGATAAAGGCAATTTCTTTTGCCTGAAATATGTGCATACCCCTTCTTCGTCCCTTTCCAACCTTAGTGAGCAGGCTGAGCATAAATATTTTCTCTTTTGATTGATAAGTCAGTATTGGGTTAAATCAGAATATAAAAATCCTTTCAGACATTTGCTTATATATTCTACAGATCTGTTATCAACCCCTGTCTTTATTTCATTTATTTCCTTTCAGTTACCGAGTATAACTGGAAATGACTAACTGATATATTCTTATAGTTCACTTAGACACTGAATTTTACAAAAGATCAGATCCTGGCTCCTGAAGTCCTGGCATATATGAGACACTAAATGACTGTGGTTTGCAGGGAAGGTTTGCATATTTCTCATCAGAAATACCATATTTTGCAAATAAGATACAGTCCAAAGACCATTACTACTACCACAAATCTTATAAGTGAACAGAGAAGATAGATTGGGCAACAGATCTAGTGTGCAATCCTTTGCATATTTACTCAGAAGTAAGCATAATTGTGCTTAGTAGAATTCACATCTAGGATATTGTATCGACAGCATAAAAGACCTACTGTAAGATTTAAAATGCATCTGCATCTATTACATCATTATCTCTCCCAACCTGGATGAGAGTGACTGCTCTTTAGAAATGCTAACTGCACTTCTACATAAAACCTTCATTTGTATATGTATAGCATAGAAGTGTATTATAAAAGTGACAAAGGGGTCAATCCATGTAAGAAATAAGCAATCAGTAAGATATTTAATAATGGGTCAGATTTTATACCACCAAATATATAGAATGGAGCTAAAAAGTAATAGGCAGAAGTCTTTGAATTAAGGTCTTTGAATATTATGGCTTAAACTCACATTTTAAGCAGTTGCTTTGCATATAAACCCATAAGCACAACACATGTAGAAAAATTATGATATTTCTGACTATCAGCCATTTAGTAACTTACTATAATTCTTTCTGGATTGATTAGCAAGTTCCAATAAAGAGTGTTAATTGGTTCTAAACATTTCATTACGGTTTGCTTGAATGCAGCATTTTACAAGCATAACAGTTCATCATATTGCTGGAACAAGTACAATGCCGCATCTTTAAAATTCTACACAAATAATAGATTGGCTACACTGCTACTTTTTCAGAGTGTTAATAAAATCTCTCAAGCATGCTGAGAGCCCATGGCCAGAAGGATTCTCGAGAGATCTTTTATAGGATACTTATTTTTGTTATGAAATTCCTCAATGCCTTTTTGCTATCTCCCTAATGATCAGTTAAATAGGGTCTCCTGAGAATGCCTGAGTCAGAGTCAACTTGAAAACTGCTGAAGAAACATCCTCTCTTACTGGAAATGATTCCCATCAAATTGCCTTCTACCATGTTTAGACTAACGGATCAGTAACGCTAAACAGAGGGAGCTAAGTTCACAGTACTTGAGAAGTGCCTGTGTGTGAAAAGAAATTGCCTTTGTCTGGCCTGGTTACTTTAGGACATGCTGTCCAAAAAATACATTGGACTCAGACAAATGGCTTTGAACTGCTGCCAAGTGGCTCTTTAAAATAATGAAGTGAGAGATTCAAAAGTTACCATTTCCTTTGAAAAACTTCTCTTGACCCATGAATTAAAAGGATCCATATTTATTACCCTTAAGATCATCCCAGGACACTTTGGGCCAGGTTCAGGGAGCTCAGATCATGCTAGTCTCTAATAGGCTTCCCTTCACTGTCTCCACTTAAGACTCACCAAAGTTTTAGCTTAAGCATTTTTCTGAAGCTAGCAGAGGACATAATTTTAGTTGTATTTAATTCGGCGAGGTTTATATTTTGTATTAATGCATTTTTAATAATCTTTGTTTTTCTTTCCTAATAGTTCTAACCATGTTGTTGTTATTTTTACTTTATTAGATCCATCCATTCCAGTGGACTCTTGGTTGCTAACAGAAAACAATAAAAGCACAGTTAAAAGCACAGAACAACACAGGGAGCCCAGACTAAAATAACCATAACAATAGCAAACTGCACCAAAGGCCCCACAGACACATTACCTCAGCCCTGAGACCAAAGCCAGGTCTTAAGGGCTTTTTGGAACTTAGGAGAGAGGTTGCCATCTGTATCTCTGGGCGGATGCTGTTCCAGAGGGCAGGGGCCATGACTGAGAAAGGATGCTTCCTTGGTTCCATAAGATGACAACATTTAATAGAAGGGATCCGGAACATATCTATTCTGCTGGAACATACCGGGTGGGTAGAAACAATTGGAGATAGGCCGTACCTCAAATATCCAGGCCCTATGTCATGAAGGGCTTTATAGGCAATAACCAGCATCTTGGACTGCACCCAGAAGCCAACTGGCAACCAATGCAGTTGGCATAGCAGCAGTGACACATGGGCATATCCAGAAGCACCCATTGTTGCATTTTGTACCAGCTGGTCTTCAAGGGCAGCCCCATGTAGAGTGGATTGCAATAATCTAGTCATGAGATGACCAGGGCATAAGTCACCTCCCAACTGAAGGGCTTCCCAGTCAAGGAAAAGGCATAACCAGGACACAAGATTACCCTGTGAAAAGACCCTCTTGGCCACAGCTGCCACCTGCTCTTCAAACAGTAGCTGTGAATCCAGAAGGAGGAAGTGCTACCCCATCCATGACCAGTGATGGAAACATCCCTGACCCTGGGGGCCAAACAGCTACAGTCTTGTCAGGACTGAGCTGAAATCTGTTCTCCCCATCCAGACTTGAACAGCCTCCAGATACTGGCTCTATACATCAACAGCTCCACCTGCACTTCCCCCATCCCAGCTCCACCAAAGGTCAGACAAACACGACCAGTACTGTACCCCAGTCTGAAACGTGAAACCCAGTCTGGACCCATTTCAGGTCCAGATAATCTGTTTCCTCCAAGATCCTCTGAAGCTGCTGTCCGACCTTCTTCTCTACAACCTTCCTCACAAAAGAAGATTGTGACTTGTTTGAAGAGAAAGAATACAAAACTGCTACTATTCCCTTTATATCCTGATTGTGGAGTTTCCAAAGGCATGTGGCTAGCTTCTGTAGTATTTGGATCTTAAACAGCTTGAAGCTTTGCTCTGATCTAGCAGAACTTTTTAAAATTTCTTACTGACATGCTGATTTTTTTTGCAAAAGGGCTCTTCCACTAGACTTGGATATCTTGCTCATTCATAATGGTCACTCATCTTCCATTAGGGCACTATTCATCATAGCTGCTCAAAAGTGGTAGCTATTCCAAGTACTTTCTTTCCAGGGTGAGATCGAGATCAGTTTTCCTCTTAAAAGTAATTGTGGATCGGGGAGCTGAAAGATTTTAGAAAACCTATTTGGAGCTGGCTGGCAATAACAATGATGAAGTTTCAAGATTGCTATTGGTGGGTTAAAATACACTCTATTTAAATTTTCAAGACATGATTATGTATCTGTTTTCTTGCTATCGGTCAATCTCTATATTTTAAAATAAACAGATATTCTAAAAAACACTATTAGATAGCTATAATTGTATGTTTGCTTTAAAATAGTGTTTAATATCATATGGATTAGTAAGTATATAAATTGTATAGGAATTTCAGAGCCAGCCTACTGAATTTGGAGAAAGATGTTTTCTTTTCTTGGAAGATACTAGAACCAGGTGATATTCTGGACTTCAAAGAGATTTGACCTACACCAAGAACTACACACTTTATCTTGTAAAAGATCAACGTGTGCATTATTTTTATTCCCAAGATCTTGCAGACACTAGATATGTATTAAAATAGAATAACCTTCCAGCCCCATGTCTCAGTAAGTTAATATAGTAACTTTGGAGGACAGTAAGAGTGGGCTGATTTTCACAAATGCATCAGTTGCCTTTTGCAATATTTTATGGATTGCCAAAAATGTTTAGAATATCTATTCTGAAATGAAGCTCAAAATACTTTTTTTGTCATGCTAACTGGTCAGATCAAGAAGCTTTTCCATCATGATGTCATAGCATTCATTATGTGTTTATCAAATAAAAGCAGAAGGAAATCTTATTGTAAGGGATGAAGGCTATTTATTTACTTATATAAAATTTTATTCTTCCAATTTAAAATATGAAATACAATTTCTACTAGTGAGCTTAAAAACTAAAAAGCAAGTTACACAATAGAAGGAGAAGAGGGGGAAGGGAGCTCAAGTTGACTAAGTGGTAAGTTGACATTTCTACCCAATATTCAATAACTTGAAGGCATGAAACCTGAATGAAAAATGCTGCACTTGGAGATCAGGAAAACAATAGTTGTGTATAGTATAGGGACTTTTGGCATGATGTGCCCCTCTTTCCTTGCATTTATCCACTTGCTCTCCCTTTGCCTTTGAGCCCCATCACTACCATTTGTCAGAGAGAATGAGCAGAAGAGTAAGCCAAGAGTGGCAGCCATTCCTCCTCCTGGTACTTCCTAATACTTTCTGGTTCTTCCTTCTAGGTCAGTGAATGAGCAACTGTTAATGGTAAGAAGCTCTGGTGTTTGTCACTGAGCCCCGTGTTGAGGCAATGGGCTAAGCAAAGGCTATCTATGTGATAGATAGATAGATAGATAGATAGATAGATAGATAGATAGATAGATAGATAGATAGATAGATAGATAGATAGACTGACTGACTGACTGACTGACTGACTGACTGACTGACTTCAGATGGAAGCCAACTTCAAAGACATGAAAATCCAATCCCTATTACAACTCTATACTATGGCAGGGTTTTTCAAACTGGAACCCTAGGATTCTGAAAGAATTTGATGGGGTTCAGTGACAAACTAAGGGGAAAAAACTTGAATGCAGGCAATTTTCTATCATTAGATCTTTGCCTTTCTAGAGGTTCCAGGAATGTTTCCTTTAACTAACAGCTTCCTCAGCCTTGAAAAAGTTTGAAAAACCCTGTTACTGTTTTAGTTTAATCTAAATCTGCATTATGAAGGAAAAAAAGAGGAAAATCACAGCTCTTGGTGCTCCCTAAAATTCACCCAGAATCACCATGCACAGGATGACATTCAGATGTAAATTAGTCACTTTCCAACACTGTGGAAATTGTTGTTCTACCTTCCAGATTGCCCACCTAATTATTTTATTTTATATTCAATTAAATCTACTTTATCGTTGCTCTTTGTTTTATGTTCCACAAAGTTTGTCACAGCCATGTGCCCCAGACCACTTCTCCCACACAAAGGTAGGCCTTGCTTGTGTTCTGCCTCCTCCTTTGTTGAATAGGCCTGTCCTTCTCTATCTTTTGACAGCTCCTATCCTTCCAACAGGCTAGTCTATACTCATGATTGCAACTGTGTACAGAAACAATACATTTGTGAAATTAAAATAAAGTATTGCTTTACTTGACCAAATTTAGTTACGAAGTGCTTCTTTTTGGAAATTGCATTTCACTGTTTTTTGTTTACAAGGGGAAAATTGAAAGAAATTATACTTCCCTTAAGGAACTGCTGAAATTCTGTGGTTGTTCCTGTATACCAAGTTTTTGTATAATTAATTTGTAGATAGTTATATTTTCTAGTTTTAGGGAAGTTACTTGAATGCAACTTTACATTTTATTTTTCAGCCTGAGTTCTTAAACCAAAACTATATGGCCTTGTGCCTCTAACTATGAAATAATAATGGGAATTGGTTTCTGTATGTGTGTGGGTGTGTGGGGGAGAGAGACAAAAAAAAATTCAAATATTCTCTAGGAAATAATTGAAGTTTACTGGAAGTGTTAAGTCATATTCTTCATATCATATTCCAAAAATTGATGATTTCCATGAGTTTTCCATATAACTACAAGTGTGCTTGTATCTATTTTTATGAAATGGTTTCAAATACCATTTAATGTAGTTTAAATGTCCGGGCAGTTCTGTCATAACTGTTTTGTAGGAAACTGAAAATTTCTTCAAAGAGTTACACTCAGTTGCAGCTCAGCAGCTGAAATGTCCGCTGTCCATAGAACTGACAATCCAGGGCAAAACTACCAAAAAAGTATACACTTTCACTAATAGTAATTGAAAGGATTTATAACAGAACCATTAAGAAGGGCAAATCAGCGTACACTACTGCTGTACTTAGACATTCTTGTTATATTAGTATTAGAAATAAATGGTGTACGTAATGGCCAACATATTAAAATTTCATGGACTTTCCATCTCTCTCTCTCTCTCTCTCTCCCCTTTGTATTTAGTGAAGAGAATTTTTGTTTCAGTAACATTGCTTTTTGAACTTGGCATTAACTTAAGTGATTCTTACCATACCATAATGTATATGCTGTTCTGAGAATATACATTGGATACCCGCACACAGTCACCATGCCATTCTTGAGGCATTTTCCTATCATTCAAGGCTAATGGAACCATATGCTCAAATCCCATGGCATGGGAAATTATATATATACTTTGATAACCCCAATATTTCTACATTCAAATATTATACCTTACACATTAAATTCTTTCTCTTCTTTATGAATGAAAAAAAATTCTGTTATCCCATTTTTACTGATGGAAAATCAAAGCACAGCATAGTGCTTCCTATGAATAGGATGTTTCTCTGCAAACAGAGAAACTTTGCTGGAAAGTAAAGAACTGTAGGTAAGCTTTATGTTCAAATATAAATGATCACACTGTAGTTTTTTTTATTTTAAAATCTAACATAGATGATTTATATTAAAGGAGGGCTTAACACATCATGCTAAGTCAGAATATTTGCTCCTTGTTGCTGTACAATCTGGTTCACAAATAATGCTAAGGTATAAGCCACAGTGTCAGACCAGAATGGCTAAACTCATATATCAGGTGAAATCAAACATTATAGCTTTTTGCCATGTGTCAACCACCCATAGCGAAATGGGTTAAAATTAATCTATGGCAAAGAACCAACCATTTCACATTACATGTGTCAGTTGGCAGAGGCTTATAATAATCCCTGGTGCTTGTTTTATTGGTAAATTTGCTTGAGCGGTCAAGCAAACTAAATCAGAGTAGTTCATTGATAGACGAATGGTAACATTAAAAAAAAAAGAAACAAAATGCCTGTCGCCGATTTCTTTTTTGAGATATTACTTTGCACTTTATGTTAATTTTTTAATTTATGAGGATCATGGCCAGAACAAAGGGTTAAAAAAACTCCTTTGCATGCATATACTCTCACTGCATTCTCGGTCTCAAGACAGTTAAAAGCTCTATGCATGTAATTTACTTTTTAAAATCTTTTATGCAATTGCTAATTATAAGCCTGACATTATGTTTAGTTTGGCTCTTAATCTGGTACAGTGAGTTGAACTGTATAGCATAAAAGTAATCTATGATTATGGTCATTACCTTGAATGTCTACAAAAAATTAGACAATTTAATGAAGAAAATGGATCCATGAGAAGCTATTAGCTATAATAGCTAATCTAAGAATATAACCATTATTATTGTTGTTGTTGTTGTTGTTGTTGTTGTTGCTAACATATGTTTCCCAACTTCTAAACTTGAAGAAGCATCTGGTAGCTACTGTTAAGTACTGTTTGATCTTTCAAAGCAGTTCTTAAGTATGTGGTGAGATAAAAGCCATTGCTGTGTCTATTAAATTAAGCAATTTATACTAAAAGGTTTTCAATCTTTTAGATAAATTGTTTATATCAATTTTCCATAGAAAATGGAATATTTAGAGTCTTCTAAAGTGAATGGATATTTTGCCTGAAGACTGTTGTTGTAAGATCTATTGTGTAACATGTTTGTAAAGAAAATGTGTACAGTTTATGGCAAATGATTATGGCAAATGAGAGTTTATGGAATATTTAAGGAGTATTCCAACTTCCATCTCTGTATATAAATATACAGCTTCTATAACTCAGAGCTGCAGAACTAATTATGTATGCTCGCCACATATTAATAACAACAGTATTCCTAATTTCATTAAGATTCTCTTCATCATGTATTAATTATTTTAGTTATCCCATTGAGAACTAATATCAAAACCTGACAATACCAATTCCCCAGATGCATCTTGTGGTTCCTGAATGTGGTTGCTATTCACTACTGTTGTGTCTGACAATTGCAAAGAGAGAACACCTTTTGGTCCACAGGATGAAAAGCTGAATTCATAGAGACTGCTTTGGAAGGGAAAAAAAACTCCTTACTTTTAAATAGAATTTTCTCATCTCTAATGTGATTCTTAAGAATTGTATACAGAAGCATTAGTCAGAGATGATGACCTCTGAAATTTGATCTAGTTCAGAAACATGCAGGCTAAGAGGAAGTAGCTAAGATATTTGCAACTCTGTCACAATCCATATATGTTAGGAGGGAATTAGCCTCCATTGGACACTCTTGTTTAGGCCCATGTATAATCCTCATGTCCGTTCTTTGGGGTTTAGGTGAAGGTGAACTTGCAGAGAACTAATTGGCTGCTCTTTGTTTTATTTATGAAGCTATGCCAACCTTTTCAAACACAACATGGATTGGCTGCTCTTTCTGCCATTTACAAAGCCAACCTCCTGCCCTCACTAAAGATATTTTTGGAGTATAAACATAGTTAATACGTTTTGAAATACCAAAACCTTGATTGCATTAACATGCCATGTACTTGAAAAAAAAAAATGAATTGGTTCCTGATTATACTAGACCATGGTTTGTTCTAATCATAGTTAATTAAATAGGCCATACAGGCCTAGTTCACACATAACACTAAGCCATAAGCCATGAAAACCTAACAGGCTCTATTAATTGGATGCAGTTGTGCCTGTTTGTAGGACCAGAGGGAAGTGGGGCAGAACACACAGCAATCAAAATTTGTGTGTGCACAAGAGTACCTGTATTAATCCTATATGAATCTACACTGCCATGCTCTAAGTAGCAAATGTATTCTTTATATATTGTTCAAATTCTCCTTGAACTCATTTCCCTTTTTTTCAGCCAAAAGCATACAAGAGTTCCCTAAAACTAATTTAAATGGGGGGAGGGATGAACTTTTTTTAGTGCCTTGGGTTAGATAAGGGTATAGAGAGCACAGTTTTCACCTGAGTTGTGGTTTGCTTGATTCTCCTTTTTCCTTTAAATAGCAGTATCACGTGGCATGTATTTTTAATAAAACTCATTTAAAAACAAATATGTAGGTCTATCTATGGAAGTTTTTTGTTTTATTTCCTCCTTTATTTCCTGTTTTGTGATGCAGTACCAAGACTCTTAAAAAGGCAAAGACTGAGTCAAATTTTCTTTAGAATAGCAAGTTTTATGCTGCTCTTGAGACTTGCAGCCTAATTAAATATCTGAACTCTTGCTTTTATTGAGCAATAAACTCTGAGCTTGTGGTGACTTGGAGAACCATTCCATTTGCAAATCATGTGGCTGAGTGACTGGCATGGCTTTCATATTTGACATTTCAAACAGCTCAGAAGACAAATGAGTAAGAAACAAGAATTTCTTCCATGAATGGAAACCAAGTTAATGTCAACATAATTAAATTGTAGAATTTATAGCTCAGTTTGGGAAAACAGACTCAACTTCATGTGCCTTCTGGGCAAGTTCTTTGGGGTATTGTTCAATGTATAACTTTGCATTACTTACATGAGCAATCACGCATTTCATCCTGACCTGGAAGTCCCACAGATCCTTCAGCTACATGATACTGTCATGGAATATGGCAAACCACCCTTTCACCAGAAAGACAGGAGTGCTGCTCCTAGGATATGAGACTATCCTGTGACTCATCTAGAATAAATGGGCTATACTGGACTGGCCAAAGTGCTGTGAAAGGTGTTCTTGGTACTCTTAAATATTCTCAACTATGGTGTCAGTTGGGTGATACTCTTGAACCAATGTAAGGAATCCCAGCAAAAGTCATCATGGTTGACAATTGCAAGAAAAACCCTGCCTGTCTGAAGACAAAAGGACACCAGAAAGTTATAAGTTATAGAAACTGAAGAAGACTTTAGAATGGGGCTGTTAAGACCAAATGTAAGCTTGGGCAGAACATGATCCATACACATACACAAACACACATACTGTATACCTACACACAAACATTCCTCTTCTGCAATTCATTACACATATACAGTAATTTCATGAAATGGACTGAAAATACAGTTGTTGCCACATATTTTTAAAGTCTTCATATACAGTAAGGCAATTGGTGGCTCTCGTGTTACTACAGAAAAAAGTTGTGATTTAATAATTGTGCTGCTTTATGAAATTGTTGTTTAGGCTGTTTGATCTTTGCTTTGATCTCAGCTTTGTCTTAATACTGAATCACATTCATCTGCCATATTTCTTTCAAGCCTCAAAAGATCCAGGATTACCACTACAAGTCTGGACAGTCTTTTCTTCAATGGGATTCTTAAAATTCAGTTTCAAGTTCATTATATATAGAACTGAATTCACTTGAAATCTTTCTGGGATTTCTTTTTAAAAGAAAATGCTTTTTTTCTAGCATTAAGAGGAACAAAGCAACAATCAGAGCATGCCACTTAAAATGTAGAGCCTTTTTTTGTTTCCAGATAGAGTTGGGAGACTATATAAGGAAACTGTCATTGGGTGCTGAGAGAGGAGGCAGCTAGCATCCTCAGCAGTAGCAATAGTAGCAAGCCCATTGCTGATTGGAAGACCTTGGTATCTGCAGTGTCTCCATTTTTATGCTGTGTGCTGCACCTGGGAGACTCTTTAGGGTAGCCCTGCCCATAATATGAGACCAAACCAATCCTGTTCCCACTTGAGCTGTTTCCAGAGCTGGAGAGCTATATAAGGATACTACCACTGGTGGTGGGCCAATGCAGGGCAACAGCACTCTGGGCTATGTTTTTGGGAAGTGGCATAAGTAATAGCCCACTTACTTTCATCTGGGAGGAGAAAGAATTTGATGAACAGCTGGATGGTGTAGCTGGATGGGTTGCTTCAATTCATTCACCAAGCAGAGAAGAGAGCTGAGTTGAAAGTTTACCCACATCTGTGGATAGCAATCTTGCCTGAAGCTATGTGGATGATGAATAATTCTTTGGGCAGACTTGGAGAATTGGGCTGCTATGTGTTCATGGTTTTGTTTTAATCTCTGCATTATACTAAGGGGGATAAGAATAGGTGGTACATCATTTTTGTTATATTTGTTGTTGTTTTTGGTGATTGACTTTACAATTCATATCACTTATTTAGTATGTACTACCCACTCATAGCTCCTGTGCTGTTGTTTAGGGAAATTATTAATCTAGTTTTTGGTTTGTCTCACTGATGCTGTGGCACTGATGCCTCTACAGTGGACCACAAGAAGAAATAGTGAAAAAATAAAAGGCAATTCTATTATGGGAGATAGGACCACAATAATCAATCACAATGATGCCTACCTCTGTCTCTTCTACGTATCTGGATAGTTTGAGGAATCAGGTTAAGCATTCCATTGTCTTGATGTTGCTTCTGTTGAATCAACTAAGTCTCCAATTACAGACAGTGGGTTAAGGGTCAACTTGGTACATATTACATCGACCTGGCAGAACACGATAATGACCTCGTTTGGCTCAGTTGTTACTAATGGATAATTCCACACCAGAAGTGGTATAAACCTATAAGTCAGGGTCAGAGTTGTAGTAGTCCATAAGAATATTTCTCTTTCCAGGACTTTATCTGGGGCTTCATTAGATTTAAAGTATGTATTTTGTTCTGAATGATCAGATAAAGATGGAGATTCTGTTGACACACCATATGTTCTCAAAATTCAAAATATGCTTTAAGTCCAAAAATATTGTTTGTCCCTGAGATATATCAGCTCAGGTCAGGAAGGGAGGAAGAGTCCTGGGTTCTAAAGTGTACTGATTAGCACTCTGGACTTTGAATCCAATGATCCAAGTTCAAATCCCAGCAAAATCTGGGTTGCAGGAAAAAGAATCTGGGATTCAGAGTATTGTGCTTTATTAATATGTTCATCTAGGACCAGGGAGATACAGATTCAGATCCACCATGGAAACTCACTGCTTACTTTTCAGTCAGTCTCTTAAGCCCCTGGAGAAAAGGCAAGATATCTAACATACACACACACACACACTCATACATATATCATTTCTTAACTTATCAAAGTTGGAAACCTACTAGTCATTTGGAAGGTCTCTGTTGAAAATATTCTGCAGATGGCTCAACATGGAGGAATGGAAAACTGGGATAAGAGCACCATCATTATTTTTGTCATTTGCATTGGCTTCTGCACAGGGAGAAAGATTGTCTACAGGGGCAAGTCTGTGGAAGATTCCCTCCCCCTCTGACTTCAGAATCCTGGAAACATTCTAGAATCTCCAGGGACTGAGAAGGATGAAAGTTATCCTTCACCTGTCAAAGGCCATGCTAGAGGTGTGAGGGGAGGAATGGGAAGCTATTGCACAAGTAATGCTTATATGCAAGGAGCTTGACTAAATAGGTTAGGGGGAAAAAAATCCCTCTCAACCCTAGGGTGATATGTGTCTTCCTCAGTCTCGGGTCCTCTACCAGAGGCCTGGGAGCTTGAGGGTTCTGTGCAGTATCTTAGCTGTTCCTAGCACTGCACTCTTCCGGACAGAGCGCTCTGATGTTGTTCCTGGGATCTGCTGAAGCCACTCTCTCAGTTTAGGAGTCACAGCCCCGAGTGCTTCTACCACCACTGGGACCACTTTGGCCTTTATTTTCCACATCCTCTCTAGTTCCTCCACCAGGCTCTGGTACTGAGGGCTGGATAGCATAGTGGTTAGAGCACTGCCCTTTGATGTGGGAGACTGGGGCTTGAATCCCAGCTGGTACCTACATTACCAGTAGGGGTCCTTGGGCAAAGACCCCCTAACGCTTTACCTGCCTATCTTGAATATGAGAGTGACATGAACTAAGACAGTCATGGCAGACATCACCTGGAATAACAAGGTCTGCACCAGATGTTGGGGAATCAGGACAATCTGACAGTAAGTGGGCTACTGGAACAAACCACACATGGACAAAACAAGAGAATATATATATGTATGTGTGTGTGTATGTATGTATGTTTGTATTGTGTGTGTGTGTGTGTGTGTGTGTGTATTATAGCATATATTATATATAGATTTATTTTACTTGGAATGGTTATTGATGTTGCTTTTGTTGTTTTACACAATGACCTCAGAATATTGTGATGGGCTGCTACACATTCTCTGCATGGCATGTTACAAAACAAACATTGATATATTTAATTTGTTTGAAGTGAACTTGTTAAGTTTTAAAGCATGAAGAGTTACAAGACAGCCCTAAATGCAGTCATTCCTAAAGACAGGGCCATCAATCAAGTGCATATCAAAAAGGTCCTATAAAATACAGCCTGCTATTATTTGTGTATCACTGGATTCTTGAGGGTGGAAGGGCAAGGTTCACCTTCAAGCATTTTGGAGGAAAGGAGCTTTAAGGTGTGAAAGGAAACTGTCAGAAGTCTCATTAAAGCTTATTTACTACCTGGAAATGAATTTGCATTGATCTTTTCAAACTATTGCTAACCACAACTGCATTAAAACTAAACAGTCCTCATTTACTAAGAAAGAAATGTGTCAGCACAACTTTGACTTTTGTCCAATGCTTTTCCAGCATTTAATTCACTGGGGCTCAATGTTGAGCAGTTTATTGCTTGTTGTGCTAAAGCATGTTAATTTAATTGAGAATATCTTTCCGTAATGATAAAACTCTTAACGTGTACATATAGAATCCAAACCATTTGCATATTCTATCAATACATATGCTGATTAATGGGGGGGGGGGTTCTGCTCAGTATTAAAAACTTAAACTGTTGTAACCAAAGAATGTGAAAAAGAATAGAGATGAATTTGGTTATTTATGTTGAGCTGAGTTACAGGGAGCAGCAGTGGGTTTTGCAAAGTCAATAAGCACTCACTACCATCTCAATCAATAGTTTAATGTTTATCTTTTTAAAAAGTTGGTTAATGGTTTCAAAGCATAATCTAATGAATAAATAATTGTATTTATTTAGTTATTTTCATGCTGTGCATTTAAAATGCTATATGCTTCTAATTCAGGAGACCAATTATGAAACCAGTTCTCCTGATCTGCTCACATCAAGGACCAACCACAATGTACACAGGTTCACTGAAGTCATTGATAGTGTATCTACAAACAACAAGCAATGGTAGCCCTTTGGCTTCACTATCTTCAGCGACATAACAACAGTAAAAGATGTAACTCCCTATTACATTCTTTTACAACTTAACAGGGGCAGCTAATCTTAAACTTTCACCTTTAGATTCTTTGATTAGCAGTCTACATGTTGCTATAGCTGAGCCAATCAGTGAGTGGGATAAATTCATTAAATATTTATTTTCAGAATGCACATCCCATCTTTCTGCTCAGAATAGCACTCAATAGGGCCAAGAAAAAGAACTTAATATTTAAACTTTATTTGATGATAACAACTACTGCTACAACTGCAATCCCATATTGTGGATAATTATAGGGTTGTCATGGGGCATCAAAAATATCATGATGGCTATGACCGTAGGATCAAAACCTTGCCCCCCTTTTTATATGTGACACACATGCAATCATGTAGTCATAACCACCACTTGACTATTCTGAACCCCCTGCTGATGACCCTGCCATAGTTAATTACCAGAATGTTAGTGATCTTTCAGCAGGCAAAAGAACAAAATTCAACTGAAAATTCCTCTAACTTTTAGTTTTGATCATTCTAAGTACAAACTATTATAAGATTATTTTTAGCCCTAACATAAAATATGTTCAACCAATCAACATCACCTTTGGAACCAGTTTCAAGTCCATTGGTTTGATATTTTAAAAATCTAAATCTTCCCTGCCTTTAATCATTACTGATTTCTTTATCGCCTCCTTTATTCCAAAATGGTATTATCAGTCTGATACAATGTTACTTGTATCAACTCCCCAAATAATCCTCTGTAGTAGATTGTACATTGGTGAGGGCATCTATAGGATAGATACAGATAGTAATTCTAGGATAGTAATATTCTTTCCCTTGCGAGGAGACCTCCCTGAGATCTATGCAACAGATGAATGACCAGTGGAAGTCTGCATCATAGAGACACTGTTTGTCTTCTCTTTTTCACATGTTGACATACATTTGTTTATTACCCTTCTTAAAACACTGTGACCCTCTTTGTCTTATGATGAAGTAGAATGAAATATGCTGCAGTTGTCAGAATGGCATGATTTTTTAAAGCTTTGATACAAGCTTTCAATTAAGAGGACAGAAAGCAGCCCACTGCTGCCAAGAGCAATGCATGATTCCCTCCATTGCTACCAGTCAAGATGGAAGGAAGAGAGGAAGTGATGTATGGAAAAAGCTAAAAGAGTCAATGCTAATGGTGGAAGTATCTGTATGTAGCTAATATAAAACCGAAGTGGTTTATTGCCACAGTTGGTGATTTATGACCCACATTATGACTTTATTTTGAAATGGTTGTAATTAAAAATTAATGTGTGGTAAAAGGCGAACACACAACAAGGAATCAAGGCTCAAGGTTTATCTGAAGCAAGAGCAGGGCACTGCTTTATCTCTCATAATTCATCCAGGCATTTGTCTTGATGTCAAGTGCACATAAATGCTACACGATGCATTGCAATATCCTGTGAGGCCTTCCAAGGTGAGATGTACTTTGGTTTCAACATATGCTGTTAATTTTGAAAAGGTTTGAGTCGTTTATAATAAATATGAATAATTTATAAGAAATATTCTCAGCATTGATTAGTGATCTTTTGTAATGGAGTATCTTTTTCAAATCTCTTGTTCTTTTAATTCTTTCTGAAAAGTCCAAAAACCTCTTATGGCATTGCTTAATGGACAGATCATCTTTAAACTTAACATTGTAGATAAATATGAAGTATTTTTCAAATACACAGAACTTATAAATTTGACAGAAATAATGAGGAGACAAGCCTCCAATCACAAATGAAACCTGTATGCAACATTCACAACATTCCATTTCTATGTTTATGGGGAAATCAGTTTATGGGGGGAAATCCAATTACAACTTATTGAGAATCATGATTTTAACTGAATTATCTAAATATCTATGATGCAGCAGTTCTGCTGCACCTAAGCCAATTTGGGTTGTTCTGGGTGGCAGATTGCCCAGGAATCTTACGTAAACCAAGTTCTTTCATGGAAGAATGGAAAGATAGTATAAATTAATAAATAGACTAAATATGTGTACTACAGATTCACATACTTTTCTTAACTTCTATATATAGAGAAAGACTTTTATAGTGACACAAAATTAAATAACTACCCTTATGGAAAATATGATTATAACCAATACAGTGTAGCATGTTGTAGGACCTTAAAATTTAATAAATTTTATCATGAATAATGAAATAAAGGTGGTGTGGAAAGAGAAAAATTATCAGTACATACCAGCCATTCAAAAAATAGATGTTGAGCATAACATAGATATTGTATGAATAAATTGCCAACACATATGATTAAAAAAAAAAACCTTGATTCTGATTTAATATTAGCTTTAAATCACCTAATATGGCCTACCTCTGCTATTTCACAATGAATATCTGTCTGTTAGGGCTACCAGATCTGGGCTACAACAGCCTGAGCAATGGGAAGGTAGCAACTAAGAGTTAGTTTCTTCTGTCCCTCTGCTGCCTTCTAGTGATTCTATGGATTTTTGCAGCCTAGATCTGGTAGCCCTAGTCTTTATAATTTTATTTTTCAAAGATGGCCACAAGGAAGTCAGCAACAGAGAGCTCTTCTAGACAGCCATTTTAAAGTGTTCTTTCATCTGTGAGACAACTATGCTAGCATAAATTATACTATTCTCATTGATTATCCTTATTGTGCCTCAGTAATAAGACCAATAAATTGTTCTGCCCTTATTATTTTAATGCCAGCAAGATAAAAAATTACCAATTACAACCCTTAATATATGGTGGAAGATGGATAGGGAAGTATAGATCAATGCATAGAACAGCTGGTTTGGCCACCTATCAAGTTGTCTGACTAATAGGTCATAGGCATAGGGATGTCCCATGCCTTCTACTTATTAGGCAGGCTATTTCTGAACATGAGTCTAATGTTCTTCTGAAACAGCACTAAATTCATGTCCAAAAATAGTCCAGTGGATATGCTGAAGGTTTGGAGGATATAGCATGAAGCAGGAGAGGACAACTGATAACAAGTGAACTCTATCCTCTACTAGCATTGCCATGGAGTAGCTATAGCTGGCAGCATCTGAAAGAAGCTCATGGAATAGGGGAAATAAAAGACTAAAAAAGTATGGCTTCATGAAAGCCCTTGTCAGCAAAAGCAGCAGAAAACCTCTAATGCATCGGTAACAGAACCAGCAACAGACAACTGGCAGAATCCAGTTCTCTTTTCTAGTTTAAACTGATTTTCTGTGCAGCACAGGACTAGCATTTTCTCAAAACAGCACTAGTCTCATTTTTAAAACACTGGTCTAGCACTCTTTCAAAACCTATGTGGTCAAGGAGTACATGTAAGATCTGACAATGTTTCAGTAAGTGGTGGTCAGGCATTATGCAGGTAGATGCCTTTGCAGAAAATACATGTCCTTCTTTCCTTCAAACCAAGCCGTAATAGCCATGGAAGGCAGTAATCACATCTTCACTGAAGGGCGCTACGTTATGTCCATAGCAAAAATTGTGTCAGGAGAAGAGAGGCAATATTACTTTAAAGCTGGAATATCTATAGGCTACTGTAAGGTACTTAAGTTGTGTGTTGGGAATCAGTAAAAAAACCAATGTTATAGGATATATCACATAAATTTTTTTTATCAGAGCATGTTCAGTCTGTAATTAGCAGAATGTGAGGGTGAGTCAACAGTGTCCTGAGGAGTTGTGTTCCTGACTGATTTTTTTGATATTGCTCAACAGTTTGGCAGAATGCCTTGCTCTACTTTTCACTGGTTCCCTGTAGCATAGAAATGTCTTCTGATATATGATATGTCTCAGTAAATAAATATCCTAAAGTGACATGAGGAAATGTACATCATTTGAAGAACCCAGCAATTACTCACAATAAGCCAATCCAATATTTTGTTTTAAAGCAGCCCACCACAGGAAGTGGACATCACGTTTCCAGTTTTAATTCCCAACTACTTCAGATCTCTCTGCAAACTCTTCCCAACACATCCTTTGTTCTAAGATTCAATTAGCTTTCAAGTGAGTGAGGAGGCTGAACAGAGTTGTGATAGCCACTTTACCAAGTGCTGGAGCATCACAACAGTTCACAAACAAAGTAATTGAAATCATAATGTGCAGAAAAATTACTTTTATAATGGTTGCCTTGAAGATTATTTTCAAATGTAATTAAAAAAGTGGATTTAGAAATATGCCTGACAACCCAAAGGATTAAATATTAATATGCTGCATAATTAATAAATGATACATCCCTTGATTACTAATGGGTTATTGACTCTAAAAGCCTAACATTATAAAAATAAAGAGCAAAGAAAGGCTTTGGGAGAAATAGATTTCACCTTCTGAATCCTTCAAAAATTTCTAACCAATAGGTGAACTATTGAAGAAGAATATAAAATCAGAGGCATAGCTTTCATATTAGATATGTCTATCATAAATCACGATCCAAAGTAATTATTTGAGACTAATTTTCCAGAAAGTCAATAGTGGATCAGTTTATCTTGTAGAATTATGTCATGATAAAGTTCTTATATCATCCAATTCATGTTTAATACAAGAATGTGAGATTGTATCACATTCTTTGCAGATGTAAGAGTTGCTGAAAGTCAGGTGGCATATAAATTAATTAATTAAATAAATAAATAAATAAATGCTTAATTTAGCAGTTCTCAGACATTTATAGTGATGGCAGTATATGAACAATAATGTACAAAACAATAAGCCTTGTGGGCATCCAAGTTCTGCTGAAAAACAATGGAGAAACATTCTTTTCCTACTGACTAGAGACAAGAAATGAATTCATTATTCTGTTTCCAAAGAGATTTGTGGCATAGTCAACATTTCAGTGCCAACATTTTTCATTGCGGGCAGGTGGCAGTACCTGGCAGGTCTGGATAGTTAGATGAGAGACCACCACGGTATACAAGTGTGTAGGCTGTAATTCCCATTGATAGCACTTTCATTGTTAGAGATTGTATGTCTACTTTTCGGAGGTGTCCATGGGATGTGGCCAAAAAAGTTAAGATGGTGGCTACAACAGTCCTATTGAAGCTCTGCCCTTTCTTTATGAGCACCACATATAAGAAACTGGTGGACCTTTCATCACATCTTCATGGCCACTACCTTGACGTTTTTAACCACACCTTGTAGACACCCTTGCTACTTTTCAATATTCTATTTAACACAGGGTTGTTTATGCATTAAAATTTGTTATATATCCATGGGTGTCTGTAAAGGTAAGAACCATAAGAGTTTTTAATTCCTTTTCATCATGCTTAACAACCAACATGTTGGTAATATGCTGACACATTTGGCTTTTTATCTAATATTTATATGTTGCTTTAAAACAGCCATCAATAGCATCCACTTCAGTGTCAAGAATAATTCTGAAAAAGTATACTAATTTGCTTTATCATGAAAGGAAATAAATGAAAATGAGTTAGAGGTCCCTAACACTTTTTCCAAATTTTTACACTAAAATAAAATCTAATTATATTTACATGACAAGGCTAAGAAAGATGTCATTTTGTAGATTCAGACATCTCACATTTATTCCCAGATTATTGAAGAATAGCTGGTAGTTTTACCTTTTCAAGATGATTTTAGTTACAAATTAGAACAAATTAAGAGTATTATGCCTTTAATCACAAGACACAATTTTTGTAACACTTGATGTGGAGTAAGATTAAATGTTTCTATCAGATTAGTTTCATGTGCTATCTTTATCTAAATACATGAATATAATTTTTATATATGATTGCTGGTTCATCACTATATGGTTTTGGAATCATAAGCAATTCCTATATCAGAAAAATATCAACATAAAACTGGGGGGAAATTAATTTTTTTCTCTCTTAAATTCACAGTAACTTAATTTCCATACAGTATGTAGTCCTGGCCTTGTATGTGAATTCCTACTTTCACGAAAGAGGCAAATTTGTCCATGCCGATTGAAGTGTTTTTATAGCTGCCCTTTTTATTCAAATAAACAGAAATTTCTGATAAAGAGGAGAGTTGAATGCCTTAAATAGATATATTCATTGTGGGAAGGCTGTCTTAAAACTGCAGCAAACCACTACGGCATTAGATCACAGGGATATGTGAACAATATCTTTGAAGGGCTGTTTCTCAGCATAACTGGTGTGGAGTGCAATAACCTTGGTGTGGTTTTCTCCCCTAATAATTCCACAGTGAGATTTACCACCGTAGCTTTTCAGTTGCTTGTGGTTTGGAGAATACAGTCAGTACACATTACATGCTAACTTGCCTTTTTCTACCTTAAATATGTTGCCTGATTTGGAAAAATGAAATCATTTACTGGAAAACAGTAAAACTTGTCAGGAAAGCACAAAAATAATTACAAATCTCAGAATAAACCTCAAACCAGAATCCATAAATGGGCTCAGAAGTGCTCCATGCTTTTTCTTTCATACTGGAAAGGAATAAAGTTTCTGGATATTGGAAGGTTTTACGTAAGAGAGTGCAATTCCAGATTTTCAGTAGTGTGGGGGTATGGACAACAATTAACAATTATTTTAAAAAATTAGAAGCAATGTTACAGTTGTGTTATATAAACAAAAGATATAGGAAATGGAAGAAAGTTCTGTAATGCATTATATGGAGTGCAGAGAACAGAACCCTGGGCCACTCATGCATGGCAAAGGGGATATAATATATTTTTTAAAAGAATAATCTAAAATGAGTATGATCTTCACACTTTGTGATCAGATTTTAAAACTGAAAGAATCCTGGATGTTTCTCCAGCAAACTAGAGAGCCAAGTTCATGGAAGCAAATATTTAAAATGAAATGATGTCTCCCTTTCCTCTGATAATTAATTTTCAATGAATTAATTTTCTATTCAGAAATATGTCCTTTTTCCTCAAACCTACAAAACCAGTATCATATTTGTCATTTTAAATATTTCTTTTCTGGAGTTAAGACGAAAGACCTAAATCTGCAACAGACCCAATAAACACGAAGAGAAACTTCAGGGTTTAAATCAGCTTTGCTGAATCTGGCACCTTCTAGATATATTAGGATTATGATTTTTATAATGTCCAGGCGGCATAGATGGTAGTGATACTAGATGTGAATTGTTATATTTATAGTCCAAGACATATGTAGCATACGAAGTTAAAGAAGGCTGCTACAAAGTGGGTGGGTTAACATTTCCCTGTGACTTTCAGGGCAATTCAACATTGGTAACTAATTAATTATAACAAAAGTCTCTTCAAGAATCCAAATTTGTGCTGACATCATTTCCAGATTCTCTTGTCTGAAATTCATTGCAGGGTGGGGGTGGGATTTGTAAGATAGAGATCAGGTCAAAGGATTCTCTAAAATTTTAAATGAAACTTATTTATTTGTAGATGAATGAGCAAAGGTTACAAATCAGTTAATAAACAGAGGAGACCATATAGAACCAATCCTTGGTAAAGAAAAGCTCTTATGACCTTTATTATTCCAATTAAGAGCACTGTAGCTAACTAAGTGGTCACTTAAAGACTCTTCCACTAAATCTGTACACGGGTATATGTGTGAGAGATACGAGGAAGAGACAGAAATAGCTTGCTTACTGTATTTTTTCTGTTGTTCTTACGAATTATTGTTTTCATCTGACCATAGAGGAAATGCAAGTCGAGTTCTTTTGATCAGGATGACATATAAGTCCTAATAAATAAGCATTACTTTCTTTTAATCAAATCCATTTTAATTGACTGATCTCAAATTCTGATTCCAATTAGCAATGAGGGTTAGCTTCCCTCTTCCTTCCCTGAATCTATCAGCAGGAGAGACCTCCCTTCTCATTTTGATATCCTGTTGTTATGTTAGACAGTCTCAACATTTTCAACATCTATCAGCTGATCCTTCCTACTAAATCCACCTTCTTAGCTAAGGGGAAAAGTGAAATCTAAATGGTGGATACTATGGGCCAGGAGAACTTCCTTATGCATTTAGCATTCCTGACAACTGGAATAGTTGCACACTACATTTCCGAGCACACACATGCCCCAATAGCTGTTTGGCTGGCTGTCCTCATGTGCTGTCTTTTCCATTTAAAACATGTTCTAAACAGCTTACCCAAACAGCTAAGGATTAGTGTGACTTGTATTCTTCACTTCTGTTTTTAGTGTATTTGCTTAGTAATAAGATTCCCAAAGTTAGTTTCACACATTCTGATAACCCCCAGTTTGGTTAACCTTGCTCACTAAACTACAATTGGTTATGTTTATGCTAAACTATAAACGTTTTATACATTGTTTAAAAAGCAGTGGTTTCCCTAGCATATTAAGCCATAATTTGCTTTGCTTATGAACTTTCCAGTGTGCTAATTCATTCATTAAAAAAAAGTGTCAGCTAAAAACAGCGCACAACTACTTCAATCTACAGAAATCTGGCAAACTTTTCCTGTTATTATCAGTCAATCTGAACCCAATAAAAATAATAACTTTAGGGATAGAACCTAAATTAGCTTATTATGGCAATAGCTGAAAACCTGTGAAATATCCCAACAGAAAGAATGTCCTTCAGGGGAAGTTGCTGGCAGGAATATGGAATTCATTTCTAAATAACTTCTAAATCTGAGGCTCCTGAAACACCTATTAGCTACTTCAAGCTTTCAACAGCATTAAAAGCATAGTGAACACCTAGCATCATGAAGCAAGTGGAACCTGTTTCATCAAAAGTTTGATATAGAAGGAATACCCAAATCAATTAGCAAAATATTTAAGGTGAATATGTTCATAGGAGCAATGATATTTCACTGTAAAAAAAAATAATCATAAAGGTTTACAATGTCTACAGAGGGATGGAATAATGGTTTTGAAAAGACAGTCCCAGCATATCTATGTCAGGTTAGTAAGGTAAGAGTTTTATTCCCTGAATGCAGAAAAATAGTTAATGCTCATATTGCAACTTATTTTTGAATAAACTTGTATTAAATTGCATTATCAATGTCTTTAAGTATTTCAGATAATAAAATATGGTGCTTCCTTCTAAAATTCAGCAGTAACAATTACTTATTTACTTATTTTACTTATTTAAAACAATTATATTGCCACCCATCTTAAAACCAAACTCTGGGTAGCTTACAAACAAAACAAACAATATACATAACCACAAAAGAAATGTATGATGCAACCCACAATGTTTTCATCAGCTCTGACCTCACCCTATCCCAGCACTTGGGAGAAGAGTCAGCTCTTAAGTGCTCTCTGGAGGTTTAAAAAGGTGGGTGCCTTTGGGATCTCAAGGGGGAGGGTGTTCCACAGGGCAGGGGCTGCAATGGAGAAGGCCCACTTCTGAGGACCCATGAAGTGTCAGTGTTCAAGGGAAGGGACCTGGAGTGTGCCTACCCTATCCAGTCTGGTGGGGTGGGCAGATACTGTCAGGAAGAAGCAGTCCCACATATAACTAGGTTAAAACTCTAGAACTACCAGAACTAAGATGCAATTGCCATTTAATGATCATCTGGATTTTTGCAGACTAGATCTGCAAAATTAAGTCCCATTCATTCTAATAAGAACAAAACTCAACTAAGCCACAACTAATGTCCAACAGATTTCAGCATTACCCTGAGTTAAATGTTAGTTGAAATAGATGCAACTTAGGATGCATATTCGTAAAATCTACTATCTTAAACAGGATGTACAACCCATTGAGCAGTCCTCTACTTGCTAGAATCTTTACGAAGTTGCTTTTTCACATGTACAGAAATTATTTTTCATCTCTTTTAATCATTGCATTTTCACTTGCCATTCTCTTCAAGAGCAGAACCGATGATGTCACTGTAGAATAATACACAAGCTAAACTTTACTCATTCCCTGCTTATCTGAGTGATAAACAGTTCAAGATGCTTGTGTGGCTTGTGTGTTTAGTAGCAGTTTAAAGAGAAAGCCTCTGTTTCTTCCAAAGGGCATTGGTCCATTTTGAAAACTTGGTGCTAATTTCACAAAGAGACAAATATAGAGGAATATTTCCTCTTTGAGTAAAATATATACAATTAAATTTTGGTAAAACTAGTGAAGTTTCTCAGGAGGAAGGTTGCTTCCTATTCTTCTTCCAAACATATGATGAGAAATTTTCTTGTTTTTGTTCCTCACCAAGACACAAGTTCCACATCTGGAAGACTCTGATTTATGCTCTTCATATTACATCAGTCAGATAGGCCTGAGTACAAACAGCTCCTAATTCTTGAAAACAGAGATTGTAAACACTCTGTAATATAACACTTTAATGATAATAAGTAACCTTCAGATTTCATTCTCTCTCTCTCTCTCTCTCTCAGAAATCTCATCTATCTATCTATCTATCTATCTATCTATCTATCTATCTATCTATCATCACCTCTGAATAAGGGGGAGGGGGTATAAAAGCTAATTACAAGTCATTCTCCGTACTAATCTGATCATGACACCAAAAGGCCAAGAGAAGAAATGCAGGCAAAAAATACAGATATATGCTGTTTTTATAGTAATGTAAGTATTATCTGAAAAGAAGTGGACAAAAACACTCAGCATATACTTAAACATGTATTACACACACTTGCTAAAATCCATCATATGATTCTGTATCCCAAGTAACTAATCTCACATGAGAATAAGGTTAATATAACTCAACCAACTGTAGAAACATCAGTGAGGTATTTCCCATCACTGCTCTAGTCGGTCCCTTCTTCCCATTTCATCCCTTTTCTCAGAAGGTTTCCCACCCTCCCTCAGTCAATCCATGGCCACTAATACCCCATGTTGGGCTATTTTGATAATTTCTCTCCTTGGATTGGGGGTATTTCTGCAAATATTGGAGTAATGCCATTTTGGCTTATATAAATAGTGGCACCGTAATTAAACGTATTGCTTTTCCTACTATTTGTTTCCAACTTCTACATTAAATAAAGAAATGATAGGACTATATTATCTGTGTATGAAAAAATGTAGTCCTACTGCACACATCATGAACAATTGTCTTGACTTAGGCTCTCTGCAGTCAGTAATGGGCTACATGAAGGATAATAAACTGTATTAAAACTAGATGGAAGTGCTTATTTATAGGGAATATAATTCTTGGGAGAATTACCTACTGAATGGGATTACATTTCCCAAAAGCAGAGGTATGCAGTTTGGGGGTGCGTCAGCAACTGAATCTCTTTGACTTCCTAAACTGAGGCAATGGCTCAGTTGAACTTCAGTTGATATGCCAGCTATGTCCCTTAAATGTGATAATGGCTTGACTATGATAATGCACTTTATGTTTTCCAAATGTCTTTGGAATCTCATTCTTGTAGGGCTGATCTACATGTCATGGGAATTCAGGAAGAACCTGAGAAAGATTGGCCCATTGGTTTTCTTGAAGGTTTCAGTTGGGGAATACCGGCTCTGTTGAAACTGATGGTCCTTGCCACATTATACCTTCCTTTTCTTGTACATCTGAAAACCCCAGCCATTTGTTATTAGATTCCTTGGATTTGCCATAAAAAAATAACATTTTAAACATAGCTCATTGTACACTTATAAACAAATTGGGACAGTAACGGTTTCATGTTAGATTTTTCCTTCATTTTACTAAGGAAATTGAATGATACAGAAAAATGTTTAGTAATGTGAGAAATATTGCTCCTTCACTACTCCCTCATGCTACAGACTATCTTTGTTTTGAAATTATGAAATGGTATTCAGAAATTATTACATAAATATATGGATACCAAAAACTTCAAAAATTTATTTAAACTTCTGCTAAAAGAGAAGGAATTTTTTCTTCTTCCTCACGTTTTGCTATCATATTCATTTCTATACAGTATATTACAGTAGATATCTTTATATTCAGCTCTTATATGTATTTACTTCTTTTCAATAAACATCATTTCCTTTTTATTTCTCCCTGTTCATATAACAGTAACAATTTTGATAATAACAATTGGTTTATTAATTTGGTAGGAGTGGCAAGGTTGTATTGTAATATTTTACTATCACAGATTGGAGTTTCTAGATTTTATTTTTAATTTTGTCTCTGTAGTACACTCATTAACTTATTTTTATCATGTTGGGGGAGGGATGGTCCAGATGTTATTCAGCTGAATTCCTGCTTGCAGTTTTCAACATTAATAAATCAAATGACAGAGTCCTAGGTAACATGAAATGGTAAAGGATGGAGATCTCTTATTATGTGTTTGCAGGTTATTGTTAAGTTTCAAAAGACGGGAGTGAAATTGTCTTTGGGCAAAATGAGAATCTCCAGTGAAAAAGCAAACAGTTTTTACCAAAAGCTTGGGTAATAGAGATATACATAAGAGATAAGTCTAAGTGTACAAGAGATAAAAGACAAAACATGTATACAATCTGTAGAAAAACCTGCGTTTTTTAAAAAAGAACTTGGGAAAAAAATAAACGTGCAAGAGGTTTTTATAACTATTATACCCTCCTATTATATTATTATAACTATTATACCCTCAGATTTCTAATATTTCACAAGATTACATATCTGAATTTAATTTAACTTGCATTTAATTTGGGATTCTGTTATTCTTCCCAATGGAACTACATCTGACTTTTCTGCACAGAGGAATAGCTCTGGGATAAATTATTTCTCATTCTTTGATATCTATAATTTCAGGTCATCATCCTGTGAAGGTTATTTATGTGTGTATATGTGCATATATACAACCCCCACACACACACATACACAAATATACATGCATATACACACATTTTAAGTGACTTTTGAATGTGTCTTTACTGAATGATAAAAATGTATTAAGCAAGTAGAAAATAAAATGTTGAGCTTTTTTCTATTAACAAGAACCAAGTTATATCACTTTAATTTAGGATAGAGCTAAAGCATTTATTTGAGGTCACATTATTACATATATTTCATATATGATGATTTTTTATATGCTCTTGAATTGTTTCTTATTGTTTTAAATTGTTTGGTTGTTTTTACATTTTCACATTGTTTTAATTGTCTGTAACTGCCCAGAGTCATATATATGAGGTAGGTGACTATATAAATTAGAATGATAAATAAATAAATATAAAAAGAAGCAACAATTGACTTAGGTTAATTTTTTTAAAGGAGAATATTTAAAAATTATTGCTTTATTCATCCCATTCATCTCCAGACTAGTATAAATCATTGGTCTATGCTAAATACAAATTAATAGGGGTCACAGACCGCATGGGAAAACTGATGGAAAAACACAATTTCCAAACAATCTTCAGACCCACCAGAAAAGTACAAGAAGTGCTAAAATCAGCAAAAGACAAAAGGGATCCTCTCACCGCCACAGGAGTATACCGCATACCATGCAGTTGCGGGCAAGTATACATTGGGACCACAAAACGCAGCATCCATACCAGGATAAAAGAACACGAAAGACACTGCAGACTACAGCAACCAGAAAAATCTGCAGTAGCTGAACATGCTTTCAAGCACACTGGACACAAAATCCTATTTGAAAACACAGAGATACTGGACAACACCAACAGCCACTATACCAGGCTATACCGGGAAGCCATTGAGATTCACAAACACCAGCACAGTTTCAATAAAAAAGAGGAGAGTCTAAAAATCAACAAAACCTGGCTAACAATCCTGAAAAATACAGCCTGAAAAAGGTCAACGAACTCAGCTCAACCACCAGGACATGTGAACAGTTCACACAATGAACTTGCTAATTGCCCCCAGCAGCCCCTCATTAACAATTAAATAGAAGAAAAAACCCTGCCTAATCCCCAGGAAGATACACACAGAATCTGACACCAAAACAAGCAGCCACTCAGTAACCCAACCCCCTCACACACACACACCCAATCCCCCCCTTCCCCCCCCCCTCAGATCTCTATAAATACCCACAAAAGGGTCACATCACCCTGGGCACAGGGAGAACTCTCCTATCTATGCTCCTGCACTCTGAAGATGCCAGTCACAGGTGCTGGCGAAACGTTAGAAAACAAAACTTCCAGAACACGGCCACACAGCCCGGAAGACCCACACCAGCCAACAAATTAATAAACTTTATATTTCCGAAACAAAATTATTACTACACTGCAGAACACAACATTACAGGGAAATGGAAGATAAATTATTGGCATATAGAATTAAAACAAGTTCAGCAATATAATGCATAATATCTGCATATATTATATTTATACACACACAAATGCTTTAATCAACAGTTTTTAAAATTTTATTATGAATTTTATTATGAATTTATTATAAGAGTATACATTCATTCATTGACAGAAGATGAGATGGATGCCTTCTTACAAATGATGGGTTTATCACATTTAACACAGTATCAGATTACTAATTTTACTTCAAGAAATTGTCATTACAATGAAATCTATGAAATTGGGGAAGATTCTTGATCTTAGTAATTTTCCAATTGATTGGTATAAAAAGTATATTGAGTTTTTATCTCCTATTTTACTAGAGGCCTAAATTGAAGATGATGATGATGATGATAATGATGATGATGATGATGATGATAGTTTCTGCCCTCATTGGCAAATAACGATAATGAAAATGGTCTATATTAGACAATTTCTAAAAGATTGGGTTAGACACTCCTTTTTATTATAACTGTCACCAGCCAGAACTTATAGGGAACAAGGCAGTGATGAAGTGGGCAGGACTAATTTTTCCAGTGAGTTTGGACAGTTAAGAAATGTCTAAAAGCTTTGATGCTACTTACTGTAGGTGTGCTAAGTTTATCTGAAAGTTTGGTTCATTTCATTGGGTTCATTTATCACTGGAAATTCTGAGAAATTATTCACACTTTTCCGAATTTGCTATTTTCAGACAGACAATCCTGGGGATTCTAGGGGTCACAAAAAAGTGGCTAGGGAGTTATAAGCAACCCATGCTCCATAGATTGCTCATTTTATATAGGTACTGAGATGATGACCAGACTGCATGTTGATAATGATGATGATACCTGAAATTACTAAAACAATTTTCTGCAAGGCTGAATTTGAGTTCAGATTTACCAGGGCATGTTCCCTAATCTAGTTTCATTACAACTTTTGGTCACATGAATTTGGTCACAGTTCCTCTCATATACCATATAGCAGATGCAACCTGTTTTGGACTTAGGAGAAAAGCTTCTTGAACTGATCTGGAAGTGATTAATGGGTGAAGTTGAGTTTTGTAACCTGACTTTTTGGAAACAAAATTCTGACATTTTTCCATAGATTTTCTGACCTTTATGTTGCTTCCTCTAGAAGTTACATCATTTTGATGATTTGATTTCTATAACTTTGTAGCAGACATTATCAACATTTACATTTCAACAATATTGAGAACATATCTATCAGGATATGAAGCTGCCCTTGACAATAAAATCATTTAAATGAAAAACTAAAAAGGAAACATTTAAAGAAGTTTTGATCATTTGTTTTCAGAATAATTTTTAACAATCAGCTTAGTGTATATTGTAGCAGAGTGAGTCATAAGAATAATTAAGTTACCTCCATAGTAAAGAGCTTCTATTTCATATTTACATTAATAAATCAAAATCAGAGTACTTTGCTGCAAAGCCATCACTATTTTGTGAATTAATTATGGCAATCTGAAGACCAGCTGAAGATTAAGTGGCTGGTACTTATGCAGAAATGGAGGTGGGGAGAAATACGCTTTCCCTCTTAATGCAATTAGTTATCAGCACAAAACCAATTTATCCTTTAATTTTGCCCTAACCTATTTGTCAGAAAAAAGATACAGAAAATCAATAGTTTAGGTGGCATTATTCTAAGACACAACACCCACAATTTCTGTATTTGCTGGTTGAATGCTTCAAATTTCAGTTGGTTACTATGAAGAAACTGGTTAATAAAATCATCACACAAAATCTGACTCGATATATATAAAGTGTACATGAAGTGTAACTCAACAAATATTGCCCTTCACAATGGCACACACCTTTGTGTCTTTGAGTACATGTGCCAAGAAGCCAGTGCCAATTTCAGCTTCATGTATCTCTAGTCCTTACTCCATGTTTCAGCATAAATGGTTCAAAAAGCCTTCTTTACTTACTTATTTATTATATCAAATTATATAGCCACTCATCTTGCAATCACAACTATGCATGTTTGAAATTGAACAATTGTCTTAATAATCCATTATTTTAAGCAGTAGGAGCCATGACAATGATAAGAACATAACTGAAAAGAAAATATACCAATTTAGTTCATTTTATATATATATATATATTGGAGGCATGAACATAGAACTAGAGGCATGTTAACATTTGTTAAAAATTGTTCTGAATGCATTCCATAGCCCTTGTAGGTGTGAGAAAAATGTTTAAGCATTCAGTTATCTTGAAATAATTAAAAGATCATCAATTTCCTGCCAGGGAACTAATATACTTTAATTACATTCTATAAAAGTATTGAACAGGCTATCGAGGAAAACTGTTCTGCTGAGCATAGATATAATCTTTAAAATGTCCATTGAATGGTGCAGACAAATGTGGAAATGAGTGGGCATAGTTACTAAGGAACAGAGTTAGTGTAATGAAAGAGGAACTCCCAAATAGGCCAGATTTAAAGAGGGCACATTTGCATTACACTGGTTTAATGCTGATTCCTTCTCTCTTCTGTGAAATATGAACAAATACAAAGGCAAAAGCAAAAGCAAAAGCAAAAGCACAGGATTTGTACAGTGCATTAACCAGTTCCTGCCAGGGCTATAGAGAGAAATGGGACAATTTTCTGAAGTAGCTCTATATGCCTGTCTTTCTCAAGCTCAAGGTACCCAACAGAAGTTCACATCAGCTTACTCCAAGACTTACTATTTTAGGATAGCACATGGCAAACTGCCTCCAGTGAAGGTTATGTTCACTATTACATACATGTAAAATTAAGTTCTATGTTATCAAGTCAAACATCCAGACAGTGAATATAGTAACTGAATTTGGTTTAATTGAAGTTAAATTGACTAAAAATCATGCAGTGTTGCACCTGGTCCCATCTGCTTCTTTGCTGTTTTCCATGTTCTGTGTTGTGGAGATTGCAGGATAGCCATAGTCTATTGTAGCCAAAAATCAGGAGGCGTCTGGTAGTATCTTTTCTGACCAACAAAATGTATTAAAAAGCATAAGCTTTCATGAGCTACTTCATGCATCTGATGAAGTGAGCTGTAGGTCACGAAAGTGATGCTTTTTGACAGAATTTGTTAGTCTGAAAAGGCATCACTAGACTCCTGCTCATTATTGGCTATTTTGTAGACACTGTCTTTGGCACACCACTCAAAGGCCACCTAGTCCATAGTTCCAATACAACTGCACGCTCCTGCTTTACCACTTTATGGTGAGTATGAGGCAGAAGAAAAGAAAATGAAGAGAAACATATTATATCTTTTATTTCTATAAAAAGCCACTTCCACAGGTGAGAAATGGTCCTTGGCTATAAGCTCCTACCTTTCTCCTTTGTCCATTTTTTCCCATAGTTTCTGTTTTCTCAAAGGAACATAATTGGAATTTTACTTCTGAACTGTATAGGAATTCTAAAGATTTAACTTTCTGACTCCTAATTGTAGCATGCTTTTTTAAACTCTTTTTTTCCACCTGGAATTTAACTGTCTTATACCAAAGTACCATTTCTTACAGGACACTAGAATTTATCATAAAATGTTTAGTCTGCAAGTTCAGTTCCAAATGGAGACATCCAGAGCAGTTAACAGAAATGGGTGAAAATGCATTGGATACAGTTAAAAGAAATGATCATGGAAAAAGAAAAAGTCAGCAATAAAACAACATAAAACCCAAAGCAAATGAAACTGATTTTAATGGCAATCTATGTTATATTCCCTCCTCTCAACCATCAAACTACACTATGACAAGCCACAGAGATCAACAAGTAAGAAGAAAGCTAACTTTTACCTGTAAACATTTTCTGTCCTGGACTGTGTATGGCTGCATTCAGTAATGCTAGATATTTTATTTATGCTTTGCTTCTGGTTATTATATGTTCCCTTTCAAACTGGTTAAAATTATAAATTAAAATTATGGGTCTGGGAAGTAACATCACCATCTTCCTACCATAACATGGAGACCAGACTTGCTCTTCCAGCTCAGAGAAGAGGGCCCTGGCTGCCAGTTCCTCCACATTTGCTGTTTCACCAGATAACCTGAGAGAGGCCAGTGACTAGTATGCCTATTTCCTGGTAAGTCTCTTCAAGGCTGGGCAGTTTCCACTGAACTTGGAGTATCTTGATATTTCTGACACAGTTCTTTAAATATTGAAGCATGACTTAGTCCAAGGATATTTAAGGCTTCCCTGCTATCACAGGTACCTCAGCCTTTAACTACACACAGAATTCAGAGTTGCTTCATCTTCTGACAGAACGGAGCAAACCCCATCCCATTCTAGCACTGAAGATGTTACCTAGCCGGGTAATGAAACGTTTGCAAGAAAAGAACCAAGCTCAGAGACCCCGAAGGACTCCGCAGTTCAACGCTGAGCTATACATATTCGCCTCTATTAGAACAGGCCTTCTCATTTATATCCTCAAGCTATTTTTCTTTGAATCTTATTGTTTCATCTCACTGTGATGTTTTTGGGAAGCTGAAATACCATGCATCTATTCTACCTAACATTCTCCAGCAACAAGGCAGTGTGAGAGTAGGATAGTGGGCAATATATTGGACTAGGGAAACAGATTTGAGGTGCTACTTGATTATGGAGCTCTGTGGATGATTCTGACTAATCATGCCAGAATCTCAGGCCAACCTACCTCACATCATTTTCATTGTGGAACTAAAATCAGAGAAGTCTCCTATATATACCACCAACAGCTTTCAGAAAAGGTGGAATATAAATTAAATAAATAATAAGGAATATAATTACTGCCACCACTATAAACTTCCAAAAATTATTGCAGATCCCACATGGAAATGACTTCCATACCTCAAAAGCAAGATAGTAGGAGGCTGGAGTGCCTCCAGTGTAGCTAGCCAAAAGGGAAGTAGTATACATGAGAGGCCAGTAAGAAATAAGATACATAGAAATTAAGATGAG
Source organism: Python bivittatus (assembly GCF_059951505.1). Classification (NCBI taxonomy): domain Eukaryota; kingdom Metazoa; phylum Chordata; class Lepidosauria; order Squamata; family Pythonidae; genus Python; species Python bivittatus. The sequence goes on from NW_028277074.1 coordinate 19,684,825, forward strand.
CATGACATCATAGAACGCAAACCCATCCTAAGCATATCAGTATCAGATAGTGTTGTTGCTATATTTTTTGCTGGTATTTCTTGTACACTGCAGCATCCTCGAGGAGATGGTCTAGGTGAGCTACTTGCACAAGTAATTCACTAATGACAAACAACCAGTGAATCTTCCTATGGATGGACTTGCAGGAATTAGTCTGTAAGGTCCTAGGAGACCAGCTGTGTTACATGGCCTCTTTTGCAGCTGCTACATGGCAGCAGCCATTTCATCCATCTACTGCCGAGTGGGAGAGATCATAAACAAGATCATTCTACTCGCTCTGGAGAAAGATCATCTGGCTTCTTTTCTGCTTTTCTAATCCAACTGATCAAATTCCATTTCATATTAAAACTGTTGCCTGAATTATTTTCCTTCTCCTTCCCTTTCTTTTCACTTTTGTGCCATTTAATTCAAACAGGCAGGGACAATCTTTTGTTTGTGTGCTTGTTTGTTTTAATAATAAAGTAGTAACACTGTATTAAAAATTATCAATTTATTGAGCATAGGTAAGCTATCCCAAAAAGCTTTTCAGTGAGGTAAAAATATTTTAAATAACTAAGCAAACACCTTTACAAAGATTTTATATATATACTGTATGTATGTATATGTGTGTGTGTCTGTGTGTCTGTGTGTGTGTGTGTATAATATTCTGCCTTTTCTATATTAACAAGGTTTGTCCTAGCTAATCTCCTACGTGGTTCTCACTTTAAAGGGGCTATGAGCTCCCTGATGGTCTGAAAAAGTCTCTGCCTTCCTCCACCCCAGCAGGAAGAGCCACTGTGCATAGGACTACGTAGGAATTTGTAATGTGTAAATGCACGTGTGTGTCTCTGTGTATTCATGTCAATCTCCTCCAATCCCACCAACCTATATCCTACCACCAGCAGTGCAAGTAGTCTTTGGAGCCAAAAGGATTGATGGCCCTGACCTAGGTTCTCCAAAAAGCTCCCCTCTCTGCTCCCGCATTATACTTTGTAAAGATCTGTCAACAGTGTCAGTGAGCATTATTAGACAATAATGACAGCAAAAGGAATCAATGGAGGATCATTCACGTTCTGCTTTCATATCAAAAGCAGATGCTCTTCTGAATAAGAAGCATTTGTTTAGTTATGGTTTATAGTTAACATGTAGTTCTAATTCTCTGCAGATTCGCATATCTTAAATAGTAATAATAATTCATTAAACTGGAATACTGCCTGACTCAAGCATATTTTAGATAGCAGTGAATAAAAATCTGAATATTTTAAGAAAATCTTTGCATTGTTATAGTTTTTGTTGATAGAAATATGTATTTTCTCCTGCATTTTTATGTAAATGCATTAGTATTACTTTCTTATTCCTGACCATCAGTCAAAAACCTATATTTAAAAACTGTATTTTGTGTTTCAGATTATATGAAAATAAGTGTTTTAGGGCCCAATACTGTATTTCAATTTATAATTATTATAATTATATATAATAATTTAAATTAGAATCAAATAAAATTTTTTTTGTCATTTCAGAAAAAGTATAAATGTGCACTACTATTTCGTGGGAAATTACTTATAACATTAGCCCAAGGGCCAAACACCATCCATGAGCTACATGCAGCTCCTGGTGTTCCATAATATTATGTCACCACATTCAGATTATGGCAAAGCAATAAACTCACTAGATTGTATAATGCCCTGGAAATTAGCTTTTACATTTGCATGATGAGAAATTTGAATAAACAGAAATTTATGCATCCTGAAAAATAGTTAAATAAATGCTAGCCACTAGACTGGATTTGCCGACCAGGAAAAATCCATTTCATTGTGGACCTTGCTTTTAAAGTCTGTTTTCCCTAACCAGAAAATTCCCAGTTCAATTTTTTTTTAATCTGATTTTTATATATGGGACTAGAAATTCACCATTTGCACTCACAGATATAAGAAGGTATGATTTACATCAGACAGTATATGATATTTTCCTGATGAAAAAAGGATAAGGGGTGGGGGATATGTTTAGAAAATAGAAAAAGAGTACCTTGTACAGATTCTAAGATAAATCAAACTTGTTGTGTCCTCACTGTGTGTATGAATATAACTGCATTTCATTCTGGTTTGGGTTCATCCATTCTTACCCACAATGATTTTAGACAGAGTTTGTTTTAATCCACATACTGGGCAGAGTTAATTTTTAAATAGCGTTATCTCCACAGTATATTATCATAGCTAGGGTGTTTTACACTAACCTTCCACAGTGTGGTGCTCTACAGATTTATTAAGACTAAAGGTCGCAGAATTCCCTCCAAAGATGGACATGTCAGGTTGTAATCCCAACACATCTAAAGGGACCTAGGTTGAGGAAGATTGTTTAGATGAGACATTGTTGGGTCCTCAGTCAAAAGCATTATGAAGCTGTTTCACTTTTCTTAACACATTTTCTGGTTAGAAAATAGGCAGAAAGGGTGGTGGGAAACATAGTATATTACAAATGGAAGATCATGTCTGGACTCTTTCATAAATTCTGTGATTAAGGCAGAAGATTGCACAATACAAATCTTGGAAGTACCTCAAAACTCATTAATCCTCGTGCCCAAACAGTGTTGGACTCTTGGTATTTGAAGTTTGTATTCACTCTTCTGGAAAGAGCACCAGATTGTGGTTGGTGGTTATTTGCAGACTTTGTCATTTTGCTTACTGACCATACATTCTCATTGATCAATTCTAAATTGGATTATTGTTAGCTTTAAAAGCGCTTCAACAGCAGAAAGTGGCTGGAGCGGCTGGCAAAGAGGAGATGGATGGCAGAATAAACAGTGGAAGTGACAAGATCGGAGACTGAATTGATCACTGTCAGCGAGTTAGTGGTCAGCTGTCTGACCTTTGGTGCCCAAATGAAACATCGAAATAATGTTTAGACAAACACATTTGATTTTTGAGGTAATGGGTATGTCAACCAAATGACAAACCATAGAAAGGTCAAAAGAATAGACATTTTTCAGACTTTTCTCAAACGTTAATTGTTCATTTTGAGAAGAAGTGCTTTTCTGGACTAGACGGGAGAAAGTTCACTTATGTACATGCTGCAAATTGTTCTACAACAGCAAAGGCAACGCAGGAAAAGTAGTCTCCAACCAACATTTTCCAAAGTTAGATTATGTTACAAATAGGGCTGCCAGCTGATTAAAGACTTTTAAATCAATAAACTGTCCTGCTCCTAAGCAATTAATCAATCAATTTCCATTTTAATAGATTGACATCTTGTAAAATTTCAACAATGATGCCTTTGGTGGCCATAATCTCAATCCTACTTGGGCAGCTATTTTACATTTAAAAACACCTGTGAGTTTGTTCATTTATTTCTCAGACTTATATGCCACTTCAGTTATAAAACCAACTCTAAGCAATGTACACTCCAATCCAATAACAATTAAAATATAATGTGATATAATTCAAACATTAACAATATAATGAATAATAAAAAGTATAAGTCAATTGTGTCACAATGAGGGAAAGCTCATCCAAAAGAATTAATCACCATTTCTATTAGGGAAAAACCCAAATCTCAGTGATCTCCCCCCATCTCCCCCTTCATGGAAAATCCAGGTCTTGGGCTTTCTAAATGCCAAAAGCTGACTGATTTCCCTTTCCATACAAGAGAGACAGCAGTAGAACTCTCCCCCCTCTATGGTCCCGGGTAGTAACACTCTTTCAGACTGGGAACCTAGAGGAACCCTCTTTCTAGTTCCTGAGTGATGGATGCAGATGGCCCCAAAGATGTCCAGGTCCTGAGCTGGGTAAGGTTTTAATATCGGCCCAGAGTTGAGATATACTCCATGATGATGGATGGCCTCCCCAGTGGCTTCATGTACATATTAAAAAGGTGGAAAGAGAAAGTTGAACCCTGCAGCACACCAAAATGGAACTGTTCCCGCTACAACCACCAACTGGAACTTACCACAGAGGAAAGAGAAAAACCACTGTAAACCATGCCTTTTCCATTCCCAGTCCTAGAGAACATCCAGAAGGATACCATAAATAATGACACTGAAGGCCACTAAGTGATCAGTGTGGTCTCAGTATCATAATCTGGCCTGAAGCCGGACTGGAAAAGGTTCAGATAATTTACCCTTTTAGCCTTCTGGAAGGCCATAAAGACCTAGCTCTTCACCCAGGCACTGGGGTAGAGTAAAGGAAGTCTGTGGATGGTTGTTGGGGCATCCTGGAAGGATGAGGCACTGGGTTTTTAGTTTCTGTTTTTATGGTTTTTATGGTTATAGTTACATTTTTTGTAGTTTTATTGTAGTTGTGAACCACCCAGAGTTATGCTCTAGAGTGGGCAGCATACAAATCTTGTAAATAAATAAATATCATTTATAGGCTCTGCAACTGCAGAGGCACTACTTTGTCTATAACCTTACCCCAAAGGAGAAGTTGCAACTGGTATGTGGAAACCTGGAGTGTAATATGACCCAAGGTATTGATTTGGGAAAAATTAATATTATTTTAAAAACCAGTTGTATTAATACCTTTTGTGTATTTTAGAAGAAAATTGTGACGAGATGATCAAACAGAAAAAGGAGAACACTGTAAAAGTATATGAAGGAAGTAAATATTCTGATAACTTCAGAAGACTCTATAAGACTCATCTGTGATGGAGGGATTTCATTAAATGCAGATAAGCCTATCACCCTTTGGGGGAGATGGGCAGTATGTAAATTTAATAATAAATAAATAAATAAATAAATAAAATTTTTAAGGGTTCAAATAAAAAAGAACTGGTTGTGGTTTTTTTATGTCCAAAATTAGACAATTCTAGGGTAAACTTTTTATTGGTGTAAGACAAGGAAACTTTATTTTTTTCAGCCAGAAATCAATTTTATGTATCCCTTTTTGTGGCAACCAAGAATGCAGGAAAGCAGTGATAACCAATGACACTGAGGAATGTGATGGGGTAACATTTTCATCCATTTAAACTTATAGAGCCCAGTAACAGAGGACAAGTTATTAAGTCACTTTTTAAATGTTTCATGCTACCTTTAAATTATAGTTCCTTGATTATGAAATGAGCTGCAGCTCATGAAAGCTTATGTCTCTTAATAAAACTTCTTATTCAGAAAAAAAAATGTTTCCAGACATCTGATTTTTTGAAAATACAGGTTGAACACTATTTTGTCTCATACAAGCTTTCTACAGCCTGGTAACCCTCATATTCAGATGAACTGGACCAAAAGTCTATTCATTCACAGTAATTTTTGAACTGAAAATCATTCTGGGAATATTACTCTTTTCCTGCATACAAGGAAGTCATCCTTCCCCTTCTGTGCCACACATCCATGGGATCCTCAGGCAGCAGTCACAAGCAGTTGAATTCTGATATAATTAATTAGCTTTCTTTTCTTTGAATAGGTCTACTGTAACTTAAAATCCATTTCTTTTCTCATGGAAATGAACCTGGTTTAGATCAAGTATGGATCTTCTGGCACCTTTTGGATGCTGCAGGTAATGATCTAAGTCTCTTTCTCAATAGATTTGTTTTACCACTTTTCTGGCTGGACTTGGGCAGGACTCTCTTCTGACTGCTATTCTACCATTATGTTCCATTCTTCACAATACCCTCTGGAATTAGATGGACATATTCTTCATAAGGCAGAGTGGCTTTGGAATGAGTTCCTTAGGAGTCTGGCCAAGACTATTACAGAGATTTTTTTTTCTGATACTTGGTCTTCCTTTCCTATTTCTGCTTATTGCAAATCTGCTTAAGAATTCAGGTTGTTTTGTCCTGGAACAAAGTAGAAGTTCTTTGTCACCTTTAGGGGACACAGAACACCTTCTTCTAATTTCCTTACCCTCCATCATCCAGCACATGTTCCTTCTGTCTCTTTATCTCTTCCTTTAACCTTTTCTCATCCTGGCCACCTCTTCCATACCTATTATCTAATCTTTCTGCCTCCTTAATATCCTGATTTCTTTTTCTTCTTTCTTCCTCTCCACCAACAATCCTACCCATGCCTACGATACTTAAAAACCTCAGCATTTTTGCCTGCCATTTTGGGCCAAGAACTATTCTGTAATTACAAAATTCAGATTCTGACCTGCATACTAATCTAGGAAGTGCAAAGTAATCCAGACAACTAGACAAAATGTTCTTCCTTCCCTAGTAGTTTTAGTAGCAGCACTGACTTCAGTATTCACCTAGAGAAAGAAGCCCTATGTGTACCTGAACATGCCTCTTTTTTATGTCTCTGCTAGAAAAGCCAAAGAGCAGCAGCATTCTCAGAAGATCCATTTAAAGTTTGGCCCTTCCTCCCGTGCTCTTCTTTCCCTAAGGTGCTGGTCTAATACAGGAAACATTTACTCTGATGATGAATGCCCACATATGCTTCCATAGCCTTTTCATATTCCCATAGGGGCCTCTTGCTGTCTTTGATGGTATGTGTGATCACTCACTGAAGACCTTTTTATTTTCATTGGCTCTTTTATACCCCAGTGAGGAATATGTTGATAGGTCCATATAGACTAAATGAAATGTAGAATATGCTTTCACCATAATTTGTAAGTGCTGGAGAGAGGTAGTGGTCAAAGGGCATCCACTTCCCCTCTCCATACATACATACGCATACACACAGAGACACACGCACACATTTTAAGAATCCATACCATAGACAAGATTTATATTGGTTCTTTTCCTGTATAGATTATTTGAGGTATTCATATACTACTGACTTTGTCAACCTGCAGTGTTTCATGTTTGCCAACTTCCAAATCAATAGATTACTTTCAGGCTTGTGAGATTTACTTTGAAAACAGACTAATACAGGCTTTTGTTTTGTTTTTATAAAATCTCATATTTACTGATTTCAAAATAGAACATGGCAGAGAAGACAAGGATTCCGACCATAATGCTTGATTTCAAAGCAGCATCAGTATCAGTAGCTGAGTTTACAGTACCCCCAGCACCAGCACCAGCACCCCTTTACTGCCTATTATTCCAGATCCAGTCAAGGCTTCTCTTTTATGACCCAAATCAAAGTTGCCCTCTTGCCACAACTATCAGCCTTCTCTTGGTACTATTACAGTCCCTTTCTCTGACAAATTAGCATATGTAATTATTTATTTTTATACCATCACACTCCCAATAGATTTCTGGCAGTATACTGCATAAAATAGAATAAAAATTAGACAGCAATCTTAAATTATCCAGAACTACACTAACATAGGTATTTCTAACCAAATAAGATTTAACCATTAAAATCTCTCCTGAACAACTCCATTTTAACCACTTTCATAAATATCACAAGGGAGGGCACTTCATGGCTGTCTGAGGGCGAGGCTGTTCCAGAAAGTCAGGGTACCACAGAGAAGCATTGACCTATGGCCCCATCTTCTTGAATTCCTCATCATTCTCATATGGGTTGTGTGAATCGTACAGGTTTTATTTGAAGCAGACAGTTTTGTGAGTACCTTGGTTCCAAGTCATTTACAGCTTAATACATTAAAACAGCACTTTGGATTGTATCTGGTAGCCAATACAGAGGCCACAGCAGTGGTGTAATGTGCAAGTAGTGACTCTCATCCACCATAGGCAGGCTCCTTCATTTTGTACTCAGGGTAGCTTCTGGGTAGTCTTCAAAGGCAGCTCCATCTACAGCATTTTGCAGTAATCTGGATGGGAGGTGGCAACAACAGGAGCTCCCCTCACCAGAACTTCTTCCTCCAGCAAAGACTACAACTCCTTCACCACCACCACCCACCTGACCATCTAACAGCAGGACTGTGACATGTTTTACTTTCCAGGGTGGAAACTTTAATGCATTTTTTAAAAAATGGGATAAAATGAGAAGGTTGATTTAAAAAATAATCATAAAAGAGCCAAAGATATTTTTTTAAAAAAGAATGAGAATGCATTATAAATAGAACTTAAGTATTAAGACTGCAGGACCTCAGTGCTAGTTATCTACTGGATATGATAGGCTTTGCAACACTGGGAAGAAAAAAAATTCTCTAAATTTACATCTTGAAAACATCAGCAGAGGCAAGTATCAGACGCAGTAATGGGCCCTTTCCAAATGAACACATTATTCATCCAATCTCCACAGCAATACCATAAAACCAGAACATGAAAGAAGCAGTTTAAAAAATGTGCTATATTTTAAACAACTGATAATAGATAAAAAAGGAGGAAATGTGTCACCAAAAAATGACATCCCACCTATAAAACACAAACTGGAATAATGTGTACATATGCTAATTTAGAAATAAATACAATAATTTAGAATACTCCTCATTATTGCACCTAAATAACCTTTTCTGTTGAGAGGCAATTTTACAACCCACTCTCTTCTTATGGATCTTTCTGGGCAAATTTATCTTCAAATAGAGAACTATCCAATAGCTTTTCAATAAAATAGAAAACATGGTCAGGATAGGAAACATGACTAAAGTTCTATGGGATTTCTATGTGCACTAAATTGTCCACAATACAGGTAGTTCTTGCTTCACGATCACAACTGGGACTGACAGCTCTGTTGCTAAGTGATGCTGTCATTAAGCAAGACATCACATGACCATCACTTGAGATTTTACTGCCACCTTCTCCATTGACTCTGCTTGTCAGAAGCCAGCTGTGAAGTATGCAAATGGTGATCACATGACCATTGGACACTGCGACAGTCATAAATGCCCACTGGTTGCAAGACATCCAAATCTCAATCATGTGACTGCAGGGATGCTGTGATGGTCATAAGTGCGAGGACCAATCATAAAGTTACTTTTTCAGCACTGTCGTAACTTCGAACAGTGGCTAAACAGGGCATTTGTTAAGTGAGGACTACCTACACGCTCATATAATTTGCCTGGGGAGATTACAGTATGGTGATGTGAATGACTTATGCAGATCAACTTGCATGTGAATACTTTTGAATATACCAAATCAACATAGCAGAATCCCAGCATACTCCACCAACAACAGAACAGAAAAAAACAAAACACAACACAAAACCCTGTGTGGGTATCCCATGCTTTCTGCTGACCCAACCTTTTAAATCTTGTTTGCTTTATCTTTTCATTGTTTCCCTGTCACAGCTGTGATGAGTGCAAGTTTTGTGTGCAGTGACTGCATTTTTCTAAAAGCTTCTAATTCCCCATTTTTGTGTGGAAGCTGAATCCATCATAATTTTTCCTCTGTCTTGTAATTGCCTCAGGGCAATTTCTTCTAAAAGAATTAAAAATGTAAATCTAATCTCATAATTGTGTAATATGATCAGCCTGGCAGGCCAATCAATACTCTCTCCCACTGTCAATAATAAGGCTATGATGTATGCTTGTCAGAACTGACCAATCTCACTTTATCACTGGCAATGTGGTCCAGCCCCATCAATAAAAGAGCACATTTTATTAGTGGCTCCTATCAATCAGCTGCAACTTTGGTGCCCAGAAATTCCTTGCAGACTGGCAGCACTAGATGGCTCTTAGAGCCAGACAGCAAATTTTGCAGCCTTTGACTTCACATAGGTCCCTGAGTTACAGCCAACCTGGGGATTGTCTCTGACAATAGTACACTTGGGTGTCTTCATTTTTGAGCCACAAACGACTGGGGTTAGCAGGAAAGGACACAGTCAGGAACTGCTGTGGTAAAGAAAACACCCAGATCAATATGAGAAATGTCCACTGGTGCTTATGCATCACTGCGCGTTTTCTTTAAAGATTAATATAGTGTATTTTTTATGCTGCTTCTACAAACAATCTGTTCCAGGTAGAATTTTATCTTACTAAATCTTTTTACAAAAGCTGTTGGTTTAAACTGGAATCCCAACATTCAACATGGGAAGGTATCTGTGAATAAAATGCCATTTCAGCCATCCCAGCCACAGAACAGGGAGGAATTCATCCAGTGGAAAGTTCACGCAGAAGGTAAACAAACTGAATGCATCTCAAGAAGAAAAAAAAAGCAAGGGCACTTAATCCTCTTAGTATCAATGGAACAGAAGCAGTTAACTGTGCAAGCTGGTGTGAAAATGAGCAGTGAAGTTGCATAAACCTGCCAAGATGAGCATTTCCCTCCAGATGCAGCTTAAATCAGCCAGGACAGTTTGCACTTGCCAGCAATTAGACTCAGATACTGACTGCATCTCAGCCAAGCCATCTGAGCAATCTTTGTTCTTTATGACTAGAAAAAGGAGTTGTGCATTCTGATAGTTTCTCATTTCCAGCTGTTTCTACTTCCAGAGAAGTATCCAGCTCTCCCTTGATAGGTGACTGTGATTCATCAATTTTCCATAGGTCCTGGAGAGGCATCACCTTCTCTTCCTCCTCAGAAGACTTGTTGGAGGCTGTTCTAAGACCCACCTTTGTGGTCTAGCTGCAACCTTCCTACCCGGGTTTCCCATAGCAAAGCATTTTAAAATGAAACATGCCACCATCCTGGCAGCAAGGCAACCATAATCAGTCTTCTTAGGCTTAGCAGATGCTTAACCGCTGCCCCCCTTTCCTCCCTTTCCTCCCTTATCACCCAGCAGGCCCCTTTTGCTGCACTAGCTTTACTGGAAAAAACATCCCAGTCACAAACCAGTAAACAGCTGTTCAGTTGCAGCCTTTGAAATAAAGGACACAACACCACTCAGTATGGCCAATGTTTGCACTGAGGACAATGGGTTGTGTGTGCATTATGCTGTCCCTTATTTTGCAGGTAAGTAATACAGGTGCATGTATGTATAATGTTTCACACCCACATGTTGTTGTTAAAGTTGTTTGGTTGATTTTTTGGACCTTTGGTGTGCATGTAAATTTTCTGCATACTTTTGGGTCCTGCTGATGTTGAATTTCTGAATACACTTAAACATGCAGCAATTGTATATTGGTCTGGGCTGATTTACTGAGCTTAGATGTATGTGTCTGCTCTGTGCATGTTTTTGGCCTTGTTGATGCTGAGCTTTAAGTATGCATTAAAAATGCACAACCTGTTGCTTTTAGCTAACTTGTTGAGACTTGGTGTATGCATGTACCCTGTATATACTCTTGCATCTTGTATGTTATTGTGTAGTTAAAAAGTACCAACAGTTCCTCCCCTGATATTTTTTTGGTGGGGGAGCAGCCAGCACAAGTACAAACATCAGCAAAAGTAAATTTAAATTTGTTGCATGATCTTGCTACATGGATTGGGTAGCAATGCCTACTGAAATAATGACCAAGGTGTACTTTTTTTAATGAAGGCATTAAGAAACTTTTGCATGATAGAAGGGATTGCAACTTGGACTTCCCAGGATAGACTTGTTTATCTTCAGACTCAGAGAGGAAGACTAAAGAGATCCACTGCTTTCCTGATAATATGCTGATTCAATGTTTCTGAGTAAATGAATAAGTGAAATTCTTGTGTGTTGAAATAGAAGGGAGGAAAATATCCTAAACTAAATTATTTTTCAGTCAGTGAGGGCGGATTTGTGTTCCCATTATTTCCTATGGGGATTTAGTTAATGTTTTCAAAAATGTTCTGAAGAACATCCTGTTGGCCATATTTTTTCTGCAAGCTGGATGAGCGGTAGCAATGAGCGTTGCTAGCTCACCTACTGTTTTGATCCTAGGATGAAAAACAAGGGAGTAAAAAGTTTGTTGTAAGTTCCTATTGTTCCTATAGGCAAAACCAAAACCACAACTCTCAAAATATTTTCAGTCACAAAAGGAAATGTGGTTGTTTTGAGTTTTGATCCATCACAACCCAGCCAATTGAAAACATTCCATTGGAATGTTTTAAGCTGGGCTGTTTTCTTCCAAGCTTAAAACAAAACACCTTTTACATTTAGTATCCACACCTAGTTTCCTATAGGGCTACCTTCACTAGCAGCCCTATAAGCAGAATTTGGCAAAATTTAATCTCAAAAGTTGTCATATTATGGCTAAAGGAGGTCTTCCATTCCTGATTTTTTAAAAGGATATGGTCAGAATATAAAATGCAATTGCTAAAAAATATTTCTGACTGATGGACATTACTGAGGGATAAAACTGACCACATGAGAACTTCATATAAAATAGCTCCATATTTAACAAATGTTTTTGATAATGGACAGTGCCACTGGATTCACAGTGCCACAAACACACTTTAATCTAGTTCTGAAACCTTTCACATAATGTGGATGTCCTGCTATGTAGGACTTTATATATAATTTTTGGGACTGCTGAGGCTTTGTTCATTCTTGGACTGCTGCCTTCAATATTTTTGTCTCTAGCCCATTTATTCTGGAGGAGAGCATTACCAAACCTGACAGCATTGATTTTCAAATATATGATTGCTGGTGAAATATTAAGCCCTATTGATTTGAAATTCAGGATCAGTTTGCATGTTAGATACTCTGCATATTAGGGGATGGACAGTTTCATTTATCAGCTCTTCTAACTGCAAAATAATTAGACTTCCATCAGGTTTCCTGTTTGAGATGTAAGGATTTGTGTCATATTTTCCCATCTGCATCTTAAAATACAGTATGTGTATTATGTTTACTAATCAATCAATTTATCCTCTTTGAGAAGTCATCCAACTGATTTAGATCTGTAAGGGAAAGATATCAGTCTTTGGGGGAACTCCATTGCTACAAAGAAGCAAGACAAATACTAATAGAGTTACCGAGCTAAAACCAAAAGAGTATAACCACCTTGAAAGTATTCAAGAGAATAACCACTGTGAAGCAAACACATATATTGCTATGCCAATCTCAGGGATGAGCAACTTTTTTCAGTCATGGGGCTTTAGGAAGACAGGGCAGTTACATAGTGACAGTGTTAGAGAGGGCAGGGCAAGCCTTTGTCCACTTTTTCCATTTTATGGAATTTTGTAGGGGAATAAGTACACTGAACTTTCTGGAAGCTTCATACAAATATTTCTCATGTCTATGAGTTAAAAAAAAAAAAAGCCAAAAATCAGTGCCCCCAAATGTTCATATTTTGCTATTAAAATTCAGTGACATGATCTGAGAACATGGATACTGTGCAAATGGAGCTAAGAAGTACATGCTACCTGTTCCAAGCTTATTTCAAGCTCCTACTGTACATGTAGCCCTCCTACTCATTTGAGTGAAGAAAGCTGTTTTAATACACAGTGAAATGTGACCACAAAGCATCTTTCCAACAAAATGAATGGACAAGTATTTATAAATATAACTCTTCGTATATATTAATTAGTTTTTAATACTTATTATTCTTAACATACACTGAATAGTTTTGACAGGATCAAAAGGTTACATTAATAGATTCAAATACTCAAGATACAGTACATGGCCCAACCTGAGCAGTTTTATAAATTATGATGGGGTGGGATACATTTTTTGGTTTGGAGACAGCATATGACTCTGGAATGGTTGATGGTTGTTGACATTGTGACATCACTGGAGTGGGAAGGAATGGCATTTTCAGCATGTTTCTGTGTCTATTTTGTTGGTGTCATTTGCTTTTAGGGGGTTAAGAGCAGAAATTTATCTTAGCAGAAGCTTAAGACAACCAGTTTGCTCTTTGTAAAACCAATATAATAAAGACAACTGACCTGCTTTTGCAGGGATATGGCTTTGAAAAGGTGCAGTGGGTGCCCTGAACTTCTACAACAATGTTTTTATAAAGCAAAGAATAAAAAGGAAATGCAAGAGAATTATACTTTCCATATTTCCAAAATGTTACTTATAGATATACACATGTTTCTTTTCAATCAACAGTGTTATAAATAAAAACAGAATCAGTTAATTAAACAAGAATACCTGTGTGTTATAAAATTATAGAAATTAGTATGAAATATCATGATGTTACAAGACCCAGATAATGGGAGTGTGTCTCTCTCAATACAACTTACTACCTCAAATTAGACTATGATCTGGTTTATAAATTATTTTCTAGAAAAAAAGAGAGGAGACATTTCAAGATTTTAAAAGGAATTCTAAAGCTTTAGAAATAATTGACCAAAGACAAACATAGGTAGAGCAATTTATCACTCATGATGTCATTTCTCTGTTTAGCTCTGTAAAATATTAATGATCCCTTCTCAAGCTTGCTTTGCTAGATGCTGACAATAAAGCTGTTCCCTGGCGTAAAGAAAAGCTAAGTCTGTAAGACTGCAATTGGAATTCAGTCAACCCTTTACTTCAATGGACACAATCCACTGTACAAGAGAATGGGCTAGCTGATTAGCTATTATCAGGAATGGATGAATCAATCCATTTAACAAGAGTATGCCTATACAGTACAGACGTATGCCATCCACTCTAAAAACATGTGAAAAAGTAATACTGAAAGGAGGCAGTATTGGAGCCAGGACTGAAAAGATTATGCTTTATGGATTTGTCTATAGATAATGGATGGGATATGGGATGAAGAGATAATTGTTTGTACCCTCAGAGGGGATGAACAGTTATTAAATTTGTTTATTCTTATTGTGATGAGGATTGGAAGTCATTCTTTATATATTTCTTTTCTCTTTATTATATTTTTATTGTTTTCTTTCTTCTCTCTTTTTTCTTTTTTCTTTTTCCTTGCACTTTTTATCCTTTCTTTCTCTTCTCTTTCTTTAACTTTAGTTTGCATTAGATTTTACTATTGTAATCAAAATTCTTAATAAAAGTATATAAAATATTAATAATTTGAATATGAAGATGATACCACTTTATTAGCAGAAAACAAAAGCAACTTAAAGGTAATTATGAAAGTAAAAAGTAGAAAGTGAGAAATCCAAGTTAATGCTAAATATCAGGATAAAGAGTAAAGTCAATCTGTATGCTTACAGTTGAATTTACAACTGATGGTAAAGAAGTCAAGCAAGTAGACAGTGTCCCCCCCCCAACTCAAGAAGAGATAAAGATGGACAGGAGGAAGAGGAGTTGATTTCTTCCATAGAGTCAGTGACAGACAAGATCATGAAGAACAAAAACATTTCAATGGCAACAAAGATCAGAATAATTAACATAATTGTCTTTCCATTGATAACGTATGATTATGAAAACTGGACAAAGAAAAACTGGGAGAAAGTAGATAGACGCAGTGAAATTATGAATACTGAATGTGGTTGCGAAGAGTACCATAGACTGAAAGAATTGAACAATTGGTCCTGGACCATAAAGGCTAACTGCTAACTTGAAGTAATGAACAGCAAGCAGAAACCCACATATTTTGGCATGTGATGCAGGCAGATAAAGGATAAGGAAAAAAATAAACTAGGAAACACTGAAGGAAGTAAAGAAGAGGAAGACAACAGACAGGCCAACAGATAGAATCAAAGAAACTACTGGAATATCTTTATAACAGTAATAAGTTGTTATTGGAGACAGGTCAAGGTGGTGAGCATTTGTCCATTCAGTCCCTAGGGATCAAGCCTGACTCAACGCACTTAGCTAATTATAGAGCCAGAAAATGAGAGGTCAGAGAGGATTTGGCCTACAATGTAACTAGAACCTACAGACCAGCAGTTCTCCTTAAAAAGCAACTAGGTAATAAGTCATCTGTTTTTACCATTTATCCCCTTCGGCCTTTATTGTGAAATATACGTATACTGGTACTGAGAGAAGGATGGCATTTATGCAACAAATACATCTCCTGATTTATGAATTGCAGTATTGTAAACCAATCCACGGCAATATTGGGGAATTCTGCATTGCTTCTCCCATATCACAACTTCTTTGTCAAAGTTTTTTAAAAATCCCATTTAGAAGAGATGAATGTACTGACCTTGAGATCCATAGAGGTTAACCTACTCCGATTAACTTTTCCATGTTATTTCATTAAATAAAAACAGTTTTGACACCCAGAGACTAGGGCATCCTAGAGATAATACAATAATTGTAAGCAATCATTCCAAATTGAATTGCAATAATTCACTTAGATGACCATATATATTTGTTATGTGTAATATGAATCAAAGCCAAATAAAATCAATGGAAATGTTTCTTGTTAATGAAGATATACTGGGCTGTTATATGTGGGTTTGGGGCTCGATACCACAGAATCAGTATTTGCATTCTATATTTTATGACCTCATGGGAGTTTTAAAACTGAAGCTAGCATTAGTTAAAGATGATACGGTTGGCCATCTGGAACATTATGTCATACATTTTATGTATGCTTTTGTGTCAATTTACAACCAGCACTTTATTCTAGGGTGGGGAGTATGATTTTGTTCTGGGATGAAGGCCAATGGGGAATACTGGAGGAGCCATCAGGAATACAAATTAATTTGCACATAACCACAGCTCAGTCAGTTTATTGTGGAGCAAGATACAGAGCATCCAAAGTAGGATGTTGCTCCAGCAATGGTGCAGAGGTAGCTCATCATTCAGATCAGGTGCCCTGCAGATATGCTGGGACTGGAACTCCCAGAATTTACAATCCATTTGTTTTGTTTTGTTTTTTGTTGGTCATGCTTGTTAGGAATTCTGGAACTTGCATTTTTAATAGGTGTTAACATGAATAGCTAGAAATAACATTTAAAAAGGAAGAAGAATATGAATGAGAAAATAAATGTTTTGCTGTATTCCTCAACTACAATAGAAAGCCACTACCAGCCAAATGGAAATGGCGGTATAACCTGGCAACAACAAATCTGGATAGGGAATGAAGACATGAGAGAGAAATGCACATTACTCTCTAATATTAGAGACTGATAGGGCCTTTCTCTATGTACTTCTCTATCAGAGTTAGTTGCCCTAAAGAAGATAACCCAGCTATGCATTTAGCACATAAGTGGGTATCAAAGACTTAGAGGCATCCTTGACAATGGTTTGTTCTGAAATGCATGAAAATGGAATATAAAAACTTACAAATTAGCATACACAGAAGCAGGGGAGGTACAAATAAATGCCTATCTTTACTTGCTTTCACATTCCCTTCATAACATGAAAAAGCCTTTTTTCAACCTGCACATTTCATCAGCCCTAATTATCATGGGCAAAGGTCTGGAATTATGTTGTTATGTCATCCAAGGCTATGTATTATATATTATATTTTTTAAAAGGTGACCAATAACATAACTTTCTCTGAGTGATTTACAAAACTATTACAATAATAAAAACAGCAACATATACACTAGCATGAGACAGGAAAAATACATACAATAAATATAAAAGCTACAACCCCAGGAAAACGTGAACACTTAAAATTCAGAATTTAATCAAGTATGTGAGACATCTGGTACTATTTTGCAACAACTACCATAATAACTGGCTCTTGAAATGAAGCTAAAGAAGCATTCTACAAATCTATGCATGCTTACATGGGATAACATTCTATTATATATACATTCCTAATATTGTGTTACTTTCAACTGGTATTCTCTGAAATCTATTCTGGTCTGGCTTAGTAGAAATTCAGTTATTCAGAGTATTGTTTTAAGTAAAAATCTCACCATATAACTGTAAAGAAATTTAGAGCTGATCTTGGGGAAGGTGTAATGTCTAAGTGGGGAAAGAAGGAGCAAGCTGTAAGTAGGGACTTGGACAAGAAATTACACAGGCCAGAGATAAAAGCAAGTGTGATATAGAAATTCAAAATAATCCCACCTTGATTTTATTTAATATGAGACAGAGAGAAAGTTGGACAAGGTTTCAAGATTCTGTTAATATACACTACAAACAATAAAGTATCATTCCTAGAATCCCTGTGGCGTCTGTTTTTAGATCTGGCCTACTTCAAAGGGCTGACAATAACCCAAGTGCTTTCTCTTTGTATCAGTGTTGTGTGAAAATTCAGTTCAAAGATTCAGTTGAAAGGTCACTTGATTGAATCACCGAGTATAATAATCTTTCTGAATCAGTGCGTTTATTTCAATCAGACCTTCAGATCAAATCTATTATTTTCAGCCAATTTCAGCATGCTCAGAAAGACTTTTTTCAAATCTTACCCTATATTTATACATTTTCTTAGCTAGAATCCTTCTTAAGAAAATATCCTTTGTATTGTGCAAAGAAAACTTGCACATTGCCTCTTAACATTTTAATTCCTATATATACAGTATATATAGAATACAATGAAACAGTTCACATTTTTAAAGATGTCTAGATTTCTTAACCTAATGTTTTGCCTAATATTGTGTCAAAATGTACTTTTAATTATTTTGAAATTTTGTTTTAAAATGAAATTTAGCCAAAAGACTTCTATTCTTCTATTTAATGCTCAGAGGTTTTTAGAATTTATTTTGGTGGATGTCTGCAAGTTAATTTCATTGTTGCAAGCTATAAAACAATAGTACCCTTTTCTTTGCTCTGCAGTTTTGTTGGTTGGCCAAGCTTTGGACTGAATATACCCAACAGAAGTAGTTCTCCCATGTATCTTGGAGATTGCTGCAGATAAGTGAAGAGATGGTAGCACAATGATAGACAGGATACTCATACACACATAGTTACCTTGTAGCTAACATAAAGATGGCAATCCTGTATCACATACATGAGAATGTACATATGTAAATAGGAGGAGGAGGAGGAGGAGGAGGAGGAGAACTACCACTACTACTACCAAAGTTAAGATGGGAGGAAAAAAATAATGTTTTTTAGAACTAGTAAATGGAACATGAGTAAATAGTGTCATGCTACTCCTTAAAAAACTAATGTAATCTTATGCAACATAAACAGATACATGTGTTCTAGATCAAAATAAATAATAATTCCACTGTGTCCAGTTCTGGGCACTGTAGTTTATGAAGAAGTTGAAGAACTGGATCACATTCATAGAAAGGTGATAAAGAATAAGGACTCTGGAAATCAGACCTAGGACCAACAGATAAAAAAGCTGAGCATGTTCAGCCTGCAGGCGAGTCATATAAGGGACATATGATAGCTGTAGTCAAAGATATGAAAGTCTGGATGAAATAAGTCCATTTCCTTTACCTTTCTATTCAGCACTGGTACTATGCTGGACAGTTCCACTTAACAGGCTGCTTTGAATAAGCCTTGATTAGATGTGAGATTTGAGAGTAAACCAATTCAGTGTGCTTCAACAGCTGAGACTCCATATTCAACTGAAAGGAAGAAACATCCATAGGCTATAATGAGGAACATTAAAATCCCTCATCTGGTTTATTTTTTGGCAAAATAGGATGGGAACAGCAAGAATCATAGAGTCTTCAGAGCACATTATCTCTGCCAACATTTTGCTGGATACTTTCAAGGATTTCACTGCAATATATGTTTCAAATATTCCCTATGAATTCTTAAGGTAAACAGCAATGATGAGGGAATGTTTCTCATGAGGGACCAAGCTGCCTCCAGGGCACTGATGCAGAAAACACTGTATTTTAACTTGCAAATAAAAGTGTTCAAAAAAACTGTTTTAAAAAATAAGCACTTACTTTTCTGCTTGCTTTTCTAGAGTGACAGACCTGCTGTTGTGAAATGGCATAGATTTGCTGCCTCTGACCATTGGCTTTTATTAAGTACCAGGAGGCTGGCAAACTTGATTGGCCTGCTTGGTCCCTCATGAGAAAGATTCCCTCGTTGGAGCTGTTTGCAGGGGGCAAATGACAGAATGAGCACTGTGCCATGATATTCATTTTACCATTTTGATAAAATGATTGGATCCTGTGGATCCCTTTGCCCCTCATTAGGATCTTCAATGAGACATTGTCAAGAGACTTGGGGCTCCTTCATGCACACATCTATACACTTTCCTCCTATCCCTGAGGTGGAAGGAAACTACAGTATGTTGCTTTTTAAACCAGTGACCTGACAGCAATCCTTTGACCACACCTCTGCAGTGAGGCCAGTAAAAATGCTGCTTGCATAGAAAGTAACAAGTGTTACTTTTGAGACATAATGGGTTGTTCTTGGCTGGGAAAAACAGCTGTCTTACTGCTACCACTTCAGTATTGCTCTCCCCTTCCCTTCTCCCAAGGCTACCCAAGGTATGTTAACCTAGGAGGTACAAAGTCCCACAAGCCTGTATATAGTGGGTGTTAAAATAACATGATAACCAAGTAATCACAAAGTTTATGCCTTTTCAAGAGACCTCATATGATTGCAGTGGGATGTCATACATATGGCATATGGACCTCCTCAAAGATTCACTCCCACAGAATTGATATTCCTATCACTGAGCCAAAAAAAAAAGGAAAAGGAAAGGATGCACTGGCAAGGTTGTTTCCTCTTTGCAACTAGAGCATAAATGGCCACAGAGGACCAGAACCCTAACCCTAACCAGAACTCTATGGCAAGTTGAGAGCAGGCCAACTAGACCCCTGAAAGTTACCAACCTTCCTCAAGGTCCTCCTCCATGCAAAATAGAAGGTTCTCATAAGAGGTTTTACTTTGTTTTCTAGTGGAAAATACCACTTTCCTCCCAGATCATTTTGATCTAGATTCAGCCTGCCTCAGCAGCAGACTAGCAACAAGAAGAAGGCTTTACTGTGAAGAAAGGTCCTCAACAGCAGATAGGTGGACCAGATCTGAGCTGGGACAAGTGGGGTGTGTCAATAAGCCCTCAAACCTGCCCCAATCATGCAGAAGTAAAGTTTAACCTAAGAATGTGCATTTGACTGGTCAGCCTTGAGCACATAGTCAAGGTGTTGAGTGATGAGCTGAATTCTCAGTTTTGCTGACCTGACAAGAACTGTAGCATACAATGGAACAAAATTCAGTCTTATGGAACAACAACAACAACAACAACAACAAAAATAGAGCTAACAAATTAAAAATTTCCAGGCAATGTTAGCTTTGTTGCTTCCCCAAAACAGCTGTAATGGGTACAGAGTTTAATCAGTTGACAAAACTAGTCTTTCCCTAACACTATTCATTTTACATGGAAGTAAAACTGCAGTATTGATATGGCCTATAACACTCAAGAAGCAGCAGAGAAGCTATTGAATCTGCAAAATGTTCTGAAGGCTATGAAGTGCATCAAGATACCTAATTCAAAGTAGGTTCCCACTTGGATTCTCATATCTGCATCCATGATATGATTCAATAAAATTTTATTACACTGAAATATTCAGACCTTTGTATAGCCTGAAAGTCTAATCCCAACAGAAAAAAAAGTTCATAATCTATTATTGGATATTCTACTAAGGACCACACAGTACAGAATATTTTTTAGATATTAATGTAAATATACTAGAAGACTACTACATTTCATCTTTGTTGTACTGTAAATCTGTCTTTGATTCCTTGTAAATTGAAATATAATGATTTGTCCAGTCTCCTGTGTCCTGACAGATAGCATCAATGTCTTAGGAAAAATTCTGCAACCAATCGAGCATAGCAGAGAATAAAATTGGTGTACCAAGTGCCAAATACATGATAATCCCTATGGCGACCATTTTCACAAAACATGTAAAATTAAAGAAATGCTCTCACAATACTGAAGTGACACAAGGAAATTTCTATATAGTTAATTCCCCTGCCACTCTGTTAGCAGATGTGAAAAGAAGCTACAAAATTTCTTTCCACCTCAGCATCATTCCTCTCCAGATCCAAACAATGCTCAAATTTGATACTGCTGGTCATATTGCTGTTTGTTACATTTATGGTAATGGTGCATCATGAGACAAGATCAAAGAGTAACTGATCCCAAGTGCTCCATTAATATATGAATTAGACCTGAAAATAACTTCTCTAAGGATGAGCAATGACCAAAAAAGAATCATAAATCTAATGGACAACAGGGATGAAAATGATCAGTTGTGCAAATCCTTCAAAAAAGGCATTTCAAAATGCAGTGGCATGCTTATAAAGCACCTCTTTAAACAGCTATGTCTTTTTCCAGGCTCAGGTGGCTGCTTTGGAAGTTGTTCCTGGTTGACTCTGCATGGGTGTATCTGCACAGACACATCGCATTTTCCCAACACTCTTTTTGCACCACTCTTTTAGAGTCCCTCAGCATTGAAGGAACCAAAATCTTGAGTTCCTTTTTCAGTTTTGGTGAGATGGGTTTGAAGGCGTGAAAGAAAGAAGGCACCTATTGCACCTCTGAACATAAGTTGACCCACTATAAAAATTAGGCTGACAGAAGTTGCACTTTAGCCATGTGGCCCTCAATCTGCCACATACAGCATATACAACCCTTGAACCTTCAGAAGTCTCATGTTCTCTAAACTACCGGGATTATGAAACAAATTGACCTTTTATAGCAAATGCAACAACTGTAATAGCATACTTGTATTTAATAAATCATCTGGAGCTTAAAGATATTACAAAGTCCATGGAAGAGAATTCCATCTTTTCCAGTCTTGGGCAGCTTGTTTAGTTTCCATACTAGACATGGAAGAAAGAAAAATTCCTCCTCTGCCACAACAGAAGGCTTCCCATTTTGAAGAAGTCAATTTTGTTTACTAGTCTAAAGTAGTAAGTAACTCATGTTTTCATGCTGATCCTAGAGGATCCCTTTCTTCAGCCAGCATGGATATACAAGTTAGTAGCCTCTTAGCAAGCTAGTAAAAAAATACAGGCTAATACTTTTGTAGTCCTAATTACAAGGCTGAGTTACACCAAACTTAACTAAACAAAATGCAAAAAAAAAAAAAAAAGAACAAAAATGTAGAGGTTCTGCCTACTGAAACAGTTTGGTGTAAAGTATTTGCAACTGTTTTGTCCATTCTTCCAGAAATTGTCAAAAAACCTTATACAACTAGCATATTTATTAAGCTCTGATTATATGCTCATAACTTTAATTAGTTCAGATTCAAGACTTTCTAGAGGAAATGTATCAAAAATGTTATCTCTTTTGATAACAAAGACAGAACAATATTTGTTTCAGTCGTTATGAAATATACACACAGGCCAAACCTTGCCAAGTAAAACTGCATAGTTTGGCTGGTCACCAATCCTGATTTTAGTAATAAATGAATTTATAAAGCCTGTCAATCCTCAGAGAATTCCAGTGTTTCAAAGTAATTAACTTTCAGGAGAAGAAAATTCTCATTTTGGAAAAATGTGTTATTCACTTCAGAAGTTCACAGTGTAAGAACTCTGGCTTATTTTCCCATTCAGATCCAAGAAGCATGTCATGTTTCTCAGTAATCCTATAAAATAGGTAAGAAATGGCAATAATTTTAGCCAAAAAGTTTGCCAAGAGACTGAGCTGTAAGCAGAAGGTCCTCTTTTAAATTTTGTCTCAGACTTCAGTTCACTGCTTGATCTTAGCCAAACATGTATTTTTAATTTCTCTCTCCCCCTGCCCCTGCTCACCAGTCTACAATACATGGAGATAATAATACTAACCAGTCCTATAGGGTTATTGGTAATACTACTGGAATAATGTAAGCAAAGAGCCAATTTGGTGTAGTGGTTAAGGCATCAGGCTAGAAACTGGGAGACGGTCACTCCTAGTCCCCTCTTAAATACAAAGCCAGCTGGGTGACCTGGGGCCAGTCACTCTCAGTCTCTCAGCCCTAGGAAGAAGGCAATGGCAAGCCACTTCTGAAAACCTCACCAAGAAAACTGCAGGGACTAGTCCAGACAGTCACCAGGAGTCAAAAACTGACTGGAAGGCTGTGTGTGTGTGTGTGTGTGTGTGTGTGTGTGTAGTGTGTTTTTTGTTCCATAGGGGAAATATGGGTTCTTGAAACTGATCCTAATGGAGGCCTCTGACACCTGCATGTCGGCAGAAATCTGTTCAACTTTGTTGTAAGCAGACATTGCATCATCAAGCTTCATCAGAGATGGGGGAGGGGGAAACAAATGAGAATCTGTATACTTGTAGCCTGATGTTATTTAACCCATTTGTCATTTTTCAGAAAAACAAATGGTATTTTAATCAAATACACTAATGGTTCAGATCATAAACAGAGAAATGTGTGTCTTTCTAGTGAATATTTTCCCTTTCAATAACATATTATTAGTATTTTATTAAAATTAATAAAATATCAATTAATGTAGCCACAGATACAAGAGGAAAGTTAAGTTAAGGGAGATATAGAAATATGACATGTTGTCTTAACTTTTTTTTTTTTTTTTAGAAAATAAACTACATATATTTAAAGGAGCCATATATCAGAATATAAAGATACTGTGTATGAACATCTTATGTCTGCAAACAATACTAAATGGAAAGTCTGAAGTGTCTGTTGCAAGGCAATTTGGAGCATTCATCTCTCCCTATTGCTTATCATTTGAAAGTCAGCTACTACTGTACTTCCTATTCTGACTGAGGCAGGCAGGACAGGCAGTCTGATTGAAGTTGTTGTAGGAGACAGCAATAACAGCTTACAACAAAATGGAATAAATTGGATTGCCACTAAGACATTGTACAATCCCAAATATTTTATAAACTGTTCTGTGGCACTCTGGAAAGTTTTTTCATCTCTTATTTTTTCACTCCCTGGTGCCATCCTCCATTTTAAAACAGGTCATTGCCATTATTGGGAAACAGTATAGGCACAAAGGCACCAAGAATTAGACAACAAATACAATGGGACAAAAGATGGCAGAACAGTGATTTACTAAGGAGCTAAATCTTTGCCTGTAGGACTTCTAGACTCCAATCATCAGTGAAGTAAAGCTGGGCTTTGTAATAGCTAAAGCATTTACTTCTTAAATACTATGATATGATAATAAATGGAGGTGGTGCCCTCCAAATATGCTAAGACTGCAACTCCCAGATTTTTAACCAGCTGAAAATTCTATGAGATGCCAGTTTGGGAGGGTGGTGGTGGTACCTATGTCAGTATAGGATCATCTTAACTTATCAATTTTTAATAAGAATTACAAATCTCAACCTATTTTGATATTGACAATACAGTATAGTTTTGTCACTGATTCATTCAATAAATATAACCCTTGACAGTATTTTATTTTTAATTTGTGCATTCTTTACAGTCACCTTACTTCAGAAAGTGATGGAATTCAACTACAAAAAGTAGATCTCTTTTAAAAGCTGGTAGAGTTGTCAAAAGGGAAATTAAGAGTGTCCAAGTGAATAACATACAGCTTCCTCAATAAGTCCCTCTAATGAAGGTTAGATTGTTTGTTTCACTTTCCCTCAGTACTGGCAGAGACTGATGTCTTTAGGTCTTCAGTAAATTAATTATTAATAGAATTAATAATTCATGTTAATCAGTACTATAAGCTACTTTCTCCAACAAATGTGAGAAAATATCATAACTTGTTAACAACAGAGAAATACATATATTCATATTTATACATATAAGCCTGATCAAGGTGCAGAAGGTTTTCAGATATCATTATTCTAATTTAGTCCATTCAGACTAAACCTGGAAGTAGATATCACAAAGCTCAGTGACTGCCATCAGCACAATTCTTTTTCTTCCTTTTTCTTTCTGTCATTACAAAAGCTTGTGAGATCATTCTGCTGTTGAGTTTCCCCCAAATCCTGCAAATAACAACCAATGCAAATAGAATGGCATGCTAACATAATACAAGGACTTAAATATCCCTCCTCCCACATCCACCATATGCAGAGGAGGGGGCAGCATAATGAGTGCCAGCAACCATATTCAGGAGGAATCAAATGGCCCCAAAGCAGTTAATGGTCTACTTGAATGCCTCTCTTGTCACAGAGGATGTAAGAATACACGTTGGTAAAGGTAGGTAAAGCCAGAAGCCTTCAGTTTCAATGGCATCCATGTGTTTACCATATTCTCATCTATGGTCTCAGCTTGTCACTTGTCTAACCCTCTCCTTCTGCAAGAAAAAAGAAAAGGACACATAGAGTTTGCCAATTTAGAGAGGAAAAAAAGTCTGGGTGCAATTCAAGATGCTCACTGCCACCCTTAAAGCCCTTCATACTTGGGACCAGATTACCTGAGGGACTGTCTCTCCACAGCTGTTTCTACCCATCTGATCCAGTCCAGCAGGATGGATATTCTCTGGGTCCTGTCAGCCAAGGAATGTCAGTTGGAGGCCTACCTTTTCTGCCGCCTTTTCTCCCGTAACACCCATTCTAGGGAATATTCTCCTTCTGGAGATTAAGATGGCCCCAATCCTGCTGGCCTTTTCTAAGGCCCCAAAGATCTGGTTCTGTGCCCAGGCCTGGGGCCCTGAGTGTGTAAAGGGGCCTATCTCCTGGCTTCCTCAGTTGCTATGCATTTTAATTTTTGCATTGTTGGTTATAATTGTTTTTAATTTATTTGAATTTTATTCACCACCCAGAGTCGCTTGTTGAGGTGGATGGGGTGGTTGGCTATACAAATGATTGATAGATAGATAGATAGATAGATAGATAGATAGATAGATAGATAGATAGACAGACAGACAGACAGACAGACAGACAGACAGACAGACAGGAGAATAAGCAGGATCAGGAATTTTGCCACCCCCCTTCAGAATCTGGGCCTAAGTAATTGTCCAATTTCACAAACTGTCATCTCTGGCCTTGAAACAGGCCACAGTACACTGAGATACAGTGTGAATTCCCATTCTTCCATAAACTATTGAAATATTAATATATCATAGCAATCAATTGTACCCTTTCTTTCCCCCTTCTGTAGATGTATATATCTGGTTATCTGTCTATATAGCAGATTGTTATTGTGTTATATAAAAACATTTAAAAACATTTTATTTTAACATGTATACTCTATCACCTTTAATCAAGCGATACTTTGATATCATTGGTCATGTCTGACAAAATAAGGCTTGTAGATTCCAAAAGATTTTGAGCATTTACATGGAGAGAGGCAGATAATGTATAAATAATTTAAGAAATGACAGTGGTGATAAAGCAGCAGCAAATATATGCATAAGAGAAAGTGAGAAGGAGAAAAATATTTTTTTAAAAAAGGAACAGTACATCTGTGATATTCTGACTGAAGAATAATTAATGCGAAAACAAGAGAAGGGGAGATGTGCCTTTCTAAATTAGTCAGTGGTCCTAAGTTGGGAGTTTTGGTCCACCGCTAGCACTTGAAGCACTGGTGTGCTGACAGCTTTCCTCAGGCTTCAAGACAAAAGGCTATTCTGTTACTTGCTCAGAGCTGGTGAATCTTCTTCCCATTCCCGTCATTTTTCAGGGCTCGTAATATTTGCCAGACTGTGCCTGAGAGCTGGTTCAGTAGCAGAGATGAGTAGTCTCTGGTGCTCCATTTGCAGCAGGGAGGAAAGCAGAGCTAATAGGTTCATGTAACAGCCTGCTCTTGGCACCGGCTGCTGCTAATTTTCTTTGGCATGCTTTGACTACCTGTCTGAAATAGTGCTACAGTGCAGGAAGGAAATTTTTCAAGAGATTAAACTATTATTGTTTCCTGTGTGGCTGTCTTTGCTGTGTATGAAAAAAAGCTTTAAGGGTCTGGAAAAGAGATTTGTTTGAATAGCAAAGTTGTTGTAATTCGTTTCCCCACCTCTCCCCCTCAGAGGACCTAGATTTGGCCAATTTCCTCAGGAAAGTACTTGATTAAGGCCAGTGGATTTGTCTAAGGCCTATGTATAAGATGTCATAAAGGTGATTAATACTGAACTCACCATCAGAGGAAGTTGAAAGTTTACAAAAGCTATTTTAAGGATATGGGAGGAACACAAGACATTTGTAATTTTGCCAGCATGTTTCAGTGTTTAAATGCCTCTTTGTAGCTGCTGGTAATTAATGCTTTTACCTATTAAAGGCTCTTATATTTTCTGGCTTCACAATTTTGCTTGACAAATTAATTCAGGGTGTTTCAGTGTTTAAACACATAAAATGGTGAAATTAATAATAGTAGCGATAGTAATATCTTTATCTGAAGCATAAAGTATAAATATATTGTTTATACTGAACTGAAGCTTACCATGTAACTACTAATGTGAATGCTTATTGTTTTCACTAAAAAATCCTACTTTAAATTTTGGAATAGAATTATTAATAGGATTACCAGTTCTGGACTGCATAAATCTGGACAACCAATAAATGGCAGCAAAGAGATTTTTTTTTTTTTGTCTGTCTTTGTTGCCGCCTGGTGTTTATCTGGAGTTTTGGACCCAAATTTGATAGCCCTAATTGCTGGAGTTTAGGATTATGTACAGTATTTTAGATTTCAAAAGAAAACAAAGGTAATGTAGCTGGACTTGGAATCAGGCCATTAAAAAAAAAAAAAAGCATCTTGCCCATGGAGTTTTATGATCCTGAAGGGAAGACTTTCTCTTTGTTTCACCATCACTGGAGACACATTTGGCAGAAATATAAAAGAGGACATTCTTGATGGATGCTTAAAGCTTCTAGGTCCTTGCCAAAGGAAACCAGACTAGTTCTATCTGTATTCTCATTCCTAGCAGGCATACACATTTTCTACCAGTTGTTGAATTTTAACCTGTTTGCTGAAGTAAGTAATACCGAATGCCATTTTTTCATTTGTTTTTAATTTATAAGTTTCCATTGATTTTACATGTTTTATCTGTGTATTTTATTTGGGAAACTATTGTTTGTCAGAGGTGGAACATAAATTAATTGATGACTTTCCAATATGTGTGGGAAAACAGCTTTGTGGTAGCAAAGTCAAACTTATATGCACATTTTTCACCACCTGTAGGTACAGTACTGTACTTAAACATACAGGTGAAACTCGAAAAATTAGAATATCGTGCAAATGTTCATTTATGTCAGTAAGGCAACTCAAAAGGTGAAACCAATATATGAGATAGACGCATTACATGCAAAGCGAGATATGTCAAGCCTTACTTTGGTATAATTGTGATGATTATGGTGTACAGCTTATGAAAACCCCAAATTCACAATCTCAGAAAATTAGAATATTACATGACATCAATAACACAAGGATTGGAAATAGAACAATATTGGACCTCTGCAAAGTATAAGCATGCATATGTACTCAGTACTTGGTTTGGGCCCCTTTTGCAGCAATGACTGCCGCAATGCGGCGTGGCATGGATGCTATCAGCCTGTGGCACTGCTGAGGTGTTATGGAAGACCAGGATGCTTCAATAGCGGCCTTCAGCTCTGCTGCATTGTTTGGTCTCATGTCCCTCATCTTTCTCTTGGCAATGCCCCATAGATTCTCTATGGGGTTCAGGTCAGGCGAGTTTGCTGGCCAATCAAGCACAGTAATCCCATGGTCATTGAACCAGGTTTTGGTACTTTTGGCAGTGTGGGCAGGTGCCAAGTCCTGCTGGAAAATGAAGTCAGCATCCCCATAAAGCTTGTCTACAGAAGGAAGCATGAAGTGCTCCAATATCTCCTGGTAGATGGCTGCATTGACCCTGGACTTAATGAAGCACAGTGGACCAACACCAACAGATGACATGGCTCCCCAATCAACAGAGACTGTGGAAACTTCACACTGGACTTCGAGCATCGTGCATTGTGTGCCTCTCCATTCTTCCTCCAGACTCTGGGTCCTTGATTCCCAAATGAGATGCAAAAGTTGCTCTCATCAGAAAAGAGGACTTTGGACCACTGGGCAACAGACCAGTTCTTTTTTTCTGTAGCCTAGGTAAGATGCTTCTGACGTTGTTTGTTGTTCAGGAGCGGCTTGACAAGAGGAATACGACATTTGAAGCCCATGTCCAGGATCCATCTGTGTGTGGTGGCTCTTGATGCACTAACTCCAGCCTCAGTCCACTCCTTGTGAAAGTCCCCAACACTTTTGAATGGCCTTTTCCTGACAATCCTCTCCAGGCTGCGGTCATCCCTGCTGCTTGTGCACCTTTTTCTTTCACACTTTTCCCTTCCACATAACCTTCTATTGATGTGCTTTGATACAGCACTTTGAGAACATCCAACTTCTTTTGCAATTACCTTTTGGGGCTTTCCCTCCTCATGGAGGGTGTCAATGATGGTTTTCTGCACAACTGTCAGGTCAGCAGTCTTTCCCATGATTGTGATTCCTACTGAACCAGCCTGAGAGAACATTTAAAGGCTCAGGAACCCTTTGCAGGTGTTATAGATTCATTAGCTGATTAGAGTGGGACACTTTGAACCTAGAATATTGAACCTTTTCACACTAATTTTCTGAGATTGTGAATTTGGGGTTTTCATAAGCTGTACGCCATAATCATCACAGTTATACCAAAGTAAGGCTTGACATATCTCGCTTTGCATGTAATGCGTCTATCTCATATATTGGTTTCACCTTTTGAGTTGCCGAACTGACATAAATGAACATTTGCACGATATTCTAATTTTTCGAGTTTCACCTGTATGTCTGTCTTTGTAGCTTTTTGATAGATCCAATGTACATGTTTATGACAGGAAGCAGCAGTCTCCAACCCTGCCATTCATACATTTCTTTGCCTGTCTGCAACATGCCTAAGTTCTTATGGGAAAGCAATGTTCCTGGTTCCATGGATGGCAGAGTACTATGCTTATGTACTCAGCTGACTCCAGACTTACACAACTGGAAAATCTGCATTGGTTGATTGAAAATGGTATGTGCTATTTTTAAAAATTAAATGGTCATGTGAGCAGTTTCAATAGAAACAAAATCCAGACACTTTCCTATTGGATTTGTGTTGGACAGACAGCATTAACAGCTGTCAATCCACATAAGTCTTATGGACTTATGGCAAGCTTTACAAACTTTCAGCTGTTTCAGCTTTACTTAAGTTTTCTGGCTCCTAGCTCTTCAGTGAACTCCAAGATGAAATAATAAAAGTGGGGAAAATATAACTACAGAGAGTCTATTTAGAATGTTTTGGCATGAAGCAAGTAAGGGAAGGGGCAGTGAGGGTGGGGAATGCTGTTTATATTGAGCAAGGATTTCCTTAGTGCTACATGTGAAAACATTTTTTTTGTCAAGCATAGTTAACAGGCATCCTGCCTCTGTACAAAGAGTAGCTCTCAGTAGTGTAGAATCAACAGGAAGTGCCTGCCAAAGGTGTAGGCCCAAACAGATCAAATATGAGTGAGCAGTGTAGCAGGGCAATGGATGCCTGACGAGGCGGATGAGGACCAGGGTGAGAAAGGGTGGTAATTTGTGCCATTAATATTTTTTATGCAGATATAATGTCATCATCATCCTTTCAGTAGGAAAATACAGTTCATGATTCAGATAGGAGAGGCAAAACATATCTCTGCCAGCTGGAATGAACAGAACACTCTAAGGAAACTCTTTAATGTGTTATCAGAATGCATCTCTTGCAAGCCAAAGATTTCTATGGTCTTCCTTGGAGATGCATCAAACTTTCAAAGCCTAAAATCATGTGGAATTCCTGTTCAAATATCTGGAAATATTTTCAGAAAATAAATTCTTTGTTTAGAAAATGTTTATGGGGTACTTCGATTCCGAGAATATCTTTACAGAAAATTCAATTATCAATTATTGAGGGAGGATTTGGTTTTCAGAATCTGGAGCTATATCATGAAGCTTACCTAATGTCAAGTATTAAATACTAGAAGCCAACAACTGGTGTTAATTTTCCAGTTTGGGCAACTTTGGAATATACATATATAGCACCTTTGATTGGATGGACAGTATTAGGGCCTAAATACAATAGAACTCTAGTATCTCTGGAAACAATTATGTCAGTTAGAAAGCTATGGAATGGAATGTCTAATAAAAAAAAGATTTGATCTTTTTTCCCATGCTAAACTGACTTTATAGGGAAACCCAACATTAAAAATTGGGAAAAAGATGGTGATATGGAAATATAGGATGGAAGTGGGGATATTGACTTTGGACTAACTGATAGATGATGAAGATGAATTTTTAACATATGCTATGTTAAGAGATAGATATCATCTATCAGATGTAACTCAATGGCAATATTTACAGTTACAGCATTTTGGACCAGCACCATTTTCAGCTTCTGAGACACCTGAGATACTAGAACAACTTGTTAAATCCTTTAAAACTAAAAAACCAACTATTCGCTTTTTTAGATATTTGTTATCAATAAATCAATTTGATATGCAGATGCTAAGAGATTAGTGGAATAAAAAATTAGAGGTTCCGATATCCTAGACAGTGGGAGAGTGTCTTAACTTCTAAAGCAAGAGTGTCAATGGAGCTTAAACTACAACTTATACAACAAAAAATAATGTATTGTTTTTATATTTAAATATAAAATAATAACAATAATAATAACAATAATAATAATAATAATACTGCTATAGTAACAATAATTAATGTTTAACTTCAGTTATCTTCCTTTAGTTCTCCCAGGTCTGATGGGACCCAGGAAGTGTGCCTTTTCTGCAATACTAACATACCTTCTGGATTTACACTGCCCACCCAACATCCAGTTGTCTCCAGTGCTATTTACCTTCAGAAAGGCATTAAAAACTTGGCACTTCCCTCCAGCATTGGGCCAGGATGATGGGAGTCTCCACCTGGAGCTGATATTGTGGATTCATAATAACCTTTTAATTGCAGCAGTTAAATTACAATTAAATTGTACTTGCTTTTCTTTTCTTTCTTTTTCTTTTTTAAAATATACTGCACAGAGTCAAATTGTCTGAGTTAGGTAGCCATATACATTTCTTACACAAATGTTATGTAATTTGGTGCCTTCTTTTGGGGTGATGTGCAAGTACTCTTCTACCCCATAATTAAGACAGTATAGCATATACACACACACACACACGTCTGTAAGAAAACAACCAAGCTCAGAGAACACCAAGGACTCCTTAAGACAGTATAGGAAGGAATATATAAACCCAAGATTCAGTCCTGATTTTATTGTAGGTATATTCTCTGGAACAATAATTTGGATACCCACACTGAAAAAACTAAGAGCAGATTGTCTTTGATAACACAAAGAAAGATGAACAGTAAAAGGACATTTCTTTTTTATTTATATAGGTATCTTCAATGTGCAATCCATGCCTTAAGCAGCTTAATAAATTCTTAAGAATGTATTCTTAAGGACAATAACAACAAGAATAAAGAGAGGACAATGAAGGTGAATGACAAATGGAGTAAATACAGTACAATAGTGAGGGTTATAATGTATGTGGAATCGGCAGAGCTGGATGCCAAAAGTAGAAGAAAAGCATGAGCTTTGAGAAGTGATTTTTTTTAAGGAAATAAGAACGGAAGCATGATTAATGTATACTAGGTTGTAGTTTTACTTAAAATTACAACCTAGACCCCAATTTAGATAGTCAAGAAACTGCAGTTATTGAGTGGTTTAAAAGTACAAAAATTAAATAAACCAAACGATCTCTGGATGAATGACGATCGTGGATTCTGGAACTGAAGAAATAAAGGTCATAGTAGGATTCTAAAAAAAAGTGAATAGAGTGAAAAAGTCCAAAAATGGCTTTAAAAATAAAGATGAGAAGTTTGTATAGACTCCTAGAGTTGAGAAGAAACCTGAAGAGATTATGGACAGCATCACATGGTTAAAAGGATTAAAAAGAGATGAAAGGATCAAGGTGAGGAAATGGAACATCAGACTGGAAAAGATTACAGTGAGTAGCTAAAGCAAAAAAATATTTTTTTAAATGGGAACACTATTTTGAAAATATAAAGTTGTATATCTCAACATAAATTTACACTAAAACCAGTATTCAGTGATGTTAACTTTAGAATAGTAGAACCAAACCAAATTGCTTATCCAGCTAAATACCAATGTATCCAATGAGATCTAAATAACTAGTCTCAGTGTCCCATTCTTTTCTGACAATTTCATATACAAGAAATATAAATAAACTCATCTAAGTTTCTTTCAAGGAGATCTTCAGAGTGAACATTATCATCCGAAATACCTGTTCCCTCATTGTTCACCACTATTGTTGCATATGCAAATTTAAAATAACCTCTTAAAAGTATTTAATAACTGACCTCTTAATTAATATTTTGCTAGAATCACAATTTCATTAAAATGGTTTTGAAAAGGGAATAACAATATTACATAGTAATTAAGTAGCTATAGTTTCATGACTTAAATGGGCTAGTTTAATCCAGCCCAATAATTCCATAAGAGAGTGGTCATTTTCCTTCATCAATGTGTGTGTGTGTGTACATGTGGTAATGTATACATACAGTGCATGCTTCAGCAGCACATGTAGTAAAAAATACTGTACACAGATAGCTAGATTATAGATATTATAAGAAGAGAAGGAAAGATAAATGCATAAGCTGTAGCACAATACATTGTAATTATAGACTTTATTTCTCTACTCAACCAACCATTAGAAAAATCTGGAAGGCATAGTGAGTTCATATCTGGTCTCCAAGTTCTAAAATAATTTCAACACCTGTTAAAGTATGTTGCTTTTCTTTTCTTTTCATTATATTAATCATCTTGCTTTGGAATAGTAAGAAAGATACCAGAAAACAAATAGTTTTCAAAGCAATAATGGATGAACAATAACAGTCACCTTATGCTGGATCAATGACTTCTACTTATTAATTATATACTTAGCAGTCTGATGATATCTGAGTTGATATAAAATCCTACTTTCCTTTAGTAAGCCCTAATTAAGAGAGTAGGAAGCATCAGGAGGAAGATCATTGGCAGACCCTAAAGAAAAGCTGCCTCATCACCTCAGACATTATAGGAGGAAACTCATGTTACTCTATGGTAGCAAAAGACAGGAGACTGGTAGCACCTTTTCCAGCTAACTAGTGGGGTATCCTTCAGATATACCATATACCATTCTTTTTTCTGTCTCTCTCTCCCTTGTCTGACTCCACAATGACAAAAAGATAGGATCAATTCAGCCAGGCCCCAGGCTGACTGTGACCAGGCCACTTCTTTCCAATATTTTAGAGTGAATCCAGACTATATTTCACAACATTGTGATGAGGACAAACCGTGGAGCTTCTCTGGTCACTTTTAAACTTAGAAATGAAGGAAAGACTGCATAAAGTTAGGCTTGTACCCTGTTCAAATTGATTAATTGATTGATGATTTCCTCCTAGCAATGCTTTCCTTGACTTTTTAAAGGTAACTGGATCCTTAGAAATTAGTAATGAAATGCTACTCCTGTATTAAACGTTCTTTGGTTTTAATAACAGATATTTCAGGGGAAAAAATCAAGAAATATTTCCAAAGCTAATTTATTTTATTAGGCACAATTATTAAATTTTCACTGGCATTTGCAGTTCATTTTTACCAGTAAGTGCTATAGGCTCGTTCTCTAAGTTCATACTAAGTTTAATCGTATGAATTTTCAATCAGTGAGAAGTACAATATATTTTGGCAGTAACCAAGTGTATGAAGAATTAACTGTTATCAAATTATGGAGTGAAAAATATTTCTGTTAAAATAAATCTCTACCAACGATCATGATTCCATGTCAAAACATGAATGTCTCACTGTTGGCCAATAGCAACAGGAGATATACCTTTGCAGGGGTATACAGTGTCCTAGAATGAATTCTAAATGTGCAGTAAACAGAGATCACTATGGTGAACTGTTGGAGACACATGCCAAAGCACGGGTCTAGAACTAGTAATGAGAGGGTTTTGCCAGTGGGCATAATAAAGACCCCCTCACATTTCAGTTATCTACACACTTCTTTAATACATGCATTACCCACCACACAATTTTTGACACACATCCCACAAATACAAAGAGGATTAGTATTCCAATTGTATGGAAAGTGGCAAAGAAATATCACAATAGATCAATAACTTTCTCCTGAGTGCTATTCTCATTCCAATCAACTTCTCCCACTTATCTATAGCATGCTGCAGTGATGCCAGATTGAGGACACGTGTGCAATGAAATCATGTGAATGCTGCTGCATCCCAATGTTCGATGCAACTTTGTTAGTTGTGGCATTTGCACAATGAAGTTATTGTGCATGTGTACACATTTGCTCCCCCTGCAGACACTCATGCTAACAGTAATTAGCGGAGGGACTAAGCATATAAGAATGAACGTCAAGACCTGTGTTAGAACGCTGGTAGCTTTTTCTAGACTACAGTAAGCAATAATGGATCTGTGTTATGAAGGGAGTTATCATGAAATGATTATTTTTAGCATCTTTTCTCTGATTGGTAATTAGGTACACAAAAGCCCATATGCTAAACTGTGTATTTCATTGGAAATTTTAGTTACCATTTACTTAATAGTTAAATATCTGCTATACGTATCATTCTTTTCCAAATATCTTTTCCCCCCCTTTAAGGAAAACAAGTTAAACTGTTTTCATCTGCTCTTGAAAAAAGTAAATTGCTTTCATGAGACAAACAATGTTCTACAATGTGTTTCTCAACCTTGGCAATTTTAAGATGCATGGACTTCAAGCTCCAGAATTTCCCAGCCAGCATGGACTTCAATTCCCAGTTGCTAGCTGGGGAATTCTGGGAGTTGAAGTCCACACATCTTAAAGTTGCCAAGTTTGAATAACACTATTCTACAGTTATCATAGAATCTAGAGCCTCTAAGCTCATTTTCAAATACTGAGGAGGGACCTCAGTGAATCAAAGAAGGAACAAAGACTGCTGTGATTTCCCCCACCTGGTGCTTTACAAATGCATTGACTACAGCTACCAGCATTCCACATTCAGCCTTCAGTAAAGTACTACCAACTGAACTACTACTGAAAATTTCACAGGTAAGGATGGTGCTGGGAATTGTAATGTAATATATCTGAGGAACACCAAATTGGCTGTTAAAACACCTCTTGCTTCAATATTTACCAGATACCTTTTCTTATAGGCCCAAAGAACACATAGATGCAGATTCTCGTTGGATTCTAGATTAGGGCACTTGCCTGTAAAATTTTATAATAGAGCCTCATTTTTGTTGTCTGTAGCAATAATACGCAAGCTATCTATAGTATATAAATTATGTATTTGACTTTTGTGTGCTTACTTTTCTACATTGTTAAACATTGTCACAACTGGTAGACTACTCAGGATGATTCAATTAAATGCAGCTACAAAAAGTAGCAGAGACATCATTTTTGGCCATGATGAGAATGTGGGTAAGGGAAAGACAATTTTTATTTAAAAGACAATCATTTTTTGTGATTAAAATAATCCACATAAAAATATTTTATTTATAATATTCTGGGATACCATTTATCATACTTTTGCCGCAAGAAGCCACAGTAATTTCATTTTTGTTGACTTCTGTTAAAAGGATCAATATGTATGATTCCAAGGAGTCTCAGCTCAGGAGAAGACAGAGCTGGTCCATAATCATATATGAAAGTATTAGTTAACATGACAATACAAAAGTAAAACTCATCACGTTATAAAAAAGCACTATATAACGAGGGAGGAATTTGGGTTAAAACTGCATATTGAGAAATCCAAAGGGCACAAGGTTGGAGAATACCATTTTGTGATGGTAGCATTTGATTGTGAAGCCCCATCTCCTCAGGGCCTGAATAATATGACTTTTGCAGGGCTTTGTTGTTTGTCAGCTGAAGGGAACCTTTGCTTAATTTCTGCTGATCACAGACTTTAAATCAGGTTATTCCTTTGTCCAGTCAACTTGGAAAATGCAAATGTGCATTCTGTCTTTAGATTCAAGCCACAGACAAAAGCCAAAACTGCCATGGAAACATTTATCTTTTCCTAAAGCAGGCTCAAGTAGGAGCATTAATTTAATAAAACATAAAATCAATATAATTTTAATTTTAAGAAGTCAAAACCAATGCCAAGCTGTCTTTTAGGAATCCTGATAAGAATTCATGACCCTCTTTTCCCTTGGTTAGAAAAATAAAATTAATACCAGAATTGATTTAATGATTCTTATCTTGGCTTGTTTAGTGGTTGGACATTTGATTCAGCATTCTTTGTGCCTAGTATCTTTGCTTTTATTCTTTCAACTTATATAATTATGTGTAATAGATTTACTATTATTACTTTTTAATCTGAAAATGGCAGCAAACATTCTACAGCTTTTTGTGGGAGGAAAATCTTGTCCCTCAAAATATGGTTACAGGAAATGATGTTCTTGGACTCAGTCTGCAAATTATTTGCTCAAATAGTTTCTGCAGAATACTCCAGAGTAGAATAATTACTTACACTACAAACAGAACAGGTTAATAAGTTAAACATGCATTACCTCAGTTCAGTAAATGAAAGGTGCAGAGCCAAGATTTTGGCCATCTTCCTGTACAGATTTATGTTAACAAAACAGTTCATAGAACATGATTGTAACATTGCTAGACACAACTTTATGGATCTGTGTTATGCATAAAAATTCTTAAAATGTACCTGCTGATTTATCTATTTTTTAAAATTTAATTGTCATTCCATTTGCTATTATCTTATTCTTATCAGTTGATTTATATGTGTGTGTCTGATACCTGTTAATTTGCCTTATTATATAGAATGCTTGTTTAGAAAGATTGTTAGCTATGGCTCATATTATTTAATTTAGAAATGAAATTATAGTAATAACAAATAACACCTTTTAAAAATATAATATACAAAGCAACCACAATTTAGGGACATCTAGTTGTAAGTTAAATTTGAAACTTAGCTGAACTGTTAGTACAAAAAAAAAAAAGTTTTTCCAGAATGGGAAGTGCTTGTTTTCACCCACTTGCAAACATTGACAGAGAAAATAAAAGCAAAGATTAAACATAAAGGTTGATTCTCAATTGTTCTTATTTATTCTCCACAAATCTGCAAGAAAGTCACTTTAGCCACTATATACGCATACTGTAATATATACACATTACATTACAGTTACCATTCCAAATAAATCAGACAAGCATTCTTCAGCAATATTCTCTTCCATATCCCTCTTATCTGATTTTCCTGTTCTGCTGTCCAATCCAGTCAGTTAGTACACCTCACCATTAAGCATGTTCAGTCCTCCTTGTCATTTGAACCTTTGGGTTTTATTTCCCTCAAGAGTTCTTAAACTTCGACAGATCTCCATGTTTCTCTAATTTATGTTCACCTTATCCTTAAGCTGCTTTCTTTGCCAACACAGTGGCATTCACATTTGCACATCAAACATAGAATGATTAATACCACAAGAGCAAGAAAGAATGATAAAATCAGCAAAACAATAAAACATTTGAAACCAGATGTTATATCTGCATTGGTTACCTGCAGTAGCATTTCATTTGTGGACACTATAACTAAGGAAGTCTTCTTCACGAACACGACCCACCTAACTTCATAAGGAAGAGGAACTTGAGAATCTCCGATGATAAACATAAATTTCAGATGGAGTAAAAAGGTTTTCAAGTGCCCATAGGGCGTTCTCAGAACTGAATCCAAGCAGAACTCCCACAATACTGTTAAAGTGTGTTCTCACATCCTACCAATCATCAGGTGTGGGGCAGTCAATTAACTATGTGCATCTCTAAGCTCTCCCTTAGAATATTTCAGAATATTCAAAGGTTATGGTGACTTACATATATGCAATGATCCTGCAAAGTAGTCTCATATGTTACAAAATGAGGTGTCCAGCCAAACGACTTTGAAATTAATGAATATCTGGGAGATTATTAATTTAATGTGTGGCTAAACAGTATATTTTGTACCTTAGTGTAATGAAAAGTTTTCATAAAGGAGAAACAGAAAAAGTATGTGAACAAATCTGGTCTGTCAGGTACAGTTTCCCTTGACAGTCCATTACATGGACACTTTGCTCAGTTACTGAGCCACTGTGGCTATCGTTGGAAAAAGATGACTGCACTACAACTCCTCTGCTTGCTTCAGAAATTGCTGTTAAAAGTATCTTACTGTTAACTGATTCAAATTTAAGTAGACTGAAAAAGTTCAACTGCTACACAGTTTACTGCAACCACTGTAGATTACAAAAGTGCCTCAAGGGTGCTAGATTAGGGTGTCCCATAGCTAAATGTTTAAGCTCATGCTTTACATGGGGAATGTGGCAGGTTTGATTTCTGCAAATATGAGGTTCTGGAAAAGACATTTCTCTTCCTTGAAGTCCTGGAAAGCAGTGCTGAATATCTATACCAAAAGTCTAGCTGTAATGGAGGCGGTGCCATGTCTGCTGCCTTGCAGAGTACTTAAAAAGTAAAGACATGCTCAAGGTGAGCATGACTCCCAGTGAGTACATTGAAACATTTATGTAGTTTTCTTGGCAGCAGTATAGAAGTGGCATTGCTTCTTTCAGGATGTTTTTTTCACAATTTCCAAGTCTAATCTCCCGCCACAGGATTTCATGGTGGTTTCCCATTCTAATACTAATCAAGACTGGTTCCGCTTCAGGGGTTTTTTGGGGGGGGAGCGGTGATCAGACAATGTCACCTGCTGTGACTCAGAATAGCTTTGGACTGGATATAAAAAGTTTTAAAGCAAAGCTTAGATAATTGTACTCGCCCATGTATTTATTTGTTCAGATGTAATTCCAAGAAAGTGAACTTTGTGAACATACGGTCTCTATACAGAGGAACTGGTTTCATTTCTACCTCTGGAATATGTTGTTATAGCAATTAAAAGGACTTTTCTGGCTTCCTCTAAATACAGCTTCTTACAAATATGTTTGAACTGTTTATTTTAGTGTAGTGGGGAATCTCTCGCTACAGTCAGCCACAGTAGAAGTAACAAAACCATAAATGCTTTTTTCACTTGCCGGCCTTTCCCAAAATATTAACTCTTTCCACATACCAGTCATGCTTTATCCACTATACCACAAATAAAACTGTAGCAGAAATTTAATCTAGATGTTTATCAAAAATCTGCTCAGAAGAAATCCTAGTCACAAAGATGTAGTTGAAGTATAATGAGCCAACTTAAACATTATTGAATTAACTTGAATATGATGGCCTTATTGAAGCTACCAGTTAGGACTTTTCTTCTTGGATGACTATATAAATCACATTTAAAATAAGGCTTTTCAAAGATTCTCATGGACACAAGGAAGCCAACACTTTTTCCCGATTGATTTTGATGTGAGCTACTTAAATATAGTAGGCATAATAAATGGGTATTTAGAGTATTCCTAAATAAGAAATAGAGATTTCTCATTTAAACACATAATTTTTTCCCTGTGGCATATTGATCTTTCAATCTATAATCGCCCCTTTAAAGAACACAGTAAAATTATATTTCTGCTCTTCCATTAGTTATTACCTGCTACTAATAGCATTTTAGAGTCACCCTTTTGCATGTCTTATAAATAGCTATACATTTACACAATTGAATGTCCATGCAGCAAGTTATTCACTAGAATTCTACTGCAGGTCATAAACTACTAAATCCATTCTCTGTTTGTATACTGTCAACAAAACACTTTCATTGAATTATATACTTAAACTTATTGGTACCTAAATATGAGACTGTACAACTAAGACTAAATAACTGAATATGTGACGGCATGTACTTGTTTGGAATTTCTTGTGATATTATGCTTAAGCAAGTAATTGGAGAATACAAGGCTTAAATTAGATGCTATCTAATAACTAATCTTAAGTAGGGGAGAGGGGAACATCAAAATTAAGAGAAAAAAATTCTGAAGTTCTGTGACAAACCTACAAAAGCATGCAGGCAGCTTTCATATAGTAGAACAAGCATGTTTTAGCTTCATAGAACACTTGATGATTTATCTGTGGCAGAATTGTTTCTATTTCTTAGAAATTGTGTGTATGTATGTGTGCATATATAAATGCTTCGAAAGCCAATTTGGTGTAGTGGTTAAGGCATCAGGCTAGAAACCAGGAGACTGTGAGGCACGAAGCCAGTTGGGTAACCCTGGGCCAGTCACTCTCTCTCAGCCCTAGGAAGCAGGCAAGGGCAAACCACTTCTGAAAACTTTGCCAAGAAAACCGCAGGGATTTGTCCAGGCAGTCATCAGGAGTCAACACTGACTTGAAGGCACTGTGTGTGTGGCTGTATGGGTGTGTGCACGCGTGTCCTTATACATAGACCAGTTAATGTACTTCCACTGCTGAAAAACGGTGTGATTTCCTGCTAGTTTTTGCATAAAAGAAACAAAAAAGTGATGTAAACCATCGGATAAACTTAACACAGCTAAAAAAGGAAAGGAAAAAATACAAAATATGACCTCCACCCCCTTAAAATTGCAGAAATCTCACCACTGTCCATGTTCTTGTTACCATCATGTTATTGTTCAACCTGCCAAGACTCTTTCCAGCTTATCACTCCTGATCTAGCCCAAGGATTTGATTTACATCAGCTTTTTAAGGCCATAGGCACAGATCTTCCTCATCACCTACTATATGATTCTTTTACTTAACCACGTCAAAGATTATATGCACACACCCTGTTCCTACATGGAGGGAAAATTATCCTGAAGAGAACATGTATTGATATTTATATCTTTTTGAAGCAATAAGACTTACTTGTCCTTGTTATTTTGTGAGGGCATTAAAAACTATAGTAGTGTTCCACCTTATAATTTTCACTTACAAGATTTATCTTGCCATTGAAAAAAAAACTACAAAGGGCCCCACTAAATGTGGTAACATAAAGAGGCATTTAAAAAGGAAGCTAGTAATACTCCTACCTTTCTGCACGCTTGTGTACCCCAATTCTTTTCCAAAACCA
The DNA here is from genome assembly GCF_059951505.1 of Python bivittatus. NCBI lineage: Eukaryota > Metazoa > Chordata > Lepidosauria > Squamata > Pythonidae > Python > Python bivittatus. Next base: position 19,727,062 of record NW_028277074.1, read on the forward strand.
CATAACAGAAAGCCAAATATTGTGAGGAACCCACATTATCACTTAGAATAGATAACTGTATTAAAAATTAAACATAAATTATTGGAATTATGGTGCTGGCACAAGATGAAAAAGGTGCTTTATATTGTTGAAAGTATTCCCATTGCTTTAGATTTTGGCTCTTGAGAAACTGTGGTCCACCTGAATAAATGGAAGCTATTTATTGTTTGAATCATGGATTTTAATATAGTAGGACTTCCCCTGTCTCCATTAAAAAAAAGGCTCTTTCGATGAAGTTAATGCAAAAAGACTCCCATGCAGATTAAAGTAGTGGCAGGCAGGAAGTACTCTGACTCTAGGAAGATCAAGCAGTCCCTCTGGGCCAGCTCCGTTTCCCTGGAGGAGGATTCTTACCCTCTGTTATCTCACAAAGCTCAGTCTAGTCATAGCACATAGTTTTTCATCTCAGTGCAGGAAGAAGGAACAGAGGCAAGGGGAGGGTAACGCATACTTTTAACCTTACATAAAATATGGGAATGGACATACAGTAAGCAGCAACAATCACCTTAAATGCAGTGTTTCTTTTATTGTCGTTAACATATGAAAGTTGCTAAAGCAGCAATTCCAAAATGACGACAACAGTATGAGTACTCAAGGAAGGTAAGCTGAGCAGCCTTGCATTCCATGTTCCACCCAGACACCACAGAGAGGTTTGCTAACAGCAGAGTATAGTTGTATGGATGTATTGCTCAATCGCATATGGAGAATATACAGAGAATCAGTGGATTTACAATGTAGCTTTTTAAATTATAACTAAAAGTGCCTATTTTAGAGACTGCTCATCAAACAGTGATCCATTCATGCTTATTACAACATTCTTTGGAAATAAATTCCATCAAACAATAGGGCAAAGAATTGCTTCCCTTTATTTTTCTTTAAGTTTGTATTTATTAGTAGTTCTGAGTTATCTCACGTTCAGTACTTGGTAGAATATGGGTAAATTTTTGCTGTTCATTTTCAACATTATTCATACCTCAAAAGTGCTATGGTTCCCCTCATAATCTGAACCAGAGCCAGACAACTTGGTGCCCATCAGAAATTCTAGATAAAATTCCCATAATTTTTTATCATTGGGTAAACTGGCTATAACTAATAGGAGGTAATCCAAAAATATTTGCTTACCTGTAAACTGAAAGTATGAAGCAGAATACATGTTGGGGTGCTGTATAGGGTACTGAACAGCTGATACATGAAGGGTGCACTGATGTTCAATTATTGAGAACATAAGAGCCTTGTTTGATGAGACTGAGAACATAAGAGCCTTGTTTGATGAGAATGTGCCTCTAGCCCTGCATCTTCTTTGTCAGATAGCCAACCAAATATTTCCAGATAATCTGCAACATTGCCTCCATACAAGAGAATTTGTAAGCAAGTAGTATTCAGTGGCAAACCACACTGGAGCTATCATGGTTTAGAGTAAGTGACTAATCCAACAAATATCTCTTCTCTCCTTCTAAAAACTTCAACACAAATGTCAACCACTACACAGAATAACAGAATAATGATTTATCTTATAGCAATGAATACATTAATTATGGGTCTATAATTTGTTCATTGTAGGACCTATATTATGGAACACTTTATTGTTGGAGTTGAGGTTGGCCTCCTGGTTAGAGTTAAGAATGGGCTTAAAACATTTAATTTCACCCAAGCCTTTTATTATTGTAAAGAACGTCATAGTACTTTTAAGTGTCTAAACAGTGTAGCATATACAATTTAAAAGTAAATAAACATACAAATTATTGAGTCAAGTGATTTAAAATGGGTTCATTAAATAAAGAAATGAACAAAATTCAGAGTACTTTATAGAGTTTGCCTTCAAGCATAATTCTCAACTTTTCAAAAGAACTTCCTTTTCTCCAGTAATTGATGGCTGAAGATTTCTGCAACTTTTGCCTTGTTTAATTCCAAAGGGTCTTGTTTTCTTTTCATGTAGTAAGTAGAAGAAAGACATGTAAGGATGCAATGAGCCCCAAAGGTGATTTCTCTAAATATTTTAAATTTCTTGAAACGATATCTCTCAGTTTTGGTTATCTCCTATGCTGTAAGGCTTGCAAATGGCTCCCTAATCAAAGATGGATTTAGGTGTGCAATCAGGCGTGGGCATCTATCTGCAGGAGCTGATGGTATCCTGGCATTACTGTGCAAGCTCCACCCCTTTGGGACATGCCTGCGTTGCCCTGATGCACATCCCAAAGGGCCAGGGCTTGTATCAGGGTGATGCAACACTTTTCTTTCATCACCCTGCCCTCCCCCGCCCCCCCCCCCCCTCGCAGATGCTGCTTTGGCCAGGCCACCTTTTCTCCTACAGCTGATTGGGATGGGACCAGTTAATAGATATAAAGTTTCCTATTAAATTTTTTTTTCCTGCCTTCTGCACTATGCAATGTTAACTCAAGAATCAGAAAAGAGGGACATCCAACACAAGCAGATAACTAACTGAGAACATTCAATCTGACTTAAAAAACACATTTGTCACCGGCAGAGGTTTGATTTACCCTCCTTTCTTTTAGCACTGTGGTGTTTTCCTCCGTAATCCACTGCAGATAAAAAGTAGAGGAGTATCATCTTTTCACAAGGATTAGAGCCTAGGCAGCAGATAAGCAAAAAGGAGTGAAACGTCCTATGAAAACTATAAGCTAATTAAAAATTTAGAGAGTAGGGAATTCATTCCAAGTGCAGTAATTATATGTCAAACAAGGGACAATGTAATTCTTAGCACTCAAATCCACTCTACAAGCTATCTAGTTACTCTGTATCACTATGACTTCCATTAGTGTTTTTAATGGTAACTAGCAAGTGGTCCTCTTGCTTTCGCTCTGACTCCCTGTAATAGGTACAGTTCACTCTTTGTCCCAAGGTGCAGGAGAAATAAGATTCAGAAGATTCAGAACATGCCCTTGATGTTTAAATTACCAGAATAGAAGTGAAGATTGGAGCATGTCACCTTGATGAAAATGTTTGAAATCATTACACTGGGGGACAAACCTTAAGTAATTTGTTTAAGGAAAGTTCTTAAACCAAAGCCAGCCACGCACCCATTCCTTTTTCTTTATGTTCAGCACTTCTTTTGACTTACTTCAGATTCTACCAGATCTTTTGTAAGAAATAGTTTACTTGCTTAAATTATACATTGAATTTCCTATAAAGCCCGGCCATGTGTATCATATCCACACATAAAGCACCTTATGTTTATACCAAAAAAAATGTAGCAACGATTCTTGTCTTGATTAATTCCAGTTGTAAACTTCAGATTTTCCTTTCATTGACATTCTCCCATCTTCATCGGGGATGGAGTCCAATATATGGATAAGAAATTGTTTTAAAAGTGTATTCTTATTAACTAATTTCCACAGATACAGAAGCAAGTACTATGAATATAATCGAAATTCAGAAAAAAAAAGAAAAAAACCAACCTGTCCAGAGGAGGATATAAGCTGCTATGCTGTTCACTCTGAAGTGATTGTGGAGTTACATTCTGAGAGATGCAAGTGATTTTATGTCCCCCCCCCCCCAAATGCAACCCTTTTGCAGTGAGTTCCATGGGTTCTATTAGAGAAAGAAAGTTTCATTTAAATGTTCTTTACCTGTATGGAAAAGCTGCATGAGTCTAAGCAGATGCAAGATTATTTCTTCCTTCTTACTAAAATAGGTCTTTAAAGAGGTATACTTTGCCATATTTCCAGTGATAACAGAATACCAGTTTCTTTTATTCTGTTTGTTGAATAACATCTTCATCTGAATCAGGTATGTTGGCCAAGAATTCTGGGAACTGCAGTCCTGACACATACTATTTCTGGAAATTGCTACGGGGGGCAAGGGGGAACATAGTATATAGAATAAGTACTCCAGGAAAACTACTCAGTATAACTAACCTGGTGCAAATGTATCTTAATACTATACACAATATTAGGCTTTGCTAGAAGACAGGCTAACTCTACCTTCTTCAGTATTGGATATAATTCCAGAAAACATAGCTCTTAAGACTCAATATGAGACTTAATCCATCAATAAACTTTATTGTCTTATTAATGTCTTACAAATAATCTTTGATAGATTTTAGATAATAAAATACTGTTTCATATAAGACAACAGGCTGTAAAATTGAGGAACCTTTGCCCTACATTTTGGAGCAGAATTGTAAACAAAGCAGCTTTATGTACTGTATAGCAATTGTGTCCTTGTCAATCAGCAAACTTGCTAAAAAATATTCTGCATAGTTGGAGGCAATATTTCTTTGCTTAGTACATACATCTTGTTTGTGATAAAGAAAATTATAGATGACCTCGTTCTTCAGGTTATTTCCATATATACGCAGCCTACATTCCATTCTGACATTTTTCTATCAGCCCTGCAGGTTGAACATATATCTAAAAATATATTAAATTTTCTCTTCAATCAAATAGACTAAGAAGTTTGGTGTAGGCATTGAAGAGCCTATACCATTCTATGTCTTAAATACTTTTTGTCAAAAAGGTATTAAGTTTGATCATTCTCTAGGATTTATTTTCAAAATCAAGGATTTAAACTGCTTAGGAAAACATACTTGTAGCATTGCAAGCAATTTCTTATTGAAAATATAAAATTATTTTTGACATTTAAAGGTTTTAAACATTGTTATGATACATTAGAGCTGTATACCCTTCTTGTGTATTTTTAGAAATAGAAATAATAAGAAGCTCTGAGTAAGACTTTAAAAGAATTATATAAAGACATTTGGTGGTAATAGATTCCCATAGTTTGTTTATCTGAAAACTTTCTATGATGCAAAACTGAATGGAGGGTCCTAATTCAATCTATATGGGATTGGTTTTGAAGACCATCCAGAATGCCACAGTCCAAGTAGCAATGAGCGTAGCATATTTTGCTAACATAACATCTGTACTACAGGAGCATCACTGATTATCAGGAGCCTTCCAGGTTCAATTCAAGGTGCTGATTGTCACCCATTATAGCTCAGGATCCCAGGACTGCAAGACTGTTGCTCTGCATGGAATCTGCTCACTCAGTGAGATTCAATGGGGAGGGTTCACTATGAGTCTCCACATCAAGAGAATGGCAACATCAGGGACATTTGAGGTGGACCTTCTTAGTGATGGCCCCCCTCCTCTGGAACAGCTTATCACCAAAAATAAGGTGCAGGGATGTCCATGTGAGGGTCATAAAAGTCAATACGGAACAGCAATAGTGTGATTGAAGCCTTGCCTCTCTTATAGCACTTTGCATATGAAACCCTGCACAGCCCTACTAAAGACTACAATGTAGTTGAAAGATAGTGCTTTGGTATAAGGAGAGCCTAGGTTCAACTGCCAAAATCTCAGCTGATAATCTACAATCAGTCATTATATCTCTGTTCTAGAAAACAGCATGGATAAATGTGATAGCACCTCCAGCGTGAATGCTGCTCTGAGGTATAGAAATGTTACCAATATTGTGTTGCTAACTATTGGACCTCACTGCAGTGGTAAAAAAACCCAAACAAACTGCTGGCTTCATGCTGGTGAGCCTCAAAGTAAACCCCATTTTGGGGGGGTTGGGGATTTAGATAATTAGATGTACAATACCATCAATATGTCTATTGTGTAAAGCATACAATTATGATTAACATATGACTTAAATATAATCACTGTATGGATAGGACAAAAGATATTAACCAGGAAATCATGGCAGACGAATATGAATAGTTATGTAACAAGGTAGTAACATGCGGGATTGTCTCGCTCAGTATAAATAGGCCAATGTTCATGATGCGATACATATTAGCCATAATGACCTCACTTTAATGATAAAGGCGGTAGATTGCTTTAGTTTTCTCTTTTAAAGGGGAAAAATAAGAAGAGGCTTATTCATCCTTTATCACGGGATATTGGTTTGTGTCTCGTTCTTTTCCCAAGCCCGAGGTTATGTTCTCCTTTCATTTTCTTGGGTTGTGTTTCATTCTGACAAGTAGCAATTGATTCTACTGCTAGTTAGGCCAGTGGTAAGTGGAGGATGAAGTTTCCATGAAAACAAATAGCACTTCATAAGTCTGACCTTTCTTTCTGAACTTTTGTTGTGGTTTACTGGAAGATGTGCTTTTTGAAAAAAGAGTCTAACCATGGTGTCTGTCTGTGTAGTTTTGAATAACCACTTTCATCCACTTTGGACTTGACAGTGAAAGTGGCAATTGTCTTCTCTCCAGGGCAATGTGAGTTTTTCCACAAATTATTATGGTAATTATTTCATTATTTGTGGTAGGATTCATTTTCACAACTATTTTACATTTATTATATTATTATAAATAACAATTATGTTGTTATTGTTTATAAACAACAACAATTTATCAGACCAAAAAAAAATTGATCAGATCTGCCTAATGTTGCAGAATAGATATGTGCAAAACCAAGAAACCAAAACCAATCCCAAGGACAAGTGCTTTGGAGAACTTTGAAATGTTCCATTTCTCTTCCAGACCACACTGATCTGGTCATTTTGCTTGTGGCCTCCTGATTTTCTGGAAGTTAACCCTCCAAACCAGGAAGTGTTTCTGATATTCAATGGGCCTATATAGTACTTCAGATGCAGTTTCCAAAAAGGTGCTTTGGAGTATGCAGGGATGCAAATGTAGCATCTGTTTGCAACTCTTTAAAGCATCCATGCCTTTTCCTGGGATCATGTACCTTTTTTCCAGGAAAAGATTAAGGTTCTTTAAAGAATTGCAGACAGGTGCTAGGCTTGTGTCCTCACGCACCTCAAAACACCTATTTTGAATTGAATCCAAAGCACTCAAGAGTTCTAGTGTTCAGGACATAGTGTTCTACATGAAACAGACTACATCGGGACAAGATACAGTATTTCCAGTTTAGAAAATTAACTTCCAGAAAGTTTCCAGACCAGCTTCAAAAAGTGTACATCAGCACAGACTGAAGGAGGAATGGAATGTTCTGAGTTCTACAGAATGTTTCATTCCTGAAATGGTGGGTGGGTTTTGAAAATCCCCATTGCTGAACTACAATTGCTTGTGACCCCAGCATGGGCAATAGTGAAGGATGCTTCCAGAGATCTACTGTTCCAAATCTAGCAATACATTCTAGCAGAAATAATAATAATTTAATACAATAAAAATCAAATTTACTTCACAGATTTGGAAGAACATTCCAAGAGTATGACAAGTGAGCTACTAAAAAGAAGGACTGTTACAAATTTGATATTACAACAGGAAAAGCCATGACTTTTGTAATTACCAACCTCCCTTTGAAGGTCAAAATATTCAAGGATGTTCATATGAATGTAGACATTTTGAAAAGCAGAGAGGTCTTAGCCCTTTTAAAATGGAGATTTCAATATCATTTTATGTTTCCTGTAAATATTTTATTATTATGTTCTTTACCATGGTAGTTATGGTGTTGCTATGGATGTTTTAAATTTGTATGCCATCACAAGTCTGTTTGGAATCAGCAGCATACAAGTTCAATCAATCAATCAGTCAATCAAATGTTTTAACATTTATTGTGTTACACAGCTAGGAGTCTGACAGAGGTTTTTCTAAATATATTTTAATAAATTTTCTTAAAGAGTATAACTAGAACAGAAAAAAACCAACATTTTATAAATGCCATTCAAGCAAGTTAACCAAAACTGTATCTTAAAAGAAATAGAATGAATGGACATACTTACAAAAGTATAGAAAACAAGCAACATTTTAAAAGAAATATGCTCATTTCTCTAAAATTGTGGAAGATGTCCTGTGATAATGCTTTTTACTAATGTGTACATCATGTAAAATGAAAGAAAATATTCCTTTGAAGTTAGAAATTCATACTGTTTATATTTACCCATATAGCATTTAATCAAATTTGACCTGTAGAATATTTCATAAATTGCCGCTCAAATATTTTCATGTACAGATCAGAGGAAAAGTTGCTGGTGCAGATTATCCAATATTCCAAAAGAAGTTATCTTTTGTTTTGTGTTGTGAAATATAATGGCATATGTGCAGTAACATATCACAGTTACTAGATAAAGAGACAAAAGCAAAATGATTATACAGTTTTATGATGTACAGCTTTTAATTAAAACTTCATGCTGTGTTGTAAACTTTATTTATCACTGCCTTTCTTCCGGAATTAAGCAAAAATGCCAAAAGAAGTAGGACAATATTTTGGAATTAAATCCTAGTCTGAATGTTTGCATCTAAATTCCAGGGTTGCTTGAATTTCAGAAGAGTTAGAAGAGCTCTACATTTTAGTAGCCTAATATTTTCCATTGCTGATTAAAAAGGAATTTAACTAGAACTCCAACCAAAAGAAAGAAGCTGTAATTTAAAGCCATGCTGAAAAGGAAGTTCATGATGCAAACCTCTGACTCATCAGAAAGTGATGCAGATGTGAAAGGAAATCGTTTTTCTGCCTGGCTATATTTTTATCCTGTTGGGAATCTAATGTTTGGAAACCCCTGCATTTTTTTCCTTAAGTACTCTTAATTGTTGGTGTAAAAAATGCCTTATGATGTATTCACTTATGCCCATTGTATATACTTATATAACTTTACGAAGTGTGTTAAAGCACATCTTATTTGCACTAGGATGAGTAAGCTCAGAATTCCCTTTGAAAAGAGACAAAATAGGTGAGTTAGGGACAAAATGTTAAATGAAGCTGCATTCATTATAAAAGAATCTCTGTAAGAAAAAGTTGGCAAAGCTACTTGCCAAATACTACCAAAATCTCGGTAGCGGGTTTACACATTGTGTTAAGCCAAAATGTATGTGTTGTAGCTTAACATGTGTGAATTCTGACAATTGTGGTTCATTTCATGAATTATATTAAACAAGCCATAGTGCCGTATTCTATATGTGATCCTATTAATTCTATATTTAATAAAGGGAATATATCATCTTACTTCTAAGGAAACATTAAACAGACTTGAAAAAGATAACTGGGGAAACGCATAGTCAGAAGTAATAAAACTGAAAACCACATAGAGAAAAAGAATGGAAAGGAGATTTGGGGTCTTGAACTCACTTGGGCCATTTTTATTGTTTTGTTGTTTCTCTTTAATTGTTATTGTTTTTTCATTATTGTACCCACACTGAGATCCAAATATTTAAATAAATATATAACTTTGGGGGGGGTGCTTTCAAGTCAGTTTTTTTTTTTTTAATTCCTGGTGACTGCCTGGACAAGTCCCTGCACTTTTCTTGGCAAGGTTTTTCAGAAGCGGTTTGCCATCACCTGCTTCCTAGGGCAGAGAGAGGGTGACTGGCCTAGGGTCACCCCGCTGGCTCTGTGCATAAGGCAGGACTAGAACTCACAGTCTCCTAGTTTCTAGCCTGATCCCTTAACCACTAATGGCTCTCTCTATAACACAGACCTTGCCTAAAAAGATATTTTAACACATTATGTTAAAGCATGAGCAAAAGACTAGGAATGACCCATTCTAGGAAGATGGGGATTAGAAATCTGCAACTAATTCCCTTTTGTGGCCCTTTGTTCTAACTTCAGGAACTAGGTGGCCAGATTGCTGGAGGCCATGGTCTCAGGTTGATGACACTGAATGCCAGATATATTCATAATGAGATCACTCTGACTCATGTTCTAATTAAGGATGACAAAGTGAAGCTGGCATGCATTACTGAGAAATTGATGAGCAAAGACAGGGGAGCCCATAGACTGAGCTTCCAAGGTGAGAGAGGGGAAACTATGATGTCACTGCAGAGACTGCATATGATACACTATATATGTGGTTGGCCAAAGGAACAAGCTACTATCCCTGCCCAAGCAGCTCAATCACACTTTGGAGCTGGTGGTTGATACACTTAAGCTGATGATTTTGAAAATATTTAATTTGCCCTCCTTGACAGTGCGATGTGAAGTGGCTCAGGATTACATAGTCACTAAGACAACAATGGGCTTGTCTTGGGTCATCATGAGCCTGATACACAAGAGGCAGCACATATTATCTGACCTATGCTTCAAAGCAGTTGAGACATGGTCTGGTGGGGGAAGATTAGAACTATGATCTTGTCATAGATGGATCACTTCCTGGTGACCCTAGGATTAACTAGCACCACTGGTCTCTTTAGGGAGCCTGAGTCAGGTATGTTATGAATCCAGTAGGGTTCCAGAGGAACCTGGAAGCCTCCAAGCAATCTGGAAGGCATTTCTATCACTAATTGATATACTTCTGGAATACATAGGCAATGAAGGTTCTTTATACTGTAGGATTGTTCTTTCTTTTTGTAGCAGTCCTGGTGGACTCCTTGATTTTCTGAGGAATTCTAGAAGATGAAGTACCAAAGGAAACACCTAGAGCAACATTGGTAGGAGACAAGGAGCAAATCCAGCTGAACACTGGTATGAGCCTTTTGGGCATCTCAATCACAGTAAGGGCAGCAAAGTGGCCTTTGCCTTTATTGCATCTGTGGAATGCCATCCATCAGCCTTTTTTAAAGTGACCCAGACTCTTTTAGGAAGTATGGACCTGAAGAACTGGCAACAGGTCACTGTGATATGTTAGAAACTAGCCAAACAGAATTGGAAACGATACCAAGAGGACATCTTACAACTTTATCAGGGAAAAGTTTGGCATGTTGATCATAAGGATGTGGATAGAGTCCATTATGAGTGGATGAGCTAGACCCCCATATTCCACCTGATAATGCAGATTCCTAGGGAAAAGATGGGGTACTAGATGCAGGCTGTGGTGAAGGTCTCATCACGGGAGAGGGGGATAGAAGACTGGAGTCCTTGAAAGGAATGCTTATGCACACTCTCCTTAAAAGGCTGACCCTGAGCTCAGGTATCTTGGATAACTATTGTCCATTCTCCAAATGTCCCTTTTTAGGGAACATTCTTGAGAAAGTGGTAGAGCAACAATTGCAGAGGACTTGGAAGAAGTGGAATATCTGGAGCCTTTCCATTTGGGGTTCAGGGTTGGGCATGGGACAGAAATCACAGTGGTTGCTTTCATTGATGGTCTATGGCAAGATCTTGATAGGGGGAGTACAACCCTGTTGGTCCTGCTAGATATTTTGGTGGCTTTGAATTCCATTTCAAAAAAATGGAGTGCCTGATTCAGAAACCAGCTGATTCCAGGACGTTATCATCTTTAGCTCTCAGTGAGCTTGTGTTTCCCCAGAAAGAGTTGGTGCATAATTTGACAGTTTTCAGGGACTTTTGGCTTCTGCTGGTACAGCACATGGAAGCTGTGGCTGGGGGAGCTTTGGCCTAGCTTTGGTGGGTTCTGCAGGTGCTTCTGGTACAAGAGGAGCTGGTATTGGTCACTTTTGCCCTCACCACATTATGTGCTGAATATGGTAATGCACTGCCCTTGGAGATCACCCAGATACTGCAACTAGTGCAACTGCCACAGTTCATGTACTAATTGGGACACAATACCCCCATACATCCCCAGTACTGTGGCAGCTATATTGGTTGCTGGTTTGTTTCCCAGTACAATTCAAGGTTATCACGTTGAAGTCCTACATGGGTTGGAACCTGGCTATCCAAATGTTTGCTTATTCCAAAAGGAATCTGCCCACCCAAGGCCTACCTGCAGAGAGGGCTTAATGAGAGCCCTTCCCCATTACAAAGTGCAGCAGGAGAGGACTCAGACGTGGGCATTTTCTACCGAAGTGGCCCTTCCACCATAAGATCCATACCCACTCTTGATATTTACAAATTTTGTGAAAACGTGATTATTTCAAAGAGCATGTGGAGATTGCATTATAAACTATGTGGTTGGTTGCATTATTTTTGTGTGTGTGAATCATTTAGAATCAGAATTACTGAAGTAGCATAAAAGCCTCTAAAATCAATTAATCAATATAAGCTGTTGAAATCTATATTTAAGACTAAGTTAGATGAACATAGCTCCCATTGAAACAGAATCATAAATTGTATCTGATTTAATTTTAATAGTAATTTAATTTAATTTAAATCTAGATCAATTTCATAAAGCTTTATAGCTTTCAGGTGACACAAGCCTCCTGGGTATGGGAGGATCAGAGAACCTCTTGCAGGGCCATTGGACAAAATCACTCGGATTTGTTCGCAGTTGGATGCTGGCTTTCCTGCAGATCTGATGGAGATGCCTAGCGAGGAGTCTTGCCCTGTTATCTGGGAATGGTTTAAACCAGTTGGACCTGAGGAAGTGGACAGGGTCCTTGGAGCTATGAGCTCAGCCACCTGCTCTTTAGATCCATGCCCCTTTTGGCTGGTTAAAGCAGCCTGGGAGGTGTCATGTGAGTGGGTTCTAGCAATGGTTAATTCTTTCTTGAGTAAAGGGATTGTTCTTCACCTCTTAAGGAGGCCTTGGTTCACCCTCTCCTCAAGAAGCCATTGCTGGACTCCATTATACTGGATAATTTTTGTCCAATAGCTAACCTCCCATTTTGAAGGAAGGTTATTGAGAAGGTGGTTGTGCGGCAGCTTCAGAGGATTTTGGAAGAAGAGGATTATCTGGATCCCTTTCAGTCGGGATTCAGGCCTGGGTATGGGACTGAAACAGCATTGGTCATACTTTTTGATGATCTCTGGTGAGGGCGGGATGGGGGTTGTGCATCCATCCTTGCCCTACTTGACCTATTTGTGGCTTTTGATACCATCAACCATGGTACCCTTCTGGATCGGCTCAGAGGATGGGGAGGGGCACAGTATTGTGCTGGTTCACCTCCTTTCTCCAGGCTGACTCCAGCTAGTGGTAGTTGGGGAGGAGAGATCCTGCCCTCAGACCATACTATCATACTATAATACTATGAGGCCGCTGGGTGAGCTCATCCATCACCATGGAGTGAGGTATCATCAGTATGGTGATAATACCCAATTATATATCTCTGCCCATGGTGAATTAAGTGATGCTGTGAATGTGTTATCCCAGAGCCTGGAGGTTGTAAGGGTCTGAATGGGGAACAACAGGCTTCAGGTGAATCCTGGCAAGACTGGCTTTGGGTTTGGGGGCTTCCAGTTCTAGAACTAGGTCATCTTTGGTGCTGGATGGGGTGGCACTGCCCCAGACAGACCTGGTGCACAATCTGGGGGTCCTCTTGGACTCATGATTGCTGCTGGAAGAGCAAGTGGCAATCATAGCTAGGAGAGCCTTTGCACAGCTTCAGATTGTGTGCCAGTTGTGCCCATTCCTGGATTGGGGGGCTCTGCTCACTGTCACTCATGCCCTAGTCACCTGTTTAGACTTCTGTAATGCACTCTACATAGAACTACCCTTGAAGATTATCCATAAACTTCAGCTGGTGCAAAATGCAGCAGCACGGGCAGTTATGTGTGCCCCTAGAAGAGTACACTCTGCTCTGTGAACTGCATTGATTGCCAGTTTGCTTCCGGGTCCAATTCAAGCTGCTGGTTTTGACCTTTAAAGTCCTTCATGGCATGGGGCCAGGTTATTTGAGGGACTGCCTCTCCCTGATTGCATCTGCCCATCCCATCAAGTCTGGCAGAGAAGGCATGCTGTGGGTCCCATCTGTCCAGGAATTATATTTGGCCGATCCCAGGAGGCGAGCCTTGTCTGCCGAGGTGCCTGCCTTGTGGAATCATCTCCCCTTGGAAGTGAGATTATCCCCATCCCTCTTAACATTCTGCAAATCCCTCAAGACTGGCTATGTGATCAGGCCTGGGGGTCCCAGGGGACCGGGGAGATTTTGCAATGAGCCCCTTACTACGGTTTTATGTGTTTTTTATAGTTTTTATAGTTTTAATTATTGTTTTATATGTATTTATTGATTCTTTTTAATTGAGTGTTGTACACCACCCAGAGTCATTCTCTTGTAAGATGGGCAGGTATACAAACATGATCAATCAATAAATAAATTTAATCCTATCCACATCAATCCAGAAGTTGTGTTTATGGTATTGCTTCTGGGTAAGTGAGTACAAAGTTACAGCTAAAATTAATTTTAGCCTCTGTTGAAATATGATGAATTCAGAATACATACCTCACTGCAACTGTTGCTCTATAAATAAATAAATAAATAAATAAATAAATAAATAAATAAATAAGCACTCTTCCAACAGCAATGCTAAAAAAAGAGTTACAACCTCACAATTTAGGCCTGTGCTAATTTCTGTTGGCCCCTTATACTCTGATTCTAACCACAACTAGCAAAGTGGGAATTATCTTTTCCACTCGGAGTTCTCTACTTTATCTTCTCTCTTCTGGGAATTTGGGGAACAGGGAATAGCTGTATTGCCATGCACTTTGTCTGTGCATGCATTATGGTATTTTTTATATAGCACTAAGCAAGCTTGTATAATTGCTTTTCATTAATCATATCCAATAATGATAATCCTAAGGGCCAAGGAATCTACCCTTGCATTTTTCCTAAGTGCTTGTGACTGTGAAGGGCATGCAATTTTGGAAATTTTTAAAACCTGATTGCCCCATCTTTCATTATCAGCACAAGAGGTTAGTTTTATTAATGTGACATTTATCTGGATTTATCACCAATTGGAGGTGTTCCATCTCCTTAAAAAAAATTGAGAAGCTTATGTTATGCTTTTCAGGAGATTTGTATGCTGGATATAGGAATGGATTCTTGAGATGGGGCTGATCTGGAAACATACCATACCTATATTAAGCACAGCAGGCATGCTTCTACCTTTCGAGTTGTGGTGCTCTCTCAGCTTGGTTGCTTGCTTGCAGACATTTCATTACCCAACTAGGCAACATCATCAATGCTTTTCCCTTCAATGTCACCAAAAATCACCCACATCAAGAAATACATTATAAATATAAACCCACACCATGAATTCATTCCCAGCCTTTATTTCTGATTTCAAATAGGATAACATAAATTCAAACCTAGTATACAACCTGATGACCTGTCAAGTTAATCTAGCCTGAACAAGCAGAGTCCTGCCAAGAAAGTACCTGAAAGTTGACTGAGTGTGCACCTCAACCAATCTGATGAGTGAAGTGTCAGCCCTCTTTTATATTGTTTTACAGTGGTACCTCGGGTTACGAATTTAATCCGTTCCGTGACTCTGGTTGCAACCCGATTTGTTCGCAACCCGAAGCAAATTTTCCCATAAGGTTCAATGTAATTACCGTTAATCCGTTCTGGCATCCACGGACCACACGTCAAGGGCGGAAAAACGGCCATGGACCGTGCGGCAGGGCGGAAAAACGGCCGCGGACCACGCAGCAGGGCGGAAAAATGGCCGCGGGCCACGTGGCATGGGCGGAAAATGGCCACGGACCACGTGTCATGGCGGAAAATGGCCGCGGATCCAGTTCATACCCCGAGGCGGAGTTCGCAAACCGAGATAAATTTTTGCGGCCGGAGCTGGTCGCAACCCAAAAAGTTCATAAGCAGAGGCGTTCGTAACCCGAGGTACCACTGTATACAGTTCTTGACAACGTCTGTAGGTAACTCATGCATACAGTACACACTTGATTCCATTAGCCCCTTTTCCTGGACTTTTGAGGTGGTTCTCCTTTATGACTTTGATGACTTGATGACATTCCAGTACTGTTTATAACTTTTGTATTCTTCTGTAAGTTTTGAAGCTTGATAAACTCCAGGAGACTTTCCATGATGTCAGCTTGGTTTTCTAGTGCTCAGTTTCCAGTCCTCATCACTTCTGCTGACCAGCATGCCTTCCTTGGATCTGTGCCTATATTCCATTTTTTTCTGAGGCATCTGCCTTTTCCCAAAGAAGTGTTGAAATCCTCTGCACCTCTTATTCATCATTAGCTTGTCCCCAAGTCACCTTGGCTGTCAGTTTCCTTATCTCTAGTTCACAGCTTTCATTCAAGCAGCTCTCTCTGAATCCTACAGGTACCGGCCCACCAGGCCTTATCTATTTCTTACATAGAGACATATGCCTAACCCAGCTATAATATTCAAAGCTGTTTCTCATTCTTTCTCCTGTATTTCAAAGAAATGCAAAATATTTTAATATAACAGAGGCATTTTATCATAACATTACAGATTGCTGCAAATTATATAAGCAAGATAATAAATGCAATATATACATTTTAAGGCATTTCACATTTTTCTTGGTCTGACTCCCGCTTGGCCTTGACTCTTACAATCCTCACAATCTGCACCACTTCTTTTGTCTCCTACTTGCCCTTTTCCTTGGTGAGGAAAAGTTCTAGGTAGGTTTTATAGAATGATCCAGTTTGGTATAGTGGTTAAAGGCACCATGCTAGAAAGCAGGAGACTATGAGTTCTAATCCTGCCTTAGGCACAAAGCCAGCTGGGTGATCTTGGGCCAGTCACTCTCTCAGCCCTAGGAAGGAGGCAGTGGCAAACCGCTTCTGAAATCTTGCCAAGAAAACAGCAGGGACTTCTCCAGGCACTCACCAGGTATCAACACACAGGTTTTATAGAATAATTTCCTTTGATACAGAAAACAGTGGAAATTTCTGGAAAATTTACAACTGATATTTTTTATCTAGACAGGTTGAAAGCATTACGGAAACAAATACATAATATACCAGATTGTTAGCAACATCATTCAAACTTTCCAAAATCCACCACTGAATTGCATGTCTTCTGATCTCCCACCTCACACTTGGGATTTCATACTTTAGTTTATGTAGGTGTTAGGCCATTGATGCAAAGATTGATGCCTGCAGAACCATGGCAAGCCTGCCTGCCTTTCTTGCTGACCAGTGGATAAATCCAATCAAATTATAGATCTTCTGTGTGGAGGAACAATGAGAAACAGATTCAGCAGCATAGTTTTGTGCTGAAAATGTTTACATTCCCTTAGGAAACCATCACAAGCAGTGTTAGAATGATAAAGTTGGAAGGGGCCTTTAGGCCATCAAGTCGAATTCCCAGCTCAATGTAAGAATCCAGACTAAGTCATATTGAATGTATGACTGTCGAGTTTTGATTGAACACATCCTGTGAAGGGGAGCTCTACACTTCTCTTAGTAATTGGTTCCACTTTCAAACTCTCTTTAATGCTGAGATATATATTTTTTCTCACAGTCTGCCTTCCTGTACCATAAATTCATTATTCCATATCCTGTGCTCTAGAATAATAAAAACAGATCTTGAATCTTCTTCTTGTGACATCCTTTCAGGCCTTTGAAGAGTTATCTGAAGGCTAAATATTCTCAGTTATTTTGATCTCTCTTCATAGGACTTAGATTCTAGTCCTGTAATAATTCCCATTACCTTTCTCTGAAGTTGTTCCAGTTTGTCTCAAACTTTCTTGAAGTGTGATGCCTATTACTGGATAAAATACTTGTGGTAGAGTTTGATCATCACTGATTAAAATGAAACTATTATTTCCTGTGCTGTGGAAACTATAATTTGATTTTTGCTTTCTTTGCATTTGTGTCCACTAACTTTAATTTTGTTATTTTCAATCCAGTGCCCTAACCTATCAAATTCCTTTGAATGTTACTTCTGTCTTCTAAGATATTAGCTATCCCCACCCACTTTTCTATAATTTAAAAATGTGATAAGCATTTCTTCTACTTCTTCATTCAAATCATTAATGAAAATGTTCAAGAGTAACAGTCTGGAATTGGACCTTATGACACCCACTTGATACTCCATCATCATGAGAAACCATTGATTAGTTTCTTTGACTAGGATGTCATGCCACTGATGTATTCAGTCAATTGTTATGAAATTCAGCCCACACTTGCTAAACAGACTGCCATAAGGTCCAGAGTATTTATTCATCAGATTAGCAGTATCAGCTGGCAGAAGCTATCCAGGACCTCTAGGAAATTTTACCTTATTCAGTATCTTGAACCTGAATGTCTCAATTAGAGATGGCTGTGTTTGAACATGAGAATTACCCAAACAATCAAGATACACCCAAGGTAACAAAAGAGCAGTGTCTTTTTTGCATGATATAGTTCAGAACATCTTAATCCTCAAATCCAGTTAAATTACCCTTATGCAACAAAAAGTTCAGAAAGGGCTCTGTACAACAAGAATGCATTCTATATTTCAATGCTAGGTGAATTCTTCATTTACACGATATTTTCTCAGTGATTTCCAGCCCAAAGAGGATCTGCTCATTACTACATATACATAAGAAATAAAAGAAGTATTGCAAGGCACAGGCAGAGTGGAAACCCTTGACTCTAGCATATGGAGATGCACATTAATTGCTTCCATCAATCCATAATTGTACACAGGCAATTCAGATGAAACCTATTTCCCTGCTCATAGCTGCAGATCTGCAATTTGCTGGGCAGCAGAAACAAATTTCAGTGGGCTCTGAATTCAGGTAAATGTCCTCCTGATTGCTTGAGTTAGTCAATGAGCACCAAGAAAACCATTCTCACACACTTAGCCTTTTACTGCCTTCCATAAGAACTCCTAGTGGTCCTTTTGCGTAAGATACAATGGAAAACAAAAGTGAAACTGCACTCATGTAATTTGATTGATTTGTTCTTGAACAGTAATTATGTTAATTGCATCTGACACTAGTCAAGGGCAGCAAAAGGCTCTTTTCTTCTATTTTGAGCTTACAACAAAAGAAAAATGCAGGGCACACAAGAGATTTACATTATTATATTATATCTGACATGAGTCAAATGAGGTTCCACTAAAAGGTCTGTCTGTCTTCGGTCTGAGCATTAGCCTTTTAAAAGCTCTACTGAAAATTAGCTCTGCACTTAATATATGTACAGTGTATGCAAATGTATAGAAGGAGCAAATCCAATTTGCCTCCTGCTAATATAGAAACATTCCTTGAATCCACCTGATTTTTTTCTCCATCTATGGGATGACGCCTCTACATTCAGTGGCAGCAATGCCTATGAATAATATTTACCAGAGGGGAGCAGCAGAATGTTACTGCTTGTCCCATTTTCAGATACAAATTCAGACCTGCTCCTGCAACCTGAAGCTGGCAATAATTTCGGTTATTCAATTAAATTTCATGACAGCACTGAACTTTTAAACTGCATTTCATTATCATCCAAATGGAAGCTGCAATCCTAGATACACATGTTGGAGATAAGTTGCATTAGGGTTTGAGTAAGCCTATATAAGAGCTCAAAACTGTGTCAGAGAAAATGATATTAAATTAGCAGAATGTTAATTATCCTGAAATCATTTTTGTTAGTTATTTAGTTATTTCTTTCATTATTTCCTGGCTTTCTTATTTGCTCTTCTGGCCTACCAGCATTGTTAAAATCCATTTCTCTAGAATTGTTTCAGACAGGCAGAAACCCACAGAATATGAGAGTCAGGAGCCATGTTGTATTAGAGCTTTGGACCAGTCTAAACTAACCACAGAGAGGAAAGCTATTTTATAATACATGAAAATACTCTTCTATGTGACCCTAAAGTTTCTGTCTAATAATCCAGAGAGCTATATCAAAAATGATGTTACAGCCACTAACATTTTTACCTTTGAAAGTAAGAAGAAAAAAGGCTATAAAGCTTTAAGGGAAAAAACTTTAACGATGGATTTGGGGAAAAATAACTTTTGTATTTTTTTCTTCTTTAAAAATTATGTTAAATAGTTTTGTTGAAGTATTTTTTAAAATAACAGTGTTACGTAAAAAGGACAATGTTTGTAAACCTACTCAGGAACAGCTGCAGGGGAGGTATCCAAAAAATCAAGATGCTGGCTGCAAAGATCAAAGCCCCACCCCTTTTTATCTGTCCTAGTTCAGGCCATCATGCACATACACGCACACACACATACTGTCAGCCTTACCAGGTAGACCAGACAGGAAACATGACCAGATAAGCTAATTCTATTTTATTGTAAACTACATTAACAGAATCTTGCAAGTCTGAAAGTACAATTCTCTTGCCTTCAACTTTATAGCCCAAGAACCTAGGGAGGGTCCCTTCTGAGCTTTTGCTCTGCCCGCTATGCAGCTGTGGGCTATGCTGTCTCTGTAATGGATGGCATGAGCGGGGAAGATTCTGGAATGGAACTTCAAGGTTGTCAGGAGGGGGAGAGACATTCCAGGGGAAGCACCTCCTCAGCCCACAGCAAGAGTGTGGGAAGATGAAGAGGATGAGGCTGGCCTCTCCCTAGAGTCTCGCAGGTTATAGCCACTAGTTGCTTTAGCATAGGTTTAGTCTGGCGGGATTTTGTCTATTAGGTGTGAGCTAATAAAGGAACTGAACTGTATTGGATTGCCTCATTGCTGTTCTTGGGCTGAACCTGACAATCTCTTATTGGACCATTCCTTAGGCAGCATCTCTTCACCCTGTCTCTCAAGGTCTTTCCCATATACCATTACACATGTACAGGCAAGCTGTAATAAATTACGGCAGTAAATATGGGCAATGCAAATAGTATGTATTTGTACAGCCCAAATGTCAGTCCTAAACCCTGAGCAGCTTGCCTAAGGGAAGTTCCAAACAACCAAGACCAGAGCAATGAGCAGAGTTGTCATCAGGGTTCAATCTGAAGTCTCAAGATCCAGTTGTAGGTCACAGTCCAGTCTGAGGTCAAAGAGCAATATTCCAAGAGGCAAGGGTAATTACAAAGTTAATAGAGTTCCCAATGAGACATTGCTTGCTAACTTCGGTTTGGGGTGCAACCTGAGGGGCAGCCTAGGTTGTCAACTTTGGCCCTTACAGCCTATGCAGATAGGGCAGAGGTGGGTGGAGGTCCCTCCTGTGTGTGAGTCGGGTTGCTCCTCCCTAGTATAAGAGACAGGGAGGGGAGCCCAAGAGTGAATGTATAAATACGAATGAGGGTGTGAGTGCTGTAAGGATACTTGCCCCCCCGAGTGAGAGTCGGGGAGGAAGGGGAAGTGGATTGGGCACCCCCTGCCAGATAGTGAGAGAGGCCGGTGAAGGGGGCACAATGGGCAGTAGTGAGTGGAGGGGGTGGGGGCTCAGGCACTGAGAGCAGTAGCTGAAGTGCTGAGGAGCCCCCCCACCCTCTGATTGATTGTGGTGTGTGTGGGTATACGCTGGATAGAGGCCCCCTAACCAGGGAAACTGGAGGCTGGAAACTGGGGGGAAGTGGAGGCTTGGGGGGGGTTAAGGTGGGTTATACCATCCAGGTGATGACGGGGAGGGGATGTTATGACGGGAGTCAGAGGGCAGGCCGCTATTGGGGAAGGCATCCCCGGTGTTTGCTACCGGTGCTGTGTTCCAGCCCTCTGGACTCAGACCCAGGCTCCGGACAGAAGATCCACGGTGGGCCTGGCTTTTGGCTGCTGCTTCTTAATGCCAGGTCAGTTGACAACAAGGCCCCCCTTATATGTGATCTGATCACTGAGGAGTGGGCTGACCTGGCATGTATTACTGAGACCTGGCTGGGCCCTGAAGGGGAGGTGCCCCTTTCAGAAATGTGCCCAGCCAAGTTTACAGTTTTGCACCAGCCAAGACCCCAGGGCAGGGGAGGAGGGGTAGCTGTTGTCATCCAGGACTCTCTTGTGGTCTTCAGGGGCGCTGCTTCACAAGTGGCTGGCTGTGAGACCCAGGGGGAATTACATCTGTCCCCTCTGTCATGGTCTGATCATGCCCTGGTGGCCTTGAGAGTCTCCTATGCCACCCCTCTCTGCAGGGAGGCAGGACCCATTCAATTGGTCCGCCCCCGGCAACTGATGGACCCAATGAGGTTCCAGAGGAGCTGGGAGTTATACCCGAGGATCTGCTGCACGGTCCAGTGGAGGCCCTGGCCACCACCTGGGATAGGAAGGTGGCCGAGGCCTTGGACAAGATTGCGCCCGTGTGACCTCTCTTGACCCCTCAAGCCCGATGCTCTCCATGGTTTACAGAGGAGTTGAGGGTTCTGAAAAGGATTAAGAGAACACTGCTGGAGGAAAATAAGGACCGAATCCGACTGAACACAGGCTAGAGCCACTATTAAGACCTACCTTGTGGCGGTAAAGAGTGGCGAAATGCCAACCTTTCTCCACTCTTCTTGCATCTGCAGAATGCCGCCCAGAGGCCCTGTTAAAGATCACTCAATCTCTTTTGGAAAGGTGGGCCCAGTGACCCGCCTACAGGGCTGCACGGAGGAGTTTTCTGGGCATCTGATGGATAAAATCACTCAGATGCATTCCCAGTTGGATGCCAAGTGTGGGGCAAGGCCTGTGGAGATGCCAGGGGTATGTACTTACCCTGTTATCTGGGAACAGTTTGACCCTGTTGGACCAGTTAGATCCATGCCCCTCCTGGCCGGTTAAGGCAGCTTGGGAGATGACATGTGGGTGGGTCCAGGCGATGGTGAATTCATCCTTGAGAGAGGGAGTGTTTCCAGGGGCCTTTAAAGAGGCGCTGGTGCACCCCCTCCTCAAGAAACCATTACTGGATCCCACCGTACTGGACAATTTTTGCCAGTCTCCCACTTTCCTGTTTTAGGGAAGGTGGTTGAGAAGGTGGTGGCATTGCAGCTTCAGAGGATCCTGGATGAAACGGATTATCTGGACCCTTTCCAGTCAGATTTCAGGCCTGGATTTGGGACCGAAACAGCATTGGTCGCACTCTTGGATGATCTCTGACTGGAGCAGGATGGGGTTAGTGCATCCATCCTTGCTCTTCTTGACCTCTCAGTGGCTTTCAATACCATCGACCATGGTATCCTTTTGGGTCAGCTTGGGGAGTTGGGGGTTGGTGGCACAGTTTTGTGCTGGTTCACCTCCTTCCTCCAAGGCCAGTCCCAATCAGTGTTGATAGGGAGTGAGAGGTCCAGCCCACAGCCCCTCCTTTGTGGGGTGCCACAGGGTTCGGTACTTTCCCTGTTCCTTTTTAACATCTACATGAAAACGCTGGGTGAGATCATCCACCACCATGGGATGAGGTATCATCAATATGCAGATGATACCCAGTTATATATCTCCATCCCAGATGATTTGAGTGATGCTGTGGCTACCCTTTTGTGGTGCCTGGAGTCTCTGAGGGTCTGGATGGGGAACAACAGGCTTCAGCTGAACCCTGGTAAAATGGAGTGGCTGTGGGTTGGGCTCCTCTGTATCTGGAAGTTTACCATCTTTGGTTCTGGATGGGGTTGCACTACCCCAGACAGACCCAGTGCGTAACTTGGGGGTCCTCCTGGACTCACGACTCCTGCTTGAAGAGCAGGTGGCAGTTGTGGCCAGGAGGGCCTTTGCTCAACTACGTGTTATGCACCAGTTATACCCTTTTCTGGATTGGGAGTCCCTTCAGTCAGTCACTCAGGCCCTAGTCATCTCCCGTATAGACTATTGCAATGCGCTCTACATGAGGCTACCCTTGAAAAGTATCCGGAAGCTTCAGCTGGTTCAAAATGCAGCCACGTAGGTAATTTTAGGTGCCCCAAGGATGGCACATGTTACACCATTACTACGTGAGCTACATTGGGCCCCAGTTTGCTTCCAGGTCCAATTCAAAGTGTTAATTATCACCTTTAAAGCCCTACATGGCATGGGACCGGGTTACCTGAGAGACCGTCTCACCCCCATTATATCTACCCGTCCCACCTCGTCAGGCAGGGAGGGTATGCTGCGGATCCTGTCAATCAAAGAATTTGGCGGGGTCCAGAAAAAGAGCCTTCTCTGCCGTGGCCCCCACCCTATGGAATGCTCTCCCCCCAGAGGTGAGGCAGGCCCCAACTCTCTTGTCCTTCCGGAAAGCAGTCAAGACCTGGCTCTGCCAACTGGCATGGGGTGCAAAAAAGGGCAACCAACCCTGGGGGTGGCTAGCACCTTGAAGATGCTCCCATATGTTAACATCTTACTGACCATCAACATCTTGGAAGATATGATTTGTGTATGTGTTTGGTTTTTATTCTATTTTTACTGTATTTTATATTGTTTTATTGTATTTTATATTTATTGCTGTTTTGTTGTGAACCACCCAGAGTTACTTTTTGTGAGAGGGGTGGTATCTAACTTTGAAATATAAATTAAATAAATAAACATTGGCCCTAAGATAGAGTCCCCATGGGATCGAGGCATCATGGGTGGAAACACCCTTGCCTCACAAGGAGACATGCAGATCTCTTCTGTTCTACCCTACATTGAGCTATCCATGCCTTAGGAATGGGAGGAGGTCCTGGATCAGGCTCCTTCTGCTCCTCCAGATGTTCTGCAGTCAAATCAGGTCCAGGTATCTCACTGCCACTCTCTGAGGTATGCTGATGTTCCACTAGGTATCTAGAGTAGCCTTCTCCTTTTCAGGCTCCTTGGATTGTGAACTGTTCACAACATTATGTGTGGCACATAAAAATGATTAAAGCTTCAATTGCATGCTCGTGGCCACCATCTTGACTTTTTGACATCCCTCACAGATACCCCTGAGGTAGTTCTTTATCTTTCCTTGTATGTTCTTCAGACTACAATTTCCTATGTTCAACCCAAAGGTCAAAACAAGCTACCCAGAGTGTTGGGAGTGGGTGGCCTATAAATTGTATAAATAAATAAATACATTAAGTAAGTTAGTAAGTAAATTGTGCCCTGGTTTAGTGCATGGATATACTCAAGGTTTGTAGTATAGTCCCTGACCCTCTTCTGAGCTGCCAGGTATTTTAGGTAAGGAAATCACAATTAAACTTAGTTTTTTAAAAAAAAAATAATAATAAGGTGGGAGAGAGTAGGGCGCATTAAGAAAGGTATGTTTTTTGTTTTTTTAAAAAAAACATCTGGAAATATTCACTTTGTGTTATTACCAGGTCCACCTTTCTTCTTGCCTGCCCAAATGTAGCTTTAACATGTTCTAAAGATCTTCATTCAACCCAGAAATAGGTACTTATAGTTTAGGGAGAGATACTGCTTTATGAAGCCACTAGAAATGACTTCAGGGATATGGTCAAACTTACAGAGCAGACCACTACAAGAAGTTCCACTCCCTTGGCAGCTGTCACTTGTCTGTCTGAGAACACTGTAACAATCCACCTTGTAGTAAGGTTAATCAACATGGCCATTACCCTATAGCAAGTTAATCCACACAATGACACCATCCACCTCAGACAAGAGTGGTTTAAAGGCTACCTATAAAAGTTTAATTTGAAATCCATTGACACTACTCGGATGAATTAAGGCAAAATAATTTGTCACTTTTTCTCTCTTTTCAATCTGTGTTCGTTCTGTGTTTTATTTTCATTTTTCTTAATCTCATTGAAAGATAATCATTTGATGATTGTCTGCCAGTTGACCATAAAGATGCACCATATTACTATTCTTTCCTCTAACAGACTTTGTTTATTCTCCTGTGTTGTGAATTTTATTTGTGGGATCTAATTCATTGAGAAATATATATTCCTACCCCCACCTCCAGCAAACGAACATATCAGATTAAAAAAATTAAAAGTTTAAAAGAAATAGAAAATTCATCCGTAACTTGGGAACTGATGTACTACAGGCTGAGATGTACTGATGAGCTTGGATCAGCAAGACAGGTAAAATAAATGAACATTAATCCCCAATAATTCCAGTGTAACTTGTTTTTTTTTCCGTATAACTTTAACTAAAACCTCTTGAAGAAAGAACATCCTCCCTTAACCTTTCACCTAAAAGCAGACCCTAAAATTAGTGTAGAATAGATGAAAAATAACCTTAAGGAAATTCTATTTATCTAAAGCAGGGGTTCTCACACTTTCCAATGCTGCAACTTCCTAAACTGATAAATGATGTTCTCTGACACACACACCCCTTACCCAAAATAAAGCTAAATAATAAATAAAATGACTGTGTTTGCTGGATTGTTTGACAGATGGGGAGACTTGCAGGTTTAGCCTTCTCTCAAAACTTTCTGGAGCTTTGCTTTCCAAGTTGCCTGAGGGCAAGTTCTGACAGATCTCCAGATTTGGGTGGGCAGATTTGTTCCACTGTCTGTATCATTCTCAAAGATGGTGCTCAGAACGTGGGGTCTAATCATTTTCTTTCTCCTAATTGCTGACCATTTCCAACACTTTGCAGCTGAAGCAGTGCCAAATATGAAGGTGTTTCTAGCAGCTATGCCAAAATCCTTGAGTCGCTGGAAGACAGTCTGCCTTCTTTTTCCCCTGGTCCCCATTTCTCTTCTTCATGCAATGTATCCGCTGCTCTTTAAGTTGTGGAAAGCTGTCTTGTAAATGACTCTCCCTAACAGACCAGTGGGGCATAAATGAAGAAAAAAATAAGAGATGTAACTCTACTGGTATCCTGCTTCATAAGAAAGAAAGCGTTGCCAGGAAAGTGAATGACTGGCCTCATGGCCTTGCTGCAACGTGAGACGGAAAAGGCTTCGCTTGCATTTTGTTTCTCTTCCGCCACCGCCACCCAACAACCTGCCCCAAGTTTAGGCTTCTTCATTACCCATGCTCCTTAGGGATCAGTGAATTATGCAGTTGCAGCAGAATCAGCCAGGAGAACCTTGACCACTTGGCTTTCATCTCCCTGTAAACCTGTGCTAAATCAGGCAAGCAGTGTCCTTGACGTCCAAGTCAGAAGGCTCCAAGAATATGAGCTTTCCTCCTCCCTTTGTGCTTTACCCTGCTGTAAAGTGGCAGCTAAACATGGAAGGTCCATCCAGCAGCCTCTCCTGCTCCTGCTTTCCTTCCTGAGGTTCTGGATAAAGAAAGCAGGCTAAGATGGATGGCAGGTCTTCCCCACCACCATCATGGACAGGAGGCAGAGATAGGTCACCCTCTGCCATACATGACACCTACTGCTCCTAATCCTCAGTCCAGAAGAACCAGGAACCAGTTTGAGCTGCCAACCCTCCACCTCCAATAATTGTAATCTAGTCCAAGATACAACTTCTGTGAGTTTGCAGGCTAAGAAGCACTTCCTTTCCTTAGCTGTTGAGTGAGGCAACCTAGTTTTGCTGTTAAATACCTGGCTTGAGTGAGGTATGGATGATTCCAAGATCACTACAAGTCTCAGGACACAGCAGTTACTGCTCAGCAAGGCCAGGACTTGGACTCAGCAGAAGTTTGGCCTCAGGCCTGTCCTCTGACGTTGACAGAAACTCCATGACTGCTGCCAATTGAGTAGAAGACCTCATCATATCTCTTCCTGTCTTGTTTAAGCTTGTGCTGTTGGCTTCAGCCAAGGATCACTTGTAGAGGTGGTATTCTTATCCCTTCTTGTGCCCTGAAGATGCTAATGTTAGAATGTTCTCCACAATTTTCTCTGATTTGCCCAGGCAAAGCTGGAATGAATTTTGTTCTAGCTCTAAATTTGCAAACCTTCCAAAACCATGACCTTCTACAGTTTGAAAAGCCCTGAAGAAAAGAAAAGCCCCATTTGGCAACATGGTTAGCATTTGTCCATGCTACTGAATTGTAGGTGAAGGAAGAAGAGAGAGGCAACAACTGGTGCAAATGCTGCATCTTAATTTAATTTGCCCAATGGGGCTTGAACATGCATCTCATTCCTGAGATGGGTGGAGGCAAAGAGTTACTCCTTTCCGGCAGGAACACATTTCTCTAAATAATTCAAGCTTTCATCTCTTACTTAAAAACAGCAGTCACAATTTTATATTTAGGCTAATGGCTTCCTTCTTTTTTTGCTTTGAGTGGTAGGAGCAAGAATATTAAAGGGAATGGCACCAAGCTGTTCCCCCTTACAATAAAGAGACATTAACTCATGTTAAATTATCTATTTAGTGGTTCTTTATTATTCTTAAATCCAGGTTTTTATAGTATCAACTCGCATAGCACTACTGCTCCAAAAGGCGTTTTCTACTTTAGCTGTAGTCTAAACACAGACAAATAGAAACTACAAACTGGAAAAAAAGGTTTCAAGGTTCTTATTTTAGAAAGAGAAAATCAATAGCTATTCCAGGCAAGGGCTACAAAATACTTGGCCATTGTCAAAGTAATTGCCAAAAAAATTCAAACAAATGCCAGCAAACATTCTACTGATGCTGGCTATCTCTGTGCATTGAAAACATCCTGAAAATCAAAAATAGTGAATATAGTATTTCTCCTTAATAATCCCAAACTGGTCCTTTCCAGCATTACTTCAGACATAATGATTTCACTGCCAAGTTGAAAAGAGAAGATTTGCCATCAAAGGGTTTCTTAACAGATATACATATGTGTATTTTTCACATGCACATTAAATGTAAATATTATTTTAATGTTACATTCAGTTGTAGTTTAGAACTTAGGACTCCTTTTTGTTTTGCTTTGGTGTTTTTTTAAAAGGTAGGGAACCAAATAATGGAATCCCATCAGAACACGTTCAGTGTTGAAGGCCAGTGTGCCCCTGAAATGATTTATACAAGAGTGCACTTGCACCAATTCTATAAATTTCAACTAGCATTCATCCTAAGCCTGAAATAGTAAAGGAGAATGAAAGGGAAGATAGGTATGAATGTGAGAGGGAATAAAATATGAATGTGTAAATGCTGTTACATATCCATAGATCCACAGTCACAGAAGGAGACAAAAAAATCAGGCAAAGTTATCCACTGGTGATGAAAAGAGTCCCATTATCTTGAAAGCAAAACATCTGTTTTCTGTATTTAGTGTTAAGTATGTTCAATTAATAAATACAGCTGGGAGCAATAAGGCCACCCATGAAGAGTCATAATCCATTGCGTGATTTAGAAATCATGTTTCTACTGTGTATTGGAGGCAAAAAAACTTCTGCATGGTCCTTTCAGGAACCAGACCATTACATGAGGCTAAATGAGGCAGTGGAATTCACTACCAAACTTCATAAGGTATAAGTAATGCAGGCAGAAGCAGTGGTCAGAATCCAGAGAGGCAACCTAGAGCAGTGTTGTCCAAACTTGGCCACTTTAAGATGAGTGGACTTCAACTCCTAGAATGGCTGGCTGGGGAATTCTGGGAGTTGAAGTCCATTCATCTTAAAGTGGCCAAGTTTGGACAACACTGACCTAGAGGAACCTGAGAATGGGTCCCAAGAGGGAGAAACCAAGGCAACAAACAAATCAGACAAAAGTCTTGGCTTGCACACCACGGTTTTCACTAATTCTAACCCTAAGTTAAGAACTACAAACAATACTTAACATATCTATTTCCACATTTTCAGTTCTCAAGATAGATCTCCTTTCCACTGAAAAAAATTGCATGTTATGAGACAAGGAATCTGTGAATACAAGAGATCCCTGGACTGTTGTAGAGGTCTTCAGCAGATTGTAAATTTTGTAAGATGATGTGGTTGTTATAACATGGTCTACTAAAGATTAATTATCAAACTAAACTACAACATTCTATAACATGTTTCCTTTTTCAATTAAAAGCCTAACAGCTTGGTCACAAAAATATCTCTGATGGAGATATTTTTGTGGCCAAGATTAGCCAAGAATTCACCACAACAGATTGCTTTCTCACAGAATCCTAACAGTTTCTCTGTGGGGAAAAAAATGCTTAAGAATTACAGGCTCTGACTGTATTGGACTCAGGACCTGATTTAGCATTTCTTAAAACATCTTTCAAGTAGGACTGAATTAGAAGCAGCCCATTACAACTTGGGACCCAATCCTAAAGAAGATTTGTGCTTCATATTGAATAGCACTGGAAAATGACAAAAGGCTGTATTTTGTAATGTATTTTTCAAAGGAATGAGATGAATTTTGTATCAAATGAAAATTACTGAGCTTCAGAAAAATAAGTATAGTACTTTGGATACAGGTTATTTTAAATTCCCTTTTTAGTGCTTGTAACTTTGTCATTAGAGAAGATAGATGTCATTTGAAGGTATAACTGCCCCCTATATGGATATTTCTGACAGAGAGTGAAGGGTTCTTGTACAATGGAAATCTGTGGAACAGCATCCCCCAGATTTGGATGGCCCAACCCTGTTAGCCTTTTGCAAGGCATTAAAGACACATCTGTTTCCCCAGGCATTTGGGTCAGTTGGGTAGATGACCTTTGTTGTTATTGATGTTTATATACAGTATATATATGATGGTACTTCTCCACTGGTGGAAAGTAAAGGCTAAAGTGGTCCCAGTGGTGGTAGGAGCACTTGGGGCTGTGACTCCTAAACTGAGAGAGTGGCTCCAGCAGATCCCAGGAACAACATCAGAGCTCTTTGCCCAGAAGAGTGCAGTGCTAGGAATGGCTAAGATACTGCGCAGAACTCTCAAGCTCCCAGGCCTCTGGTAGAGGACCCGAGATTGAGGAAGACACATATCACCCAAAGGGGTGAGAGGGGAGTTTATATATATATAATATAAAATGCAGAAAACCTACCCCCACCATCTCTGGCACCAAAGGCTAAGCAGTAACCCCACTCACTGATTTTATATATATATATAAAAATCAGTGAGTGGGGTTACTGTTTACCCTTTGGTGCCAGAGATGGTGGGGCTGGGTTTTCTGCATTTTAATCTTTGTAAGCCACTCAGTCACTTATGTGAGATGAATGGCTATATAAACCAAATAAATAAATGTTTACAAATGGTGAGGTAAGAGAAGAATTTAGCAATCCTACCTATTGGTTTATAAGTTAATAGGCAATATTGATGAAACTGCAAACAGTGGATAGCTATCTTTGGAAGAAATATGGTCAGTTTATTTAAGTGCATGAGTTTGAGAGCTAGGTTTATTTGTTTGTTTCTCTGTCTTTGTAAGAATAATATCTTTATATATTCTGTGGAGATAATCCTTATCAGATTTCAGACAGAAGGGTTAAAGTGTTCTTGTGTAATAAATCTTAGCAAGTATTTTTACTGGAGATGGCCCTAAAATCCTCCAGTGATTTTTACAGTCATTTTGGAATGAGCCAATGCATTACAATGGGCATTCTGAGCCATCTTTTTCATGTGTTTCTAATTATTGTAACTAGTAAAGTATTGCTTCAAAGCACAATGATTAGAAAAATCCTAATAATTGTTCCCTGTGATTTGGAGATAGTCTTCTGTCTTTTGGCACCATTTCTTTCTTTCCCATCATGGTATTTTATGAGAAAATGGAAAGTGTTGCAGTGTCTGCCTGAATCACTGCAATTGAATTACTCACAAAGCTTTCAATGTGGGTACATTCTACCACTTCGTCTTGTACAGCTGCATTGGGCCTAAAACAGACTGTTAAACTCATGTTGGGTTTCATCAAATTCAATACATACCCCTAATTCAAATGATTTTAAAGCCCTCTTTTAAAAAAAAAAAAAAAAAAGTCTGTTTCTGCTCTATATCTGCTATTATAGTGGAATCTTTCTGTATCTATGATAAGTATGCAGCTTACTTTCTGAAATTTAGATTATTCCACTGTTAATTATAACAAAGTAGTACCAGTTTAAGATATGGGACAATAAACATTCAAATGCAGAGTTATAGTTTTAGGGAGCAGATATCTTTTTTTTTCCTTGAAGCACATTCCTTTTGTTATCTTTTTCAAAACAACTAGGATATAATGTGTTTTTCATCTGCAAAGTTGGTAGAACTGCACAGATAAGTATCACTACTCCAAGAGTTCTCTTATTTTGGAGATGTTCATTTGGTGACTATAATAAAAAACAGTGAGAGGAAAACCTAATGATAAACACCCTTTTCTGGTACATTTTCTGCTTTTATGAATTGTGCTTTATTACTTTATTACTCATTGGAAGAATATAAAAATGTCTGTGAGGTTTTGGCCACTAAGTCAAAGAAAACATGACTTTGGGCTTCTCTCTCTCATAACTATTGGAACTGAAGGTGAGAGCCCATTTCTTCATCCTCTTGGCTCCCAAGGCCAATACAAAAATGTGTGCTTGATGAATGATATTCAGATCTAAACTAATCTTCAAAGCCAATTCCCTTCTAGACCAAATAGCAGGCTGCTTGCTTCTTCTCCCCGATCCATGTGACTAGAGTTTATACCCTTGCTACTGGTCTTAACCTAAATATTCCCCAATATGTATAATCTTTAGCCACTATTGGTTTGAAGGAATTGGGAGGTTAATATAAGATATTAATATATTAATATTTTCCTGCATAGTTGTAGAGACACAGTGCTAGGATTCAGGAATATCCTCTTCTATTACTAGTTGCTTGAGAAGGTGCAGGGAGATGGTCTTACAGGAAGTGGTCCAAGGTAGCCATCAGAAGAATTGCTCTCAGTGGCATTAAGGGTCATCCTTTAATGGGGTGGTGGAAAATGGGGCAGCCTATAAATGGGGCAGACTACAGATAAATAAGTAACAGAGACAACTTCTACTGCTAGGCCTGAGAGGATCCTTACTATCTGGAAAAAACTACTTTTGACCTGCCCTTTTTCCTACTTTTGCCATCCAGGATGCTTACTTTCCCCCCATTCTTTATGGACATACAGTTATATCAGCTAATGTCCACTATTCCTACAGTATACAGATTGCAACATATAAACAGATTATAAACACTGACACATGAACAAGGACTTCATTCCATTCAAATGAAAGATTTGTCTTTTGTCTACATCCAGCAAGTTCAAGGACAGGTAGTTAGGAGATTGGATAATATTTCTCCCATTGCTAAATTATGAATGTTCTACAGGTCTCTACCTAATACCAAAAAACTGCCACTTTAGAACAGTATGAAATTAAATCCTGGATTCTTATGCCATTTTAATGGCCAGACTTGCATAAATTGATACTCTGCGGCCATCTATCCTGTTCATAATAAAGTGTAAAATTCCACTTTTCCATGCTTTTAATGACTCATAAAAGATTTGGTGTGTGAGTTATGTTTCCCTTTGCTTTGAAAAAGGAGTCAGGGTGGCTGTGCCTTCGTTGCGTCTTGCAGGTAGTTGGTGCCAGCACTCTGATCCATATGCATGAACTGGAGCTACACATAAGAGCTTACTAAACAAACTGGACAGCGTCCCAGTGGGAACACTCAAAAATGTATTAATCAAAGTCAAACAGCAGAGCAAATTGAACCAGTTCATTAATTATGAAAATTCTCTTGCAAAGTGACATGTTGTTAACTGCTTGTGGAGACTTGACACAATTTCATCTGCAAAGTTTTTTTAATAATACTATGTCCCAATATGAAACCATTCATTTTGAAATGGATCTTTCTTCATCCATGGAAGTTCCTTTTCTAAATTAAAACATGCAATGTGAAATGGTTTCTTCTCTTTATCAGACCCCCCATTCCACCAGAACGAATTCATGCTGCATCCTGCCCCATTGTGGCTATTTTTATTGTATTTGGAATGTTACCACAAGCTTATTCAACTTCATAAACTGGAAGTGTTGCTGTTTCAATTAGCCATGGTCCACTGGGCAAATGCCATTCTTAAATATAAGTACATCTAATTTTTCTCTTTCCCCCATCCTCCTCATTTTCCTTCTGTAAAATATTATGCAAGTCTTGTTTGGCTATTATAATTTTAGTAGCTGAATGTTCTTTGGAATCTGCCTTGGTCATCTTGAAACTTACTTTCAAAAGTCACAATTTGAGAGGTTTTTATATAATGCCATTTACTATCTTAGATATATTTGTTATCTGACCTCAAAAGAATTTCATATATAATAGGTGATGTGCAATTTTTTATTTCATAGTATTTATTATCAAATACAAAATGGATTATAATCAACCTATAGTTGTTGATATTCAATAATGTTTAATTCTAATAGTGGCTGAAAAACGATATGTGGTTATATTACTGTTTGATAGTATTTGAGCTGACAGCTTATGATTTTTCTTATTGATGAGTGCCAATGCAATAATATATAACAGCTGTCAGCACGTGGACCAACTTGGCTGACCTCAAAACAATAAGAAGATCAGTACCTCTGGGAAATCACAAGGCCACCCATAGCTGTAGGCTAGACCTGGAAGTCACAAAAGAAGAATGGAATGGCCGATAGCTTCTGTCCTGTTGCCAAGAAAACAACATGGGCCTATCCCTCAAGTCACCCAAGAAAGTCTTTATTTTTATAATACAATAGCAAGTGCTAAGTCAAAGGCTATACTTCATTTTTTTTTCTTGTCGCTACTCTTTTTTTCTAAGAGTAAGCTCCATGATACATAATGGGGTTTATTTCTGAGAAAACACACAGATGTTTGAATAATAAACTTGCACTCCTATTTACATGTTAAAGTAAATCCTATAGAAC
The DNA here is from genome assembly GCF_059951505.1 of Python bivittatus. Taxonomy (NCBI): domain Eukaryota; kingdom Metazoa; phylum Chordata; class Lepidosauria; order Squamata; family Pythonidae; genus Python; species Python bivittatus. Next base: position 19,760,959 of record NW_028277074.1, read on the forward strand.
TCTCAGGAATTCATTTTCAAGTCACTGTGCATAATTAGATCCCATAATATAATCTACATGCTTATTTAAAAATAAAATTTAATGTCCAGAATTAAAAGTTGCATTTTGACTCACATTTGCTCCTTCAAAATCTAAGTGGCCAAATCTGTGAATCTGGAGATGATTCACATCTTTTTCAGCTGTAGTCTGCAATAAATTTAATTTCTAGAATATAATGGGGAAAGATGAAAGTGAGAAACTCATGATACACCAATATTTTCATGAAATCTATAGTTTGCTTTTATTTGGTTTTCATAAAAAAATTGCAGTATCTAATTTAGTGACAATTTTGTCAGAGTGTCCGAGGCTACAGATTTAGAATCTGCAGACATGTTTGGCCAAACTCTGCTGTAATCTTATGCTGGTCAATTCAGAAGTAGGGCCTATTCAACTCAATAGGATTTTGCCTATATACAGTCAGACTGCAATCTAAAAATATTCAAAGAGCTCACCTCGCTATATTAATGATGAGCAGGTGCCATATCAGTAGAAATTCGCCACTATTCGTGACATCATTGTACAATAATTCATGGAATATCATTGTACAATACAATCTAGTTCTTAAATTTACTAGGGTTTAGCACAAAACTTGCAGTCTGAAAAAATTCCATATGGTGTTTTGTTTCTTTCAATGGCCAGGTACAATAGGAATTATTGGATCACTATGTATATGGTGATGCTCTGTGACCCATCAGAAATATCTGAATATAAAGCAACTTGGCTATGACCACTAAAATATTAGATAAATTATTTAAATGCAACTAATATAGAGAAAGCAAATCTAGTGAAATCGTGGCATTCTTCCATCTCTGTCTCTCTCATACAACACGTATATAATCACATGAAGCTTTAGCATTTCATGCACACATTGATGCTTTGATGCAATTCTTATTAGGTACATTTCTCATTTGCCACCCCCAAAAATGGAAGAAGATATAAAGTCACTTAGGAAGTACTGTAGTCTTTCTATAGATGTAATTTTTACAACTAATATGAGTTAGAAACATCAGTTTGGGACTTAATAGATATATATCAAACCATGTGGTTTTCTTGGCAACAATATGTATATACATACATATACAACAAACACACTATTCTCTTTCAAGGTAAGTAATATCTTCTTCTGGACCATTTGGAATTATCTTGACACTGTTGAAGGCACAATTTTTTTTTTAAATTTATTTAATGTATTCCCACATTATAAATTAACACAACCTCTTTTTGCGTTGGCCCCGTTAATTTTAATCCTTTGGTCACACCTGATTTCTAACTCATTGGCACTCCACACAAACTGAGGGGAGGCCCTTTACTCAAAAAACATATTTCCCAATACCCTGAATCAGCCAAAATGATAGACTAAGGTGGAAATATTAGACTTTTACTTGGGAAATTCTAGCAGCAAATGGTTTTTCATCAAACTAGCAAAAAAGAAACCTTTTCAGTATAATTTTGACTTTCGATATAAGCAACCCAAGGGAGTGGGGGTAAATAGCCAGCATCTGAAAGCAACAATTTAAAACTACTATGACTTAGTCATTCCTCACTGGAATTTAGTGTGAAGATAGTTCTCCCAAGATGGATTCTCCATAGTAAATTTATTCTTGACTAAATCGCATTGATTTTTTCTATAGAATTTTCAGGCTACTTGTGACTGAGTGTTGAACATAATAACTGTCTTAACATACAGATAGCTATTTCTGCAACCATGCTATCATGTAATAAGTATTCCAGATGTATATACAAATAAGTGATCCCCAAATATTTTTCTCCTCACTTCAGAAGAGCATTTCTGAAAAAGGCCAAGCTGAAACATTTTGAGGCTGGAAGCAAAAGAGAAGATGGGGTTTCTCTCCATTCCATAGAGAAATCAGAGAAAATTAAATCAACATTTGCAAGGAACAGCAGCAGAAAGGAGCAGGCTGGTTCAGGTGATGGAGCTCAGCCTCTATGGCTCACATAGCTTGGTTTTTTAGGTCTTCCCACTCTTCAACATCTGCTACCAATTTTTCTGATTTCCTTTAAACATATGTTGCTTCCTACGGAGACTAATGGCAAAATATCTGTAAAAAATATTCACTCTAAAAAAATCATCCACTTGGTGCCCTGGGCCCATAGATTTTGCAGTATAGATTGAAAATGTCACTGTCTCACAATTGAAAGTACTAATAGTTTGTTACTAAACAATCAGACAGTTTTAAACTTTGACTGTGGGCTTGCTCCCCATTAAATAGGAAATGCTGGGCTGGACACAATGTTTAGTATAGATATCTGGTGACATCTAGTGACTGTTTATGTAATAAAATAAAATTTCTGTTCTTGACTGTGGATGTGCAGGACCACCTCATAATCACATGAAAATGTATTGATTTATTGCTGGAGGTCAGAAGAGGCTGCAATTTGGAAAAAAGGTTGTTGAGGGTTGGCAACATTATCATTAGTCAGCTCCCAGGTCCATCAGCTGCTCTCATTTGGGGATGGAAAAGCTAGAATTTGAACTGTACTATAAATTGCCAGAACTCAAAGAAAATGTGTCCATTGTATTTTTATAGTGTGTAATTGTGAGAGATTTTAACAGCTGTTTAAGACTCAACCTTGGCTGAAATTCACAGCATAGGTAAGAGTTGACTAAGACAATGTATTGCTTATTTAGCAAATTGATATGCTACTCACTCCCTTAATTGCCTAAATATTTATGTTTACATTTTTTACACTGACTCTTCCTTACTGGAAATCTGAGAGTATATGAGAATTATGATGACAAGATTGAGATCAAAGATGGGAAACAAATGAAACAGTATTTGAAAAGAAATCTAGGAAAATTTTTGTTACCATTTCTAGATCATCAGTTTGTTTATTGAAGTTTCTCCTATTGCACCTAATTTTCTAGCTGCTTCATTTCTACATACAAAATAAAAGCGTAAAGGGATTCCAGAAGTCAAATTTCTAATGTTCAGTATATGAATCCAGTTTTCCTTATCCAGTTTTAGTTATGCTTCATTGCATGAGTGTCCTCATGTTTGCTGGGTATCTCCATTTTCATTGTGTTTAGGAGGAACAAGATGGGTAATAACATGAACACGTATGTAACCTAGATATGCATCAACATCAGCCACACACAACTCAATACACCATACTAAAAATCTGTGTTAATGAGCACATTGCCATTTCCCCTATACACAGTACACAACTCTTTGTCCACCTTTCTTGGACTTTCCTGATGTCTGAAATCCTATCTGAAGTTTATAGAGACTGGGATTTCTTGCCCATTGCACTGTTTTGGTACAAGTCCTAGTTTTAAAACAAACAAAAATGGCACCCAAGATTGAAATGACACATTAAACCACACAATTTGGGTTAAAACACACACATCATGGGGTAAAGTAGGGGTGCATATACACATTAACTGAATATATCCAGTGGCTGACAAAAAGCCAGGGTAGAGATTATGTACCATATTTCTGATGGCTTTGCCCTATCTTCCCTGCTGATACTTTGCAAATGTGCAGTGACTACAACTTACACAGTTATCCTCCAACACATCAGCAAAGCAGCAGGTTAGGAAACACTGATTTATTCCAATAACAAAAATAAATGACCATTAAGTAATCTGAGGAACAAACATTTTAAATAAATAAAATAAGTAGCATAACTGGCTGGATGATGGTATATTTCAACACATGAAAGGCAGAATATACAGCACCCAGAATATTATTCCCACATCGGTCATTACTATTATTAACATAGAAATGGATCATCCAGGTAATGCTGTAGCAAACCCCAAGCCTCATCAGCTTTTTCACAGAGTCTTCCAAATTATCTGTTCTTCCGTGTCAGACTCATAGGCAGAGCTCTGCATAAATTTACAAAGCAGTGGTTTCCTTGGGTTAAACAAGTTTAATAGGAAGGGAAATATTGTTTTGATTTTATATTTTTAAAAATCTTCTAGCATCTGTGGGATGGGTCAAAAACGTCAAGATTGCAGCTGCAAATGCACAATAGAAGCCCTTGCTCCCTGCAAACATCCCTGAAATTGCTGAAATGGCATTGATTTTTTTATATAGATTTTATTAAAGAAATGTTTAACAAAATAAAAGCCATAAGACAAAAAAAAGGAATAAGAAAAAAATAGTGAGTAGTAAGAAAAGAAAAGAGAAAAAGCAATAGAAGAGGAAATAGAAAGGGAAAAGAAAGAAAAGGAAAAAATATATTATAAAGAAGCGGCTTCCAATCTTGACAGCGATTATACATATATTTATATTTTACCCTCTCTCTCTAAGGTTACATCATAATTTCCTTCTTTCCATATGCTGCCCTTTCTAATCTTCAAACACATAAATCACAAGTTTATTTTTCTTTTTTCAGCAAAAAGACCATAAGGGGTTTCCACTCACTAATAAATGTAGTTGTTGATTTTTCTCTAATCAAAAAAGTTGATTTTGCCATCTCTGCTAGTTCATACATCTTCACTAACCATTCCTCCATTGTGGGTATTTCAGACTCTTTCCATTTTTGTGCATATAACAGTCTTGCAGCAGTAATCTTATATAAATATAATCTTCCATGGCTCTTTTCTAATTGACTATCCATTAATCCCAACCAAAAAAAAAAAAAAATTGGTTTCAGTTGAATGTAGATCTTTAAAATTCTTTGTATCATTGTGTCTATTTGAACCCAAAATTGACATTGTTTATTATCATTGATTTTTTTTGGTGTGTTTGTCATTTATTATCACTGTTTATTATCAAAATTGGCATTGTTTATTTAATGGGAGATACCCAAGAAACCCATGTCTCTTGGTCAAGAGTGGGCACTTGAGGTTTAGAACCTGCTCCAGCCATAAATGAACATCAGTAGTGTGGCTTCACACCACTTAGAGGTGGACATAAATTAGACTTAATGTATTTAGGAAGCAAATAAAAAGCCCCTCCTCAAATCTAAAACAGCCTGGCCACACCCAATGCTTGCCCGACAGAGACCTGTGACTTTGTATACTTCCCTGCCCCCCAAAAATGTTAAGCATGGCCCCTGGACATTGGAAGCTTGCCCACCCCTCTTCTCAGTGATCGGTTACTTTTTTGATGGTGCTTTTGTCTGGGAAAATGTAGTGTTTTGTCTTCAAGATCTATACAATTTGTGCACTAAAAAGTGCTATATTCTGATCTATATTTGTATGGTCTTTATCCAGTGAATGGATATACAGTGGAACCTCGGTTTACGAACTTAATTCGTTCCGTGACTCTGGTCGCACCCCGAATTGGTCGCAACCCGAAGGAAATTTCTCCATAAGGTTCAATGTAATTACCGTTAATCCATTCTGGCGTGGAGGACAGGGAGGTGGCTATTGCTTGGAGGGAGAGTCCCCCTCCCTACGACCACGTGTCAGGGGCGGAAAATGGCCGCGGACCACGTATCGGGTGGAAAAATGGCCGCGGACCACGTGTCAGGAGCGGGAAATGGCCACAGACCACGTGTCAGGGGCAGAAAAATGGCCACGGACCACGTGTCAGGGGCGGAAAATGGCCACGGACCAGGTGTCAGGGGTGGAAAAATGGCCGTGGACCGTGTCACGGGAGGGAAAATGGCCGCGTATCCTGTTCGGAGGATACGGAGGAATAGGTTTGAAAGTAAGTTTCAAGATGACCAAGGCAGATTCCAAAGAACATTCAGCTACTAAAATTATAATAGCCAAACAAGACTTGCATAATATTTTACAGAAGGAAAATGAGGAGGATGGGGGAAAGAGAAAAATTAGATGTACTTATATTTAAGAATGGCATTTGACCAGTGGACCATGGCTAATTGAAACAGCAACACTTCCAGTTTATGAAGTTGAATAAGCTTGTGGTAGCATTCCAAATACAATAAAAATAGCCACAATAGGGCGGGATGCAGCATGAATTCGTTCTGGTGGAATGGGGGGTCTGATAAAGAGAAGAAACCATTTCACATTGCATGTTTTAATTTAGAAAAGGAACTTCCATGGATGAAGAAAGATCCATTTCAAAATGAATGGTTTCATATTGGGACATAGTATTATTAAAAAAAACTTTGCAGATGAAATTGTGGAATAGGAATAGGCGGAGTTCGCAAACCGAAGCAAAATTTTGAGGCCGGAGCTGGTCGTAACCCGAAAAGTTCATTAACAGAAGCGTTCATAACCCGAGGTTCCACTGTAAATGAAATATGCAATTATTTCTGATTTAAAATCAATTTATTCTTTGTCTCACTTATTTTGCATACAGCCACTTAATAAAGTATCTTGAATTAGAAGCCTGCAGTTGACTAACTTGATGCATGGCACAGAATCTGTCTCAACTAAATTTATTGCAGGCTTGAGCCCCTGCAATATTAGGAGACATAAATGAGGCTCACATGATCTTGATTTAGTGATGATTTAAAATAACTTTGAGAAATATTATTTCTGTAGTCTCAAATACAAACATATCCCAAGTCACACAGAATTATGTAAAAGGATTTCTCACTTGTTTGAAGTCAGATGGGCTTACTACAGATACAGACAAACAGCAAACATGAGAATAGCAAACATAGAAGGCTGGATTCTTTCTCCCTACATATTTATTTATTTATTTATTTAGAAAAGTTATATGGCTGCCCATCTTAAACACACAATTCTGGGCATCTATCAACCAGTTTATAAGAAAAAAAAAATGTGTAAAAAAACACTCACACAATTTAAAAAATAAAAATGCTCTGCTTTCATATAATTTGGCCCTAAGAAAAAGTATTTAAAAAGATTCAACATGATTCACACTGGGATAATGTTATGCACATGAACGTATACTGTACTTCATTGGTTTTCCAATTTTATGCATTACAATTCATACGTCACTCTTCTTCTCTAATTGCACAGAATAGGCTTCAATTCGTACACGTGACTCTGTGTACGACCATTTGTGTGATTGATCTGAATGAGCAACGAGGAGAAGAAATGCTTCTTTATGTGAAAGTGTGATGCCATCCAACATTAACATGATTGTAAGAAGACTTTTATGAAAAAAGCCTTCTCTGGGTCTCACTATGCTAGGTCATTTCCAGATGCCAACTTCAAAAAAGAATGTTAAAAAAACTTCTCCCAGATTTGTTCTGAGACCGGACTATTTTCACTCCAAGAAAAATCCAGGCAGAACAAAGACAGATGTGCCTCAAGTAAGGGGAAATTCAGCCTATGTCCCATTGAATAAGATCAGTTGTTGGAGGGGGTAGTCAGGAATACCTTGGCCTAGAATAAATCGGTTTGTCATCTCTGCCAGTTCCTGATTTTCTAGCAGATTACTGTAGTCAGTAATCCAAACACAGATCAGATTACTACATCCATTTACATAAAGCTACCTTTTAAGGCTCTTTGGAAGCTACTGTTGATCTAGAAAGCAGGAATAAATATATTAATCACTACACATGCATAGGATCGTGTCATCCTACAACATCTACACAGGTTGCCAATTTGTTTCAAGGCACAATTCATGTTTGTGATTACCTTTAAGCTTCTTAAAATGAAGAAGAGGGGACAGTTCCAATATTTCCTCTATGGTACAGTAATTATTGATTGTGACAAGTGATAGGGCCTTCAGCAATATTGCAGAACACCTTGCTCCAAGAAATTTGTGCAACCCTCTCTCTGGATCTCACTGATGAAGAAATGTGTATCCCATCAGGCATTTGCTCACTAAGTACTTTGTGGGGGCATGAGTAATATTGCTTACATACATTTTCTCTGCCTATACAGATAGTCGTCAACTTACCACTACAATTGGGACTGGAACTTCTGTGGCTAAGTGATGTGGCCATTAGGTGAGCTGCACCTGATTTTATTACCTTTTTTGCCTCAGTCGTTAAGTGAATCACCACATAATTAAACAAATCAGGCAGTCATTAAGCGAATCCGCCATTGACTTTGCTTGTTAGAACCCACCTGGGAAGGACACAAATGGCAATCATGTGACCCTGGGATGCTGCAACCATTGTAAATACATGCCAGTTGCCAAGGGCCCAAATTTCAATCATGCGACTGCAGGGATGCTGCGATGGTTGTAAGTGCAAGGACCAGTTTTTTTCAGTGCCATCATAACTTCAAATGATCATTAAACAAATGGTTGTAAGTCAAGGACTACCTGTACATTTTTATTGTCTTTGTGTTATTATCTTTTTATATATTAAGAAATAAAATAATATAAAGAACAAACAAGAAGACCCACATTTTTTATTGCTATTCTTTGGAAATTCGAGTCCTAGCCAGGAACTTAGGAATTATCCACATAATACCTTAAGGTATAACATGCGCCCAGCAAGGAGTTTTTTTGTAAATCCACAGTTGATTTGGCTGAAATATTTAGGTCTTGTTAAAATTTGTTTAATCTGTTTATTTGCTTACTGCACCAATAACTATAGGGATGATTTTGCAAGATCTTTTCCATAATCTGCCCATTTCTACCATTAGATGCCTATAACTTCTAATTTTTTTCCAATTCTTTTTCCTTGATTCTACTGTCCCTGGGCATTGTCACATCTACAAAAATTACTCTTTTCTTGTCAATTATTGTTATATCTGGTGTGCTATGTTCTAAATGGCAACGTGCGTATGCAAAGATCCTATACAATCTTAACATCATCATTTTCAACAATGTTTTCAATGTTGATTATACCACATTCAAGAAACTCAGAAATTATAATGTTTGCACAAATACCAGTGGATCAGAGCAGCTACTCTGTCATGCCGTTGTTTATAGTCAGTCTGAGCAATTTTGTTGCATCTACTAATTGACATGATCCACGGTTTCATCTTTTTATTTACAAAATCTGCATTTGCTGCTCTTCGATACATGTTAAATCCTTGATTTCATCATGTTTGTTGTTTGCTTAATTATTGTTATCATAATTATCATCAAAATGCATGTTTTTCAGTTATGCAGATGGCTAGAAGAGCCTGGCTTTACTCTGCACAGGGGGATGTTTGAAGCACCTTTCTTTGAATAGCTGGAAGCAGTTTGGGAGTAGTTGAACAAGCTGGAAAAAGACACAACAGATTTAATGAGTCAAAGACAAATGTTTTAGAGGGTACTCCAAGCATTACGGAGCATCTCTTCAAACCATTATGCAGACCTATTCTTTTTTGTTCCTCAGTATGAGCCACTCTGAGTGGTAGACATGCATTAAAAGATAGGCTACATAGTTGTATATTCAAAAAGCAAAGCAAATAAATAATAGAGATTCCATTCTATAAGGGTAGTGGCTTGCGTTTCCAAAATTCAGTTAAAATTAAACCAATTTGATATGATCACTGAACTGAATTGTTGAACTGGTCAGTTCTATTTGGATTTCCAAGTATTTGGAAAATTCCATTTTTGCTCAGATACAAAATCATCTGAATTATACAAGATGATTCAGAGGATTCCAATTTTATTTAAGGATTCAAATCAACCTTCAATTTTTTTATTTGGAAAGTTTATTTGACTCAGAGATCTAGTCCAATCACTTTCGGATTGAATCTCTAAAATCAGTATTTGCTTGGTCCTTAAAAATGAGTATGGTAAGAATGAAAATAAGAACATGTCCCATTTCATATTTAAGATCTGCAGAAGATTATAGGAAGTGAAATTCAACACATATCTGCAAGCAAGGCTGATCATTAAGAGTTGTGCAGACACACTTCAGACATGCCTCATGAATCTTGTGTTTGTCTGTTTCCTGACACACCCAGTAATGGAAGACTGTTTGGGCCTTATTACAAACACCACCTAGATCCTACAGTGTTCTTTTAACAGCTTCAAAAGTCAAGCTCAGTTGATGGGAATGACATAGATGCCTTTGACTGAAGGACTGGTGATTACTAAATGAATTTCTGTCACATTCTGCTCATCTGAATTCTCTCCAAGGAATTTTCCACAGACAAACTGCTCCAGAAAGCATGGCATATAGCCGACTTTCTTTTTGATATTACATGTGTTTTTGTTCTCTTGAAAGGCTTTTAGCCCTGAGGTAAGGATTAAGCAACAACTGAGCAGTCTTAAAAGACATCAGAAAGATAACTTGACAGCCTTGAATAAAAGAAGTCTGATTTGTTTTTCAGGACTGTATCTCTGTTTGTTGCTACCAACAATAACTGCAGAGCAGAATCACTTTTACAAATTAAGTTAACCTTGGCAAAAATGACAATAATACCTATTGAAATTGTTTGCCTTCTTCTGATATGTCACATTACGGAAACTTTCAAACAGCCTAATATCAATTATTGAAGAAAATATAGCTGAGTTCAGTGGAAATACTTCAAACTACAATCAAACCACAAATAAGGCTGTTTTTCTATCACATCTTTAGTAACAGTTATATTTTTAGTTATGGGGATTTAGAAAATAAAATCCTTCACAATTGCTTTTGGATGATATCATGACTGAATGTCATCTAGCCAATGATAATATCAAGTACTGATATTGTATCTTTGCATTCTAAATTGTTTCTGGTTCAAATAAGTTCATGAGAAAATAAAATTATATGCACCCACTTATCTCTCTTCATATTGGCTAAATTTCCATTCTCCATACTTTCCCAACTCTAGGGACAATTAGTCACTAGGAAAAGAGATATGAGGGATAAATAACAGACAGGAAAAAAAAAACTAGCAGTGATTCATTCCTTACTAAACCTATTCATTTGTCAACCACTTCAGTGAATGTACTGTGGGATGGGACTGTGTTTGCAGTCATACCCTCTGATGGTACTGGTCATGCATACCCCAGTTCTTACTTTTGTGTGTGCAGAAAGCTGTGCATGACTAGAGCTCCTCCATGCATAAAGGAATCCTATCAGCTTCAAAATCCTATGGAGGAGTTGGAGAGAGATAGAATTTCTTTTATGCAAGTCCGGAATCTCATACCGTATGGTCTCAGTGTCTCACATTCACCACGTGGAAGCTAAAAAAGAAAATAGGCCTCCTATGATACTTATACTTACATTATTATACTTTCTCTGCCTGTTGATTGGTCAGCCATCATAAGTCTCAGTAAAAGTCTCACACTTTGGGGCTGCTGTCGAGCAGATTAATATGTAATTAAGTTTTTAAAAATGCTCTGAAATATTGTTTCCATGCATTAAACCATTTTATAGAGGGAAAATTATACACAACAAAATTGGGAAGTTGGAGATACTGTTGATGTAAAATTTCCTTCCAAAACAGAAGTGATCAGAAACATAAGTCTCCATTTTCTGTTAACAGTATAATCAGAGGAGCCCTCAAGATCCTGTGGGATTATTTGCCCTGCCAAACATTACTTGACTGAAAAAATGGCCTAAATTATATTATTACAGATCCTCCATTTTTCCACCAACAAGGCTTAATCATGGCCAACAACAGGCACCCTCCAAGAGTGAATAAAAGTGCATATGCTGTAGAAACATAAACAGTATTTAACACTAAACTAGTGTTCTCCAGCTACAAGTGACTTCTATCCAAATTCCCCAGCCCAGATTGTAGGGCAACTGGTTAGAGAAAACTGCCTTACATGTTGATTAACACTTAGGGTCCCTGTTCTACTTTTCATCTTTCACAGGTAGCAGGTTATGTACTGTATGTTGCTTAATACCAACTAGACTTCTCCAGCCACAGCTTCAAGGCAGGTATATGCTACGAAATGCAGCCCTAACACATCTGGAGAGTACCATATGGGGAAGACTAAACTAGCATTCTAAAGACAGATCTTGGAAGTTAACGTGAGATGTGATACATTAGAGCAGATTGACAGCTAAGCCTTCCCAGGAAGTCATGACAGTAAAAAGTATTGTATTGTCAATCGATAATGCTGCAGCAGACAATACATATAGTGTGCCATGATTGTAAAGAGGTCACAGAAAGCTATGTTAAATGGAGATATAACATTCCAACAAAAGAAAGTTAAAAGAGAATAAACTTGGAAAAGTGAAAGCTACGTGGATCATCACCAAATTGTATTTTGGCTCAAGTGAATGAAGCTTAAATAAATAGAAGTGTCTTTGCCAAAAAAAAAAAAAATTGTAGGATGTCAATAATTCTGTCAAAAGCACTACTTTTGCTTTCCTATACAGATGCTAAATAGCCCCACAGAATCATACAGCTTAAAAGGGATTTTTTTAGGCTTTCAAATCCAATCAATGGTCAAATTCCAGGTAATAACAAGTATTGTGGATCAGGCTGTAGAAATGAAGAAAAGAAAGGGCAGTTCTAAATAATAAATTATAAGTGTTATCCTTTGATGACCCAGCCTGCAGCTGCTCATTTCCAAGTAATCACATCTTATCATTTTTTTTTTATTTTTTTTTTGTATGGGATATTGTTTTCAGCTTCTATGCCACCCAGAGTTGTTATGAGTTGGATCGCCTATAAATTTGAATTATAAATAAATAGATAAGTAAATGAAGTAATTATTTTACAATAACACAAGATGAAACTGGATTTGATCAGATGGAATGGGGAATATTGAATGTGTGCTAGACAGGATTCACAAGTGTTTGTGGAAGCCCCTTGTTATATTTTGACAATTATGAGAACTCCTTGTTAAATAAATTAGGCTGGTAAAATTCAGCACTGTAACCATGGACTGCAGCAAGATAATGTAGAGAGATTGGCTGATCACATCTGTAGGGCCAAAGGAATTAAAGCAGGTGCCAGAAGGGCTGTATCTCAATCATACATGTGGGATGCTGGGTGGGAGACCCTTTCAGGAATACTCAAGAGAGAGTGGGTTAATGCATTGTTACTCGGTGGTATTAATTGTTTTCATCTCTCACTACTAACTTGGCTTCAGATGAATAGCGAGAAAGGGAAAGTGAAACAGGATGTCTTTTTTTTTTCCAGACACCATGACTTTTCTCACTTTCTGTTCATCCCTACCAACTGTAATTAGAGAGTCTCTTGTTAACAAATTGGCAGCACACACATTTCTTCATATCAAAGATTAACTCTGTCTAATGACACCATTTGGCAGCAAGGTGTCTTCAGGTCAGCTTGATGCCTTCATGTCATTCAGTTTCAAATTGTGAAATAGGTTATATTCATTTAAGACTCTTCTAGAGAAAGGCATAGTTCTATTTTTTTTTTCAAACAAGTTCATCCCCACAGTGTTTAGATGATGTCATAGCTACAGCCTTGCATCTGAGATAAATTCCAAGCTTTTTTTTCTTTTTCCTTTCTTTCTGATGAATGACTGGAAAGTGATTCAAGGGAACAGTTGGTGCTTTTGTACTGGGAATCTGATTTTCACGCCGTACCCCACCTCCCAGATGTTATTCCACCATAGGGATGATGTTTTGATAAGGCAGGAGTCTAAAGGCAGGAATTCCAGCAATTCCCACATTTTGAATGAAGTTTTTCCATAGTGCCAACAGAGCAATGTCTTTACTCTCTTTTATTTATGTATTTTTTAACAGAGGAAAGTGGTGCAAGCCTGAGGGGGTGTGACAAGCAGCCTATTACTGATGAACAACTGAGCACTGATGGAGCAGCAACTCTTTGTGCTCAGGTATTTGCACAGCTCTGATTGTGAGTCTAGGGAACTGTTAGCCAAACATTTCAGCCTCCCTATCCTACTCATGCTTTGATAGTCTCAAATATGAAGAAATAGTCCCAACTGTCAAAATAGTTCAGCCTTGGGGGCATTCTGAAGTAGATTTCAAGGGGCTGGGACATAGAAAGACTAGTCTGGAAGTGTCCTAAGAAATACATATCCATGTTTCTCTGGTGATTCCTTTTGGGTTGAGGGAAAGTTTATGTGAATCTTGGGAAATACAGGAATTGAGTTTAAAAAAGCTAGAAACAAGAGCATCGTCAGCAAGCTGAGGTTTTGTCAGAACAATGAAACATATGATGTGACGCCAACTCTGTCCCTATCTCATTGTGTGTGATATCACAATACCAGTAAAACAAGGGCACGTTTGTGTCACAACACCGTGACACACATTTTTCCATTTACCCCTCCTATGGTCCCCTATGCCTAGAAAAGCAGGGGAACTCGACTGTGCTAGTGTACCGTGTAAAGAAGGCCTGCTATTACATGAGCTTAGTAAGTGTCAGAAAGCACATCTATGCAGCATATTCTCCCCTGCAAAAACAGTATTAATTCAGCCATATGAAAGCAGGCATTATACTTTCATGCAAAACAACAGGTTGATGCAAGGCAAAACTGAGACCTGTCAGCGTTGAAACAGTGATATGCTAAATATATTGGCTAAATAAATAAATAATAACCCGTGATTAGGAAGCTTTCACAGGACAAAAACATCCTAGACAGTATCATCACACTGTCTTTATCATTTTATCTTTGATTTATTAAGCCAGGTGTCCACATGGGATTTATTTTAATGCATATGTGGAGGAAAAAATATGACACCTACGCAAGTACTTAAACAGTGATCCATTTAACTGTAATCCAGGAGATTTTCTGAATGATCCTGAAAGCTTTAGAAAGCAAAACCTTTACATTTCATCACTGCACTTTGTTTCCCTTCAAAAATTTAGGACTTCAAAAGAACATTAAAAGAGAAATTACAACTTAGAAAAAAAAACTATACAGTACTGCCCTTAGAAACACAGATGTAAAATACCAGAGTTCTCCTATAACAATATACTTACTTTAACTTGGAGGACTTGCCCCATAATATTAATCTGGAACTAATTAATTTGATTTTATCTAATCATGCATGGCACAGTCCCATTTATCCCAGTACTGTACACACACATGGGAATGAGGGTGGGGGATATTGATCATGTGAACATTTATTTGGTTATCTGTTACATTTTTATAATCCCCAATACTTGTAGTTCTTTGGCAGTTTGAAAAGCAGAAGTTCAAAACATAACCTCTAAAACACCAATAACATAACTGAAAATAAATTTAAAGACCACAGAATTAAACCTAAATAAAAATAACAATAATGCAAAATTGCACTAAGGCCAGTATCAGAATTGGAAAGTCACCCACTAACAATGTAAACTGTTTAGGCATCAAGAAGAACTGAACCAGCTTTGCAGAAGTTTAGGACTTAGCAAGCTGTTTTAAGGTGCTGTCAGATCATATACTGGAATAAAAGCTGTATTTTAGTTATGGAACATAACTAAAGGAAGCAGCTGGATCATTGACACAACAGTCAAAACTCCTGCAGAGCAAAAAGCAAAACCAAATGGGAAAGCCAGCAACATTTTCATTTCTCTATTTTCTTCTCATTGCCAATTCTTAACTGGTCTAAATATTTTTTGGGTTTGGGATGTAGCAGGAGCCAGGGCCATTCAACCTTTCTTATCTAATGTACTCTTGTCTCCACAAGAAGCATTTTATAGAAAAGAAATAGCAGACATAGAAATGTTACCATATCAAGATTTCTTAGTACAGGAACATGGAGAACTTAAGATGAAGTCAAGAGAACAATTGACTGCAGAGGGATATAGTTTTCAATGGTTTTCATACACACAGTTGAGAGAAAGATTTAAAATAGATAAAAAGGTAACTGGAATTGAACAAAAGATGGCATTTGAAATTGCATTGAAAATGATGAACGTGTGATTGCAAAAATGTATAAACGTTTGCTGAGATTTGAAACAAGAAGAACAAGTTAAAGATTGCATGACAAAATGGGCTAAGAACTTTGGTTATAATATACAGATGGATCAGTGGGAAGAAATGGGGATAAAAGGCTTCGAATTTACATTGTGTTATAATTTAAGAGATATTTTTTATAAAATGATATTCCATTAGTATATGACACCAGAGAAACTATCTAAGATGTATAAAGGTACATCTGGTCAATGCTGCAAATGTGCACGACAATGGAGAAATATTGCAGTACCCACAATAGAGGAATGCATTGTAAAGATGGCAGAATTAGCAGAAATGGCAAAACTGAACTGCTGGTCAGGGATAAAACAATATGTACTTTTATAAAAGACTGAAAACCTTTTATGGACTTTTTGCTGAAAATGTAGAAAAGTAAAATGGTGATTTCTGAGTTTGCTGATTGAAAAAAGGGTTGAATATGGGATATAATGAATTTCTGTAATGTAACCTTAAATAGGGAGGGGGGATTATAAGTTTGTTTGTAACTGCTGCATAGCAGATCAGAAGTCACTTCTTTAATTGTCTTTTCCTTTTCTTTTTTCTTTTCTTCCTCTAAGTGCTTTCTGCACTTTTTCTTTTATCTTGTTTTTTTCTAACTTTTCTTTATATATTTTTACATTTATCTTTTATCTATGTAAAAATCTTCAGTAAAAATTATATATATAAAAAATAAAAATAAACAATGTACTCTTTTCTCTAGCTCCTGTTAAACATGCAGCATATCTCTTTGGGGAATTTTCCAAGACTGAGATTTCCCAGTCCTGGAAAATGGCATGAAAGCAGAAGTGGGTGCTCTCTGTTAAACCTCAAAGAAGAGAATCAAACAAATTTAGGACTTAGCTTTAGGAAAGCATTATGTAAAGTATCATGGGGGTGTACTTTTCTGCAAGCAGAGGGATAATCTTCCCATAGAACATTGGTGGACCCTGGTCTTCAAAGGGAGCAATGGACATTAATGGCAGTTGCTTGCAGCAAAGAACCCTGAATTTCAGCTGTTCAGAATACTCCCTAGCTATCTAGCAGGCAATGATCTAGAATGTATTTCTATTCCTGTAGAATTGATAGGGGATTTGGAGGACAGGGATACAGTTTCAGAGAGCTGGAGTGACACTGCTCTGGGGCTATGATTTGCACTGTACCATGGGGTGTGCAGAATGCTTAAGGAAAATATGACAAAGTTGCTGTGTCTTCAGTTCTCTTTCTTCCAAAATACTTGTTGAGAGGCCATAGAAAATTTCAACTTCTAAAACAGTAACATGAAGAAAAGTAAAACTAGGCCCCAGTGTGTGGCATCTCTCTTGTAATTTTATAGCTGTCAGCCATAAAGGTATTTTTTGCTTTTGATTTTTGGAGGGCCTTGTCTATTGAATTGCAATCTTAAAATTATATGAGGTTTGATCATTTTACTGTGTTACATACTATCATATATTATTGTTATCTACTCTCAATAGCATCAGAAGGAGTCTGGAAGCACTTCTTAGACTAACACATTTTGTTAAAAATTGAGCTTTTGTGAGCTATGGCTCATTTCATTGGCTATAGTTCATGAAAGCTTATGCTTTTTAATAAAATGTGTTAGTCTGAAAAGCTACTACCAGACTCTTCCTTACTTTTGGCTACCATAGACTAACATGGCTCTCCTACAATGCTTAGAATGAGAAGCACTACATTCAGTTGGATGAAGTGGGAAATCCATAAAAATTTTCAAGAAACTAGCACCAATACCAACATACATTATAGAATCTATCCTGCAGTCTGAATCTCAGCAGTGATAGAGAAATAACTGTTGAATTTTAAGCTCTCTGATAAATACAGTTTTGTGGTATACCTCAATGGCTGCTGTGGCTTTTGCAGCTGATTCTGCTTTGTGGGCAAGACAACTGTCCTATGTTATTTCCTTCCAACTCTTCCAACTGTTTAAAAGCAAATAAAGAAATATCACAAGATCTGTACAAAACTCACAAAGGAAATGGACCCTATAAAACTGCTGTAGATAGATTGTCCTATCTACAACCTGGGAGACAAGGAGCAAAAAACAGCACAAATTTCTCTCCAAATAATAAAAAATGTCAATGGTCAATTACTACAAAGATAATGATTACTACTCTGATTTACTAGCTGAATATTCCATGTTATGTTTGCAGCAAATGTGAATGACAAATGTTGAGAAAAGCAATATACTTTTTCTAATCCCAGATGTTCCCTTGAATAGTTGTCTGTAATTCTCTCCTAAAATATCATCTCTGCCATGACTATCTCTCTTCTTTGCTCTACAGAAAATGGAAATTGACAGAAGTATTTGAAATTTGCTTGGTTGCCAGATCATTAGTTACTCCCAAAACTGACAAAAATTGATGCTAAGTTCGACAATAATTGACAAAGTAGAATGCTTAAATGCTATTGAAAATCAACTTACTCATTTATAATGCAAACAGGGCATAATTTATGAAGTTCTGATTATTCCCCCTGCTTTATTTCAGATGTGCTTAATCTTTACAGTGGACTAAATAGGGAAGCTTCTCAAGGACCTAGCGCCACTAAAGCATCCAGAGGCTGAACTGATAGAAACTGACTAAACAGGGCAAGTGGAATTTTGGACAATGCAATGGCAAAGCTCACATTTAAAGGCTCTGCAAATCTTTTTGTTGTTGTCCATCCATGGGCATCCACAAAGGGAGTCAAAAAGCAAGATGGTGGCCAAAGCCCTACTCCTTTTTACATGCTTTGCCTGTGTGCAAATCATCTACAGAAGGGGCAAGTCTTTGAGTGCACTGTCATGGACACCATCTGGACTGTTTTTACCTCCCTCCAACACCTCTGTGTCCGGCAAAAGTGGAAAGAGAAATACAAGTAACCGCTTCTATGAATATCAGTTATCCAGCCAGCTTCCCTGAAGATATTGTGCAGCTAGGAAACTCATCCGTGAAGACTGTCATTTCCCTCTCATAAAGCTCAACATCAATTACTTGGAAACAACCTGCACAATCTTCACTTTATTTAGTTTGGTTAGTAGACTTCTTATACTGCTGATTACCAAGGTCTCTTGGCAGTTTACACTGTACATAAAACTAAAGTAAAACTAGAGAAATGAACATCAGCAATTAAAAACCAAAGCTACAAAATGCTGTTTAAAAGGTAGTTTGTGTTAATTGTTCTCAGAGGGGATACTGGCTTATTTTTCTATGACAGTATATGACGCATAGCCTCTTTTCTGTGATCTCAAGACACACACCCAAATAAAAATTCAACTGAAAATGTTGGCCCCATTTATAGACAGATGGGGGAAAAGTGCATTCCCCATCTACAAATCAGATGGAATATATGAGTTTTGTAACAGTAAATATATGAGTTCTTTTATTTAAAATGGAATGGGCCAGACAGTATATAATAGGCAAGTCCTCTACAAGTCAAACTTTCTGTGTGTACACAAAGAACACTCAGTGTAAACAAGGCCTTTGTAGGAATGGGAGTCCACTGTTCACATAGAAACATTAGTGACACTGAACTAAAAAGAAAACCTGAGATTAATGCCTTCAATATAGAAATTAGCAATAAAAATATTCAATAGTTAATAAAGTTATCAGCAAGATTTACAAGTGAGCATTCATCCTTGAAAAACCTCTTCCCCACCCCTGCCTGGTTTTGAATCAATAGATGCAGAAATTTGCAGGAACCACCTACAGCAAACTTGGGTACAATGAAAGTTTCATAAGCAACTGTTGATATTTGCTCAGGTATTCTTTCTGGCCACCTGTGGTGAATTTACAAAAGGGGTGTGTGAGACTTCTATCGTTTGTGCTTCCTGCTTGCGTTGCTGAGATACTGCATCTCGGGCTCTAACAGTGAAAATAAACTTAATTGTTTTCTCCTTTTTTTTTTTTGAAACCAGACATCTTCAATCAGATTGTGCATTAGAGTGACGCTAATGAATTCTGTCCACTGGAGTTCTTTTATGTTGCTTGTCTCAGACTGCCTCTGGAAGTAGCATGCTCTAGAGGATGTTGTTATAAAGATTTTAAATAAACAGAAGAAACACTGATCCATAAAGATGACCAGGGCTGTGGTCAGTTTCCATGTTGTCTTTGATGACAACTTTATATCACATCTGTGGACTCATACATTTCTTGCTCAGTGTGCAGTCTTGGGAAGAATTTATTGGACATAGAATGTCTGCCAAAATGTAAGGTTTCTATTGTCCTCGTTCTTAAGGGTACTTTGCTGAAATCTTTAGCATTCTCAGATGTACAGCTACCCTTTCACATAGCTATTCCCTGCTCCAAAACTCTTTGAAGACTGGGAACAAGTTGCTAATGGAAGAATTCTTCCACATTTGCAATAAAATGTGCTTTGCTTCTGCTGTGCCATGATTATATATACCTACCTAAGAAGAAATGAACAACTGCATTCATTTCTCCCTTCCCCTTTTTTTCATATTCAGAATACTTACTAATGATTGGGTTCACCCTTTGAATTAAACCATGGTTCATTTTAACCTGTTGAACAAGCCACAATGGCCTGATCAAAGTCAGAAGATGCAAACTTTCTGAAGCAGATTGCACAGTTATAATACTAGGAACCTGACTTGGATGCCATGGGGGAGGCTGCTCCTTTCACAAAATGCCTTCCGTGATTGGTTTTGCTAAACACAAAATGCCCACTTACCAGAAGACAAATTGGGAACGTTGGCCTTGGTGGTCTTCACGGGATGTCCCCTTATGCCTTGCCTTATCTTTTTCTTTTTCCTGGCTGGTGGACACTATTTTTAATTGCCAGTTTTGCATATCACCAATCTTTAGTGGAAATCAAGAAAATGCTAGAGACTGGTGTTTTTCTTTGCAGCACGCCAGCTTTCCATGTATTCCTTTAATTAATCTTCAAAAAGTTAAATAATTAGAGCAGATAGTCTTGCAAATATGAAAAAGTTTGAGCACAGGCACAGTAACACATACAGTATATGTCATGTTGCTTTCCCCCCCCCCCCCAGCTTAAGGGTGCTTTGTTGTCTGTTTATTTATTTATTTAAAAGATAAAGCTCCCCCTCTCATAATTTATGACTCTGAGTAGCATACAGAAGAGAAGGCCATCTGAGCTTCAGGGGGACAGCTCATACCAAAGAGCAGGCACAGCAGCAGAGAAAGCACATCTCCTAGGTCCCATTTGGTGGAATGGTTTCAAAGAAGGAACCTGGAGCATGCCCACCTTGTGTGATCTCATGGGACAGAGAGAGATGATCAGGGAGACACTATCCCACAAGTAACCCAGTCCTGTGCCATATAGAGCTTTATAGGTGATAATCAGAAATTTAACTCTACTCAGAAACCTACTAGGAACCACTGCAGCTTGTGAAGCAGTGATGTTACATGGACATAGCAAGACATACCATTACTACCAACACTGCTGAATTCTGGACAGCTGCAGCTTCTATGTGGTCTTCAAGGGCAGCCCCATGTAGAGAAGATTGCAGAAATCCAACTAGAAGGGGACTAAGGCATGTGAGACCATAAGCAGAGTCTCCATATCCAGAAATGGGTACAACTGGTATGCAGTGCAAAGTTGTGCAGAAAGATCTGCCACTTGCACCTCAGTCAGGAGTTGTGAATTCAAGATGCCCACAAAATTCTGAACCAGCTTGGAGTTGGGCTCTGCCACCATGCTTGGGGGTCTGGCAATGGTGAGGAGCTTTTACAATGGCTTTGTTGAGCTTGATACAAGGATGGACTTTGGCTGCTGACTATGGTTGTTTTTGTTTTAAATGGGTTATTGATGTTTTATATGTTGGTATGTTGATTTTTAACTTGTTTTGTATTGGATTGTTGTTTGACTGTTGTGACCCGCCCAGTCACTTAGGTGAGAGGTGGCCCTACAAATCAAATTAAAAAATGCAACTGTCACGGAGACAAAAACGCTGGAAAATCTGCAGAACTGGGTCCTAGAGGGCCAACAACACAGCCACTCAATCTTGCTAGGATTAAGTTGGAGTCTGTTTTTCCCCATCCAGAGCCCTACAGCATCCATATGCTGGGAAAGAACCGATACAGTATCCCTTAGCTGGCTAGAGGCAGAGATGTGTAACTGAGTATCATCATGCTTGAACCTAGGCTGAAGGATGACCTTATACAGTAATATTAAAGCACAAGTTTTACTAGATACTTAGTTTGTGACCACTTTTCTTCATATCCAGTTTACTCTGGTGGAACTCTAGCCTACCTACAAATGTTTCCTAGGCTAGCTGAGACCTGCTTAGCTTTAGAAAGTTGACTCTGCAATTTGTGCCTTCAGACCATGCCCTACCTATGACACTTCATAAAGCCTGTATGGAAGAATAATTGCATGGTGCACTGTTCTGAAGCTCTTAATGTTTTGCCACCCAGAATCATTTTTCTGAACTTTTCTTGAGGGAGATTCTGAGTATGCAGCCAGTTCAAACAAAGATTCTGCCTAATTTTTGCAGTTATTCAGCAGTTGGATGAAAATGGAGACATGGAATAGAAAAATGCTGGCTGTTCCTGTTGTATTCAGCTTGCCTGTTTCCTGCCTTGTTATGTACCTATTCCCCCAAGCACATTCTTTCACCAGGTTTATTTTTAAAGCCCAAATAAGTCCAACAAAGCTGTGCCTATGCAGAAGAACAGGGGAAGAGAGAGGCTGTTTTAACTCAGTCAGGGAAAGAGTTAAGCTGCCTCTCTCCATCATGCAGAACGAAAGAATCACAGAACTCCCTTTAACCTGTAGTTTGAGACAAATAGCAAAATAAATGTTAGCTAATTCTCATGACACAATGGGGCATGGTTTGTTTGCTTTGGAAGGTGCTCTGTGCCTTAGTGGAAGCCCAAAATAACTAATCAGAAACTTGTCCTAGGGAAAAGGTAGAGATTTTATAACACAGTTGCCAGGAATACATCCAGAAGAACGAATTTAATGTTCTAGAACTATATTAACTAAATATATTTATGCACGCATAGATGCACTGAAATCCTTCTACCTCACTCGCAAGGGCCAGTTCTTGCAATCTTCCGCAGACTGAAATATATACAGTCCTCAGCATGAGGGAGGAATCTTTCATCCCATAAATGTCTGTGAATTATATAAAGTTGTATTTGTCACTCCTCTAAACACAGTTTCTGAAATTTGAGAGAAGGTTCATATATAAAATCATATATTTTATATTATTAGTGGTTATATATATTCGTGTCCATTTATTAGCTTCATTCAAGAGTAATTCACTTTTAACTTGGATTTTATTTCATTAATTTCAGGGCAAGAGTGCATTGGTTGAAACACAAGGAGAAAGTAGAAATTTAGCATGTCAGAATGAATCATCTTTCCGCTTTCACTCTGTGAAGGCATGCTTCTATAGGAGACTTGTACATAACCTGGAAGCTAGTAAGAATCATCCTCCAAGCAAGGTTGCTTTATAAAAGCTGGCTTGGAAGGAACAAGCAAACAAAGAAGACCTAAAAAATGCTTAAAATGAGTAGAAGCTTGAATAGAAATGTGGGGTGGAAGTCAAGTAAAATAAATACATAGGGAAAGTCAGGGAAGTATTTATAGCTTTTGCAGAGTGCTTTGCAACATTTTCGCCATATGAAAATGGCATATATTGGTTAAAGCTTCTTGTTATAACTTTTCCTTGCCTGCACAAACATGATTATTTTGTGCCAACTGTATGTAAATTCCATTCTATAAATTGAGTTTGCACGCATCCCACGGCAATAACCAAGACCTATTAAAAGACATAGAGCTATTTATTAATTGGGAGTAGATTGCATTCTGTTTTTGTTTGATTCTGTATGAAATGAAAAGACAAAGTAACAATCATTAATAGGTCACAAGCATTGACTGTGGCTTCAGCTCTCAGAAGTATACAAGAGAACAGCTTCAATCTACTTTCTAACATATCTCTATTGAGGTTTTGTGGTAAGCCATGAAAAGTGTTCCTAAAGTTACACTATCTAACCACACTTCTGTTATCCAGCATGGCTGTGGTTTTGTCTTCAAACAATCCTGGAGATACGCAAACACCATCATATCTTGTTGGCCCCCCCTTACGTAATGAACACTATTCAATGAAGGCAAACAATAGTTTAAAATGTTGACTCATGCAATGTATTTAGCCCTGAATATCAGTCTGTAATTCAAATAAATCTTTATTATGGTCAAAGACCAGTATTGAAGACAATCAGCTCTGGAGTACCTAAGATGGCTTGGATCAGAAAACATTAATTTTGATTCAAAGCAGGAAAACTGTGGGTGCAGGGTCCACTTTTAATGGGCTGGGAGTGGGGACAAGGTTATCTGTTCCTGCACTCAGGAAGCAGTGAATGGCCTATCCTGGTGATGGGCCAATCAGAAAATGAGTTCTATCCTAAGAAACTTCTGGACAAACATATTATTTGGAACAGTCTTCTAAAACAAATAATAATAAAAATGGTCAGTACTACATTTCTAGTGTAAGGAAAGTTACACAGAAATCAAACAATAAGAATGACTAACTTGATGACACACCTGTCCACAGATCTAAATAGAACTTAAGTATAACATAGTTCAGCCTCTCTGGGACTGGATGTCCCATGACCAAGCTGTTGCTGGTAGGATCTGAAATATCATATTTTCCTACACAAACCAAATTATTCAGCTGGGACCACATAAAGAAAAATGTGATGCTCCTAGTCAATAAATATTCTCAGAATAAAGATATAATGGACTGTATCATAAGACAAACTTGATCCATATTTTTTTTTCTTTAACATACTCCACATCAGTTTACCTTTAAGAATGTGGAGTCTGTTCCTAAGCATTTGACTGAAATTAGGATTTTACTATTTGAATCATTCTCATCCCCTGGATTATGTTAATCTAAGACCATCTAAGCTATCTATCAGATGGCTTAAGGCCATTATTTTAAAAAACCTAATAGCTACATTTCCAGTAAACGTTTCTCTTTTTCACACACTGAAACTAAATTCAGTTAGGATGCTTAACAATAGGGATTGACTTCAAAACAACTCTTACAGTTTAAATTCTTAATCATAAACACAATATTGCCCATTATTAATACATGTAAGTAATTACTAAAGTGCACAAGAGTTTCCAAACCTATCCCTAGACTAAAATAGCTTGGAAGGGAGACACAGATGACTTTCAGAAAAACAGAAAGACTGAGAAGCATAGGTAGAAAATTTAGTTTTTGTCTGATGCTAAATCATTTTAAGAAGAATGTAGAGAACACCACCCACATTTGGCTCTGATGGGAAGGGCTGCTTTAAGGGGTTTCAACCTACATAATTACACTGGGTATCAGAATAGTGATGGCCATCAAGCAAAGGTCCTCTTCACTCAACAGTCTCATTTCTGCTACCACCCCCTTGTTTACTCAGTTTCTAGCAGAGCCATCATCTGGCATGCTCCTGGCTTCCTTGCTGCATGGTTTGAGGTCAGGCAAGTAACAAAGGTGGTAAGCAATGTTTGCAGAGACCAAGGAAAGCAAGAGAAAAATCACTCTCTTCTGGTAACCACCCCCAAGGAAGGTGCAAGAGGCAAGCTGTTCTGCCTATCAAACTGTATATCTGGCCTATAGGCCCCGGACCTATTGCAGCCCAGGACCATGTGGCTGACAAACTGTCCAATGTCAGACCAATGTCCAGCCATGTTGCCACTGTCCAACTCCCAGAACAGACCCTTTTCCCAATAAGAGTGAGGAGGACTGTGAGGGGGGCCTAAGAAGTGAGATGCCTTGGGTCCAAGCCAGGAAGGCTGCTACTGGTGAGCCCAGCAGCCACAGCTGCAGCCAGGCCTTCCCTGCCTTCCATCCCGTTTGCTCCCTGGAGATGGAAACAGAAGCTGGAGGAAGTGGGAGTTATCTGAAAGTGTGAAAGGCAAGTAGACAGAGATGATTCTCTTGACAGTATATATTTGGACTTTAAAAATACCCAACATTGACTAAGGCCTTTACCAAAGACTTTTGAATAAGCTTAGAAGCTGTGGGTTAAAATAACACATCTTTTCCTGGATAGGTAACTGGCAACATCAAGAAATAGAAGGAACACTATAATATAATCCTAGAAGAAGTAAGTCTTTATGGTGATGGAACATTGGTTGTTTTACTTTCTTTGTGTAGCTGAAATGGAAGTAATTGCTGCAGCAATTCTGTGGAAGTATCCAGGAGGGAAAACAAGGAAAATAGCATTGAAAAAATAAAAACAATTTCTCTTGCTCTTGCTCAGGAAGTATGTCCCTTGGTAGAAAGAGAGAGAGATGCTAAAGAAGAACGATGTAAAGTTTAAAAAATAAATGTAATATACATTTAGATTTTGTATCTATATGTTTCTTCTAGGTAAATCTTTAATTTGTAGTTCTGGTTCTATGGTTTCTCCATTTTGAATACATAGTTTTACAATATGATATATATACTGGAAGCGGGGCAGACCTGGGCCAGACATTGTGCTCTCAAATTCCTCAAACCTGTCCTGCTCATCAGAATTTTTTCAGTTGCAGCTCCACCACTGGAGCATGCATGGAAGCCCACACCTTACATTTCCAGGATCATCAAGCAATAGCCCAACCTGAAAAATACTGACTTCTCAGCATAAGCTATGTATTAGCTTCCTTCTCTAAATGGGTTATTAAGAAACTAACTAAGGTTCTGTTTCTATCTAAAGTGCCCCCAATGTTTCTTCCCTATTTTCTGTATATATATTAAATACATCCTAGTGCGTGCCTATTTTCATTGTTTGCTGGTTCTCCTCCTACATGTTTTTAAAGAAAACTGAAATTTCTCCCCGCTCATTCATCCTTGCAACTGAATAACTCTTACAGTTCCTCTGCAGGAAAGGTCTGCTGGAAGAAGAGGTTACATGGGTATGAGTGGGTATTACATGGAAGAGTTTATTTACATATTCTAAGAAACCCCTTCATTCATAGGAATCCTTGCCTGATGTTGTACAATGCAGGGAGTTTTAACACATCAAATCCAATTTGGGACTATTAGAGTAAGAGTAAATCCATAAAATGAGAGCAAGGAGTAGGAATAGCCAGGCAAAGAAATCGGTGGGTGAGACAAAAGCTACATTTGATTTAATTTATATTTAAAGTTAATTGAAATTAAATAGAGTAGATATTATCTTTCTTCATGAATTTAATCATTTCAATTACTTTATGTTACTTGAAAAGTTACAAATTAACATCACTTTTCAAGTTCTCTGAAAGCCACAACCAATACTTTGGGCAGACACGTGCAACTATAGAGTTGCTGTCTACAATCCTTGGCCACAGATGATATTCAGATTCAATTTTTGATGTTTCCTAATCATTTGGGAATGATTCAAAAAGGCCTCCTGCACCTGGTCAGAACTTAAAGGAAAAAAACCCCAATTATCCATGTGCTTGAGGTGTTGAAAGTCTCATACTTGGCCATTCATCTTTTGTCATTGCAGTGGACAAGTGCAAAGACAGAGATGATTAAGTTGGATTCAATTTGTACAACTGAATTAAAGGTGAGGTGATTAATTGCACAGAGGTCTTGGTGTGAGGCTCATTACTCAAACAGGAAGCACCCAGGAAGAAAGTTATGTCAGAAGAAGAGGAGGAGGAAGAGGAGGAGGAGGAAGAAGATGGGGTAGGAGGGGGAGTTGATGCAGTCATCATGCAAAATATTATATTTTGCCAGCTATTGAAAACCACACTAAAACAGAACCTTTTGAAAAGAATTCAGAAAAATAACTGCATGTACATTGTGGCTACTTCCCAGACAATACTGTACATTTCTGAAGAAAAACTACTTCCTGACATTTAAAAATGAGGACTCTTCAAGCTATGGAATGCAGACATACATCATGTCTGCAAGATTCAGAGGGGGTGTGTGGAGGAGGAAGAGATCAAATGTAATATTTTCTTTCAGCACAGACAACTGCTTTGAGATTTTCTACCCAGACAGCCTTGAAAACTGCCTGCAGCCTTTGCCAATTACTACTGACAAATACCACTTGGTCCTGAGTGATGTTTTAAGTGAAATAAAACAGTGAGGAAAACTGAACATGATGAAAGGGGTTCTTCTCTTCTCTTCCCTTTTTTCTTCCTAAGAGGCGACTACAAGTTATATATTCACAAGGTAAGGTATATGCTTCCTGTCCATGACAAATTCCATGTGAAGTTGAGAGCTGAAGCAAACTTTGTTTGACAGTAAGAGGAAGGGAAGACAAAACTCATTTTCATGACTTCTAAAACATTTTTTTTAATGTTAAACAAAGGAAGAGAAGGTAGTACAGGGCCCTGCTCAACATCATTCTTCACAGTATCAGTAAGATAATGGAGAAAAATGATTCCTTCCCTTGTGTGCATACAGGATCTTTTCAACTCTTGACACTCTAGTCCAAAATGCACCTTTCAGCATTATGAAATACTTTCAGCTCAGTAGACTAGTGATCATTATAGGGAAATTCATTTTCGTGGTCATCTAAAATGAAGATACATATATAGAAGCACACAAGTATTGCTGAATGAAGTGTACACTGTATTCTTGTCACCGAGAATTCATTACCTTGCTTAATTAAAACAAAGAATTAGGGTTCCTTGCAAAATTAAACTTAAATTATCCTAATAATGGCTGTTGTGTCCAGATAAATATCAGATCAACTCCCAAAATGTGGACTACAGTTCCCACAATGCCTTGTCATTTAGTCATACTGCCTAGGGATGATGGGCACTGATGTTCAAAACATCTGCAGGGCATCAGGTTATCTACTTCTGATCTATAATCTCTCCACATTTATACAAAACATGTTTGAAAAGATAGGCAGGAAGGCAGGAGATGGGTAGAATAGAAGAAACTAAGAAACAGATTAATATACTTCCTTTCTTTCCTCACAGAACATGGGGTAGTATAAGTTGAGTCTTCAGACCGTCTGCCATTCAAGCACTAAACAGAGCTGCTTGCTTCAGGAAGGTCACGCTATCGTGTGCCCTTAAACCAAATCTGGGAGTTTTAATAAAATGGTGTAAATTTAATAAAATAGTATAAAAGCATGTTGTTGGTTGCAAGTAATGTAAAACCTGGAATACGTACAAGTGTAAGTTTCAAATAAGCAAAAAGGTGAAAAGGGCTGTATTTGTTTTACTGCACTGATTTATTGGGATTGATTATGTATGATTCGAAAAATATCTAGCAGCTGGCAACTAAACTGGCCCTTTCAAGAAGTCAAAGGGAGTTCTTCACAGCACTCTTCCCACCAACTTCTCAAAATGGCCAATCTAATATCCTCACACTACTTCTAAAAGTAGATAAGGAGCAACTCTCTACATTCTTTCCCATCGCATGCATTACAGCTTTAGTCTTGATATGCTTTCTTTGCCCATTTCTTTGAAATGGTTAATAGTACTAGGAAGACATGGAAGAAAAATGGATTCCCTCCATAGAACCCAATTTAGCTAACCTTGAAAACAGATTAAGATAAGTAAACTGAGACTTCTATCGCTTGATAGTCAAACCATAAATGGTGGGCATCAGAACCAAGCAACATACTGAAGTTCAGGATAACCTAGACAAAATACAGTAACTGAATATGCAAATATGGCTTAAGTGTACAT
Organism: Python bivittatus; assembly: GCF_059951505.1. NCBI lineage: Eukaryota > Metazoa > Chordata > Lepidosauria > Squamata > Pythonidae > Python > Python bivittatus. The sequence continues at coordinate 19,790,172 of NW_028277074.1, forward strand.
GCAGATAGCTTGTGGATTCTACTGCTGTTTTCTCATATGAAGGCTGGTATCCAGTTAGATGCACAAGACGATTGTTGCAACAGTGGTTTTCAAATTGTGATCCTGGAAAGATCTTCAAAATATAGGAACAGAGTAATTACTAATGGTAGACAAGCTTCTATTATTTGAACTAGCTTGCACATCAACTTCATTTTCCTGAGAATGTAGCTAATGCTTGAATTTGGGACATATTCCATAATTCACAAATCCTTAGTTTTATGAGCTCAGAGCACTTCAATACCCTCTACAGTCATATCACTTCTAAGATTAAGTAATATTAAATATTATTTGGAAGGAAAATCAAGGGAAGCAGTTCATTATGTCCAATATTCTATTTCCCATTGGAGCCAACCAGCTGCTTCAGGGAAGTCTACAGGCAGGGCATGAAAAAGGTACAGCAGCGGTATTTGTGTTGTGCTGCCTCTGACTTTGGTAGTCCAGAACTGGCACCCAGGTCATCCCAATTCTCACTGAGCTTCACAGTACGTACTTGAAACAACCAGTGCTATCTACTTTGAGGAAGCTGCACATACCAGAAACTTAAAAGAACTGGAAAAAATTTTAAGTGTGCTTCTGAACACTACAGAATTCAATAGTCTACTCTGTCTTGAATTGCAGAAATCAGTGGGAAAAAAGTCATGTTTTAAAGAAAGCAAACAAATATATATTTAGGCATTAATTTTAATATTATTATTGAAAATTTACTCTGCAGTACATATACACCCCCTAGTGTATATGTACTGCATATACACTAGTGGCTTCTGAGAAAACAATTCCCACATATTCTTGATTAATTACATGTTAGCACACAGCATAAACAAAGTGAAGTCAAATACCTTATCTTTTTTTAAAAAAAATAGAATTTGAATTTTCCTGATCTATGAGAAACAAATCCTATGTTTTTATTTATAACAGAAAGCCCGTTTGCGTTTATCAATATATGCCTGTGTATTACTAACACCTGTAGTTTGGAGCCTGTATGTATTCTAAGTTATTTCCTTTGCATACTTAACATATAAAAGCTTTCTTTCATTACTTTTGTTTTCATGTTCATTACTGTTATTAGTGCAGCTGCACATGTCATCATGCAAACTCTCAGAACAGATGCCAAGGCTGAGAGAACAACTTGCTCAATATGAGCAAGGGTGCCTGGGTTTCAGATGCCATGTTCATAACATGGTTCTGTGTAAAGCCATTTATTGTGGTTTGCAAGCTATGGGTTGTGATAGTATTGTAAACTGGGCTACTTTAATGAACTATATTTAAAGCAAACCATGTCTTAGCTTATATGTCAATACAACATGTACCTAAAAAAAAACAAAATACATGAACTAAAGTATTTCATAATTATAGTCTGCTCTATTGTTGATTTCATGTGTATCCCACCTCTAATTCAGGAGTTCAGAACACTCCTTGTACCAAAAAGAGAGATAACTCTAAATATGCCAATACCCCAGCAGTCTTTAGAGTTGGAAGAATCCTTGGATTCTCATCTATTCCTCCACTTATATCCCCAATGTCCAGTATCTACTACAAAACACTCAACAGATGAAAGACCCCATAGCTCAGATGCATCCGATCCAGGTAGTAAAGAGTAGATTTCTGTCCCCATCAGGGAAAAAATAATTTCATGACTACTAGAAACTGGGAGACCATGAATTCTACTCCTTACTTACTCAGCTGGGTGACTTTGGGTCAGTCACACTCTCTCAGCCCTAGGAAGAAGGCAATGGCAAACCACTTCCAAAAGTCTTGCCAAGAAAACGGCATTTGTTTATGTAGTCACCAGAGTCAAGGCTGACTCAAAAGCATGCATGCACACATGCACAGACCCACACACAAACCAGACTTTTGCCTGGAATGATTTACCATCATACACACAACTTCAGGGTGTTTATTTGTGCTGACCTTGCATTCATTTCTCCTGCCCCCACTCTGCACATACCTACTGTACAATACTTTCCAGAAATCAAATTTGAATAGTCCATACCACCAATAAGATCAGGGATTCTTTTCAGTGTGTAATAATAACATTCAACTCAAAGTCTACAGTTAAAACTGCTTCTATGTTTATCAAACTATCTGTGATTCTCTTGACTGTACACCACGATAGTAGGAATTTATGTGTGCAATTCGTGCAAAAGCTAAATTGCTCTAGGTGGATGTGACCTGTAGCCTGTGTTTACAATCCTTGTGACAACTTTAGCCAACATTTAGTTTGTAGTTCAACAAGCCAGACACGTTTTACTTTGCCATAACATTATTTTCTTCCATCCTCCTTCTTTATTATCTTCACCTAAGCTCACCAATGCTGCATACTGGAAATTGTTTCATATACTTCATGCTATGAAAATGCCCATTTCTTCTACACAGCTTCATATTTCTAAGGGAAAATTCACTTCTAAGGACACCGAATCACCGACCACATCACTTACAGATCTTTCCCCCTAGTGAGTGTCATCTTTTGACATTTCATTCATAATGCACTTAAAAGCTTTAATTAACTGAGTTTGAAAGTCGATACTATCTTATCTTTTCCTGAATGGACAGGTCTAAAAGCACTAACCCATGATGAATGATTACCCCATTTTATAGCTGAAACTGGGAAACTAAAAACCATTCTAATGATAGCTGTAAAATGATATTAAGGGAACTTCTGAGATCACCATATTCTCTTTTTCATGAGCACCGTAGTCATAAGAGCTGAAAACACACACACACACAAAGACACACAAAATGGTCTTCACTATCATAACAATGCAGAAGACATATATTTTCTTTTTTATACAACATATTTTTTACAATTTGCTTTAGTACATTATTTAAAATTAGCACCACTCCAAAAGATAATCTTCTTTGCACTCTTAAAAAATAGTTGTAAGCAAATACTAAATCACATACAAATATTTAGCTTTGCCATATACAAAACACTGCTCTCTAATCCTTCTGAGATATATATACTAAAGTGGCTGACATTAATTTCTGTAGAAAAACTTAAACAGCTATTTGTTAGGCTTCATAAAGAACTGGAGGTGAAATCAGGTTGCTATTTTTTACAGTGACATTAAGCGCAATTGTGAATGAACTTCTCCAGTGGTCAAAATGCAAACTGCACATCTGAACTTAATGATGCTATTAACAAATTCAAAATTTACAAAATGTGGGGGCTGGGTGAGAGGAAAAAAAGTAATGTTCAGATGTACATGGAGTGGAGATGAAGCAGTCTTTGAACTGCTGCATTCAAGGAAACCAGAGATACATGAAGCAATGGGTAGCACTTGAGCCACAGCTGTGCCACAAATTGCAAAACAGATCTGTGGGATTCACCAGCTGTAAAGTGTTTCTAGATATAAGCTATTTTTGATGCAGTTACATCTACTAAATGTTTTTCAAGAACCAAACGAAGGCTCCCAACAGACTTCAGAGAGTTCACACACATAATTATTTCCCTAGCCCATATCTCCCAAGAATCCCAGCTTATCTACTCCAGGTCAATATAGGTGTCAAAGGGACAGCCAGAATCTAAATCCATCATCAGTTTAAAAGAAGTTAAGATTCAGATGACTTTCCTAAATAATTAATAAGTAAACAAGCAAAGACAAAATATGTTGTTTCAGAGGTGAAGCATTATCAATGTAATTTTAAAAAATAGCTATGAGTATTGTATTGAATATAATACACAGAAAGTTATCAATGTTTTAGGCCATAAAGATCATCTCACAACAGTGCCATAATTTTTTCAATGTCTAACCATAGCTTACTTTATGCAAAGTACTGAAATAAGTTCACTTTGAGGGGAGGGGTTGTAATTAGCAATACATATCGTGGTATGAATAAATAACATGCCATATTTTTGTATTTTTTTTTAATAGTTCAGTATGTTTCAGGATCAAATCTCCTTTTCTTGTCTATACAATGCCTCAAGCCATGCACTCTCCAGGGCTTTATATGCTAAAACAATCAAGGTTTTTAAAACACCTCTTCTCACAGAAGCCAGTTCAGCAACTTCCCTCATCTAATGCTTTTCTTATTCCATCAATGCTAAAGAAATTCTGGCTCATGAAAACTAAATGAGTATCTCTAAAGAAGTGTTTCTTAAAGTGTGATCTAAAGATCCCTGGGAGTACCCCAAGCCCTCTCAAAGGTCCACCAAATCAAAATTATTTGCTAGCCTATGTTGAAAAATAATACAATATTAAAATCCCATCAAACAATTGTGAGAAGCAGTAACAGCAGCGAATGCATCAATTTTAATTTTTAATATAGTAAATATTGATAAATATAACCCATACGAACAAAAACTCTTTTGAGGTCCTCCATAATTTTCTCTCAGGGAACGGGTCCTGAGAGAAAAAAGGTTAAGAAACACGGTACTAAAGTATCATTTAGACTATAGATTCTTATGGCCCCATCATTGCCCCTTTTAAACTGTTTTGTCCCAACATACATTTTCCTTCGGATTAATGCAGTCTTAATTAAAGGACTTTAAAGTCTGATAGATATGTTCTTGGTTTGTTTGTTTTTTCTGTTTCTGTTTTGCAGATTGTTCATACTGAATATTAAATTGTTTTATTGTTGCAGAGGCTAGCTCAATTTTGTTTCAGGAAAATTAAATGGCTGTGGAGGGTAAATGCTGAAGAATCTCATATGAAATCTGCAAGATTCTTAGGTTTTCTGTATGTAATGCTTCCACCAAAGTCAGCTGGTTCACAAGATGTTCACAATATTTTTTTAAGACTGAAACCTGAAAAGAAAAAACCAAAAATATATTTTAAAACTCTCTGGTTGTTAAAATACTTTTACTCATAAAATCAAACTATCATTTAATATTTTAAAAATAATGATGTAAATACACTAATTGTTCAGAATACACAATAATAGTTTTAAGTGATAGGATGGCAGGTTCTAGTTAATGTCAGAGAAAACTTCCCAATAGTAAGAGCTGTTTGACAGTAGAACTAATTTCTTAAAGAAGTGTTGGTATTCCTTTCTCTAGATTCAAGTAGAGGCTGGGAGCTCTTTATCACAAATACTTTCATTTGGATTCCTATACTAAAAAAGGGTTGGACTTGATGGTTTTAAATGGCTACTTCCAATTCTATAATTACAGTTACATGATGGCTGGGGATAATGAAAAAACCTTACACATTTGGAAAATCTAGTTTTGGGTGAATCTGGTCTATTTCTTTAGGAAAATTGCTGTCTAACTTTGCTGATCTCATATGCCAATCTCTAATAAAGTATCAGTAACCCATCTATTCCTTTTTTATTAGGAGTTTAGTAAACCAACATTTTTCACTGCTCCATAGTTCAAGAGTTCCTTCTTCTTGAAGATTTATCAGAGCCAAACATCTTCTCTATAAATTCCTGATCTATACTGGCTGGAGATAAGCTGATATAACATATGACAGGATTTTTTTCAATTTTAAGTGGAATCTCATTTTTTTTTTCAATCTTAATGAACTAAATACAATTAGAACATTCCATTCTCAAACTTTATATTGGAGCAAGTAAGTATTAAAATACCTTCTGAAGTACATGCTGAGTTTCTTCCATCAATGACATACATATTTTTGTTGCAAGATCCACACTCTTTTCTTCATTCTTCTTTGAAGCAACATCTCCAAGCAATACTTTTTTCCAAAAAGTACTAGAATCATGAATTTTGAACACATTTGTATGTATCAGACATTCATAAAAAACATCAGACATTCATACAAAGTAAGAAAATGGCATTCCGGAAACTTCGGCTGGTGCAAAATGCAGCGGCGTGAGCAGTTATGTGTTTCTGGTAGAACACTTTACACCTCTGCTTCACAAGCTCATTTGCAACCAGTTTGTTTCCAGATCCAATTCAAGGTGCTGGTGCTGACCTTTAAAGTCCTTCATGGCATGGGACTGGATTATTTGCGGGATTGCCTCTCCCCAATTTCATCGGCCCATCCCACCAGATCCAGCAGAGAAGGCATGTTACGGATTCTGTCTAGGGAGCTACATTTGGCAGGTCTCAGGTGGCGGGCCTTTCCTGCTGTGGTGCCCGCATTGTGGAATCTTCTCCCCCATGAGATGAGGGTTGCCTCATCATTTCTTAGCTTCTGGAGGTCCTTCAAGACCTGGTTATGCAGCAGGCCTGGGGAACCCAGGGGATGGGTAAACTGGTGAGAGGGCTGTTATTATTAACATCCCTTTGTCTACTGTTCTCTGCTTTAGCTTTGTTTTTTATAGTTTTTACTGTTTTTAATAAATAATAACAATAATGGTTTTTATTAATTGTTTTAGCTTGTAGTATGCTGCCCAGAGTCACTTGTTTTGTGAGATGGGCAGCTATATAAATTAGACAAATAAATAAATTCCAAATGGTATTTTCTCAAAACAGTCATTTTCACAAATATTTGCAACTTACAATTGATCTGCTTCAAGACATAACAATTTCAGAGCTGTAAGAAGTGTCCAAGATGGCCCCTCCCAGCCAAACGTCAGATCCCTAGAGATGAAAAATAGTATTTTTAAAAAATCTAAATTCAGTTCATTTCATATGCTGACAGAGAAACTATCGTCCATCTCACTTCACCAATCCTCACTTGCAATACTCCATAGTACTCTTTTAAAAAAGAAAGAAAAACACTACATACTAAACACATTCAGAGGGCTACTATCCAACTATTGCTGGAAATAAGAGCCTGAACTACATGAACTTTAAATATGCACTTTCCTATAATACTTCCATATATACACAACTTCTGTTCCAGCCCTAAATCAAGAAGTAGCAGTCTATGATTTTATGATTATGTTTACAGAAACATATGCATATAAAATATTGACTAACTATAGACAGTATCTGTGTCAGCGACAGGATTAAAAAGTACAGAAATATCTTAAGTTTCAAACTATGTATATTAGCACAACCTTCAGACCCAGGATACATTGCAGGATGTATTCCAATCTTAGTAAAATTGCTGTACTTAGCCATAGTCCATGCAGAAGCAACAAATACTGAACAAAATTATTTTGGCACCTCAAATGCACAAATAATACTGAGAACATTTTATGGGAAATCTTCAAAACTGTGTATGACTTACTCTAACAGCTTGTGCTCTTGTAAAATGGAAAGTTTCATAGATTTCTGTTTGTCTTCTGAATGAAGATATTTAAGCAATGTATCTAAAGAAAATGAAAGTCAAAGGTTCAAAGCAAATCAAAGCCGCAATACTTTTGCAAGGCTGGCATTTTACGCATTTTGTATTAGCAGTTAATATTATTAAGTTATCCACTAGATATTAAAGAAATGAAAATATTCTTGTACATAGGTACTTGTGGGCATGAGTTAGGGAAAAAAATCCTTCGGTTGCCTGGTGGAAACAAAGGGTGTCTAGACGCACACAGGATACCCATGCCTGTACGTGTGTGGCTTCAGCCTATACAACTACCACTTCTGAAACGCCTGTCACAGTGGTCTGCCTCCGTCTTTCACTCAGCTTCTGCAGACCTTCTCTCTGGCCTGCTGGCAACAGCTATCAGCCTGAAGGTCCTTGGAACAGGGCCTTACAAATCGTGGCCATTGCTGCGGGTCTGATTTTCAGGGAAATGCGGATGGCTTCATCACAGCTGGCCTTGAACAAAAATGCAAATAAGGTTTTACCCAAGCCTATATTTTTAGCTGCTTCTGCATTTAATTTGTAATGATGATGTGTTTCAAAATCCTTTGCAAAGCAGTTTGTGAGGACAGTGTGGTCTAAACAGTGCGGTTCCTTCTGGCCTTTATCCACTGAATCTTTCCACTGAATAAAGGCAAGAAGGGATGACCTTGGCTTGCACAGAAGTGGCAGTGATGGTGTGAGTCCACTGCATGTCACTGCAAGTGGAGCAGCGGTAGCTTTAAACCACATGCTGCAATGCTAAGCCAGCACCTCTTACTCTGTTTGCTTGCTCACTCTGACAAAGCACTCACCCCAAATCAGGATGATAAAGCAGGAGGTGCAACCTTTTAAAAATATTAGAAACTCTGTTGATAAAGATAAGCAGCTCTTTTAAAACTTAATAATAGGAATAATAATAATGAGAAGGAGAAGGAGAGGAATTAATAATAAGGGATCATAAGTTATCCTTTCTTGCCAGCCCAAGCTAGGCTTCTTCCTAATCAAGACTTGAAATCAGGATTTGAAGTTTCTCCCATAATTAGTGATCCCATTAACACTTACAACAGTTAATGTAACACACAACTGCTGCAGTCAAGGATGACAAGGGAAGAGGTTTCCCTTCAGAAATAAAATGGGCAAAGGTAGAAGATGGAGTATGCCTATCTACCTCACAGCCATGGTATATACTGGGTCAGCACATGATCTGTATCTATTAAGTACAATCTACCAAATGTATATAGACTAGTTCAAGAGCTCATCTGCTGGGGAGGTTGATGTTAGAGGCAAATGGTAGTGCTTAGCAGTACTCATTTGGCTAATTTGAACAACTGGATACTTTAGTTCAGTGTTGTCCAAACTTGGCCACTTTAAGATGAGTGGACTTCAACTCCCAGAATTCCCCAGCCAACCATGGCTGGCTGGGGAATTCTGGGAGTTGAAGTCCACTCATCTTAAAGTGGCCAAGTTTGGATAACACTGCTTTAGTTGAACAGAATAGTCTCCATCTTTATCCTTGGGCATGCACAGATGTTAGAATTCATAATTACAAACACTAACCTTAAACCAGTGTTTGCTACCATACCATCAGGTTAGCATAAGTGGTCTTACGTTATACCAGAGAAGCATGGAAATGAATGACAATAATCTGGCTCCCCAATTCTATGATAATGCAGCATAACCTTTCAGCATCTGAGGATACGGATGGGTGTTTATCCTCCTCAGTGTTGCAAGCCAGGGTTTTTTCAGCTCTCTAACTGGTGGTGCTGTAGCCCTCTAAAATAATAAATTAATTTGCACGACACACCATTAGAAATTATAATGATGGTGGTAAAAGCAGCCAAGTGAGTGTGTCATTTTTACCAGCAGTTATCCACAGTGATAATGCTTGATGCCATGGTATCTTCCCAGCTCTGAGAAAGTGCCTGGGCCTGCATTTCTCTCCCAGATCAACCATGTCCACACATGATGTAGGTGCTTTCCTGCCCTCCCCAGGAATCAGAGCTCTGCAGAGACTGGGCTGCCAGCTGCCTGCCTTTCAGCCCTTCTCACCACCTGACAGGCAGCTTCATTTTAGTCCTCCTGTAGGTGTGAAAGGGACAGGAAAAGGGAGCATGTTCTATACCACCCTGAATTGAAGAAAATAAAGGTGGGGTAGAAATCTAATCATCATCATCACTACCCTTCAGCTTTGCTCTACCACTCAGGGGTCATAACTCACAGCCTGAGAACCCTTGTTTAAGCTATTTGTGGAGATACATAAGGGTAATACAGCAAAGCTTTGAAGAAAAGCAATAATGCCACCAAGAGGACTGTGGATTAGCACTTTTTTACTCCCCAGTATCTCATCCTGGTGCATCAGACTACTTGTGGGATTCAGTTGTAGGAAGCTTAAAAACTGATAGCATTCAAAGCTCTGAAAGAAAGTGATGGGCTTTCATTGTTTTAAGCTTTTCATTATTTTGTATTACCTATCAAGGTCAAAGTCTAGCCACAGCCTTACCTGTACTAACATGCACACAGCTGTGTGGATTACAAGCAGCAACAAAACCATATTCTAGAAGCAGTCGCTGGTTATCATGAGGGCCATAAGAAATAAATACTTCTTTGTATTTTTGACAGCCCTGAAGTGTTTTAATTTCATAACATTTTGTGTTTTCATTAAATGCAGCTTTCACCTGAATATGAGAAAAATGTAAGTTCAGGAAACATATCAATACATTCTCATTATTGAAGTCACAATCCTCAGATCAAACTCTACACTTCTGAAGGCATTGGGTGCATTATGCTCACAAAGTACATATAATGGGGAGAATTAAATGTGTTTACTGACAACACTGGAAGGGCACCCATTCTCTGTTAATTATACCAATTATACAATGTCTTGAAGCATTTCTTTCTTTTTCTATACTTGAACAATTTTATAATCGGAGTTTTAATTGGACTACCAATTAAGAAACAACCTGTATATTCTGATCTATACATTTGATGTGGGTTTTTTTCTAATTAGTGTTAGTATATAAAATGAACATATATGTAATACTTCCTTTTTCTTCTTTCTTTTCTTTCTGTAATTAATAAAATTAATATCACCATCATCATCATCTTACCTGGGTATTTGGATTGTGATTTAGCAGATCCAGAAACGGAGCTAAAGCATATATATCTGGCTCTCTAGAAAAATAGCCTTTCTCTGAATGTTTCATAAACACTGTTCTTGTATTTATAGTGCACCAAGCCCACTGGAAGGCACTGAGGTTAAAAATAATTGCCACATCAGCAGGAAATAAAGGCTGCAAGGAAAAGAAGAATTGCTCTGAAGAAGCAAAAAGCTCCTGGACCAATGATCGTTGCTCAAGGGCTTTTCTTCTTAAGGGCTCAGGGAAAAGGTTCACTGTTTCTTGCTCCAAATAAACAGGACAGGTATATGTTTCAGGTAGGAGATCCAGGTATGGCTTCCACACAGACGTCCTGTGGGACCACTTCTCTGCTATTAAAAACGAACACAATGCTATCAAAGGAGAAATTGGAGGCCTCCATCTATTCAAAAGGTAAAGGAAAGCACAGTAACAGTTAAATACTTTCTGACAATTGCCTTTTTTACCAAATTCCTGAGTTTTAATTTATCTCTATATATGAAGTAAAATCAAAAAGCTCTCATCCACAAGGGATGAAATTGAAGGAAGGAAAGAGGAACGGCTTGATTGATCAAATGAAGGGAATATTGGGCTCCTCAATGGTCTAATCCTACAGCAGCTACAAAAAGTAATATATAGCCATCCTGACACTTAGGCACTTACAGTGGGGCAAAAAAGTATTTAGTCAGCCACCAATTGTGCAAGTTCTCCCACTTAAAAAGATGAGAGAGGCCTGTAATTTTCATCATAGGTATACCTCAACTATGAGAGACAAAATGGGGAAAAAAATCCAGAAAATCACATTGTCTGATTTTTAAAGAATTTATTTGCAAATCATGGTGGAAAATAAGTATTTGGTCAATATCAAAAGTTCATCTCAATACTTTGTTATATCTCCTTTGTTGGCAATGACAGAGGTCAAACGTTTTCTGTAAGTCTTCACAAGGTTTTCACACACTGTTGCTGGTATTTTGGCCCATTCCTCCATGCAGATCTCCTCTAGAGCAGTGATGTTTTGGGGCTGTCGCTGGGCAACATGGACTTTCAACTCCCTCCAAAGGTTTTCCATAGGGTTGAGATCTGGAGACTGGCTAGGCCACTCCAGGACCTTGAAATGCTTCTTACAAAGCCACTCCTTTGTTGCCCGGGCAGTGTGTTTGGGATCATTGTCATGCTGAAAGACCCAGCCACGTTTCATCTTCAATGCCCTTGCTGATGGAAGGAGGTGTTCACTCAAAATCTCACGATACATGGCCCCATTCATTCTTTCCTTTACACAGATCAGTCGTCCTGGTCCCTTTGCAGAAAAACAGCCCCAAAGCATGATGTTTCCACCCCCATGCTTCACAGTAGGTATGGTGTTCTTTGGATGCAACTCAGCATTCTCTCTCCTCCAAACACAACAAGTTGAGTTTAGACCAAAACTTTCTACTTTGGTTTCATCTGACCATATGACATTCTCTCCAATCCTCTTCTGGATCATCCAAATGCTCTCTAGCAAACTTCAGACGGGCCCAGACATGTACTGGCTTAAGCAGGGGGACACGTCTGGCACTGCAGGATTTGAGTCCCTGGCGGCGTAGTGTGTTACTGATGGTAGCCTTTGTTACTTTGGTCCCAGCTCTCTGCAGGTCATTCACTAGGTCCCCCCGTGTGGTTCTGGGATTTTTGCTCACCATTCTTGTGATCATTTTGACACCACGGGGTGAGATCTTGCATGGAGCCCCAGATCAAGGGAGATTATCAGTGGTCTTATATGTCTTCCATTTTCTAATTATTGCTCCCACAGTTGATTTCTTCACACCAAGCTGCTTGCCTATTGCAGATTCAGTCTTCCCAGCCTGGTGCAGGTCTACAATTTTGTTTCTGGTGTCCTTCAACAGCTCTTTGGTTTTGGCCATAGTGCAGTTTGGAGTATGACTGTTTGAGGTTGTGGACAGGTGTCTTTTATACTGATAACAAGGTCAAACAGGTGCCATTACTACAGGTAACGAGTGGAGGACAGAGGAGCCTCTTAAAGAAGTAGTTACAGGTCTGTGAGAGCCAGATATCTTGCTTGTTTGTAGGTGACCAAATACTTATTTTCCACCATGATTTGCAAATAAATTCTTTAAAAACCAGACAATGTGATTTTCTGGATTTGTTCCCCATTTTGTCTCTCATAGTTGAGGTATACCTATGATGAAAATTACAGGTCTCTCTCATCTTTTTAAGTGGGAGAACTTGCACAATTGGTGGCTGACTTTTTTGCCCCACTGTAGTAAAGACTCCTTCAGGTTCAGCTCCACTCCTGGTGATTTAATGGACACATCCATAGAATTTTTGGGGGCAACAATATGGAAATTGTTAGCATTCCCAGCCATTCCTTTAAAGCAGACCAAGTAGCCAACCTTACTCTTTGCTTGAGTGAAGTTAGTTAGTTAGTTAGTTAGTTAGTTAGTTATTACGCCTTCAAGTCAGTCTTGACTCCTGGCTACTGACAACTCCTAAGCTAGTCCCTGCAGTTTTCTTGTCAAAATTTTCAGAAGTGGTTTGCCATTGCCTGCTTCCTAGGACTCAGAGAGTGTGATTGGCCCAAGATCACATAACTGGCTTCGTGCCTAAGACAGGACTAGAACTCATGGTTTCCCGGTTTCTAGCCTGATGCCCTTACCATTACACCAACCTGGATGTTTAAAGAAGTCTTTTTTTTTCCTGTCTTGAATGTCATACTATTTGGCTTCACTAGATGACTCTGTATCGCCTATTTTGACAGAGGAAGAAAACGCTCCATATCCACTGCTGTCACACCTTGTATCAGTTTACCCTCTTCTATCACATTCTGCTTATTCATCATTCTTCTAAGCTAGAAAGCTACAAACATTGTAACCTTTCCTGCCATAAATATTTAACAATTTCAGTATCTTTCCCTACATCCTTTTTAAGTATACCAATTAGAATGATACAGAGTATTTCAATTTTCTTAATCAGTTACCATTTTCATCGGTACATATGTTTGCTACAAATTGCATCATCTGACACTTTCTTACATGAACCACATTTGCCATTTTAATGCCATGAGACACTGCTGACAATTGTTGATATTATCACACTGAATTCCCAAAGAATGTGAAAGATATGAATCCCTGATATTGCATATAAAATTTTAGGCCCTATTAAAGAGGAAATATGGCCCTATTAAAGAGGAATTTTGTGCACGGTTTATTCCTGACACCATATAGTACAAACAGGTCAGTTTCTGTGTAAAAGAATAAACGGACACATCAGAAATCACAATATTAACAGATGGGAACAGAGAGAGATTTCAGCCTCCCAGAACATTCTGCCCCTGACTTATAAGGTCATTTTTAAACAAAGGAAATACATAAACAGAATCCGATGCAAAACAGCTACACTATAATTCATCAAAAGATACAATACTATTTATTGAGACCTGAACCTGAACTAAGTTTTTTTTATCACACACACAAAGGCTTCTCATAATAAAATATGTGCTAATCAATTAAAAAATATGAACTTGCCTATTATCATCCAGCAACTATTTTGTGAATGGCCATTTTTAGTAAAGACAGTTTCAGTACTGTATATGTACATGTGATATCCACACAAACAGATTACTAAGTCAGGGTAATACTTTATTATATCACAATAAATATGCCACAAGTTTTATTTGTTTTGAAGAAACACATGGCTAACTTGTAACTTATCTGGAAGAGGATCTCTTGTTTTTTTTTTCTAAACCAATCACCCTTATCCCCAAGTTTCCCAAACACTCTCTTAAAAAATCGAATTAATTATGAAGTATTTACTCCTAAAAGACTGCTTTTAAGACTGCCCTCTGAATCTTCAATGCTTATTTTCCAGTAACTTTATCTCCATTTCATTTTTCTCCCTCCATTATTTTCTTTTTGTATATATTCTGAATACCATCTAACAACTGGCATCAATTCTTACAAAAATGCACACTGTACGCAGTTCCCCAATTACACAACTTTGTTAAAAGTAATGAAAACTGTTTAGCTTAGAGAAGAAGTTTGAATGATAAGATCTATGAAATGTCAATGTGCAAACATCAGGATTTTATTAAGTGGTGACCGACTTACTTTAAAATGTATTCTCTGAGATAGCTGTTAAGAACAGTATTGGAAGTAAGCAAGCACTTTTCAGGCAAAGAAATAATCAACTCTTCAGCCTATGAAATGTTAAAACAAACAGAATGATTATACTGAATAAGTACTCATCGCATAAATTGTTATGCTGCTAAAGTAAAAAAAAAACACTCAGCCAAGGCACTCTGCAATTAATTAATTGCTACTTTTAAATTAGGCAGATTTTCAAAAGGTTGCATGTATATTGCAGATAAGGCACAAGTGAGGATTAGATCACCGTATATTTGAGGATCCCTTGGATACTCACTTTGGGAGCAATCCTGATCCCCACCAAAGATTGGCCAAGGAGAGTGCCATTCCTTGGCAGAAGCTCCAACAGTACAATATCCCTGGTAATCCTGTGGGAAACTCTACAAGTGTGCATCTATCACTATCACTAGATCTCAAAATGGAAATATACCAAAGGAAGTGAAAAAGATAGCTGTGGACTCAAAGCATCCAAAACGCTTTATGTATCCAGATTGTACTGCAAACCTAGCAATAGCCTTGGCAGATATTTACCTCGCCACTTACTATAAAAGAGAAGAAACATTCAGAAAAATAAACTTTGCAACGAGAGCAAAGGGCTTCATAAGCACATATCCCATCCTTGCAACTAAGTTGACTGGCGGCAGCAAGGTATTTGGATCTTTTAGGTACAATGATGCCCAATTTATAACAGCACTGGGAAGATTTTAAAAATTGCTGGATCTACTTAAAGTGCTAAACCAAAATTCTATAATCTCAAGACTAAATTAGCTATCTCTAACCTAGTGATGTCCAAATTATGTTGGATTATAACATCTTCATCCCATCATCTGGCAATTACAGGAATTTTAATCCCAAACCAACCAAGCTTTTGAAAGATAACTACAACCACATAAATCCAGACCACCCGCAGGCTCTGGAGTCTCTGCTCATAGGCCCTTCAACAAAACGTAGGTGCTAGCCTAATCCACTGTCATAGGTTCAATATGATTTATAAATCCAGCATAAAGCCACAAGGAAAGTCTGAATAATATATATGAAAACACAAGATAATATAATTTCTCATATCCTCACTATTGTTCAAACAGTTCCATCTGTTCATTCATAGGAATACTCACAAACCTGAAGCGTTTTTGTGGTCATCAATCCCCTTCCTGTTTCTAGAAGACATAGGAGAGAGAAGGTGCAGTTAAGTAGACTACTACTACTACTGGTTTCTTAGAAACTTGTAGTAAACTACTTACCATAAAAAATATGGGGTAGGGAACACAGAAATTCAAGAAGTCAAAACTTCTTATAATCTTGCAACCCCTTCTGGAAGCTTGAGAGGAAGAACTGTTGTAATCCCTCCACCAATACAATTATGTTGTCACAGTTTACAATCTTCATTATGAAATGTATAATTATCTTCAATCTAATTCATTAGACTTCAGTGTGAACATATACACATGTCCAAGGGCAGTTCAAGAGTATTTTTAAGAACTAAAAATCCAGGAAGTGATTATGAACCTAAAAACTTGCAGTTGTCCTACAAACATGCTGCTTTTTTTCCCACTGAGCTGTTGACTTCTTCATGCCATATTAAGACTTGCTTTTCACACAGTGCTCAATTTTGCAGCACATCATTTTGCAGACAGAAGTCACCAGGATGGAGCCACTATTCAGGAGAAACAAATCAAATCTAACCCCCTACCGGGCACCATTATGATGTTATCGTTTGCTTTTTATTCTTTGTTACCAATGCACAAGAAGACCTGCCCTCTTATTCATGACTTGTAAACTTATACACCCCTTCATGGATCACTGCCTTGTCGTGGCGAAGGGGCTTGCGTAACTCAGTGAAGCCATGAGCTATACCGTGCAGGGCCACCCAAGACGGACAGGTCATGACAGAGAGTTCTGACAAAATGTGGTCCACTGGAGAAGGAAATGGCAACCCACTCCAGTATCCTTGCCAAGAAAACCCCATGGACAATGTTAAAAGGCTAAAAGATATGACGCCGGAAGATGAGCCCCTCAGGTCGGAAGGTGTCCAATATGCTACTGGGGAAGAGCGGAGGGCAATTCCAAGTAGCTCCAGAAAGAGTGAAGCGGCTGGGCCAAAGCCGAAAGGACGTTCAGCTGTGGATGTATCTGGAAGCGAAAAGAAGGTCCAATGCTGTAAAGAACAATATTGTATAGGCACCTGGAATGTAAGATCTATGAACCAAGGCAAGCTGGATGTGGTCAAACATGAGATGACAAGATTGAACGTCGACATCTTGGGAATCAGCGAACTGAAATGGACGGGAATGGGTGAATTTAATTCGGGTGACCATTATATCTACTACTGTGGGCAAGAAACCCTTAGAAGAAATGGAGTTGCACTCATAGTCAATAAGAGAGTGGGAAAGGCAGTAATGGGGTACAACCTCAAAAACGACAGAATGATCTCAGTGCGTATCCAAGGCAAACCATTCAATATCACAGTCATCCAAGTCTATGCCCCAACCACTGATGCTGAAGAAGCTGAAGTTGACCGCTTCTATGAAGACCTACAACACCTTCTAGAACTAGCACCAAAAAAAGATGTCCTTTTCATCATAGGGGATTGGAATGCTAAAGTAGGAAGTCAAGGAGTAATCGGAATAACAGGCAAATTTGGCCTTGGAGTACAAAATGAAGCAGGGCAAAGGCTAATAGAGTTCTGTCAAGAGAACAAGCTAGTCATAGCAAACACTCTTTTCCAACAACACAAGAGACGACTCTACACATGGACATCACCAGATGGTCAATACCGAAACCAGATTGATTATATACTTTGCAGCCAAAGATGGAGAAGCTCTATACAGACAGCAAAAACAAGACCAGGAGCTGACTGTGGCTCAGATCATGAGCTTCTTACTGCAAATTTTAGGCTTAAATTGAAGAATGTAGGGAAAACCACTAGACCACTCAGGTATGACTTAGATCATATTCCTTGTGAGTACACAGTGAAGGTGATGAATAGATTTAGAGGATTAGATTTGGTAGACAGAGTGCCTGAAGAACTATGGACGGAGGTCCGTAACATTGTACAGGAGGCAGCAACTAAAACCATCCCAAAGAAAAAGAAATGCAAGAAAGCAAAATGGCTGTCTGATGAGGCTTTACAAATAGCTGTGGAAAGAAGGAATGCAAAAAGCAAGGGTGAAAGGGAAAGATATAAGCAACTGAATGCAGATTTCCAGAGAATAGCCAGGAGAGATAAGAAGGCCTTCTTAAATGAACAATGCAAAGAAATTGAGGAAAACAATAGAATGGGGAAGACTAGAGATCTCTACAAGAAAATTGGAGATATGAAAGGAACGTTTAGTGCAAAGATGGGCATGATAAAGGACAAAAAAGGCAGGGACCTAACAGAAGCAGAAGAGATTAAGAAGAGGTGGCAAGAATACACAGAAGAACTATACAAGAAAGATCTTAATGTCCCTGATGTCCACGCTGGTGTGATCACTGACCTTGAGCCAGACATCCTAGAGAGTGAAGTCAAGTGGGCCTTAGGAAGCATTGCTAACAACAAAGCTAGTGGAGATGACAGTATTCCAGCTGAGTTATTTAAAATACTAAAAGATGATGGTGTTAAAGTGCTGCACTCAATATGCCAGCAAGTTTGGAAAACGCAACAGTGGCCACGGGATTGGAAAAGGTCAGTTTACGTTCCAATTCCAAAGAAGGGCAACGCCAAAGAATGCTCAAACTATCGCACAATTGCACTCATTTCACATGCTAGCAAGGTTATGCTCAAAATCCTACAAGCTAGGCTTCAGCAATACATGAACCGAGAACTACCGGATGTACAAGCTGGGTTTCGAAGAGGCAGAGGAACTAGAGATCAAATCGCCAACATTCGCTGGATCATGGAGAAAGCACGAGAGTTCCAGAAAAATATCTACTTCTGCTTCATTGACTATGCAAAAGCCTTTGATTGTGTGGATCACAACAAACTGTGGCAAATTCTTAAAGAGATGGGAATTCCAGACCACCTTACCTGTCTCCTGAGAAATCTGTATGCGGGCCAAGAAGCAACAGTTAGAACCGGTCATGGAACAACCGATTGGTTCAAAATAGGGAAAGGTGTACAACAAGGCTGTATACTGTCACCCTGCTTATTTAACCTATATGCAGAGTACATCATGAGAAATGCCAGGCTGGAAGAATCACAAGCCGGAATTAAGATTGCAGGGAGAATCATCAACAACCTCAGATATGCGGATGATACCACCCTAATGGCAGAAAGTGAAGAAGAACTAAAGAGCCTCTTGATGAGGGTGAAAGAGGAGAGTGCAAAAGCTGGCTTGAAACTCAACATTAAAAAACTAAGATCATGGCATCTGGACCCATCAATTCCTGGCAAATAGAAGGGGTAGAAATGGAAGCAGTAACAGACTTCATTTATTTGGGCTCCAAGATCACCGCAGACGGAGACTGCAGCCATGAAATTAAAAGACGCTTGCTCCTTGGGAGGAAAGCTATGGCAAGCCTAGATAGCATATTAAAAAGCAGAGACGTCACCTTGCCGACAAAGATCCGCATAGTCAAAGCTATGGTTTTTCCAGTAGTAATGTATGGCTGTGAGAGCTGGACCATAAAAAAGGCCAAGCGCCGAAGAATTGATGCCTTTGAACTGTGGTGCTGGAGAAGACTCTTGAGAGTCCCCTGGACTGCTAGGAGGTCAAACCAGTCAATCTTAAAGGAAATCAACCCTGATTGCTCATTGGAAGGATCGATAATGAAGCTCAAGCTCAGATATTTTGGTCACCTAATGCGAAGAGAGATCTCTTTGGAGAAGACCCTGATGCTGGGAAAGATTGAAGGCAAAAGGAGAAGAGGACGGCAGAGGATGAGATGGTTAGATAGCATCACTGAAGCAATGAGCATGAAACTGAGCAAACTCAGGGAGGCAGTGAAGGACAGGAAGGCCTGGCGCAATATGGTTCATGTGGTCACGAAGATTCGGACACGACTTAACGACTAAACAACAACAAACTTATACAACTCTCCCTTTACAGGAGATGTCTTCAAAAGGTTTTCTGGGAATTTTTTCAGGATTATTTCTAGCTTTGTATCTGTTAAAACAAAAGGATATTGAGAAATTGGCAAGGCAGATGCACATGCCATACTAATTGTTCCTCACTAAGGAAGCTTGTGAGAGGCAGACTCACCAGTGACAGCAGTACATGGAATATGCAAGAGTGTAGACTGACATGTAAGGTCAGCCATTTTATGCTACTTACTGAACATAAGGAAAAGCTAGTCCTCCATCTGTCAATATAGATATTGCAATGCCATCACTTCTGGACTGTCATGAAAAAATGACTATATCTTTAAGGTAGTGCATGCATGTATAGGTGGTTTGAGAAGGCATTGTATTATTACCTGCCATTTTATTTGCTGGAATTTAGATCCAATCAATTCTGCTTCACAGCGTAGATATGAAGCAAAAAGCGTAAATCAAGATCTTAAATGACTCTCATTAAGAGGGCCACCAACAGAATGAAGGAAACAATCTTCTATTTGAGGTCACTGATTGCAACAGATCAAGTCCTCGCTCTCTCTTTTTCCTGTTAACAGGGTGATACAGCATGCATTTCCTCGTTTTACTTTCTTGAATTATTTATACTGGGGGCTTGCATTGTTGGAATTGGCTGGTGGGATAATCGATACTGCTCCCTCCCATCATCTTGAATTGTATATAGTCTTTTAACATAGAATTCTTATTAGCTAATTTTAATATGAATATTTATATGTTTTTACTGTTTTGGATTTTCATTGTGAGCCGCCCAGAGTCGCCCTCTGGGGGAGATGGGCAGCATATAAATTCAGTAAGTAAGTAAGTAAGTAAGTAAATAAATAAATAAATTTCTTTTTTGCTCTCTAATGAACTTTGTCTCATTATTTAACTGGACATTAACTATTCCATAAATTGAAGCAAGTAAAAACAAAAGCCCAATCAGGTCCCCCAGTAAGTTCCTCCCCCGAAGCATGCTGTCTGCTGTGTGACTTACCCACGGAATAATCTGATTCTCAGTAATAACGTCAAGTGGGGATTAAGAAGAGATGAGACTTTAAACTGACACCATCTCAAAGTGATACATTTTAAATGCTTAGTTTATCTCATACATGGGGTAATCAGATAACATAACATCGGTAAACTTTTCTGAGAGCTTAGAAGAAGTTGGACTGCATATATCATTTTGATAGATTTTATATATCCCTTCCTGCAACATCACTGAGTAGTAGGACCTGGATAGCTCCTAAAGCTAATGCATTATATACAGCTACCTGAAGTGCAGTGGTTCAGGAGTTCAATTCCTAGTAGAGGATTGGAACCCCACAGAATAAGATCTGGCTAAGTGTGCCTGATGAATCCCAATAAGGATGAAACTGGTCACATACTGTCATGACATAACCTTTCCCAGGCCTTGATTTAGATACAACCTTGTTCTAATCTTGTAATTGCATAAGAAGTTGAGTATGGGATGTGTATTCTTGATTTTAAGAATTTTGTTTGTATATATTCAAGGACTGAGACATTTTTGTAAATACACATCTGAGATCCTTATAATAGCAAACCAAGAACTTTGGCCTTAAATAGGCTAACTGCTGCAGGGACAAAGTTGTTTCCCCACCAACAAACATTTTGTCTAGCAAAAGGAAATTTAGATAAGAACTGGCCTTTCTGCAAGGAGACAATGTCCTTTCACAGCCAAGAGCAGACTGCTTTTTAGAATGACTTAACCCTTTCACCTTCTTTGGTTTCAATAGAAGAAACTGAAGTCAGGAATTCTTTTGCTCTTCTGTCTAAGAATGAACAAGTCACCATTTTTCAGAGTTTGCAGAAGCTAAAACAAGATCTTGCTACTTTGTTCAGCAGTGGAAATGATACTGCTGTTTCTGCTAAGATCTCTAATACACGTGAAGTACATCCTATCTAGCTGACGACCAAATAATGATATGAATTCCTGCTCACATGCCCCCACTGATCAATCGTACTCCATTACTGGCCAAACTGTTCGGAGTCCACATCCCACTCAAATGGCTCTATCCACTCTTATTGAACAGTATTCTTTTAAGCTCCCTAATGAAGATTATAATGCGGAACCAAGTGTACAAATCAGGAACACTCCAGTGGCACTTCATACTTCTCTCTTCCAGCAAGATGATCCAAAACTTCTCAGAAAGACTTGGTTGACTCTAACCTACAGGGCCACTATTGTCCGTATGCCCAATCTCTAACCAGTGCCCCTACACAGGATATTAAGAATGATTTTCCATCCTCTATGCAGGCTTGCTCCCTTGAATGACTGTTACCATCTAACTCTCCCATAATCTCCTGGAACATCACAGCATGATATGCCAAGCGCCCCAGACTAGGTTTTGTAGACTTTATAAATCAATTTTCAACAATATTTCTACAAAAGTCATGGGATACTGAGCCCTTACAAGTTAGAGGTTTTTCATCTCATACATTACCATCCCATTCAAGTCTGAAGAGCCTTGGGGGTTTTAGCATCCTATTATTGCACATTCAAGTTGTCTTCAGATGTAACCAACTAGCGATAGTAGTCTCAACCAAATTAATTCAGTTAAAATTATTGTGATAAATATCTATTGTCCACCGAAATAAGTCTACACACTCTCATAACTAAAGGAATCCTGCAGTGGAATGAAGATGTAATGGTTTGAAACTACCAAACCATCACTTATTAATCATTGCCTTGTTAATAAGTGCATGTGGCCTCTCTGTGGCTATTCACATTAAGATAAAGGGATCGCCTTTCTTGCAAACTTTCACTACTCAAAATTTCTAGAAAAGCTATTAGAACATTACCTGAAAACAGTGCTGGCCTTAAGTTATTATCCTTGTAGCCTTTTTCTTTCAACCACTTCTTGAGAAGTATATATTCATTTTTATGATTTAAATTTACTAAACAGAAAAGAAAATAATCACATATCATATTAAGGTATACAGGTTTATACACAAGGTTATTTCATAACAATATATTGCTCAATACTACAGAGTCACACTACAAAACAGAGATGATGAAATAAGTGGACAAAAACTTTGGCTTGCTTGAATAATAGCATGGCAGAGTTCTTTACTTTTAAATTGTATATTTCAGTGTTGCCATTTATCACTGATCTTAGAATATAATACAAAAAATAAAACTAATGATCCTAAAGGCCATCCAACATCAGTGCAACAAAACAAATATCTAATACAAATAGGATATGGTTTAAGGAGAAATAAAATTAAAATCATTCAACATTTATGTGGGCAATCATGTAGGAATCATTAATAACACTGTTGCCATGAACAAAAATATGTGTGCTTGTATATTAATATGGTTAATCATATTACCACCCCATGAATAAAAAGCTCTAGATTGTTTTCTGTATCTCTTTCGGCAAGTTCGGCCTCTGCCTTTCTTCATTTTAAAGTTCTTTGGAAATCTGTACATAAACTGAAAACAGAAAAGCAAATGTAGTTCTTAAAATTATTTTGATTGCAAAAATACCTTATGTCCTATTTCCAAATATGTTGAGAAGAAACTTGCATGTGTGATGTATATTTAACATTTGAAAAATGAAAAATGCAAAGGAAAAAGGACCAAAATACATTCCACATAGTGCAGTACTATACTTTAGGCAGCCACAAAATGCTTCTTTAAAGCCAGACATATGGTTGCTGGTGAGTAAATGTTTCTAGGGAGTTACATCAGAAGTGCTCTAAGTCCTCAATATGTTTGTGGATCCTCAATCTGTTTGACCACTGCAGGAATCATTTTGCCAGTTTCGGCTTATTTTGCTCTAAAATAGGGTAAAGTATGATTCTGCAAGTATCTTCTGAACGACAGCTCCTGGCATCCTTTAGCCACATCTAACAAGAGCTGTAGGGCTCTTTTCATACTGTTAAATGTTATTTAGGGGATGTGCTTAAACGGCAGGAATTACGGAAAATATAAATGTTCACTTAAATCAAAAATATATTAAGATCTACATTCATGTTTGTCTAACCACAATTCCAAATGGGCTCAGAGAGGCTTTCTCTTCAGTAAGCCGACGGAGCACTACAGCCTTTCCAGGAATAAACCATCCAAAATTTGATAGGAAGAACTCTTGAGCATAAGGATTAGGAACGGGCTTTATTTCCTAATCCTTATACTCAAGAGTTATTTATTATTTCCCAGCTAATCTTCAACCCTCCCGTAGCCCATTCATGCTTCGATATCCCCAATCTGCAGCCACATTTTTCCTCGTTGCACTATCTAACTCAAAAGTCACCAACCTTCGCTCGCGTAGCAAGAAAGCGGAAGAGGCGGTCCTCCGCCAGTCGCCTTTTGGGAGAAAGGAAAGTCCGTCGGAGGCGCGTTTCTCATTGGATAAAGAGCCGTTCTTCTCCTACGGTGCTGGGGAGAGCAGTTGACGGTGTTCGTGCAGCTGAGAAAGGTAAAGCAGGATTGCGGCTTAATTTCCCTATAAATATTTTCTCTCTTCCCTTCTCGTCAGCTTTGTTGCAGGATTTTATTCTCTAACGTGCATTTCTAACTCAGTAGGTCCTTGCTTTTAAAGAATTCGGAGCCTCTGCAAACAGTTCAGAACCGTTGTGCAGATGTCAGAAGTTGAATAACCACACCTTCTGATATGTGGTTGGTTATGCGACATATTCTAATCTTTGCTCAAGGGTACCGAGTGCTTTATGTTTTATGCACTCTTGGTAATTGATAAAATGGTAGTCTTTTTACTCCCGAGTGAAACGGGAGGGATGCTGCGTGTATCTAGATAACCTTGCAGCCCAGGAGAGAGGTTCTTGGTTATTGGAGCGTGTAATCGAATGTTGCAAGTTAAGTTATGAATTTCCGACCTTTCAGGGCTTTTTCTTATTCTGAATTTCTCTTGCGTGGCTTCGATTTGGCTGGTAGAGTTTATATTCGCTTAAAAGGACGATGTGTTTTAATGCTGAACAGATTAGGGATAGATCGGCATGGAAGAAATATATCTACAATATGCGGTCGCTAGGAGTCGAAAGCGACTTGTTGGCACATAGAATACTCAAATGTTAAGTAATCCTAAAAAATATATTGCTAGGTTTTCATTTAAATCTATTCTCGACATCCAGTCCCCACTGGTTGGAAGCTCTACTCTACCCAGTTTGCCTTTTTATATTTTTAGTGGAGAATAATTGAAACGGATGGGCTCAATCTAGTCTTCTAATTATATTTGAGTTTTATATCATGCACCTAAACTGACCTACAATACATTTAAAACGTATTATATTAAAACTATAGTCCTGATTATTTCTAGAGGTGTCCTACCCCCCTTTAAAAGTACTACAGGTAGATTTGAAATTGTGGAGTCCTTGGGTTTCTCTGAGCTTGGTTCTTTTCTTGCAAATGTTTCATTACCTGGCTAGGTAACATTGTCAGTGCTAGAATAGGATGGGGTTTGTTTTCTGTTTATGTAATGAAATGTTTGCAAGAAAAGAACAAAGCTTAGAACTCCAAGGACTCCACAGTTCAACCCTGAACTACACATATTCGCCTATAGATTTGAAATTAGAAGCACTGTACCGAATACTAAAACACTAAAACTACGGTCAGTAAAAAAAAAAAAAAAAAAGCAAATTAAACAGCTGAATTGAATTTTTTAGAAAACCTTCACTTCGCCAGGTGTTATATTAGTTTTCCTGTTGATATATTTTGGCATTTAATTTTAGGCAAAATGTCTAGTACACGAGTAGCTGTGGTGACTGGATCCAACAAAGGCATTGGTTTGGCTATTGTGAGGGCTCTATGCAAGCAGTTCTCTGGGGATGTGTATTTGACAGCTCGGGACCCTGAACGAGGCAAAGCAGCGGTGATACAACTTCAGGAAGAAGGATTAAAACCACTTTTCCACAAGCTGGATATCACTGATCTGGAGAGTATCCAAACTCTCCGTGATTTTCTCAAGGAAAAATATGGAGGATTGGATGTGCTAGTCAACAACGCTGGGATTGCTTTCAAAGGTAACCTAAATGTAAATCATTGAATGTGAAATTGGATGAATGACAGATCAAAGGCTTTGGCCACAGCTCTGTAGAGAGTAAAATTGCAGAATTAAAACAGCTGAATATTTTTGCAGGTCTTTCATTTTTTCTGTTGGGAAGGTGAATATGTAGCACAAATATGCTGCAAATTTATTATTGGATCATATGCATTATAAGTAATACTAAACCATGTAATACACAAGGAAGACTGAAAACAGATGAAAGTCCACCAGAACAGATGAAAATCAACCAGATTTTCTGGCTTTCACTATTGTAACAATAGAAGTTACAAATTAAAACTTAAAGTCTGTCATTGCTGGATATTTTAACTGCTTAAAATATTAGAGTAAATATTTTTATCCTGTAATATGGAGTATCATTCAGTTGTCTTTCAGTAGATCTTTATGTAGTTTGGGTGCCCATTTTGAATGTTGTTGTCTGAATATATAACCTGTACCAGTTTATAGATTCACATGTATATACAACTTGTGAGATTCAATAGACAATTGATGCTCTGCTTCCACCACAATTTGCAGCCAGTTAGGAAGTCTGCACTTTCTTTTTCTTGTCCACCTGGAAGGGTTGTTCCAGGCTTGCATTGTACACAAATCAGAAAATATTTTAAATTGTACCCTAATTTGTTAAACAAGCAAATCTGTGAACCATAATTTGAAACTGAGCAGCTTAGCAATTTACTAGAGATTATTTTAAGCTATAGTTTTATACTTCAGTACAAGTTAGGAATCATGGAAGGGGACACTTTTCATGACACATTCTTTTTCCAGGTGTGTGAAGAAAAGAGGAAGTCTAGACCAAAGGGTTTGCGTGGAGTCACAGAGGTTTATACTGTAATTCTGAATACTGGCTTATTACTAATGTTCATGTAATATTATATACAGTACATCTGTTCAAAATTAAGACCTGTTCAATTGGAAATATTCCCAGGAACATTTTCAGAACTATTGACTTAAAGTCTCAGTAATTCTTTCTCCTAATGATATTTGAGAGTCATTTTATTATAACATGCATTTTGTCTTGCATGCAGATAAAAGCTGGTTAGGCACTGCTGAGTATCCATTTCAATTTTTGCTGGCATCATTCCACCTATGTAATATTTAAACTTTTACAGTGCTTCATCTCTTGCTGTTATACAACGTTTTCCTATAAATACATATTGGGAATCTTGACTTCTGTTTTCTTCCATTTTGAAAAAAAAGTTGCAGATACAACCCCATTTGCTGTACAAGCAGAAGTCACACTGAGAACCAACTTTTTTGCAACCAGGAATGCTTGCAGAGAACTGCTGCCGTTACTGAAACCGAATGGTAAGCACATACTGGGGGGTGGAGTAGTATTAAAGATTAATTAAGGTTTTTAATAAGTAATGTTCTGGAATGAAAGAAACAGAAAAACACATGATCAACTCTTCCTTAAGCTTAGGTCTTTAAATTCAGTAATATCCCTTTCCACTTTTAAGTCAGGAACACAAAACATGGTGCTTCTAGAAACGTTAGGTTATACTTTATATCTCTGATACTAATCTCATTGAAATGAATGGGAATTATTTTCAAGGAATTCTGTTTAGCTAGTTGGTAAATGAAGACACGTTTAGAAAATAACCAAACTGGAGGTGAAGGCTGAGCAAAAACAAAAAGCAATTCAAGCCCACTACATGTTGACTCTTATGAAATAAAATCATTGAATAAATATATTCTGCATCAAACTGTAAATAATACTCATAGTTCTGCTTAAAACCATATCTTGAAGAATGTCCTCCAGATATTGTACATTGCCACCTCAATGCCAGATTTTGAATGGACTTTGAACTGAGCTGCTTTTAATTAGGCTTAGGCTGAATTTTGTTCTGCTTTATAATGTGGTTTTGAATTATAGTCATTTAAATTATTTTATATACATATTATATACCTATGTCTAGATTAGACAACAGAGTTTAAATGCATCTGCCCTACAGAGGTATTTATAATCTATTGTAAACTGAGGTGGTCAATTTCCATTGAAATGAATCCTGGAGATTTTTCTCCCAATAATTGTGTCCAGGTGATATGTGGTATAGCTAGCTTTCATAACTTGGCAAAAATGGCAGTTCCAGGGTAAAACAATCAACATTGATTAAATCACTACTCATTAAAATTGTCTGTAAAATAAATCATTTGGAAAGCTAATTGATTTCCATTTGCATATAGATGACAACCATTATCTGTCACACATGCACTTACAGCTACATAGAAATCTAGATTCAATAATCATAAATGTATGTGTGTGTACGCTTATATAAGTCTGTTTATTCAGCATGCTAGCCTTATTTTCCAGCATCTGCTGTGGAAAGGCTCTCTGTCCATGGAGGCTCTTCACCAACTGAGCATTCCAATATTTCAGGATTCTCACACACATGAAGAGTCTCCACAAATAGAAAAAGCTTGCCACACACAATATTTTATTGGGAGGGTTCAAAGAGGGAAGGCAAAGCTAGCTGATTCACTGATCATTATTTGAGATAATAAAGCCTTATTTTCTTTGTGGATAAATATTGTATTGTTACAAAATGAATGAAATTGAAAAAAAAATAGATAATAGTTTCATCTCCTGTAATATGTTTTATCTTGGAATAGGAAGAGTAGTCAATGTATCTAGCATGAATGGTGCTTCAGCATTGTCCAGGTGTAACCAGGACCTGCAGCAGAAATTTCGGAGTGACATAATCACCGAAGAGGAGCTAGTGAAACTCATGGAAAAATTTGTGGAAGATACCAAGAAGGGAGTGCATGAGAAGGAAGGCTGGCCAAATACTGCTTATGGAGTATCCAAAATTGGAGTGACGGTTTTATCAAGAATTCAGGCAAGATTGTTGAATGAGACAAGGAAAGATGATGGTATTCTCCTGAATGCCTGCTGTCCTGGGTGGGTCAGAACAGATATGGCAGGTCCCAGGGCCCCAAAAACCCCAGATGAGGGAGCTGAGACTCCAGTCTACTTAGCCCTTTTACCCACTGGTGCCACTGAGCCACATGGCCAATTTGTTAGTGAAAAGAAAGTTCAGAAATGGTAACTCTACTATTATGCTTCTGTATTAAGCACTGGAAATTATAGATGCTATAAAGCTCTTTGCTACAAGTATCTGCTGTAGCAGTTATGCCAGGCTCCTATGCTGTGGAAGTGAAAACCAACATACAGTGGATTGAGATAAAGAGCACCCTGTTGCTTAATAAGATCACTGATTAATCTTCTGCTGTGGGTGATAATTAGTGTTGTACCTTAATAACAGCCTTCAGGATTCTCACTTTTCTCTGATTTGGGCAGCTTTACAATATTGGGTTCTAAAATAATTCACTCTTAAAGATTTAGAAGGCACATATGCATAATCTTCTCTTTTGGTAAAGGTCATTTTCTGTAATGTATTAATTGTGTCAGCTTAAACACAAATTTTGACTATATAAAATAGTAAATAAAGGTTATGATTAACTAATTTTGGTGGCTATGTATGGTTTCAGTACAAATGTCTTTTTACCCCATTAATCACAAACAACTACGGGCAGTGTGTATGTTTTTTAAAGCAGAGGTAGGGATCTCTGGCTTTCCAGTATAGGTGAACTACAGCTCCCAACAGCAGTAGTAAGTATGGCAAATAGTGAGGGACATTGGAGAATCTGATGCAGCAACATTGTAAGAGCTGTTTGCCATCCCTGCCTCAAAAGCAAGAAAATTCAAATGTGAAATACAATAATTCACACTGTGCAGAAAGTATAGTACGTACACCTTCTCACCCAACGTCTGTATCAATGTTTCTCAACCTTGTCAACTTTAAGATGTGTGGACTTCAGTTCCCAGAATTCCCCAGCCACTCTTGCTGGCTAGGGAATTCTGGGAGTTGAAATCCACACATCTTAAAATTGACAAGGTTGAGAAACACTGATCTATATGGATAAACTGCAACAGTAACAGGCCAATCTTGTATGACTTAAACATTTCTTCTGAAAATATGTGTAGATATGCTACTTGACATTCAAGAAAATTTATAACAATATGCATTTATATACATATGCAAACACAAAATTTAAAAAGGAAAAAAATAGACAAGTAGATTTCCCCCTTTTTTAAAGAGCCTATATGAGTGCAGACAGGTATCAAAATGTTAGTATCAGAAAGTTGTTTTTGTTTTAAGTAAATAAAAATATTAAAATGGCATACATATTTTTGAGAAAGGTACTAGTACTTCTTCACATCACAGTAATAGAGGTGTGTATACAGTCATATATAGCAGCCTTTAAGTCATGGAAGAACCAGCTGCAGCAAAAAACCGCAGCTAGGAGTTTTGACCTGCACAGGATGCGGTGTTGAAATTTCCTTTTTTTTTTTCCTGTTGGGGCTTTCACAAAAAGGTCTGAATTAAAAATTAATTCAGATGAATTTCGTCAGTTTATTTAAATGATAATCTGGAGAATAGAAAGGTAAAGACAAGGTAAGGCTTAGTTTATATGTATTACATAGAGAGCTGCTTCCTGGGTTGCACAATGTGTAACAACTTTCTTTGAATCCATAATTTGAAACCACTATTAATATCTTTGCAAAATGTGAGAGGGAAGGTTTGTGCTTGGTAAGCATACCTTGCACAAGACTGTGCATGAAAGCTGCCATCAATGTGAGTCAGACTTATCATCTGATGCTTCCTCAGTGCAAAAATATGGCTCACTTGTTCCTTCTGAGCATGGAAATACCTTTCAAAGAGCAGCTCTTATGGGGCTTCCCTTCTTCGAAGTCCTGCTTCCTGACATCACCACTTCTTTTGACCACTGGGCCAGATTTAGCATTTCAGTCTGCCTCTAACTGGGAGCAAAAGCCTTTGGTGTAGTGGTTAAAGGCATCAGGCTAGAATCTGGGAGACTGAGTTCTAATCCTGCTTTAGGCATAAAGCCAGTAAGTGACCTTGGGCCAGTCCCTCTCTAGCCCTAGGTAAATGGCAATAGCAAACCACTTCCAAAAAATGCTGCCAATCAGATCTAGCTGCCATATCCAAAGATATGTTCTTGGGAAGTCATACACCGTTTTTCAAACCAGCTAGATATTTAAGCCAAGTAACAATTCCCAAATTCAGAAGAGCTGTAACTCTGGCAAGATTAAATGCCTGTCCAACAGCTATTTTGAGGGGAGATTATAGAGCATCCCAGCTGAACAAAGACTGCCCCTGTAGTAAAGGAGTTCCTGAAACATTAACCCACATTTTGTCATATTGCCCTTATTTTAAAAATAACTGGTTGCAGTTAATAACTCCCCAACTATCTGGATCCATTTTATTTATAATTGTTACTGTCTGATCAATGTGATTTTATTTCTCTGAAAATGGCTATGATTTGTATTGCTATTGGTAAAAATACCACAGTCTGACCACAACATTTTTATAATTATTAAATTTTATTATGGTTCTTGTTCGTTGTCTCAGGATTTGTTTTCTTTTTGAATTTGTCAATGACTGTAATATGGTTTACTTACTACTATGAGTGTAGACTTAAGCCCATCGGAGGCAGGGAGCTTATTAAGCAACACTTCTATCAGAGAATGTAGGCAGGTAATGTATATTACAGTACTTGATTGCAAAAATAACAAGCAATTATTCTTGATTTCAAAAAGAAAAAAAAACTTCAGGTACCAATGCAATGTATAGGTAATTCATCAAAAATGTCAATAAGGGGAATTCACAAGAGTACAACATGATCCAGGATAATAGAACACTAGACTAGAACAGGTCACTTTAATAATATTTAGATAATTGTTTTTTCACAGCCTACAGAAAAGTTCATTGTGGTTTAATAAAGATAAAAACATTCATGTACAGCCACCCTATGTATTATATTTGAACTAATATATGGTTCTAAAGTTTAAACTGAAAAATGATAGACTCAGACCCTCCAGGGCCTGACTAATGAAAGTCTTCTGGATGGAGAAACACCTTTTCAAGCAGTGAAAAGTTCATGGTGCAGTGTTCAATCTTGTTTTCTTTGGGAGGTGCTGTATAATACCTATTAGCATTTTGTAATAGTTTACAGTATTTACAAATATACAGGTTGAATATTTCACAGCTTAAATACTCCAGCTTTAATAACTATTTCGTCATCATCAAACATCCCCAAATGCTATTATTTACCTATCAGCAACTCTGAATGTAAAGTCCAAGCAAGCAAGCTTTACTAAACATTATATAAATAAATTGCAAATAGACATGCATAGAATTGTACTGGGCAGATAGAAATGATTGGAGATAAGTGGCCCCGCGGATAACCAGGGCCTATGCCATAAAGGGCTTTATAAGTGACAATTAGCACCTTTAATTGCACCCAGAAGTGACTGGCAACCAATGTAGCTCACAGAGCAAGAATGACACATGGGCATAACAGGAAGTGCTGGTCACTGTTCACACCACTGCATTTTGCACCAGTTGTAGCTTTTGAATAGTCTTCAAGGTCAGCCCCATGTAGAGTGTATTGCAGTACTCCAGTCATGAGGTAATCAAGGTGTTAATGACCATCTGAAGGGCCTCCCAGTTGAGGAAAGGGCACAACTGGTGTACAATATGAACCTCCTGGCCGCAGCTGCCACCTGCTAATAGAGCAGTAGCTGCGAGTCCAGGAGGACCCCCAAGTTGTACACCTGCCTTTGAGAAATTCAACCCCATCCAAGACCGACTGTGAACATGCCAAACAGCCACAAACACCCAGTCTTTATCAGGACTGAGCCAAAATCTGTTCCTCTCCATACCCAAACAGCCTCCAGACTCTGGGTTAGTATATTGACAGAGGTAGAGATAGTAATTGTATAATGGGCTATATATTTTGTATTTTAATTCCTGTTAGCCCCTTGAATACTTGAGTAGGTGGGACAGAAATCAGATAACAACTTTTCAGGCATCCAAAATTTAGTGCTTATTTTTTAGAATCAAATAATGTACACAGAAGATTATAGAAACATATAGTATGGGCAAACTAATAGGTTATATCATAAAGAACAAACCATATATTCCTCTATTTATTTCTAAAAAGAAGTTAGAATTGTCCCAAACACCCTGCCATCACAAATATGTGACGCAAGTTCTTTTCTATTCAGAAGAGAACAAAAATGCTCTCCAAATACATTCAAAAGACTATCATTAACACACTGTCCAGGCTGTGCGCTAGTTGTTATAAAAAATCAGCGCTTTTCTGTAGTCACTCTGCAAAACATGATAAATGTTGCTATTTGTGCAATATGTATTTATTTTATTTATGTATTTAATCAATACTTATTTATTTATTTATTTATTTATTTCAAATATTCCAATTTCAAACGGCTTTGGGAGGCTTACATTTTTTTTAAAAAAAGTAGGAAAAATAAACACAAGGAAGAAACAGAATACAAAGTGTCTATAACATTCCTGCCGCTATTCAACGGGGGATAGAACCGGAAGCAGCGTAGCTGGGTTTAAGGGAAGCCTATTTATAATTATACAGGTCGATGCTCTCAAATCCACCTGCGCAGATCTGGCCTCAAATACTACCGCAGTTCTATCAAAACAACTTTTCACAATTTGTTGCAGTCTCCTGTTCCGACAGCAGATGGAACCGAACAAAAGCCCAGAGACACGCTTTACGAATGTACCATCTTTCCGGGGAGGGTCGGCGTGTCTTTGGGTCCAACTACAGGCGAGTCAGTCTTCGCGTCACTAAATTAGGAACGGGAATGACGTATGCACAACAAGCTTTCTTACCACCTTTCCGAGATAGTGATCAATCCGAAATCACCACCACGCTTTCCAGCTCTCCAGGGCCGCTCTTGAAAAGTGGTAGTTCCCCAACCCGGCTGCGGAAGGGAGAGGGAGAAGCGTGACTCTCCCAAGTCCAGCCACCCCGGGGACGCGCTCTTCTGTGCTGTGCTCCGCTTCTCCTTCCTGCTTCTGCTCCCTCCCACTTATTTCCCGGCTGTTACCTCAGTCCCGCCCAGCCGTGGGACACGTCGTCCCTGCGGGTCCAGCGGCTGTGCAAAAGGGAGCTGCGGAGGCCAGTTTGGGTGTTCCGCGCCGACCTTTTTCAGACGGTGAGTCGGAAAGAAAGCTGGGCAGTTGCGGAAGGTGCTGGTTTGGGGAAACGCAGCATGCAGTACCTCCTGCTTTTTCTGGGTGTTGAAATGGAGGCTGCGAGATTTATTGGCGGGGTGAGAGACAGGAATCCCCCTTCTCGCCTTCCTTTCCCGCAGAGGACCCTTCGCCTCCTCCGCCGCCCCGGTCTCCTCTCGTTCAGGTGGAGTACGCCGCCGCCAGTTCGAAGCATTACTTCCCCTTATGGGAGCAGATGGTATCTGAGGGTGCCATCCTTCCCACTTGCTCCAGAGGACAAAACAAATGGGCGGGGAAGGAGCTCTCCGCCATCCTCTTTTCTAGGACTGCTAAATCTGGGCTCAAAAATCGTCCAGGTTGTTGCAGCCCAGATCTGGAAGCCCTTCCATTGCTTGCCTTTTGTTGTGTGGACACATGGGCAGGTATGCTGGTGTGTCCGGTGATTCCGAGATTCTACAGGGTGCCTGCTGGCCCTGGCGGGTTACCAGCTGTTATGGTCGGTGTGGCTGTATAACAGCTGTTGGGTTTTGTTTGCTGTGTAGGAGGCGGCAGCCTGTCAACAGGAAAGAGAGGAGAGCTGTTACTGCTAATCAGAGCATTGTTTTTTATCTACTTTGCCTTGTTTACACACCAATGTTAGCTACATAATTTATTACAGCTGCCGTTGAAAATCTAGGAAAAATGTTGAAGTCGCTTGAAGAAAAAAACTGTTCAACTCCATTAAACAAGCTCTTTAGAGCTGATCTGATTTCTGCAGGGCCTTGGATCACTCCATATAGCGCAGGGTTTCCTATGTGTAAGCAAAACGGAGAAAAGTGGGCAGAGAAAATGTATTGTAATAATATTTAGATGTTACATTATCAGTCTGCTATTATTCATAAAATAGCTCTTCTGCCCTTCAATAAAAAATTTGTGGTTTGTTGTCCTTCCATATAAAAAATCCACTATTATCAATGTGTGTGGGGAATAATTTTGTTTCTACTTTTAAATAATAATTACTGAACATAAATTTTCCGGGGGCCAGATGGGGGCTCGCATCTGTGGAGATGGCTGGTGGGGTGATGGGTTTGGCTCCCCCCAGCATCTGGAAGGTTTTAGGGCTAAAATTTATAGGGAGTTTTTAGGACATTTTTAATGTATGTTTCTATTTTAAGTATTTATGGATTTTAGCCATTGTTGGAGGGATTGGTGTTTTTTCCTTTTTTGTTATTGTGAGCTGCCCAGAGCCACCCGTTGGGGGAGATGGGCGGCATACAAGTTTAATAATTAATAAATAAATCCACCCAAGCATTCTACTGCACTCATAAATCTACCACACTCAGACAAATTAACACCTGCCTGTATAGCTCTCAGACTAGAGAGTAGAAACAAATAAGAAAGGAAGGTGTACCATTCATAGCATCTATTCAGAAATATACCAGTAGATCTGTGTATACCTTGTGTCCATCATAGGGTAGCTGGAGTCCAGTCACACTGATTTTCAGACTTTAGACCAGCGATGGTGAACCTTTTGAGCTTGACATGTCAAAAATTCAGAAAATGCCTAACTTGACTGCTGGCCTGTGACCCCCCCCCCCAACAAAAGAGAAACAATTCTTTACATATTCATTTATTTTTAAAAAAATACAGTCCAATCGTGTGGTGCTATGTATATGAAGAAATGTCAAATAATTACAAAAATGAAATATGAGTAAAACAAACTCAGTTTCTTTGGTAACTCAAACAGGAAGAATAGTTGTTTGAGTGTTGGTGAATGCTGGCATGTCACCCAAAACATTGTGGTGTATCACCTTTGACACGTGTGTCGTAGGTTTGCCATCACTGCTTTAGACTAATTTGGGCAGTCACTCAGGATTCCCAGTAGCTTCTAAGACCCAATCCAGCATATGCATCTACTCTTATATAATTAGCCTTATATAAAAACTTATATAAAAACCCTCCTATATAAAAACTTACTTCATCATTCCACAATAGTTGGAGTCTTAATAATAATATTATACATTGCTATATAAGAATCGCTACTAAAAGCAATTATTATCAAAAGAGTAATCCAGTTATAACAAAAGCAGATTAAAACAGCATAAAAAAACCTCACAGCACATGAACATGTCATCTCAACAAGACGAAAGACCTGACCAAGCAGGATTGCCAATAGAAAAGTAAATAATAGACTTAGCCAGCTTCTCTCATAACAGAATTCAGTACCTGGGCCCAGCTTCTGAAAATACTTTATTGTTTTTCTGTCAGGTAGAAAAAGAACAGCCTTTGCTGAAGAACATACTGGAGAAGCTGGCCTTTCAACTAATTTCATTCCAGAATTGTGTCTGGAAACCAACTGGCAGCCAAGGAAGTTGTTATAACAAGGGAGTAGTACATAGTAAATAATTGCATGTAATTTTCTGAATTCACAGAAGTTTTTGAAGTTATCCAAACACATAGCGCACTGCTGTAATCAATTGATATGTGTAACCAAAGCTGCTTATCCAATTTTTTTACAAGAGCGTGGGCGAACTCTAAATTTGTGTTCAATGTCATTAATTCAAACTAACAACTTCAATTACATTCTCTCATCCACTCAAGTATCGGTGCCTTGCCTCCTGGAGCCATCCCTGCTAGGCATACTAGAAGGTGACAATAGTTCATGCTATGAAAAGGTTTTAAGAGATTGTTCTCCCTGATAAGTTTTATTGATTTAAAATGTATTTTCCTAAAAATCACATAATGAAGATGTAAATGATACTTTCTTAAGTAATTAGATGCTGCTCTCTGTCTCAATCTAAGAAATCATTTTCTGGTATTGACATTACATGATATTTTCTTTAAGTTAAACATTAACTTGGTCGTTAATACATGAAGAAAATGTTTAGTGCTTATTTATATGTAATTCCATGAAATAAAATAATTTCAATTTAGTGGTAATTAGTTTACTAAAATTATCTCTGTTATTTCTCTGAATATTTACAAAAATAAAGCACAGGTAGAAAATAAAATATGCACTTACTTATATGAACATGCTTTCAGAATATAATATTATATGACCATTTACAGTAAAATAATTTATGAGTAAGCCTCTTAATTCCACAGTTGTATATGAAAGTAAAGTGAGCAATATTTACACATATTGAGCATTCTGAATACTGAACTATACCAAAGCCATAGTATTTCAACTTTTTTGTAGAGTTTAGCATTTTATTCTGAGCATAAAAATAAGATATTTCTTAATTTTACTTTCAGTTTTCCATTTTTTATTAAAAACATTTACAGACATATCTATAAGATGCAAACTTATCACAATTTTGCTTTTAGTTCCTCAGAGCATTTTGATATGACCATTTAAAATGGATCCCGAAGAGCAGGAGTTGCTTGGTGATTATAGATACAGAAATTATTCTTCAGCAATTGATAAAGCTTTGAGGAACTTTGAATCTTCAAGTGAATGGGCAGATCTCATATCTTCTCTTGGGAAACTCAACAAGGTAGTATCTGTCTTTTTTTAAATTATTTACAAGTTTTTTTAAATAAATTATGTTAAGGTATCAGTTTCATCTATCTAAACTATTTTTAATGAATAAAGTTTGGATAGTACAATATTAAAACATCTACAATAAAATGTCTCTTATAATTAAAAACATAGAGGCTACTAGTATTTTTTTTTTCAAAACTAGAAAACAGTTACAAAAATCAGATCCCAACTTTCCTTGTATTAGATTATTTCAAGTGCATTGGAGGAATATTGTATGATTGTTAGTATCTCTTTCAACACAGAAAAGGATTCTTTGATGTAGAACAAATCTTGTTCTTTATGCTGGTTTTAAGCAAAGAACAAATGGTTCTCTCTCTATATATCAGTATTTTAAAAGCTGGTATGAAGAATAAATAAGAAATATTAAGCCAACTTTATAAGGCAGATGATGAGAGCAAATCTGGTGTAGTGATTAAGGTAAGGTACCGGACTAGAAACTGGGAGACTGGGAGTTCTAG
Source organism: Python bivittatus (assembly GCF_059951505.1). NCBI lineage: Eukaryota > Metazoa > Chordata > Lepidosauria > Squamata > Pythonidae > Python > Python bivittatus. The sequence goes on from NW_028277074.1 coordinate 19,827,746, forward strand.
TCCTGCCTTAGGCACAAAGCCAGCTGGGTGAGTCCTTCTCTCTCAGCCCTACAAAGAAGACAGTGGCAAACCACTTTTGAAAATCTTGCCAATTGAACCTCAGAATTGTCCAGGGAGTTGCCAGGAGCCAAGACTGACTTGAAGACGTGCATACATAGGGCAGGAGAATAACGATTAAAAGAAAAAGTTATAGTAAAAGCAGAAATTACTGTCTTACACCTGCCAAGGAATACTACTGTAGTCAGTGATCTTTTGCCATGTTGTAATGTCTGTTATTTTCCTAAATCTAGTGCAAAACAGAAATAAAAATATGCATTATGGAAAGACAATCTCATATGATTGAAGTGTAAAACTGTAGTTCATTGTCATCTCAACATTTGAACAATGTTAAATCTAATGCCTCTTTCTTAGAAAAATATATTTTAAGCATATATTTATGAAATTGTAGAGTTAGCTTTTATCTGCATGTATTGTTATCTTTTATTTATTAAAAACATTGTACTTTGTTACCTTCAAAATGATTCAAATGCTGACACATTTGATCTGAAAAGAGGCATCTTTTCAAATACTTGACATCCTTTTTGTCTCTAGGTTTTTTTTAGAGGGGCATTGTCCAAACTCTGTACCACATGTTGCCGTAAGAGAATGAAGTCTAAAGAGAGAGTAAAGTTTACTTTACCAAACATAAACCTTATTACGGCTTGGGAGATTATTGGTTTTTGTATATTTGGGGGTCCTTCCAAGTATTAAATACAGTGAAATTAAAGTGAGAGCTCCTGTCTTCCTACCTCTGTGGCCAATATTAGCTATACTCATTTAAAGGCCTTTTAATCCCTTCAGTATTCTTAGGCTGCATATAGACATCACTCTTACCATATTTTATTTCAGATTTAATTGTTTCATTATCTTAGAACAATTTGTTATGTTTTCCATGTATGTTTATTTCCTTCCAATGTAATTGCAATTCTAAGAATGAAGCTTTCTTAAATATAGTTGTACTTTTTCCCCCCTGCCAAGTTATATTTATTTTTGTTATTGTTGCTGTTAGAAAAATCCCTAGGGGAGATACTTCATATGGGGTTGTAATTAATCACATTTGTTTCTTAGAGAATTAACAAGTCTAGGTGAATGTGGTGCTCTCTTTGTATTTCTTCTTATTTATGGCTGCTATTCATATAATTTTTAATATGCATTTTTTTAATCCTTGCTTGTCTGGAGAACAAAAATAGAATCATTATTTTAGTGGCTATTAAAAGAGAGGTCAGTAAAATGGCTATTTATTTACAGTGGGACAAAAAAGTATTTAGTCAGCCACCAATTGTGCAGGTTCTCCCACTTAAAAAGATGAGAGAGGCCTGTACTTTTCATCATAGGTATACCTCAACTATGAGAGACAAAATGAGAAAAAAAATCCAGAAAATCACATTGTCTGATTTTTAAAGAATTTATTTGCAAATCATGGTGGAAAATAAGTACTTGGTCACCTACAAACAAGCAAGATGTCTGGCTCTCACAGACCTGTAACTACTTCTTTAAGAGGCTCCTCTGTCCTCCACTCGTTACCTGTAGTAATGGCACCTGTTTGACCTTGTTATCAGTATAAAAGACACCTGTCCACAACCTCAAACAGTCACACTCCAAACTCCACTATGGTCAAGGCCAAAGAGCTGTTGAAGGACACCAGAAACAAAATTGTAGACCTGCAGCAGGCTGGGAAGACTGAATCTGCAATAGGCAAGTAGCTTGGTGTGAAGAAATCAACTGTGGGAGCAATAATTAGAAAATGGAAGACATACAAGACCACTGATAATCTCCCTTGATCTGGGGCTCCATGCAAGATCTCACCTGTGGGGTCAAAATGATCACAAGAACGGTGAGCAAAAATCCAAGAACCACATGGGGGGACCTAGTGAATGACCTGCAGAGAGCTGGGGCCAAAGTAACAAAGGCTACCATCAGTAACACACTATGCCACCAGGGACTCAAATCCTGCAGTGCCAGATGTATCCCCCTGCTTAAGCCAGTACATGTCTGGGCCCGTCTGAAGTTTGCTAGAGAGCATTTGGATGATCCAGAAGAGGATTGGGAGAATGTCATATGGTCAGATGAAACCAAAGTAGAACATTTTTGTCTAAACTCAACTCGTCGTGTTTGGAGGAGAGAGAATGCTAAGTTGCATCCAAAGAACACCATACCTACTGTGAAGCATGGGGGTGGAAACATCATGCTTTGGGGCTGTTTTTCTGCAAAGGGACCAGGACAACTGATCCGTGTAAAGGAAAGAATGAATGGGGCCATGTATTGTGAGATTTTGAGTGAACACCTCCTTCCATCAGCAAGGGCACTGAAGATGAAACGTGGCTGGGTCTTTCAGCATGGCAATGATCCCAAACACACCGCCCAGGCAACGAAGGAGTGGCTTCGTAAGAAGCATTTCAAGGTCCTGGAGTGGCCTAGCCAGTCTCCAGATCTCAACCCCATGGAAAATCTTTGGAGGGAGTTGAAAGTCCATGTTGCCCAGTGACAGCCCCAAAACATCACTGCTCTAGAGGAGATCTGCATGGAGGAATGGGCCAAAATACCAGCAACAGTGTGTGAAAACCTTGTGAAGACTTACAGAAAACGTTTGACCTCTGTCATTGCCAACAAAGGATATATACCAAAGTATTGAGATGAACTTTTGATATTGGCCAAATACTTATTTTCCACCATGATTTGCAAATAAATTCTTTAAAAATCAGACAATGTGATTTTCTGGATTTTTTCCCCCATTTTTTCTCTCATAGTTGAGGTATACCTATGATGAAAATTACAGGCCTCTCTCATCTTTTTAAGTGGGAGAACTTGCACAATTGATGGCTGACTAAATACTTTTTTGCCCCACTGTATGTAATGGTTTCAGTGCAGTATTTCCTATCCTTATGGAGAAAGGAAACAACATATTTTTATTTACTGGATAGCCAATTGTGATTGCATGTCTTAAAACTTTTCTTAACCTCTCCCATCCCACCCCTTTCAGATGTGTGAGAGTAGCCATTTTCTGCAGGTCATTATGATACTTGAAAAATGTTCACCAGGCAGGTAAGGATTCATGACAGTTGCAGTATTTGCTCTTGCTGATGAGGTTTCTTGACAAAAATTATTTTTAAGATCTCATAATTGATTTAGGGATTTCATCTGATGAAATGTTATATTAAATAATAGATATAAATATTGCCAAAACACACCCAAGGGTTTTGTGATCAGTTTTTATAAAGATCTCTAGAACTCTGTTAAGGAAAGTCTCTGTGTTTTAATTCTCTTAAATAAAAACATTGCTGCAGTTTGGTTCCTAATTCATGCTGATGCAAATTTAATATGTAATTTAATTATTTTACAGGCTCTTCAAAGTAATTTGAAATATTCTCTTTTACCAAGACGCTTGATTATCAGCAAAAGATTGTCTCAGTGTTTACATCCAGCCTTACCTAGTGGAGTGCATATAAAAGCATTAGAGTCCTATGAAGTAATATTTAAAATTATTGGAACAAAATGGCTTGCAAAGGACTTATTTCTGTACAGGTAAGCCTTGGGGATTTTTTAAAGCCAAGTTTTAATGATAGTCCTGTCTCCACTTATCTTCTAGGTAAGGCCCAGCTAGTGGAAATTGTTTCTAAATAAAATTCTATGGAATGGTTTAGTACATTCTTAAGTTAGCTGGTTTTAGGAATCTTTATTAATTGGTGTATTAGTGTGTAATGTTAAATCTTGCTTAGCATGGGGGAATATAGTACAGATAGTTGAAGAATGAGTTTCATTCCCAAGGTCTGTCCTTACGTCAAAGCTGTATGTAAGCCAGAACAATATTATTGTATAAGACTATATAAGTAGTATTTTGTAATGAACTCGAACCATTGTGTATTTAACACAAATTTTGCTACAATAGGCTCTGTTCTTAACTATGGGTCGTCTATAACCTGGGCATTCTTAACCCAGGGACTACTTGTATAGCTTAGGATTGCAGGTTCCAATTGTCTCCCCTCCTTCAGTTCTGGCTATTCAGAGAACACCAGATCTTTTTTAGATTAATTATAACTTTGCTTGAATTTTAATTATGGTTAATATTAATTATGAGCTTGATAAAAAAGGCCAACTTAATCAACAGTAGTTGGCTAGTTTTGAGAAATAACACTTAATGACCAATCATAATTTCCCTGGGTTTGCATATCAGAACATTTTGTAATTAATGTAAAATACATAAAAACAAAACTTCCAGTCTTCTCAAAAAGGGGTGACAGATTCATTGCAGCTTGTCCTCATAATTGTTTATAGTTTAGCATCTAAGATAACACAGACAAAAACTGAATTTTCCCTATCCTCTCTGTCTCTCCAGCTCAGGCCTTTTTCCATTGCTTGGAGCTGCAGCACTGTCAGTGAAACCCGTCTTGCTCGATTTGTATGAAAATTATTTTCTCCCACTCCAGAAATCTCTCCTGCCCAGCCTTCAGGCCTTCCTAATTGGCCTTTTGCCTGGTTTGGAGGAAGGGTCAGAATTCTATGACAGGTACGGTATTTCTTTCACAGAAGAAGGAAAAAATACTGATATATATTTTAACTCTACTTAGCAGGAATCTCCAAATTACAGCTACTTTTCTTTCTATGCCTACAGCGGGAATTAGTCAAGGGGAAGATAAGCTACCAAAATAAAGCCAGGAATGCAGTACTCCATATTCTGCTTCTGTTATTTGGTCAGGGTCATACATTAAGCAAAAGCTTAAGTGCGGACAACCAGGTTTTCCCTGGTACCTACTGGAAGAAAATTCTTGTGAAATATCTTGCACCAGAAAAGTTCTGGTCCCAACCAGGAAACTTTTTTAGCTCGGCATTTATTATCATTCTCAACCAAGAATTTTATATTTCAAAGCTTAAACTCTGACTTTTTGGAAAACAACAACAACAAGCTGAAAGTTCCTTATAGTAATGAAAGGTTGTACATAACATTTGCAACAGACCATAAATCATAGTCATGATGAAGAAACATTAACATAGCTAGGAAAAAAACTAAAACAAATAGCATTTAAAAACTAAAAATAGCATTAAAAATCATAAAAAACTAAAATAGCAGCATTTAAAGTAGCATCCACATTTGGAACATTTTACACATACACTTAAGTGTAGTTTATTAAATGAACCAATTATCTGCATTTGCACCATCGTTTATAATCCACAATGGCTAGATTCATTCAATACACTAAGTCAACGTCAGGCAAGCTATGATCTAGTCAATTAAAGGCTTCAAACACATACTCCTCTCAGCAAAAAAACCTCAGTAGATTAAGATTCAGTTCTGTTCCATGTAGCTTTTCATGCAAACAGTAATTTAGGAGTTAGTAGTAGAAGCTGAGAACCAGATAGATCCAAATGTTGATGATTTTTCAACCTAAATCTAGGATTACTTCACCTATTAGGTTCATGAAGTTGTTGAATAGTTTAGGGAACAAAATGGAAGCCTGTGGATATAAGTATAAAGCAAAGAAATTATCAATTATCTCCCTCCTTTGAAAACAAGAATAATATAATTTGCACAATTCCCATCCCATAGTATTATGGTCAGCAATACTAAAGAACTTCTGAGAGATCCAGAAGAACTGAAAAAGTTATTATCCCCCACCCTCCGACCTCATCTTATTTCCCAATAGAAATCAAGTAGCACCCTGGCCATGTCAGATGGTTTCTATCCTAATACTAGGCTGAAAGCAAGACTGAAAAAGATCTACCTCATTTAGATGAAATGTTGTCTCTTTTCAGAGTTCTCAGAAAATTCTTGCTTTAGCTTTTACTGATGTACTTCTTTTATGCAAAGATCTATTAGACTTGAAGTGAAAGCCTATATCTTCGATGTAGAGCTGCTATAGTTTGGAGATCTCTTTCCTTTTCTGCTCTCTTTTCCATACATTGCCAAAAATACATTATTTAATTTGTATAATATATATTTCAGTGTTAGCTTGTACAAAATTAATTTAATTTTGTAACAACGTAATCTCTCTCTCTCTCTCTTTTTTCTTTTACAGGACTGATGCTTTGCTTGTGAAGTTGTCCCTGGTAGTTGGCAAAGAAGTGTTTTATTCAGCCTTGTGGGGCAGTGTCTTGGTCAGCCCTTCTGTAAGACTTCCTGCTTCCCTTTTTGTTGTCAGTCATATCAACAGAGCAATACCTGGAAAGCAGCAGAATTATATAATGGGGACTGATACTAATCTCACGGTAGGTTAAACAAATTATCTGTGTTTTTTATATTATAAGTAAATAATGAAAGAAACATGGGAAAATTGCAGATAAAATCATGCACTTGGAGAAGTAATGTAACTCTTCAACTGTTGCATTTTCATTCCAATTTAGTGCAATGTCCTAACCTGTTTTGAAATATTCCAGGTATTTCAGGACAAGATACACTATTGTATTTATCTTTAGCATTTATTATTAAAACAGACAAGGTACACCATCATGATATGATCCCCTGCAGCACTGCCCTTACTTTTCATTTTCTGTGCAATGCACAGTGCTCATTAGAATTCAGTCTATTGCACAGGTTACAATGTGTATGTTCTTTCCATAACTATCATACTAATTAGTTATTGACTGCATTCCATGGAGCCTTGTGTAACATTTAAATGTTAATTCAGTGCTCAAGGATGCCTAAGCCCTGGTGTAACTATTTATGCAACATGGAGATGGAGAATACATGCATGCATACCCATCATACTATTCCCTTTCTGTAAGCAACATTATGTGCAGCACAGAAAAGGAATAAGATATAATAAGCCAAAGAAAGGCAGAAGATAAGAGAAAAAAAGGAAAATTAATGACATCTAGTTTACATCAGCATCATTCACTATATACTGCTCTTCTGTATACCCTTCTATACTTGTTTCTACCATGTCCATACATACAAGGTCTTCTGTTTTTTGGTTTTTTAATTTCTCACTTCTCTCTTTATTAAGATCTCATCCGTTCCATCCAACCACAACTTTCTTTGTCTTCCTCTTCATAGATTTGTCTTGTAATTTGATTCTCATAATTATCCAATATAACCAAATCACCACAACATTCTTCTTTCATAGTGATCACACATTTCTGTATTCAGTCCACATTATTTCAGCATTCATTTGTTCTTGACCCTATTTAAGAAGCCCCTGTGGTAAGAACGTGAAGAAATAGTCATTCCTATTTCATCTTATTATGTTTCTCCTACCATACTGATCCATTACTTCCATGTAATAGAGTGAGAAGAAGTGCACTGTTATATACAATAATTTTCACTTCACTCCTTGTTCTTTTTTAATACATTCCATGCTATAGACCACATTCTGCTGCTATGTTTCTGCCAGCTTTTATAATCTTAAAATTCCTCCATCCATTTTACCATATTTAGTAAACATTTTACTAAGGAACACAAATTCATGTAATTGCTCTTGATTTTCACCATTTATGTATCATTTGCAACTGTTCAGTCCATTTTCCCTGACAAACACAACTACCTTGGTCTTTGACACATTAATTGTACATTTCATATACTTTGTTGCATCATACAGTTTATATAACATTCAAGTAAATCATTCAGGTTTGCAGCCAGCAACTTGACAACATCTGCATACAGAAGTATCCATACATTCATATCTTCAGATAATTCTCCCTTAATGTCACCACATACATTCTTTATACATTTAACTATATGTACATTAAACAAGCAAGGGGCCATAATGCATTCTTATCTTACACCCTGCTCAGTGTTAAACCATTTGCTATTCTTATGAATGCTTTGCTTCCATTATAGTCTGATCTTTCTTATGCATTTGGTAACCAACCTTCAATCCATATTCATTGAAAACATTCTGTAATTCAAGCTTATTCAGTTTATAATGCACCTTTCCTCAATCAACAACACATAGTTACATTTCTTTCTCATATTCACATATTTCTCAAATACTTCTTGAAAAGCAATAATATGGTCTGCATATTTCCTGCCTGGAACAAAGCTGTCCCATACTTCCAAACTTCGTTCATTATGACTTTCTGCACATTAAGTATGTTTTAGTACACATGCCTCCTGTTTTGGTGAAATGCAGGCAATAGTATTTCGATGCTCAAGGTAGTCTTTATATTACTACACTAGCTTGCATAGAAAGACCATGAGCAAGGTTAGGATGAAACTTGGCTTGTGAAATTTCTAGTATGCTGACCAAAGGTGTCCAAATTGGCTAGTGCTGTTAGTTGGGAATGTTGCATGTAGCACAAGTACCACTTCATTTACACTTTTTTTTAAACTTAAGAGCATTGTGTTTACTGAAAATGAGAATGCAAGTTATTTCATATAATGAACCATTATCCCAGAACAAGTTTCTGAAAGAGAGCATGCTATATTTTTAAGGATTCTTACCAAGCTGTTTGTATGAGGAACTTAGTTCTTTTGAATGGAAGATGCCCTGAATTGTGGTTGTTTCCTCAGTTAGAAACTTGTCAAACATAAGTTCAGAAACTTTGACTTAATCTTTTAACCATGCCCTTTTCTAGTACAAAGCCTGCAACAGATGCTTTGGGCTGCAGTTGGTACAAAATGCTGCAGTCCAGTTATTGACAGGTGTTACCTTCAAAAGACTCTGCATTGGTTGCTGATAGGTTTCTGAGTGCAATTCAAAGCACTGGTTTTGACCTAGAGTCATATGTGGTTTGGCACCAGTGTATCTTCTGGACCACAACCTCCACTTTGAATCACCCTCTCTGATACAATTATCACAGGGTGATCATTGATAACACCTCTTCAGACTTCTGTATTATTAGGAAGTGGACTGGGCAGGAGAGTGGTCTGAGACAAGGAAGCAATGTTTTGATGCAGTCTCATTTTTTTTTTTTTATGATTAGGAGATTGATTGTATTTTGGAAGTATTGTTTATAAGGATTGTTCAATTAATAGTTTATTAATTTAATTATTGTATGAGATAATTTATTCAGATGTCACTAGTTTTGGTAGTTATTGATGTGGAGTATTAATAGTGTTTACCAGGGTTATTTCATAGTTTTTACTTGCTGGGGGTGTTTAATTTGTTTATTGTTGTGTTATATTGTGGAAGCTTTATATGTGGTTATAAACTGCCATGATTCAGATTGGAGTTGGCAGCAAATGAATAAGAGAAACAAATAAATACAACATACTGAGCAAATGAATTAAATGTATTAAGTTTTGATTATTTGACCTCCTCCCCCATCTATTGTGTACTAGTTCTTAAAAAAAAAGTTGCTAACGTATCATTTTGTCCTTATTGTCGAATAATTTAACATGATTCTGAATTTAAGATACTGTTGCACTGTTCCTTTTTGATAGACTTATTCCTCAAATAAAATGTGGGGGTAGTGAGGATTCTAAAAAAACAAACCAACCTGTGCATCATCATATTCTTGAATTAGCTGAAGAAAAGATTTCACGTTTTTCTTCATTCAGAATACAAGCTAGTCAATTTTCTGGTTACTGTGTGGAAAGAGATTGATAATAGAGAACTGCTACATTTAAAAAAAAAAAAATTCCCCACAGTAATTTTATGGCATGAATTTCCAATTTACAGAGCAAAAGGAAATAATCAGTCTGCTGGGGATTATTGTATCAAATGTTATTTCACTTTTGTTCTAGATACAAGCTATTTGTGTGTCAATGCTGGATTCAAATGTTCTTGTACAAAGAAATACTTTGGAAGTGGTTCTCTTCTTTTTCCCATTATATTCTTCTTTGGTGAGCAAATATTATTCAATTATTTTTTACCTGAATTTACATTGCAAATGCTAAGGAAAATGGTGCAAGACATGTTACGTAAGCTTGAGGAATCATTATGTGTTGATAAATCAGTTGTTTACAGGATACCATGAAAGCCTCCTGGTCAGACTACTCTTGTGTCTCTTTATGTTTACTAACCTGATGTTTACTATTTGAGGCTAAAATTTATGTTATGAGAAACCAAATAGGCTGGGATTCTAATTTCCAAAAGATTTTGAACTGTGCTTCCAGATGCACTTAACACAGTCCTGACCAGAGTAATACATTCATTAAAGACAGTCTAAAAATAATTTAAATAATAATACTAGCAGATACAATAATTTAAATCATGTTGGGATGGTGTATTAATCAGTGTTGTTCTTTTCCAGGAAATTGAATTTGTTATTTAGTATTGCATAGATGCATAAAATATAAACTCTTTATTGGTACATTTTCTGAACATACAAGCCAAGTCTAGGGCTGATTTTGTTTTTTGTTCTTTCAGTATCATTCCAACCTCATTCCCACTTCCAACATACACTTCAAATAAACCTTTGCTGAATGTATGCTAGGAGAGTTGTGTATGTGTTCTCCTTTAAACCTATGAGGTAACTGGTCCTTTAGACACCTACTGCAACTCTGCCTCATCGTCCAGCCTTTCCTGAACGAATATACATATTACTATGCTTTAGAGGATAGTTAAGACTTAATCCTATATCTGGCGCAAGATGTAACGGTTGTGTAACCAATAGGAAACAGTGATCATAATGCTATTGCGTTATTGTGTATATGCAAAAGACAGCCATATTTTATACAAAAGGGAAAACTTCTTAAAAAGGAGGGGAGAGATGAAAAAGAGACTGAAAGGAAAAGTAAAGAGGGACAAATCTCTTCCTAGTTCCGAAAGGTTATTTAAATTATGAAGAAATGGAATTCCATTCCATACCTGGAAATCCTTTTCTAACTAGGAGAACAAAAAGGAGCACAAACTTGGGCAGAAAAATATAAGGTAATAATAGGAATTCAGAAAAAGAAAACAGTATCCTAAAAATATATAAATAAATAAGGGGGAACAATAAGAACTTAAAAAAATCTAATTGAAGCAGAAAATCAGTCAGGAGAAACCAGATAAATTATTTGCTTCTGTCCTTATTATTGAAGCTATATGACAGATGCTTGAATCTGTACTGAGCTTTTCAAGAAGGGAGTTGGGGCAACTGGAGCAAGGTAACAACATATTTTTGGATATGTTTAGAGGCTACACTGTAACAAATCATCAGGTCCTGGTGGTATCCACTCAAGACAGTCCTGACTCAGTGTTACCTCCAGGTCAGTGGCAGCATTCCACCAAAGCCTAGTTGCAGAAAAATAATAGTGGGAGAGAAGCAGGTCTCCATCTCCTGCTGGCTAGCCACTGTGAGAAACAAAATGATGGATTAAAATGAACCTTGGCCCGATCTAGCAAGGCAGCTTTTACATTCTTATGAATGATTTTGTTTGGTTCTCATTTCCCCCGCCTCCACAAAAAAATGAAAAATGAATGGAAAAAAATCATTCTTTTTAATGAATATAGCTTATATTGTTTTAATGCATTTATTTTAATAACTTCTATTCTGTATTTGTAAACTGATTCAAGATGTGGCTTCATGGGAAGCAATATAGCAATATATTGAAAAAATAAATCAACAGCTTAATAGGGGCAGAGTCCAAAACTGTAGCTTGTAGGCAACGCACTGCTATCTAATACAACCTTTCCTTTACAAGTTGTGAATTAGGTATAGGAGTCATGAATTGTGTGAATGATAATATTCTTAATGTTGCTGGTGCTATACTGCCACATTATGTGGTTTGCTTCTGCATTTTCTGTTGTGTTTTTAGTTTTGTTAAAAGATGTGCGCCTTCAGCTTACTTGTTGGTTCTTTGTTTAGGACACAAATGAAAGTGCTGTTCCACTGTTTAGGTCTGATGTAGTTCATCTTCTGTCAGCAGCTGTCCAAACTCTCTTAAGAAGAGATATGTCACTAAACAGAAGGCTATATTCATGGTTGCTAGGTATGGTACAACATATAGTTTTGTTTTGTTTTTTGCATTATTTAATTCTTCTGAATTAATTTTCAGAATAAGAAAGCTGTTGGGATATTAAACCTCAAATAGTAGTGCAGTGATCTAGCTTATAAGCTTACAAAAGAATAACTCTGTTATTCTTTGTCCTCAAATACTTCAGTGGAAGGGAAGTATCGTGCACATCACTTTGTGTATGCAAAGTTACACTTCTAGTGATGTGCATGGAAAAGCTTGTTTGCCCAAGAGTTCTATCAGTGTAAAGGATTTGACCAAGAACCCTGAGAATAAAATCATAAATGAAGATAAACCTTAAGTCTATAATATTAGGATTCATGTTGTGAAATCTTGACAAGCTAAGTGTAGTGTTATATGTAAACCCACCTATTATCTCTTAACATTATGTATTGACTAGACTACTATAGCTCTTTCATAAAACTGTTAATCAAGTCCAGAATTAACATTATATGTGAATGTAACCAGAAATTAGGGGTGGTAAAACTGAATGATTAGTTATTCACTAATTAGTTATTTTTTTATAGCTTGGCAAATTCTACAGACAACTGGCTGTTGACTACTGTAGGGATTAATGTCTATACTTTTCACTCACTTGTGGCTGTAGATGAATGATAGAGAATATGCTTTGCTTACTAATGAGGTTCAATCCTGATCTCGATGTTAAGCTAGGACAGATTCCTTTAAATAAGCATCTGCCAGGCTATTTAGGCAAATTTTAACTTGCTGCTGTTCAAATATATTATACTATTGCATTTACAAGGCCAAGTGCTCTGGCAGTGAGAGTGCTCTAGTCAGAGTAGATGAAGCTAGATGAGGCTGTTTCAGATATTGGTTAACTAGGTCTATTACTTATTTATACTTCTGTGTAAAGGAAAAGTATCTAGTATAATAGTTTTTCATATCCACCCATAGATAAATAATTATTTACATGACTGAATATTTTCCCTCTGTACAAATTATGACTATGTAAAATTATGTTTGGGATGTGGCTTTACATTGAATTAATACCAGCAATTCTATTTTAGATTAAATGAAGATATGTTATTAATTAGTTTTAAATTCATTAATTCAGTTGGCAAGAAATTATTTGATTTTAGTCAGCTTTAGAATTGGGTTTTCTTTACATTATAACTTTAATGCTCCCATTCACGTTTTCTCAACTGTAGAATTGTTGTTCTCTTTACATATTTGACTTTGTTTATTTTGAAACACTGGTAGGCATCTACCTGAAATGTTAATTTTTGTTCAAGAATTTGGAGGGTAGGTTTAATTATTACTGTGAAGCTTTGTGTATGGTTAGGTAAGTTCACATAAAGCCCAAAAGATAGTATGACTGATAGTATGAATATTATATCCATTAAAGTTATTCTTAGTTTAATATAATTCTGTATAAGTGACAGCACTCTAGTTCATGTTGTACCCATGAGCAACAGATCATATTATGAGTACTACCCCTTCTAGAATTAAATTACGCTTGTATATAGTTCTACTGTCAAACTGTCTTTAGATGGGGAGGAACCTCCCAGAGATTTGGCAAAGATAGCTAGAAACTAGTTTTTTATTATAATTCAGGAGACAAAGTTGTTACATCTACCCAATGAAATGGTACTGTCCTGTTTCAAGTCTTCCTTTCTCTTTTTCTGAGCATATTTCTGCATAGACATGATTCAATCATCTTCTCACAGTCTCTCAAGCCATTTACAGAAGGCAGTTGCATGTTTATATTTTCTGCTGTGACAATCTCCTTCAGAATCTCGTGCCACTAATCAAATTATGACATGAAGAATGACTAGGAGAAAGGACCTAGTCCTCGCTCAGCGGAACAGATTCTATGCGGAAGATAGCTGATGCAGTCCTAATGGCAAGAAATAGCTCTGGGGCAACAGGAAGAAAGCTGTTCACCTTTTACTATGATTTCTGCATTATTAATTAAAACTATAATGCTATATTGTATTTTTTTATTTTGTCTAGTTATAATTATCTTTTTTAGGTTCTGATATCAAAGGAAGTACTGCTGTACCAGATTTATCTATGAACGCATCCACAGATGATTATGCCCGCAATTTTTTTGAAAAATATTCCAAAGAACTTTTGGTTGAGGTAGGTCTGTATAGTACTCTTTAAAGGACTATTTTATTAAATGGTCACAGTCTAATATTAAGTTAATAAATTATCATTGCTACTGTTTCTGGCTACTGTTATATAATAGCAGCTTCCAGAATCTTTCGTGGGAAGAGTGATGCTAGCATTTGGTTCCAGTTGTAACATATAGTAGAAAGAAGTAACCGAGCCAAGACACTAACTACAGTGGAACAGTGTTCGGCAAAACCAAGATCAAAAAGAAAGCAATGAGAAATCTGGAACTGCAGGAGAAAAAGGATCTTTAATTGATTTTCTGCTATGGGCTGAATTAACCACAACTGTCCTTTTCTTCTTCCTAAAAACGTGTATCATTTCAGTTGTACCTACACAAAAATGCACTGTTTTTCCCTGTGCTACAGGAGTGCTAAACGATTAACTTACTCATGTGTAATTTTGAAAATAGTGTTGAATGTCTTAAATTGTTCTTTTTTCCTTTTTAATTAGGTTCTGATAGCATTTTTCTAATAAATACTTACTGTACTTAAAAGGCAGAGAAATGGACAGTGCTAATAATTTGTACTGTTGTCAATATTCTGATGATTAATAGGGTTTGATTGAACTACTACATCAGAAATTTGCAGAATCTGACTTGGAAGAACAGCATCATGCGTATTTGAAACCATTCCGCATCCTCATAAGCCTACTTGACAAGCCTGAAATAGGTAAGAGAAAGAGAGTCACTTCTTCAATAACTAAAAATATGCTAAACCACAGTATGGGGAAATGCAGGTTCCTAATGGAAAGCATGTGATGGTTTATCAGTTAACATAGATGTTCGTCAATCATTTTAATTTAGTGTTATCTAATATTACAACTTTAATTTTATTCAACATTTCTTAAATACATTCATTTCTTAAGAATGAGCTCAATATTAATTTGAATATGACATGGAAAGAATACCACATAATTCTCCTTAGTTTGTTTTCTGATTTACCTGTCTTCATTCGCAGACTGAATATTGTATCATGGTTACTGGTGATTGTATTTGTCATTGGTTAACAAAATGGTTTAGGCAGATCTTTCCCGTTGTTTAATTAAGATGGGCTACTTTCTTGGTCTGAGAGCAGATATAACAAATGAAAAAGAATGAAAAAACTTAGGTCAGATATTAAATTAATTTTCATCATGAGAGCATATAAATGAACCAGTAAGATCCTTGCATAATTCAGTTGTTGTATCAACTGAGGCTATTTCTTCTGCAAAATAAGTTATATTGTAACACAAAAACTGAGCTATGTGGTATATTGAGATTCTGTTATGTAAATTCTGGTTACATTGCTAAACATACTTGTGAAATTCTGACAATGTTTTAACATTTACTGTATGTAATAATGCATTGAATTGCAAATGACAAGTTCTGTTAATATTACTTTATAACAAGATTTTATTCCCATGTATAAATAAGTCTGTAAATATTGGATTGCTTTATATTTCCCTTATTGCAGGCCCACTAGTTTTTGCTGACTTGTTTCTTGAAGTGATCAGAGCGTTCTATAGATACTGCAAGGAAACACTGGGTTCTGATCTTAAACTGAGCTACAGTCAAACTGGGAATGTCCTTACAAGGTACACTGTAAGCTTTTTTGTTATTTGTTTATTTAAATGGCTAAATATATAAATTATACATTTGTATGGTTTGTGTGTAGAGTTTGTTTTCTGCTATTATATCACTGACCAGAATTACATGTTTTCATGTGCCCAGTTCTTCAAAACATGTCCTTGAAAGTAAATTGACCATAGTCCAGAAGCAAACATCCAAGTTAAGGCCCTGTCATGCTCCTACTGCTAGAGAAGACTTGCTAAAGGGGGGCCGGTCAATCAGTAGTTGCAAAAGTCTGTCAGAAATATGAATTTGTGTGGGTTAACACAAAGCCAGTTTGGTACAATGGTTAAAGGCATTGGGATAGAAACTTGGAGACTGTGAGCTCTAGTTCTGCCTCAGTCATGAAGCCAGCTGGGTGATTTGGGACCAGTTTCTCTCTTTCAGTCCTAGGAAGAAGGCAGTGGCAAAAAAATAATAATGGCTTAACAAGTTCATCTGGACAAGTTCATCCATAAAGCTGTCCATCCATAATGCTGATGTGGCTACTGCTACTACCCATGCCTAAAGCAGTTCAATCAAAACAGAGTATATGCCCTGTAATCTTAATAAATATGTGATTCTTTAATCCCCTGGAAAAGTGCTAAAATGGAATCCTGTAATACTGCTTGAATGGAAAAGGGAGAGTGGTTATGTTGGAAAGGACTGGTACTAAACCTGGGCCATCTTATAACCCAGACTTAAATTTCAGGATAAGTATGAGCTTAGGGTTTCAGTTTAATTTCTGAACACCCAGTTCCAAGTTTTTGTACCATCGCTTTAAAAATGTATTTACAGTAAAACCTTCGATTGCGAATAACTTGATCTGGGAGTGTTCCGCAAGACAAGCAAACGTTTCTAATAAATTTTAACTTGATAAACGAGCAATGTCTTGCAATATGAGTAGAACGTGATGCCGAATGTGTCATGATCACAACTGAGCCAGTGGTTCTCTCTCTTGCTGCGGGATTGTGGGTGATCGTCTCCCATGCTAGTGATAGTGAAAGTCGTCCTACACAATAACCCTCCTCTCTCTTGTCTCCCTCATGCCAGCCACGAAGGTTTTCAAAGGTAGTGCAGGTTAATTTGTTTTATTTTTCTTTATATTTTGTATTTTCTTTATTATTTTGTATTATATTACAGTATTGTAATCATTTTTACATGAATATTTTTGGGTTGTGGAACGAATCATCTGAGTTTCCATTATTTCTTATGGGGAAATTCGCTTTGATATACAAGTGCTTTGGATTACATGCATGTTTCTGGAACGAATTATATTCGCAAACCAAGGTTTTACTGTATTTGTTTCTACAATACTATGCCTAGCATTAAAAAATATTTCCTCTGCATATATTTACTAGCTATTGTTGATTCTCTTTTTAGTGCAATAAAAGAAAACAAGAATGCATCTGAGATTGTTAAAACAGCTAACATGTTGATCACATCCTTAAACACAGATTTTCTCTGGGATTATATGACCACATGTATTGAGGACTGCTTAAGGTAGTTATAGACCCTGTGTTGTTTTTTGCTTTGGAGATAATTGGTCACAAAGAGACTGAATAATAAAGGAACAGTAATAATTTATCTTAAATTCAGAATGCGAAAGCCAGGCAGTTTGAGGCCTATCATAATACGCCCATGTAATATCACTGCTCTGCAAGCCGCATTGGCTTTCAATAAACTTCTGAATACCACCTATAAAGCCCCACATGGTACAGGGCCAGATAATCTGGGGAACTACCTGTCTCCAGTTGTGCTGCTCTACGCACTGATTGTACATGGTAGACAAGGTCCTGGTCCCTTCTGTTAAGCTATGCCATCTTGTGAGAGCCAGGAGACATACTTTCTCTGTTTCAGCACCAGCACTGTGGAACAACTTCCCCCATTTTGATGGGCCCCTACCCTGTTAGCCTTTCACAAGATATTAAAAGGCTGACTTTTCTTCAAGCCTACTGTTAACTCTCTGTGTAAGTTTGAAGGGTTTTATTGGAACCTCTGGCTCACTGTAAATTGTTTTATCATTTTGTTTCTAATTGTTTGGATCATTGCTGTTTTATTACTGTTAGCCATCCGGGGTCACTGCAGCAAAATGGACAGCCATATAAATTGTCTAAATCAATCAATCAATCAATCAATCTGCCATCTATCTCAGTTGGTTTATATTGAAATGCTGGATAAAGTCCTGTTTGATTAATATGACTGGGAGAATTTCCAGGGAAAACCAGGGCTATAGTTAGGTTTGAAAATTGGGGAAAAAAATCATCCCATAAGAAGGCAAAAGTAAACCCCTTCCATAATATTGCCAAGGAAGCAAAGTTACCAAGAGTTAAGCTTGACCTAAAGGAGAGTTTACCTTTTTAAAATAGGAAAATTGCCTTTGATTGGGACTGTTAATGGAAGCAAGTGAGTTTTTCTATCTTTCATTTTTTCTTTTTTTGTGGGGAATATCATGTCATATTTAGGGTCATCTTCAACAGTAAATAGGAACATATCTGTAGCTCCTCTATTGAAATTCAAATATCTATTAAAGTATGCTTGCTTTTCTCTTGGCTGTGTTTTAGGAAACACAATAATTAGTTTGGGAAACAAAATAATAGTATTGAGAAGTTTTTTTAAAAAAATCTATTTCTTTAGAAGAACTACATAACAGCTTCAATGTGTATATTATGTGTATTATGTTTTTAATTGCATTTTGCTGAAAGTTGCACTATGATCAAACTGTAATGAAAAGTTTTTTTTAAGGCATCCTTTTCCTTTCAGCAGCAGAAATAAATCCACACAGACACAGCTTCTAACTAAGAATGCAACAGTTTCAGAACTCTGTATACTAACAGTGTTTCTCCTAGATGTGATACCACTGGTAAGTCAAAGTGTTTTATTTTGTCTCCTAAGCCTTTTATGTAACTTAATTCCTCAGTATGTACAGATCAATTTTACTTGCCAAGGAAGTCTTTATGCGGGGGTATAGTCCCACTGGAGCTATTTGGAGTTATTTTTTGACATAATATATTTAATAACCATATCTATGCTATGTTAAAATATAAGAAACATTTCATTTCATTCATTAGATTTGTACGTTTCCTTTCTACAAAACAAGCAACAACCAGTAAAAAGGAATAAAATTACAAAACATTCAGTTAAACCAAATTAACAAATTACATAAAACTTAAAATAAGAAGGATCACTTGCAACTCAAATGTGTTCCACAGTTTGTGACCAGTACACACATACAAAAAACAAAAAGACTTATTCTCAAGACATGGATTTGTACCATTACGGAAATTGGTTTTCACTATGCTTACTTTATGCTTCAATTTTATAGCATTTCCAAATTGAATAATTTTTAGAAATGTGGACAGAAATTATTGTAGTTTGATGATTTATTAATTAATTATTTCATTTGGTGATTTACACTGCTTTGATCATGGTTACTAATATTCATCTTTGCTTAGAGCTTAACAGCAATTTTTAGCCTTTTAAAACAATATAGTATTTCAGTTATTCACATTTAATTAATGACATATTGGAAAATTATAGCTTCCATGACATCTGCAAATCCCTTGTTTATTGATATGTATTTTATTCTTTTATTCTTTTTTCCTGCTTTTTTCATCTTATTTTTTATATGGGTTCAATGAAAAAGAGAAAAAAATTAAAAAAGAAAAAGTCTTATTTTTATTAGCCAAACAAGTGGGGCTTTGCAAGGAGGGATAACTAGAAGGACTTTTGAAGACCTTAATATCCAGATAGGCTCATTGTGAGACAGAATATCTTTCACATAGCCAAGGCCTATATTGTATAATCCTTTAAAGCAGTGCTTCTCAACCTTGGGAACTTTAAGATGTGTGGACTCAACCCCATTGCTGGCTGGGGAATTCTGGGAAGTCCACACATCTTAAAGTTCCCAAGGTTGACTAACATTTAAAGATTAAGGCCAATTCTTTGAATTTAATTCCACAGTAATGAATAGCTAGTATGCATTATTGATATGATGTGATCATAATACCATCCACAAGTTAGTCCCCAGCTATTAACCAGTTGAAGAACATCTTCCACAGGATCCCAAGGTAGAATGCATCATACTATGTTGTAACTCAGACAGTTCTGACTAATTTCAGGGTACTCAAAACTGGCACACTGTAATTACACGTACGTTATTTGTTGCCATTGCTGCCTGTACTACAGTGCTGCCAGATCTACTGAAGTGATGCAGTCCCACCCTAAAGAGGTCAAATTTCAATCTAAAGACTTGATTTTATTTTCCCATCTTATCTGGCTTTAATTTCAATTTGCTTGTCTTCATTGCTGCTCAGCATTAACTGCTTGCTTACTTGAACCATCTTGCTTTTTATAGGAACTTTATTCTGAAGTACAGTCTCTGTATCTGCCACAAATGCTCAGCTGTATGGCACAATCTCTCCTTCAAAACATGGAAGTATTAAGTTTACCAGAGTTCACACATGTGTTAAGAACATGCTTCAAAGTTCTCAGTAAAGTACAAATGCCATCTGCCTACCTGAGTACTGAAACGGGAAGCTCAGACTCTGTAAGTATAAATATGTTATCCTGATCCATCTTTGCATGAGTTTATTAAGAACATACTGCATATATTTGTATTTCAAACTCTGCTTTTCATAATGTGTGAAGAGTAATGTGAATGTTCAATATAAGAGTAATTTTGGTGGCTGCTTTCTGATAGCTGACATAAAATGGAAATTGTTTATTTAGCTTCATACAATGTGAGAAGTATTCATTCTCCAAAGCAGCATTTCTTTTATAGTTATACTACAATTCCAGTATCTATATAAGAAATTATAATACAGTATGGACAAAAATTGTGCTCATTTAAATATGTTGTAGTGAAATATGGCTTAAAAACAGATGTGTACTTACCTAATTCTTGGAGCAGAGGAATTTTTTTATTTAAAAATAATTGTTGATTCTTGTTTCTAACCTGTTGAGTCTAAAAGATGTACTTATTAATTTTTTCATGTTCTGTTTCTAAATTATTGGCTTTAGCAGTGGTCTTATAAATAAAAAGCACTAGTTTCAGAGTTCAAATTTAGATGAGAACAAACTCAGAGGTGCCAATGTATTTTAAGAAGTAAAGTCTCCAAATCGAGCTTGAGTCCCTGTGGACATATCCATATAGTTTTCTCAGCAATGGTATTGGAAGTAATTTGCCATTCTTTTGGAATGTTTTTTGAATTCCTAGTCTACCTTATAACCTGGTATTTTCTGGGAATCTCTCATGTAGGTACTAACCAGATGTAAGCCTTCTTAGCTTTTTGAGATCAACCAAAGTCAACTATATGATGCCACTTCGATACAATGTAATTGAAACACCTCCATAATAAACAAATCTCTTGCATTTGTTACCCGTAGGTCTTGACAAAGAAGTAGATCTATTGCTTGTCATGTAATTTGGCACTGCATGCCTATTTTTGAAAAAAAATTAAAACAGCTGTGTATTTATTTAAAGAAAACTGATTCTGTATCACTTAGATAAAGAATAGATATCCTTTCTTGCTGTATGGCAAGAAGGATATCTATTCCTTGCAACTGTCCTAATCTGAATTGGTTCTTATTCATTAGTTTCTTTGTTCAATTTATGTGGCTATCCACTTGCCACACAACTCTGAGTAGGTAAAAAGGAAAAAAAAAAGTGTTCTTCTCATATACAAATTGGCTATTTGCAAATATCCCTTGATACTGATAGAAAACCTCCTTTACATTGTGAAATTGCAATTGTTGGAACACTGATTATACTCATATTAAAAGGGGTAGGGAACAATACAATATACTAGTCTGACCCTCAAACTTCATTTTTCTGCTGTGTAAGACTGGATGCCAATTATGCTTTATATTTTGCACTGTACAAGAATGTCCAATTGTTTTTGCTTAAGTACAACTTTCCAAACAACTAGAACCTTAATAAAGCAGAGTCTGAGATTGCCTGGATATATGTACCCATGTTTGTACAAATGTGAACACAACTCTCTTGGCTGTATTAATGGAAGTCAAACAGAGAAAGAGGCAGGACCAACTGTGAGCTCTTGTTAGTAGGACCATGCAAGCATTTGGCACGCAAGGGCTGCACTTAATCTTTTTGAGGTGGAACCTGGAGTGGGTGGAGCTACATCACATGTGGGCGAGAATGAGTTGGAAAGAATTTGGGAGGTCCACTTTGTTTTTGTTTTTTTAACATACACTATAGATTCATTTATTTTCCACCTTAAAATGACAAAAAACTGTGTTCCCATTTTTGGGTAGTTACAGTCCCTAGAAGCTCTGAGGGCTGCAGAAAGGAATCCAAAGCCATCTGGGGCTTTGGAACTGCAGGTTGCCCAAAACAAGAATTTATGTGTGCATCTCAAAGAAATGTTAACTTAATTCGTGTCTTCTTAACTCTAAGGATATCTTTATTCTTACTTAAGGATTTTTTTTTGCTGTTATGTAAAATAAATACATTCATATTTAGAGCAAGACATACTTATTGCAATATTGCAGAGTCCTGTAAAGGAAGATAACCAGGAAATAAGGTCAGAATCCAAGGTGCTTGAAGATAAAGAAGATGCTCCTTTTCCTTCACTGAAATCTGAAGACAGCGGCATTGCTCTTAGTGCTTCATCACCTGAACTGTTACAGCACTTGAGGATACCTAGGATAATTCCTGACAGAGATGATGTCTGGAAAAAGGGTGGAAGCATGCAGATGACTTTGCACTATATCCAGGAACTGGTTGCAAAATTTGCCAGTAAACATACATTTGAGGTTCATTTGCAGAATTCCAATAATGACAGTGTCTCAAAAGTTGATGTCAGACAAGGAAATAACAAAGAGAATAATTACCAAGTTGCCACAAATACTGGGGGGGAAAGGCACTCATGTGAATCCAGGCAGATAACGGTGCCTCAGTTGAAGCAAATGCTATCAGATTTCTTCACTGTACGAGGATCACCTTTTAAACAGAAAGGTCTGGAGCCTCCCTCTCCTTCTAATGAACGTGGTAGTCCAAGGGATAAAGAGGAGAAAGACTGGGACCTTGATCAAGTTATGTTTGATTTGGGAGATACGCGAGAGGATTGCAGAGAGGCCTTTTCAGCTCTGTGCTATCTCTTACTAGATTGCACTACGTTCCCTGTTTACCTTTCTGAAGAAGAATCTGAACTATTGTATTTGTCACTCTTTCAAGTGTCTGGTAAGAACATCTCATTCTAACATTCTGATAATTTCACATCACAGAAGAATGCAAAATAAGGAGGCTTTCAAGGGAAATTTTCACAAACACTAACATAAAATCTATACATTTATCAATATAATTATAGGATATTGCATCAGAATGGTATATGAAAACTCTAGTAGATGCAATCTTAATTTCATCAGTATACAGAGAATGGGCATTCATTAAAAGGCTAATGATCTTATGGTATGGTCTTAACTCCTAAGGAATTAGGAGTGTATCACATTGAATACAGTGGATCCTGCTATTCGGTAAAATTGTATGCTCGTCTGTGGATGTTATTTCTGTATTTCCCTTGCCAGATGTTAATAACTGCTTAGTTTAGTAATTTGTTGAATAGCTTAATTAGCAGATTGTCAGCTACAACACCACCACTAATGAAATTAGATGATGAGTACCAGCTAGATTAGCATCAAAGGAAAGCTTGTGAAAAATGAGGAGTTATTGGCGTGCTTTTCAATAATTGCAGAAGTACAGCTATTTCATACTAAGAACCACCATATATGTGTAAGTAAATAGTTCAGAGAAGCTAAGCATTCTTAGTAGCTATGGAATATTGAATGTCACTTGGAAAAAAAGTATTCATAAGGTTGTTAGAATCTATACAGAATAAGGTTGTTAGAGTCTATATAGAATCCCAAGCAGAAATACTGGTGTTTAATAGATGAATATACACTAAAAATATTAATGCAAGTGTGAGATGTGTATTTAATAAATTTAATGTACATCACTCAATGTGGGAATGTCATTTTATATTTTTAAAATTACCTGTTAATGATTATTTGAATAATATACTAAACTCTTTGTCACTTTCATTAGGAGGTAGTGAATCCAGTTTTCCCCTGTGGCTCAAATCCTTGATGACAATATGTTGCTGTGTTAATGACTGCTACATTCAGAATTTGGCCATTTCTGTACTGCTAGAAATAATCAACCATTCCCAGTCACTGGCATTGGTTATTGAAGACAGAATTAAGCGATATAAAATTCCTGGGCAAAATCCCTTCTTTGGAACACTGCAGATGGTCACAGTTCCTCCTATTGCTCCTGGAGTCCTAAAGCTAATTTCAGAAAAAACTGATTTCTATCAGGTGCTGTGCTTTTTTTTTCCACTTAAGATGTTTGGGCACATGAGATGGTGGAACAGATAGAACTCGTATTATTATTATTATTATTATTATTATTATTATTATTACTACTACTACTACTACTACTACTACTACTACTAGATGGCTAATAGTGTTACTTTCCTTAATCTAATCCAACAAAATAACAGAGCCACTGAAGCAGGGGTTCTCAAACTTTCTGCAATCATCTGTCTCTAAATAAACATTTAGAAAATGTGGGGACAACCAGTTAAACAAATACTCTTTCCCTACATTTTTGTCTTTAACAGCCTGGGAGTTCATTTGTTGTTTAACAAATAGGATAACAATTATAACAGTGTTATAATAAGCCTTCTCATCCTTCCTTTTTTAAAGGTCTTATAAGATGACATTTTTTACTAACATTTTAATCCATAGTTAATTGTTTAGTTATCATTGGAAGTATTTTGTATAGCCAGTGGCATAACAACAACAACAACTCTGAGTATAAACTTGATCAGCAACCAATTCAATAGAAATCTATGAGTACTAAGGAGCTACAGTTAAGTGGATCTCCAGCCGAATTAAAACCTATATTTAGATATTTGTTGTCATATTTCCCATTTATACTATTCTTTTTAGATAACTGATACAAGATCACAATTCAAGTTAGCACAGCATAAGTTGACTCGTGGTCAGTAATTGTAGTCAGGGCATATTTGCTGCTGGAGTTAGTGGTATATTAGTATTGCTGTTGCTTGTATTATTGTAGGCTTTAGTGAATCAGTTGACTGGTAGCGAATATGGGGAGGCAGGGGCTAAGTGGAGAACAGAGACTTTCCAGGTAACTGGTGGCCAGTGTGGGACTGTTGTGTCAAGGAATCATTGAGAATCATTGAACTAAAGGAGCTGCATTAGAGATGTTGAAGGAGCAGAAAGACAAATGGAGACAAAACATTAATTTACAGTAATAGCATGTGACAATGCCATCCAAGATAACCTGCAATCGGTTTTATCTATTAAAGTAGCTAAGCACTACAGTGGCCAGGACTGAAGACAGTGAGCAATTGTGAATAACTGCGATAAAAATAGGAACTTACTCATAAGGAATGCTGTTAATATCTTGTTTCTTTCCATATTAATTCTGAAAAGTATTCAAAGCTCCTCTGTATCCCTAGGAAAAAAAATTCTGTATTAAATGTTGAAATACAACTTAATATAGAATTAATGAAAATTAAAAATTTAATGAAAATTAAAACCAATTTAGTAATATACAGCTTCCTTTATCCTGTGTTAAATCTTCCTAAAATGGATAATTTGATTTTTTTTTTTTTAATTACAACAGAGAGTTGCTCAAGTGCTTTGGAATCAGCTGAACAAAGAGACACGAGAGCATCACAACACCTGTGTAGAACTGTTCTACCGTCTGCATTGTCTAGCTCCATCAGCTAATATCTGTGAAGACATTATCTGTCATGCATTACTGGATCATGATAAAGTAAGACTATGTTTTGCAATCCTGACCTAAATCAAGTTTGCACAGTTTTACTTGGGTCTCTTGAGTAGCATGCCAGAGTCAAACTTCAAAATATATAAAATTATCCATGAAATATGAATAATTAAATGTGAACTAAAATCAGAATAATTAAAAACAGTTGATATGACTAACCCCACTTATTTCATTATTTCCCATTTCTGTTATCTAAAAATTAGAATTCAGCAGTATTTTGAGGTCCTCAAGTTATATACCACTATTATAGAAGATTATACATGCTTAAATATAGTGCTATAGTTTGGGGAAATTCCAACATCGCAGTCATACAGAGTTATGGAAAACATATTTAATAAACAAAACATAGCATAAGAATTAGAATGATTAGAAGTTTGACATCAGGAAAACAAGGATAAAGTAATATCAGAGCATTTTAACTTCCTGGGACATTGTATCACAGATCTCAAAGTAACATTTTGGAAAAAAGAAACTCTTAACACCACAGCCAAGTGAGAGATTGCTGAACTTACATGCCAAGCTCTCTCAAAAAGTCTCACCAAATACAATGGCTTTTTGACATACTACACTTGTTCATTGGTAATGTACGTGTGATCTGTCTCACATGTAACCTGCATCTGTATAACCAACCTGTCTTTCCCTCCCTCTCTGTCCCACCTCATCATCCCAATTTAAATCCTGTATCAGTTTAACCACTCCATGCATCTGATGAAGTGAACTATAGCTCACAAAAATTTACACCTTTTAATAAAATGTGTTACTTTGAAAATATGCTACCAGACTCCTGCTGATGTAGGAAGAATGAGTTGGTCAAAAGGAAGGGGAAAACAGAGAAAATTGTGATTGGATTGATTTAATGAGATCCTCAGCAGGAGATGATAGACAGACAGACAGACAGATAGATAATTTTAAAGGCAGTGGATTGATGTGATAGAAACGAGAATGATTTCCAAGGATATAAATTTAAGGATATGTATAGTAAAAGATTTGGTGCAAACTAGGCTTTTTTTATATTTAGCTCTTTTTCTTACATTTTAATTCTTTTGGGTTACTGTTTCTTATTCTTTTTCACAATACTGCTTTCCCCCAAAGCGTATATATGATAGATCAATATAGATGAAAATAATTTTGTTAAATCCTAATTTCCCAGAACAGTTATCATTTCCCAAACTTTTTTTTTACTTTTTATAGTTTCACTATGAGTAACAGGGAAAACCCTTTTTCTTTTTCCCCTTGGCCAGTGATTTTAATTCTAGAGACACAAAAGTGGAAATATCTTCCCATTTAATGCCATAATATTTAAACTGGTCATACTCACTGATTAAATTATCTCTGTGGAAGCTAAACTATGATTTAACTTTGTTTTCCTGGTGATCACAATGTTACTTGCTGCAAACCAACACAGATTATATTTATAGTATGGAATATAGTGGAATATAGTTAATTAGATAATTGTGAAACAACTTAGGTATGCACTAGTAAAACTAGTTTATTTATAAAAATTGTTCAAAAATGAAGAAAGAATATATTCAGTCTTCCCTCATGCTAGTAATGTTTTCTCCCTAAGCGTCATATTTCTGTGATTGGCAAAGATTAAAAAAGAATTGTTAGATTGACTGCTGCCATTTTAAACTTGACATTTGACATTTTCTAGAAACACATTCATTGCTGTTTTAAATTTTGTGGAATTGTAAATATTGATTTGTTTAGCTACCTATAGGAAAAAAAATACATAAATTATAAGTATAATAAATGCTACTAAGAACTACATCCCATATCAGCAAATTATTTTCATGTTCCATAATTATCATGAATATTTGTAGGCTTGAATGATAGAAATATGTATATTAAAATATAATACATTTAACTTTTTCTTATATTTTGGATTTTTTTCCTGCAAGTGTATGAGGCTGGAAGCGCTGTTCAGATTCTCCATTATGTGGCATTTGACCAGGGAAATTCAGGGCAGCAGACCTACATCCCACAGCCGATCTTTTGATAGGTATGGCTATTCTGAATTTGTATATTTTGATAAACTGTATTTAATGTAATCAGTGTAACTGAAACAGGCTACTGATGCAGTCCCATATTTGCACAAAGCTGTTTATTTTCATTTCATTATTAGAGTAATAGGTTTTTGTAAGCTGTGTTCTAGTCTTCTCAGAACATTATCATTGTTTCAATAGTGCTGCCTTCTATTAATTTTTTTCCTGTAGATCCCTGTTTGTTGTACTGGATAGTCTGAATTATTCAGATGGAGCAATTAGTGCTGCAGCACAGGGTTGGTTGATACGAGCACTCTCACTTAACGATGTTACAAGAATTCTTGAACCTGCTCTTCTGCTTTTATTACATCCGAAGACACAACGTATCTCCCTTCACTGTATCAAGCAGAAAAACTCAGCAGGTAAGATTGTGCTTAGGAAAACTCTTATCAGATCAGACCAAGATAACTTCTAGCCTAGGATATCTCTTTCCCAAGATGATCACCCAATGTGTCTGGGAAGAATACAAACAGTGGGTCTCCTTTTACTTCTCTCTGCCAACGAGTTAATATATTTGGTGGCATGTTTTATTTGAGCTAGAGTTTTATTTAATGAGCATGGATAATACTATTTATAGATCTGTCCTCATAATAACTAATTTAATTCTTTTTCAAGTTACTTAGTTGCTGGCCATCACCATCCTTTGATATACGGAATGCTATAACTTAGACTGTCTTCTGAATGTACTGAGAGTTCACCTTACTGGATCATGTATGGGAAAAGAATAAAAAATTTACATCACATTAAATTAACACATTACATGCATATTTAAAAAAAAAACATTGGTCCTTTCCTCATTAGTACCTTTTTCCTAAAGAGAACAACAATAACAAAAAACCACCTTAAATTTTCTTGAAATGAAAATGCTGTAAGTCCCTAATAATTAGATCCACACCATAAAATAATTCAAAAAGTTACAATTACACATTTCAGACTTGACAAAGCAGCAGTATAGATATATATGAAAGGCATTATGATAATGGTAATTCTATTTTCAGTCCCTGTCCTCCCTAGTATGGGATTTTCATGGAATTTTCCTTTTGCATAGCTGCTACATGAAATATTGTATGTGTGTGTATGTATTTAATCGATATTCTGTTCAGTTAAGTACATAATATGGAAATGCCATCTGTCCTTTTGGTAGCTAGAGGATATTTGCACTGACAAAAGTGTGTGTGTGTGTGTGTGTATAAAATCCTCTCTCACCCTTATGAGTGGTATGTGTCTTCTTCAGTTTTGGGTCGTCTACCAGAGGAGTTTGAGGGTTCTGTGCAGTATCTTAGCTGTTCCTAGCACTGCACTCTTCTGGACAGAGAGCTCTGTTATTGTTCCTCTGATGTTTGTTTTAAACTGTATGTTCTTTTTAGAAAACATGCATCTATGGTATACAAAGAAAACCATCTTTCAGGAGTCACTGAGGTCTCGTGAATTGTGTGAAAGTAGTTCTGAAGAAATTTTGCCACTGAGCCAGTTCACAGTTGTGGACAGGGAAGCTATATGGGCTGAAGTTGAAAAAGATCCAGAGAAATCTCTGTTAAAAAATGAACTCTCTGTAAACAATCCTTCTCTGTATGGTGAAGCACTACTAGAAATGGGCAAGGATGAAAGTGAACACACTGAATCTGCTGATACCAGCACTGAGCCTTTGGACAGTGATAATACATCATCATTTTCTCCCTCTCTCGAACAGCAAGATCTGACCAATGAGGAGAATAATAGTGCCTCAACAGATGGCAAAAATAGTATGAAACATACTGGTTCTTCTAATGTTTATCCCGCTGATAGTTCAAAATCAAGTGCTGCAATAAACCTGGTACGTACCGATTCCGACAGAACACGGGCATCAGAATCTCTCTCAAGTGATGATGAAGTGGATTTGGAGCTTCAAGCACTTATAACATCTAGATTACGAAAGCAACAGAAAGAAAAACAGGAGATGGTTGAAGCGCTCTTTAAACATGTTCTCTTGTACATGCAACCATATGATTCCAAAAGGGTCCTGTATGCATTTTCTGTGCTTGAGGGAGTGCTTAAAACAAATCCTAAAGAGTTTACTGAAGCTGTAGCAACCACTAGCATGGATACAAGTTCTACAGCTCATTTGAATTTAATCTACAATCTTTTAGCTCGCCACCAGGAATCACTTGTGGGACAGAGCTTCTATGGAAAACTTCAAATTCAGTCACCAACCGTGTGCCCCCATTCGTTATTAATAGAACTGTTAATGTATCTATGTTTAAGTTTCCTGCGTTCTTATTATCCCTGTTATTTGAAGGTGACTCACAAAGATGTGCTTGGCAATAGGGATGTCCAAGTGAAAAGTGTTGAAGTCTTGATCAGAATGATGACTCAGCTGACTACAATGGCCAAATCAACAGAGAGCAAAAATATAGAATTCATACGCAACTTGCTTGGAAGATGCAAAATTCAAGAGTTTGTCCTACTTTCTCTCTCTGTTTCTATGTATGTTAGTCAGAAATGCTATGAACATTTGTTAGCTAATAAGACGAATGGTTTAAGTGAACACTATATCCTTGAGGAAAGCCTTATCAATTTTGGTCATGATCAGATTTGGAGTGAACACCCTTTACAAATTGAATTGCTTAAACTTCTGCAAGTGCTGATAGTCTTGGAGCACCATCTTGGGCAGACTCAAGAAGAGCAGGAAAATCAGCCAGCCCTGTCTAAGGAATGGCAGAGGGCTCTTAGCTTTCAGGAGGCAATTGGTGCTATGCAATATGTGCATCCACACCCTATAACGTCGCAAGGGTTATTTGTGTCTGCAGTAGTTCGAGGCTTGCAGCCAGAATATGGTTATGGCATGCATCCATCTTGGGTAGGCTTGGTTACATACTCTTTGCCATACTTTGGGAAATCGTTAGGATGGACAGTAGCCCCATTTATTGTACAAATATGCAAGAATCTGGATGAGCTTGTCAAACAATATGAGCATGAAATTCTGAAGATGTCGACTAAAACATCAGCAAGGTAGGGGATACCTACTTGTTATCTTTATGTTTTGCTAATTTAGGCTTTGGCTGGCATGAAATATTTCAAGTTTTCAAAGTAAAAAGTTAATGCCTGCAGTGTGCTTGATTTTTTTCTGTGTAAGAGAAAGATATAAGAAGGTAGGAATATGTTTTTATACATGGTCAGAATATTGTACCAGAACATTATTGTCTGGGGTGACTAGCAGCAACTAATGCTGGTTGAACAGTTTTTGCAAATGACTAAAACTTGAGATACCAGGAATTTGGTACTGAGATCCTTGGCCTATAAAGCATATGCTCTACCACTGTACAGTCCCTTTTCTAAATTAGGTGGTTCCATCAAAAGGAGTCTACAGATGAGGAAAAAATAAGATCTCATCTTGGGTAGATTCCTTCCTTACAGAAGATTCTGCTTTTGTTCCCCCTGTCCAACTTTTTAGGGAAAATATTTAGTTACATTTTTGTTTTTAATGGATAAAGGATTCTTGGCTAAATAGCCACAGCATATAGTTCTCTCCAAGAAATGAGAGTGTGAATAAAAGAATAAAAGGCTAACGGACAGTAACTTATTAAAACTTTCTTTCCTAAAGCATAAATTATAAAAGGGAGAACATTACACCAGATTATCCTTTAACTCTTTTGGAAGGACTTACAACTATTGGCCATTTTTGTCTTCTGGATCATCCAAACCAAACCAAAAGGGTATGTATATGCAACCCAGAGGTTCTTATAGTAAGATTTGCGGGGGGGGGGGGTGCAATTATAGCAAAGAAAATATAAGAGAGGTTTGTTTCTTTTGATATTGACTCATCTCAAAATGATAAATGATCCCACTTTGTAAATCTTAAAAACATGTCTATATATTTGGTGTCAAAATGGAACTAGGTTAATTTTGAGAAATTTAATCAATTAATAAAAATCTTGCTCATGTTTTTTATTTTACTGATTTTTTTTTCTTCTCAGTCAACTTTCAATGCTGATCCAACGAACCTAAGAAATGCCAGGAATGCCATTTTGGAAGAGCTTCCTCAAATCATTAACACCATGTCTCTCCTCTGGAATGTCATTAAAAAGGAAGATTCTCAAAAAAGACCATCTGATTTCCTAGGAGTAAAAGGCTGTTCATCAGTTTATTTTAAAGCAACAAAAGTACGAATGCTTCTGTAAGCTTTAATCTATAGGCGGGATGCCCCACTGTTGGAGCATATTATAAAATTTTCTAATATGGAATATTTTACAGATAGCATGGAAGTGATTAACTATTTTTTCAAAAGATTACATTTTGAAACTTAAAACACTAGTGTAAAATAACCTTATACCAAACAATTATAATTCCCATTGTTTCAATCTTTCCAGTTCTAGTTTGCTATTATTAATCGTGTGTGTGTGTGTGTGTGTGTGTGTGTGTATATACACATGCATACACTTCTTTTTTTCAACAGCCATAAAGTTAAGCCATAGTATTGTTCACCACAACTTCATCCAATCAGGGTCATAATCCCTGGAATTTACAAACAAGAATTGTCTATGAAGGAACAAAAGATATGATTAGTATGTTCTTCACTTTTTTAAAACAGATATTAAAGAAAAAAATCCTAGACTTCTTGAATCCCCTCACTGGACAACTTGGTGTGCAACTAATAGCTGCTGTAGCTGCAGTTTGGAGCAGCAAAAAACCTCATAAATACCAAACAAAGGTAAGAAAATGCAAAATACCAGTGGATCATTCCACTGCTAGAATTAAGCCAGATCCATTGCATCCATGCATACAAACATATATTCCCTTTTAGGGTAAGCAATGTTATGCCAAACACATAACAGGTGTAGCAAATAGCAATCCAAAGAAACTGAACGTAGGAGGTAAGGTTAATGTAGTTTACACCAAACATTCACTATACCTCTCCTTATCTTTCTGTCTTTGCAGATTATCTTTGTTTCCACCATATCTACACAGTGCATCATAAAATGCCTTTCCTTCTTTGAATTTCTGACTTTTCTTTTCCAAGATCTGATCTACTTCATCTCACCACAACTCTCTTGGTCTTCCCAGTCTTCTTAACCTATTCACTCTTCCTTTGTTTCTTTTGTGATTTAATCCTTATTCATTCTTGATATACAGGTTATTCTCAGTTAACGACTGCCCTGTTTAGCAACCGTTCGAACTTACAGTGGTGCTGAAAAGTAGTTTTATGACCAGTCCTCAAACTTATGACTGTTGCAGCATCCCTGCAGTCACATGATCGCCATTTGTGAGCTTCACAGCTGGCTTCTGACAAGCAAAGTCAGTGGAGAAGCTGGTGGTAAGTCACAAGTCACAGTCACGTGATATCAAGCTTACGACCTGCAGTGATTCAACTTAACAGCCACGGTGGAACTGACATCATTAGTCTGCCTCAGTCATATGATGTTTCACTGAACAACCGCATAACTTAGCAATGGAGTTGCCAGTCCCAATTGCAGTCGTTAAGTGAGGACTACCTGTACTAACAGATCACCAGCAGCCTTTCATTCTTGATTCTGTCTTGTTTGACCACGCATACTTCTTAAACATCCCATTTGCTCTGCATTCAGGTAACTTTTATGATGCTCCAGACATAACCAATTCTGTTTCCCACATAACCAAGTGGTCAGAAGCACACTTTTATACACGACATTTTCAGTTGTTTTGACATTCATTCCTTACAAAGTACCCACTATCTTTCAACCAGCATTTAAACATCTTAAAAGTTATCCGTCCATTCCCCATGTTTAGTAAATTCTACTAAAGTACAAGCATTCATCTAGTTACTCTAGTTCTTTGCCATTTAAGTCTATTTTAACAACTGCTCTATCCAGCTTTCCTGTCAAATACAACTTTATTTTCTTTTGATAGATTAATGTCAGATCCATACTCCTTGCATTATATAATTTAACATTCACTGCAAATCTTTTGGGTTCTGGGCCAACAACACAGCATCATCTGTATACAAAAGTACACATACATTCACATCCCCAACCAACACACCTCTGAGATCACTACAAATATTCCTTTTATATTTAAAGACATTAAATAACCCAGGGGATGTTTTTCATCCGTGCTTAGTGTTGAACCATTCATTAAGCATTCCATCTCCTTTTACATATGCTTTACTTCCACTATATAGCACTCTTATTACAGTCAGCAACCGACCTTCACCTCCATGTTCACACAAAACATTTCTATTCACTCAGTCATATGCTTTCTCATATGAACAGGGACTTTGCATAGAAACTGCCTGATGGATTGTGAATTACTTAGCTTGGTAGATGTTCATCAGTAAATTTTAGCTTTAAGTACCAAAACTACTTTACATATTTTATCTGTCTAATCAATGAGTTTGCATTTGATTCCAGTTGTTCAGAAGACACACTAAGCCTGGCTTACCATCAATCATGATCAAGAAAGTGAACGTTTTTCAAATGATAAAGCAAACTAGAATTAATCTTTTTTTTTTCATTACATCCTGCTAGAAATGCCATCAAACTCCAGCTCTGTAGAACCAGCTTCATCTGATTTGTTACTTTTAGGAAGTCACAGGTTATATGAAATTGAAATGTAAAAATGCTCCTTCCAGGCCACTATTCTCTGGCAAAGTAGTATTAGTGTCTTTAAGCTGAAGTTTCTGGGGATTGGGGTGTAGGGTAGAGAAGACTTCATGGACATATCTGTCTTGAGGTTCCAAATACAAGTACTGAGTGCATGGGACATCTGGGAAGGTCCAATCTGGCCTATGTATTGGATGTTCCTCATCCCTGTAGTAGAGTGAATATTTTAAAAAACACGTATGAGGAATATTTTTGTTTTACTTTTTTCTTTCAGATGCCTCCCGTAGCTAATACATCTCAGCTAATATTAGTTGACCTTGTTTGTGCACTCAGCACCCTGAAGACTGACATTATACTGCAGCTAATAAAAGAAGTTGTAAAGAAACCTTCCCAAATTAAAGGCGAAGAGGTAGAAGTATATTTAACAGAACAGTTTAACCAATCTAAATTGATGAAATAATATCTAATTGTCTTTTTGTGTTCAGGCAGGGAAAACAAGCTATATTTAATGTTACCTTTTTCATTAAAAGCTACAACGGGGGGGGGGGAGGGAGGGAGATAACTTTTATGCCATGTTTCATAATGGAAAAACTATCCAAGCCATCTCATGAGAATTAAGATTAAAAATATGTCATACAAATAGGCATTAAAATACTCAAAGTACCCTTTTAAATCGAGATCAAAAATTATAAGCAGTGCCAATTTAAACATCCAAGTAAAAGAATAAGGAACAGGATAAAACACACTGGAAAAACAGCAGTGGACCAGATGCTCTGACTGTTGCTTCTTCATCATGGTTGCTGTATGTGGCCTACTCTTGAATTATTCTCCATGGAGCAGAAATTTGTCTAATAGATTTGTGATCAAGGGAACTATGGCTAAAGCTATAGCAGTTTAGTGAATTCTGCTTTTGTTTCAGTTTCTCACAGCAAAGAATGTAGATACCAGCTGATGAGACAGTTGATGTTGGTCAAAGTTGATTTTTTTATCTTCCATTTATTTACATATTACTGTATTAAACTGGCAACATTAAATACCAGAAGTATCAATTTTCCAGTACTAGGAAAGTGCCAAAAAAATGACAATACATTTATTTTACAATTACATAAAAAAAAAAAGATTTTGTGTTGTATTTTCCATGTACCTTGAGAAAGAGTGGTACCAAAAAGGGAACTCAGTTGTGATTGAAAGATAAAAACTAGATTCAGGATAAAATTAGAAGTTTCAGAGGTAATGACTGTTGCAGAATAAATAGAGCAGGATTTAGGTGGAAAACAAACTGTGCTTGGAGAAGCAACCATAATAACAGACTGATGTTTGAATTTGAGTTTGGTTTCTAGGAATATGGAGTGGGTAAGTGAGTGCTGCTAGCATCACCCAATAGTAGAAAAACAGATATGCTGGTTTAATGTATCCTAAGTATGTCTATAAATCTCATTATGCAAGAATATATGTTTACATTGAATATATAAGAATAGAATTCATGAAATTTGTAATGGTTTCCTACAACATTTGGTTAAGTCAGAAATTCAAATGGCATTATAAGCAAGCTCTAGCTTCTATCCGAGTTTCAGAAAAATTCAAATATTTTAAGGCCCAAATCCCACTCTTTTTAATGGTAAAGGAAAATCAGTTGTGAAATTTAGATCTCAGAAGTCTCTTGCTTGGTTTAGTGAATTTTTTGCCAGATATTTATTTTATTTATTTATTTATCGTATTTATATAGCCACCCATCTCTCACAAAGTGGCTCTGAGTGGCGTACAACAATTAAAAAGAATAAATACATAAAAACAATTACAAATAAAAAACACAAATCTGAAAAGTGTTTCTTTAGTTCTTTTAGAATGTTTGGATCCACAATCTAAGATAGCATTCTAAACAGATTTAGAAAAACACAGTCTATTTTCTACTGGAAGACTGATTTATGTTGAGTTGGCTATGTTGAGAATCGGATTAAATACAAGGAACTACAGTCCTACAAATTGGACCAATGCAATGAGGAATAGGAAGGTTGCATAGTGTGATTACTAACATGCCTATTACATTTTCTACAGTCCTTTGATGTAGCACCAACTTACAGTTTTGCATTAAACTTATTAAAATGAATATCTACTGCAGAAGCTATTCTTGTAGCTTTTACCATTTGTAGATCTGCAGATAGCAGTGTGATAGGCTAACATGTGTCAGAATAAGACCATTTCAGAAGAAGGTACAAATCATGTAATATGTAGTTTTAAAGTTAATGCAGTATTTGAGAATTAAAGACTGTGGGATAAAGAAAAAGGATTATCTCATGGATCTTGCAGGCTTTAACTCGCAGCTAATTTTCCAGGCAGAAATGCACATATACATGCACATTCAGTACTGATAAAACTAAAGGATAGAAAGAAACATTCCAGATCAATCCATAATAGAAATAAGAAATTTTTTAAAAAGCTAAGAAGAAAAGGAATTCACATTTCCCTGGATGGCTATTTTTTTCTGATTCTTCAACTCTTCTCCAGGTTGGGGAGAATTTCTTATCTATAGCAGGAGACAGCTTGGGAAAAGATGCCATCTCCCCATGAGGGAAGGCAAAAGAACAAAGAGAAAATGGAACTGCCTCTTCTCCTTTTAGAGAAGAAAACCTTCCTCCTCCTGATTAGTTGTCCAAGTTTGAGTTTCCCAGCCTTCTTAGTCTCTGCCACCATCTAAATGGACAGATTTAGTTCTAATTAATACTTTCATACGTGAACCTCTTAGAAAGTTCTCTTCCCCTTCACTACGTGGGTGATCTTCTGTTCAAAATGGTTTGGGAACTACTCTATTTTAAGCAGCTTGGCTAGGGTTTTGTGGATTAAGACTGGAATAATAATAGAATCAAAACAATCTGAATGGAGAGCATTTGGTAGTTTAAATAAGAGCAGTTGGCGGTTGAATTGATTTATTCTTGATAATTATTGTAAAGATAAATCAAATGGAAAATCTGTACTTTTAGAGTTTCCTGAGGGAAAATTATGATTCGTAATGTGTGAAGGTGATCACTATTCTTAGTAACAGCATGCAGACAAGTTTTGTTAATGTTGATAACTGCAGCAGAAGAGAACATCCACAAGAATTCTGCTTACCATGTTATTAAATCTAGATGGAAAGAATTCTTCCAACAACTCTCTTGATTCATACATGTGTAATACTCCTGCTTCTGAATATACAGAAATGGATGATCTTGTTACTATATATCTCCTTATTGCTGTGATAGGAAGCTTATCCATGGCATTTGGGTGTATTCACAGACATTATTCCAGCGGGACACCGGCAAGGCAAAGCAGCTGTACAGTTACATATACACAGACAGCTGGGAAAGCCTTTGAAGCAATGTCCTGAGCTTTCCCAGAAGATAGAGCTGGTTTAACACTGCAACACTAACATGCTTTTTAATATTTTGCACAGACATATTGCTGAACAATCTCAATGTCTGTGTAGTTTAACTGATCTGAAGACTGCATGTAATATTATACTGAGGAAAAGATTGTGGGAGAAAAATTAGTAAATCAGTAAAGAGTTTCTTTCTACAATACAGTTCCTTTGTATAAATACTTCAGTAGGATTAGAATGAGCGTATATACAGAACTCTCAAGCTGATGAAAATTTCAGAGGGACAGTGCTAAGATTTGACTATTGTTCCTTACATATAAACCATATGGTGCATATATCAGGCGCACAGTGTTTTCCACTGATTGATAGTAAATGCTAATAGCATTTGGAATCTGGCACAGATGAGTTTGGTATGCCTTTTGCAGTCTTTCAGTGTATGCTATAAATCAACAATTCTGAAATCTAACCCTTCAAAAATTAAAATAGTGTTTTTAAAAGAAAACAAAACCCCAAAACTTGGAAATTAGATGGGAAAGTAATACAGGTTTTCATCACTTAACAATGGTAATTGGGACCACACGGTTGTGAAGCATGACGTCACATGACTGCACTGACTTATGACAGCAGTTGCGGCAGTCCCAGTTGCCCTCATTAGGCGAATCCTGCACGATCACAGCAACCTGCAGTCATTTGATTGCCATTTGCAACCTCCTGCTGACTTCCCCATTGATTTTGCTTGTCAGAAGCCAGCAGTGAAGGTCACAAATGGCGATCACATGAACATGGGATGCTGCAATGAAGTCATTATAAGCCAGTTGCCAAGCACCTTAATCCCAATCACATGACCACGGGGATGCTGTGACAGCCGCAACTGTGAGGACCCATTGTAAGTCGTCCTCGTACAGTGCTGTCATAACTTCAGTCGCTGAACAAGTGGTTGTTCAACGAAGACTACCTGTAGAGCACATTCTGTTTTTTAGGTGCTTTTCTGCAGAGAATTAATCTAGAATTCTGATTTGGACAGTACAGATTTGAGTAATTATTATGATTATATCACAATAATTGTGATTGTTCAGGAGAGCTGTGATTTAGCAATTGGCTAATTTGGGTCACACTGGAGAAATTTCAGATACTTTTGATCTTTAAATTTTGGGGGGAAAATAAGAGTTGACTTTTTTTTTAAACCAATCACAATGAAAACAAAACGTTTTAGAAGCAAGTCACTACTGTGAAGTAGACTGGGGAATTTTAGTTAAAGCACTGTAATATATAATGAAACTGCATAATTTTTATAATAGACAACAGGAATTACACTGCTGTAGTGATTACAGTATACTGTACTGTATTTTCTTTCCCAGAAATCTGTCCTAGTGGATATCCCAGTGCTTCAGTTCTGCAATGCTTTCATTCAAAGGTAAATAGGCTTCTTAGCTAATAAACATCTCCAGAACACATTACAACTATTAATATATTCGTTTTTTTGCATACATAAATTATGTATATACCCTTCTGTAGAATTTTTGTTCCCAATACTGCAGGGACACAAAACTACTTCAGTTAAATAGCTGCAAACATGTTAAAATATAATCTCCATGAAGTTTCTTGTTATTACAATGCAGTGCAGCATCTTAGTCTGTTATTCCAGGACAGATAAATTAAAAGAGTCCATCACTTCTAGCCATCATCACCACAATTACATAAAAATTGTATTAAAAAGAAACACTGACAAAACTTGTGTACTTAAATGCTTTGGAGATACACACACACACACACACACACACACACGTACTATTTGTAACCCATAACAGTAACAGGTAGAATAGCTTTTTAAGTTAAATTGCCTTTTCTGTAAATCTGTGATACTTCCTTTAGTATTTTCTAACCTAACCCACCCACTCTCAGGCTTCCAGTTTCAGCCCTGCAGGAGAACTTCCAGTCATTATTAGGAGTGTTCAAGGAATCTGTGCAATTGAATTTGGCACCACCTGGTCATTTTTTGCTTCTCAGGTATGACATTAGCAATCACTTTGATACATATGCTAATAGCCACAATTGATCATTTTGCTGAGTTGGGTTTATTTTTCTGCAGCACTCTGAATGACTTTGTGACGAGAACTCCAAACCAGGAGAATAAAAAGAATCAAAAAGACTTGCAGGTACTCCACAGCATTTTTTGAATCTCTACATTTGGATTGGGGATTGTGTACATGTGTAAAATAGTATGTCGTCTTCTAACCTCGCAGCAAATTTGACAACTAATTTAATAGTCCATGAAAGATCAGTAGTTAATCTCTCATGATATGGATGAGATTAAACTGTAATGCTAAAGCAATTATTTTAAAAAAATATTCTTTTCTGAATTGTTCCCACTTTCAGAATGTCATGGAAAATTTTTCTATTTTCCCAGGCCTTCAAGTAGAACCGTGGTCTAGCCCTTGTAGATTGTTTTATCGCAATTCAGAGTCTGTCTTCTGAACATTTATGATCTCTCTTCTTTTCATTGTTCTTACCTTTTTAATGTAAGCTGCCTAGAGTCATCTGGAGTCAGACAGCCTCTAAACTGAATGAATAACCGGAATTTCCAGAAATTTAGTAAATCCATACACAGATCTCTCTCCAAAGCCCTGGCCAGCTGCATATGGGCTGTAGTCTGCACACAACCCTCTTAAGCAGTTGATATCGAGGGTCACAAAAGAACAGCAAACTGTACTGCAAGGGAAGGGAAAGTCATTTTTTCACCCCAGGAGTCAAAATAAGTTGCCTGGTTGTGCTGTGTATCTTGACTTCAACCTGACTAGGCATGGGGAGAAGGCATTATCAACAAAAAAGTACTGAATTTGGCTTGATATGCTAACAGCCTCCCTGAAAAGCTTTGTGCGCAGCTCTCCTGGAATGCAGTTTGAGTAATGTTTTATTATGCAGCATTTTCTTTATTTCTACTGCATATTGTCTAGTTGTATGGATTGCTTTTCTTTCACAGTCTGTTTGCCTTTCAGGATGTAACGCAGAAAATATTAGAAGCAGTGGGAAACACTGC
The DNA here is from genome assembly GCF_059951505.1 of Python bivittatus. Taxonomy (NCBI): domain Eukaryota; kingdom Metazoa; phylum Chordata; class Lepidosauria; order Squamata; family Pythonidae; genus Python; species Python bivittatus. The sequence continues at coordinate 19,868,156 of NW_028277074.1, forward strand.
AGCTTCTTCGCTAGAACAAACTAGCTGGCTCAGCAGGAATCTGGAAGTGAAAGCTCAGTCTCAGATCTCTTTAGATGACTCCAATGTGGAAAGTAATCTGCATGGTAAGTAAATCAGAAATTGCACTAAATATATATATATAAAATACAAGTTTTAAACCGACATACATCTTAAGCTGAATGTTTGATGAAATGTAACTTTTGATAGTAGCATATACCTAAATCTTGTCTGCAACATACTTTTTAAACCTTAAGATGGAGAGAAGCAGCAAAATTAGAAAATTATATTAAACCTTCTCAATGTAATAAAGTTTAAAGATTTATTTAAAATGTATTTAAAATTTAAAATCCCAGCTCCCACTAATCTGTAAAAGTCTGAGCGAGAGAGAGAGAGAATTTGAACAGACATAAAACTACCTGGAACTGTGCAACCCAGTACTTATAAGAATTAAAATATTCTTCCTACAATTCACACATCTCTGATTACTCTCTGTTGTTTAATCCAGTTCTTTCAGGGTGTCTAATCATTGGCCCTTTTGCCCAGTAACATGAAATTGCAAGACCGCTAATGAGATTCAGTGAGAACAAAGAAACTGATTCTCCATTCGTGAATCACACTAGTCATGCCTTAAAAGAGTATTTTGAATCAAGATTGAAAAGTCTCCAAGATAGCCAGCAGTCCACTCCAAATTACAACAGTCCATACAGATGACTGTCAACCTTCATTTGAATGTAACCAATAAAGTGAAGCCCACTGTCTTGTTTTCAGTATTAAACTGTTCTTATTATTAGTATTGGAAATCAGTCTTATTATTCAGATTCAGAAGCTGAAGAGCCTGTCCAGTGAGCCTCAGCCTGCACCCCAGAAATTAGCTGAAGAGAGTACACCTGAGAGGCAATGGTGCAGGCTGAGTCAGCTGATGCAGACTCCTAGCTAGACAAGTCCCTGAACCTAGTAACGTGTTGCAAATTAAGAAGACAGGAGCAAAGGTGGGCATGCCATCTACTTAAAAGAAAGAAGGGTGACTCAGTCAAGCTGATAGTTAGGGCTACACAGTATTTATGCATTCACTTTTTCTTTCAGAAGTGAAGACTTTGCTTGTGCCTCTTTAATTTTGCTACTTTGAGCCCATTTCTCCATCCTATTCAGATACAGTGGGGCAAAAAAGTATTTAGTCAGCCACCAATTGTGCAAGTTCTCCCACTTAAAAAGATGAGAGAGGCCTGTAATTTTCATCATAGGTATACCTCAACTATGAGAGACAAAATGGGGAAAAAAATCCAGAAAATCACATTGTCTGATTTTTAAAGAATTTATTTGGAAATCATGGTGGAAAATAAGTATTTGGTCAATATCAAAAGTTCATCTCAATAGTTTGGTATATATCCTTTGTTGGCAATGACAGAGGTCAAACATTTTCTGTAAGTCTTCACAAGGTCTTCACACACTGTTGCTGGTATTTTGGCCCATTCCTCCATGCAGATCTCCTCTAGAGCAGTGATGTTTTGGGGCTGTCGCTGGGCAACACGGGCTTTCAACTCCCTCCAAAGGTTTTCCATGGGGTTGAGATCTGGAGACTGGCTAGGCCACTCCAGGACCTTGAAATGCTTCTTACGAAGCCACTCCTTCGTTGCCCAGGCAGTGTGTTTGGGATCATTGTCATGCTGAAAGACCCAGCCACATTTCATCTTCAGTGCCCTTGCTGATGGAAGGAGGTGTTCACTCAAAATCTCACGATACATGGCCCCATTCATTCTTTCCTTTACACGGATCAGTCGTCCTGGTCCCTTTGCAGAACAACAGCCCCAAAGCATGATGTTTCCACCTCCATGCTTCACAGTAGGTATGGTGTTCTTTGGATGCAACTCAGCATTCTCTCTCCTCCAAACACGACGAGTCGGTTTCATCTGACCATATGACATTCTCCCAATCCTCTTCTGGATCATCCAAATACTCTCTAGCAAACTTCAGACAGGCCCGGACATGTACTGGCTTAAGCAGGGGAACACATCTAGCACTGCGGGATTTGAGTCCCTGGCGGCATAGTGTGTTACTGATGGTAGCCTGTTTCTGGTGTCCTTCGACAGCTCTTTGTTCTTGGCCATAGTGGAGTTTGGAGTGTGACTGTTTGAGGTTGTGGACAGGTGTCTTTTAGACTGATAACAAGGTCAAACAGATGCCATTACTACAGGTAACGAGTGGAGGACAGAGGAGCCTCTTAAAGAAGTAGTTACAGGTCTGTGAGAGCCAGACATCTTGCTTGTTTGTAGGTGACCAAATACTTATTTTCCACCATGATTTCCAAATAAATTCTTTAAAAATCAGACCATGTGATTTTCTGGATTTTTTCCCCCATTTTGTCTCTCATAGTTGAGGTATACCTATGATGAAAATTACAGGCCTCTCTCATCTTTTTAAGCGGAACCTGCACAATTGGTGGCTGACTAAATACTTTTTTGCCCCATTGTAGTTTTGAATGTTATTTTGGTCTTCTAGGATATAAGCTATCCCACCCAATTTTGTTTCATATGGAACTCTATGGATGAAGAAGTAGAACAAATGCTCAACAATATTAATACTTAGTATTAATGAAAATATTGAAGAGTAGAGGACCCCAAATGAATCCTTTTGGCATCCCACTTGATAGTTCTCTTTAATTTATTGAGCAACCACCGATGAGCACTATTTATTACTACTGAGCTAACTATGTATCCAAATAGTTGTCATACAATCAAGCCCACACTTAACTAGCTTGCTAATCAGTATGTCCTTTGTCAACTTATTTGCTGAAATCATGGTGTATTTTGTGTTGTGTTATATTCTGTATTGACTGAGTTGCAGTCAGTAAATAGCAAATTTAGCTTAGCTTTTTCCATGACACCACATATTAGTTCTAAATCTCCTCCCGCCCACAGAGTTCCATGTCTCCATACTTACACTGATTCAGATCTTCATAGGTGTGTGTTCATCTGAAGGAATATCTTGTAGTGGGCAATTCACTGCTGTTGAAACACACAGTTCAACCTTTTCAACTGCAAAGCATTTTTTCTTAGAATTTAACTCACTCAAGTGCTCGTATCTATAGTGACAGTGCCTTGACATCTTTAAAAAAAACCAAGAACTTTAGATCAGTAAAGTAGTAAACAGGTAGGGGTAATTCACTCTTTTGTTATTTGTTCTTCTTAAAATTTTAGGCTTGGCGAGAGAAAGATGAGGCACTCTTTCCTATTTTTGTTGTTGTTGGGTGGTGGTGGGGGGGTTGCCTTAAAATCATTCCTTCCCAAAGCAGCTGTGCTTTATTTATATTTTCATTTTCTAAAAAGCACTTTACATGTGATAGAGTAATATTTAGATGCTTTAGGCAACATAAAAATGTCCATTTGTGTAAGACTTCTTTCATTTTCTGTAGAAATTCTCAGCATGTATAGCAAGGCGACTTTTTACACATTCACCTGTTTCAATATTGTAATTATTATAATTTTTTAAAAAGCAATATTCTAAAAGAGAAAACTTAAAGGGAAACACAATGCCATTGCATCCACAGATCATTCCGCAGTATCATCTGTGGTTTCTGCCTCTGCCCCATCTGTATACAGTGTTCAAGCTCTCACTCTCCTTGCAGAGGTAAGTCTCAGGTTTTTGTTGTAGTTGTTTGCTGAGCAATTAGCAGTTCTATAACTACTGCTTTTCATATATGCATATGTGTGAACACAGGTCTGGAATGCCACTTTAACTCCTTTGCAACAAGCATAAAGTGCTTGACTTTTCTGAACTTTGCAGTACAAACGCATGACTTGCATAGCAAAATCAAAGCTGTTAAGCTATGCCTAATTATAGCACACAATAAAAGTTGGGGTTATTCTGAATTTTCAGTATACTTTTTCTACCCAGAAGCATGTCCTCTTTAACATGGAATATTGTTTCTGTAGGTTCTTGCTTCCCTCCTGGATATGGTTTATCAAAGTGATGAAAAAGAGAAAGCAGTGCCATTAATCTCACGTTTGCTATACTATGTGTTTCCTTACTTACGCAATCACAGGTAAATCCATTTGTCTTTGGATATATATATCCATTATATATATATAATGTACTTTATAATGTACACTATCTTGGACCAGCCCAATTACAGGTAGTCCTTGGTTAATAGCCACCCATTCAGCAACCATTCAGTTACGATGGCGCTGAACGAGTGGTGGTTATAACTGGTTGTTGAAGTCCCGGCCATCCCAGCAACCCCATCATCACGTGATCACGGTGTGGGTGCTTGGCAACCTGCTCACACTTATGACAGTTGCAATGTCCTGCGGTCACATGATCGCAATTTGCAACCTTCCCTGCTGGCTTCCAACAAGTAAAGTCAATAAAGAAGCCAGCAGGGAAGGTTGCAAGTTGCTTGGGTAAGTCTCCCTCACTCACATTCCCTCCCTAAGACTCACTGCACTCATGCTGCACCTCCCCAGCCACTCACGCACCGTCATGCATCATCCCCCACCCAGCAGCAGCCACTCCAAGCCCTGCCATGCTCACACCATGACTGCCCACCACTCACACACCGTCATGTACCCTCTCCCACACAGCAGCAGCCATCTCAAGCCCTGTTGCACTCGTGCTGTACTTCCCTGGCCACCTGCACACCCCCTTGTTCCCCCTCCCATTTGGCAGTAGCCACTTATGTGCCTTCCGGCCAGCTTGCAACCCACCTGGGACTTGTAACTTCCTGTTGGTTTCTCCACTGACTTTGGTTGTTGGAAGCTGGCAGGAAGTTACAAGGAGGTGCTACCCACGATCCTCGCTTAACAATGGAACAGGTACTGCAGGGATTGCCATTGCTAAGTGATGCAGTCATGTGACATTGCGCTTTACAATCACATTACTTAGTGACCGAAATTCTGGTCCCAATTGCCATCTTAATTCAAGGACTACCTGTATTTTATTACCTGGGTCAGAGCTTCAAATGCTGCCCCCTCCCTAAATTAAGGTACATGGTTTTCTAGGCTGAATAAATTATTTTAGCACCTGAGGCAGAAAACTTCTCAAATGTCCCTCCCCTTTCTAACACTGAAAATATACTTGATAATAAATTAAATAACTAGCACTTTGGTGTCCTTTATATATAATCTACTGCCTGATGTGGCAGCTTCTTTTAGTCCAGTGGTATAATGAGTCCTGTTCTTCACTACACAACTTAAGCTATTCCACTAACGCTACTCTGTAATATGTTGCTTAGCACATAAACTGAATTTTAAGTAAATCAGCACTGTAGAATTTAGTATGTGAAGATATGCAGTGTAAGAATTGTGTACATGTATGTGATCTGCTTATTTTATGTTTGTGTCTTTACAGTGCCTATAATCTTCCTAGTTTCCATGCTAGCTCTCAGTTGCTAAGTTCCCTAAGCGGCTATGCCTATACCAAACGAGCATGGAAGAAAGATGTTTTAGACTTATTTATGGATCCTGCTTTTTTCCAAATGGATACTTCATGCATTCAGTAAGATATACATTTACAGCAATCCTGTGGCTTGTTTTTGATTGAACTAACTGGCAAATTGCAACAGGTTATAGTTCAGTTGTAGTTCTAAGTTGCATTTGGAATCAATGTCAGTTAGTAAAAATTCACTGACCTTCATTAAATGAATATGATATCATCACTCTGCAGAGAAAATTTTCTTAATACTATTTTCATCCTTTATTTTTTCTGAAGCATGATTTTACAGAAATGCAAGATTTCATGAAACTTTAAATTCTTGTGGCACCTGAAGAACTAACACATTTATTATAGCATAAATTTGTGGGTTATAATGCACAAAAGATTATTTTATAATAAACACATTAGTCTTTAAGGTGCCATAAGAATCTTGGATAATTTTGCTGCAAAAAAGAAATATGATTAACCCCCCCCCCCAGTAGTAATTAAAATGATGATATTTCCAAAATAAGAAGTCAGCTTTATAGAACTTCAGTTATAAAACTTTATAGTTCTTATGACTTATCTTGTCATAAATGAAAAACATGTGCACCAGATTTCATAGACTCACTATGCAAAATATTTGCACAATTTTCAGGGGGTGACAGTGCAATCTTCTTTTAGATTTGCTTCACATAAAATGATGAATGGTTTCCATTTAAATTACACTAAACTTTTTTTTCCCAGCTGGCGCACCATTATTGATCATCTACTTACACATGAAAAAACTACGTTTAAAGATTTGATGAGTAAGCATTTCCCCATAATTGTTGTTTTCTGCTATAAAATATAGAATTGAATAGAGAATACAAATAGAGAATTGAAAGATGAAGAAGAAAATAAAGTATTTATTTGTTAATTTAGTAGATTTTATATAATGCCACTACCAAAGTTTTTGTCAATTTAGACTCAGAAAAAGTTGAAAACTAAATTCCACTAAGAATATAAAATGTGAATAAAGTTAATAGCCTGTACAATAAGATGCACTATAAGACCTTGTAAAAGGTGCACTATATAGTTAGGACCCTCAGTAGAAAGTAGTAGATTTTTTGGCTGAATTTGCACTTGTGCTAGTGATAAATAATACTTTCATTATGTATTTTATTTATTTATTGTTAAATAGTTAGAAACCAGAAAGATGTTATATAAATATTCAAATAGTATTCAACATACATAGCAAAGAAATAGTTATAAAATGTCCAATCCAACATCTTGTAGTGAAGATTGTCGTGACAAGACAAATAACATGTATAGAGTTTTGCAAAATGAAATGAAATGAAATGAAATAATGAAATGAAATGGTCAGGCTTTGTAAAGGTGAGTACAAACATAACTCATTGTTGGGTATACCCAGCAGCTTCTAACAGCAGTAGCAATTGCTAGAAATATTTCAGTTAGAAATAATTGACATTTCTATAAGTGATGTCATAATAGCTGATCGTTAAACACTGAGTGTACTTGGTCTGACAGTTTACTAACAAGGTGTGTGCAGGGAGCTCAAGATGCCAAGTATGATATCAAGGGCAGTTTAATAGCATATGACTCATATGCTTCTATTATCATCTTGATCCTTGTACCAGATAAGACAGTTCTTGGGATAGATATGTCAATACTGACATCTATTATCTTGATTATAGATATGCAGAGCAGTTCCCTGAAACTCTTTCCAAGTTTTGAGCAAAAGCCAATGTTGTTAAAACGTCAAGCCTTTGCTGTTTTCAGTGGTGAAATTGATCAATATCACCTTTACCTTCCTTTGATACAAGGTAATAATTTGTTTAAGTTTATAGATGAAGGACGTGATGTAATGTTAACCAAAAAGGATAAAACAATTTTTAGAGTTAAGTAAGGTTATAAGCAATAGTTTCTATATATGTGGCAGTGGAAGTCTGGAATTATGCACAGATACATTCTTTTTTTTGTTTTAATAATTGATTCAAACACCATACAGCTTATAAGTGAGAATGGCTTGTATATCTTTTAGAGTAAAACAGTCTTTTCCAATTTGATGCTTTTTGATACACGCCATTTTCACTCACATTATCCTCCTAGCCAACATGGTAAACGCAGCAAGTAACTTGTAAACAGGAATTGCCAATAAGATGATCATTGGATGTCCAGATATTATCCCCCAGATTCAAAATCCACTAAATAAGGGATCTATTAAACCAAGATTCTACTTTATTCACACAAATACACAGATATACTCATTATTCTCCATACATAAAAAGGACAGGTTCCTGTCCAACATTAGAGGTAGGGAGATGATTGTCTCCTTTGCAGTTCTAGGATGGGCTAATCACACTCAATTCACTATTGACTCAACATTATGATATGAAGGTTAGTTAAATTGTACAGCCATAGGTGTTACCTGATAAATATTGCAACTTTGGTCTGCGTGTCACTTGGCAACACCATGGCATCATCTGGGCCTTTTATTTAGACAAAGAGATGAACCTCTCTTGAGCATCTGTAGGCAGGCAGGAATATGAGCGGGAATGACAAAACATGCATCATGAAGCAAGAACCACAACACATACAGTTTAATGAAACATGGGTATGTGAAGGCAGGATCTGCATAACTTCCCAGCACACATCTCATCATTTTGAAGTAATCGCAGCTTCCTGTGGATTCCTGTGCCCTTGATGCTTTAGTTTTGCTCATACAATTCTGCATCTTCATCAAGATTATCAGTTTTACCCCTTAAAAATCACTTACAAGTGATTCTTCTGGTAACATCAATTTTGTTGACATACACACTGCCAGCTATTTATTTGAAATTCATTCTTTCTCTTAGCCCTTTGTAGACTGAAAGAGCTTTGATTTAAAAAAATTGTTTGAGCGGAAAGTGAGATATAAATTGAATAAATAAATAAATCAGAGTAATGGTAACCAAACCAGTTATATTTTAGTGCTTTTCTATTTCAATACACTTAACGGTTTTAATTAGGTAGTAATTATTGTTATTTTCAAGTATTGAGTTTTAATACTTTGGATGTTTTTTCTGTACTTTAGTAAACCATCATGAGCTAAGAAGATTCAACAGCATACAAGATAGATTACAGTGTGTGTTAACTTACCCTCTTTTTTCTTTCTCTGTTGTAATTTTTTTCTAAGAACGGTTGACTGACAACCTACGTGTTGGACGCACTTCTGCTGTAGCTGCCCAGATGTTTCTTTTTTTCAGGGTTCTTTTATTGAGAATTTCCCCTCAACACCTAACCTCTTTATGGCCAATCATGGTGACAGAATTGGTAAGTAATAATCAGGTGAATAGAAATATTTAGCAAAAACATCCTTCTTTCAAAACAGCAGTGTCCAAAGGAGCTCAGTATTAGCAATATGGCAGACATCTTGCTAATTCTGAAATCCCCACATGGATGCCATTATTTCTAATGAAACTTTATCACTACTGTTTACTAAACAGTTGATTTAAATATTTTTGAGATGTTTGTATCTCCCCTCACATGCACACAAAAAATCAAATTAGTTTTGTTCATAAGCTAAAATCAATCATTACTTAACAATACATACTAGCTACTAGCTTCCCCAACCTCTATACTGTGTTCCTAGAATTCCCAGGCAGCATGAAATTGTATTTAACAATAGAATAAGTGACATTTTAAAGAAAAAAAAATTACTAATCTATTTTTCCCTTTTTTCCTCCATTGCTCTGATCATCCAGATTCAAACATTTATACAGTTAGAAGATGATTTAACTGAAGAATCAGCAAAGTAAGATTTTTTTTCACTAAACTTAACAAAGAGAAACAAAAAATAAGATGAGCAACCTAATTTAAATAGTTAATAATGTGGTGGCAATTATGGTTGGAAATTGTTCTATTGTTTTAGAATTAAACTACAGTTCAATAGTAGAGTACAGGCCATGCAGGCTAACAGTACACCATAGAAAAAAAAATATCCCATGTTCAGTTCCTGGAACCTACACTTTGGGAGGTACTGGGTAATGGGAAAGAAAACCTTGCAGGAGAGCCTCTCACAGGCAGAACTGGCTCGGGTAAAAAAATGGGCTGCCCTGGTCTAAGGTAGCATCTTACATTCTAGGTCTTATTCTAAGACTTCACCCAATCTTTGCACAAATGAAGGAAGATATTTGTTCATGCAGTTCTAAGACTAAGCTTGGTGAATTATTATTTTACTTGTGCATTTTCTTTTTCTTTTCTTTTTTTTGTAATTTATTAACACTTGAGAATTGGCAACTTGTCATTTAACAGTCATTCATGAACACTGAATTTAAAGTGACTTAAAGGATCTTCCTAGGGTATTATACAACATTCTTCTGCCTGCAAGAAATCATTTTGAAAGGCTGAAGATATGCAGTAGTCAAGGCTAGCAAAACAATTATGTTACTAGCCCCCAAAACATTGAAGTTATATGGAATAATTTGTGCCCATTTTGTTAGCTGGATTGGAAAAGAAAGAAATGATTTTTTTGAAAATGAGAATATTATTACAAATTGTGGTATTAAGAGGAAGCAATTTTACCAAAGCTGCATAGTTTTTCCAAATGTAGCATTTTCTCCTTCATAAGAATGAACAGCAGTCAGTTCTTTATAAAGGAGAAAGTTAAGGTAGGTATTTCAGAATTATTTTAGGACAGAGACAAGACCTGCCACAAAGGGCACAGTTTCTTGGGGACTAACTGCTTTTTGAAGTCTTGTCACTGTTACTGATAATAGCTCCTGAAGAAACAAGCTCCTATTTTTTTAAAATTAAAAATAGAAATGGTAACTTTTAAAAGGGAAATCTCTTAGCTGTTTGCCCCCATTCTGGTAAAGTTAACTCTCAGCTGTTTTTCCTTTATGTGATTCCTGATGCATGTGTACCTGTATGACAGAGTTTAATTAATTGTTCAATTAGTGTTCATGTTTTTTAAAAAGTCGCCAGGTTTGTTCTGCACTCTGATATTTCTTTTTATGGATCTCACAGAAACAACAAGAAAATGAGCAGACAGAAAGCATCATCAAACGGCAGTGCTATGTTATTTGGTGACATACACCAGAATGAATTAACCTTGTATTTATCAGCCTGTAAATTCTTAGACATGGCACTTTCTTTTCCATCTGACAAGATGCAGTTATTTCAGATGTAAGTGCTGTATTTTTATTCTTAGCCAAATAGTAGAGCCTTTGAAGGTTATATGATCTGAACACATCTCTCTTTCTACTACATAGCCGTGCCTTTTCATTAGTTTATTAGATCTAACATTTTTCTGCCACTTTGAGAGTCTGGTGAAAACTATGTGCTCCTCCTCAGAAATATGTATTTAAAGGCAAAAAATAAAATTCATAGATTGTATTACAAAGGAAATCAATTATGCTCAAATACAGTTATCATAATGTTAAAAAATAACAAATATGTAATATAACAATATATGTGAAAACAAAGTTGTATTTTTTCCCCATTCAAGTTTATAGCAGAGAATTTCTGGTTTAGAAAATGAAGGCAAAAATTAGGATTAAAATGACAAAAGCAACAAATGTATATAGACAAACTTAAAGAACATTTAGGTTTAAAGATTCTGTTCTGTATACCACATCAGTACTGTAATGGGTTTATCTTATTTTACTCTTTTTCATATCTGCAAACCAGCTTTTTAGAATTTTTAGAACTGGATTTTTCCTCTTAATCCACATGATCAAAAAATAAGGCTATGTTAGATTTCTTACCTTACAGTATGTCTGCTTTCAGGTATAGGTGGGCCTTTGTTCCAGAGGTGGACCTGCAGAGTTGCAGCATGATGGACATGATGGAAAGTCACCAGGAATGCAAACCACATGTTGCTAGAATCATGGATTTATTGAGGCTGAAATATGGGGCAAGTACTATCTTTCAGGTAACTTTCATAGCCTGAAACTCCATATTTCTTTATCAAACAGTATTTTAAATCAATATTCATGCTGCTCAGATGAACTCAAGACAGTGTAGATAACATTCCCATGTACTGAACAGACCGGCCTAGATTCAGCAATGTGCTCACTTATTTGTATATATTTGGGAAGGCACACAGTCTACTAATCCTTCTGTGGGAACTGATTCAAGTTAATTGACTAATGTGGTGCATGCCCAAATCATATAAAATGAGCAAAGTTATTCATATGTAATGCAGTATAAAGATAGCCTCTGCAGCATATATTATATGCAGCCTGAGAGTTTTTCAGGAAGACTTGGATTGTGCTACTTCAGACAATGTTTTAACAAGATAGAGTCAGAAAACACTGTTTTATTTTATGGGGACCTAAAATCACATAAAACATTTTGGTTTGTTTTAGCAGCATGTGGAAGTGTGTTTCCATAGGAGAGAGCCTTCTGAGAAAAAAAGAAAAAGCTCATAAAAGGGAAAAATTAGCTAAAAGCTAGGGTATTTTTTCAGGACAGGAGGAAGTCTTGCTTACATTCACCACTTTAGAGTGAAAATCTAAAACCATCCAAGCATTGCTTAGCTAGTGCTAGTGGAAAGGTATTTAACATTCTATTTCTACATATGTATCCCAGGTCATTAAAGGCCTGACACACACAGATAGTTACACATTAGATCTGGTTGTTATCTCAGGATAGATGTGGTGTGAGCTGTTTATCCAGCTTTGTTCTTACTTCCACAACTTGGTTCTTGCAGTTGTTCGGGAACTGTAAGTCCTAGAATACCTAGCCATGCTTCTACAGCCATTCTTTTGAATTCTCTGAGTTGTCATATTTAGACTGCTCAAAAAATGGAAAATATGGTCAATATCCTATAGAATAGGCTGTTGAAAATGTCTGTGTTCAAATGAAAAATAATGTCAAATATACTGTATATCATGGTTTACATTAAATACATGCACGCAAATGGGTACTAACAATTCTTTTTTTTTTTCAAGGAACAAAATGTCAGTGATGAAGCAACAAAAAATTGTGACTTTCCTCTTCTGGATCTTCATTCTGTATCAAATATCACAGAGTTAATTCCATTCTTTAATATATTAAATTCTGCTTTTAAAGCTCAAAGTGGTAGATTACTATACACACACAGCTCCAAGTCTTTTAAAAACAGCTATCCCACTGGCAGTGGAACACGAATTTTGAAACTATTGGAAGAGTATGTTGAGCGTGATTTTATAGATAATATGGAAAATGAATCACTGTAAAACAACAGTTCTATTCATATAATCAATCAAGTTTCATTTTGCTAAAATGGTGAAATGCTTGAAGCAACATGCAACATTCCCTTGCTTTACCAAAACAAATTAGCTTGTTAAAAGAAGAATTTTTGTTTTTCAATTAAAGTAGTAGTTTAATTGAGATGCTCATTTATGAATGCAGATTTGTTGACTTTCAGTGTAAAGATAAAATGTTCCTTTCCACTAAGAAATACAATATTCTACGTTTCTCAAAAGGCAATAATAGTCTTCTAAAGTTACTTTAATTCCGCTCTAAACAACTTCTGTATAGTAACTTACTAAAACAAAATAGCAGAGTTTACATTACTCATGTTTTCTGACCCAGGAGTAGTCTATACTACTTGCAAGACTGATGTCAGCCCACTAGGCATACCATACCAGAAAATCAACTCCACAGGAATATTAAAACTAGTGTAAAATTTTATTGAGATTGGCTGTAATAGCAGAATCTTACAAGTCAGAATGTTCTGTACTTCCTTTTCCTTCTTATAGTTCAGTGAATTAGTTTGCCTGAGTCGCTTCCAAATGTTATCTCATTCTAGACTTAAAAAGTAGTTCAGCCCCTTTTGTCTAGGCAACAGATCATGCATAATCTCCAGCAAGATCATCTTCCTTATTGTGTATAGGTGGTTGACTCACAGCCTGTGGGTTATATGAAGTCCGCTCTATCCCATTGCAATCCCACATTGGTATAATCTTTTCCAATGGAATTTTAAGCCTACAGCTGCAAGCAAAAACAAATTTACTAGCAAGTAGGCTACACTAAACTTGCTTTTTTTTAGTAAATATCTTTAAGATTGTCTTCATGTTTGCATGAAATTAATTGATTTCATTAGATTTTATTCTGAAACTAAGAAAGAATTTTTTACTTGGAAGTTTTAACTAATTTAAAGCCATTGTTGCCTTTTACAGTTTGCTGAAATTGTACTTAATTGTAACAGGCTAATAAGAATGTAAAAGAATGTATGCCTAACAACTGTACAGTTCCTAAAGACATGTATATATGTACAGTATGTATGGGTTACTATGCTGCATTATAAATATCTACTTTCCAGACCTGTTCACAGGAAACATTCTTGTGCAAAAATGTGTATTTACTGAAAGTGTTGCATAAGACTGGAAGCAAATTGTTTTTTATTTAAAAACTTCTTTTGAAAGAGAACAGCTCTTAATTCCTGCAAGATTTTTGCACAAGATTTGTAATACATGAGCAGAACCAAGGATATGGAGACAGTCAAAGATGCCATGCAAGTAGCTAGAAACAGAAAAATAAAGCAAAGAATCTATATATTCAAAAACTACTACTACAGTCTGTTGTTTAAATTCATTTAATATTTAATTTTAGTTCTTTAGGTTCATAGGATTTTTTTTTAAACGTGACTCTCCTTTTTTCTCCACCTGTAATGATTAGCATTTCATTTTCTCAAATAAAATACACTGGGCAAAAGCCAGACCCAACATGAATATTTCTGTGTCCCCTTTTGGCATCCATTTAACTACTTTCAGTGAATTTTTCAAGTTTCAGATTGTGGCAGCAATTTTGGATTTAGATATTTAATGTCCAGAAATGTTTCATTTGAGAAGTTTTGCTTTTCATTAAGTGTCCACCCAAATCATAAATACCTGATATATGATGTAAAGATGTACTTATTTTAATCTTATATATTGTACATTATGTATTTTGTAAAGTTATACAAATACACTTATAATTAAAGTTTCTTTTTCATTATGAATGTATACTTATGCTCTTCTAAATGTTTTTGATCAAAGATATATTATCCACTATATAATAGATACTGTTGTGTAATACTGTGTGTTTCCTGTCATGTGGAATTTAAACATTTCCAGAATCTTTGAAAATGTTGGTAGCTCTCAGGGAAATTAGACAGTCTTTATTTGCAGTGCCAGTTGTGATGCAGGAAAATCTTCTGTATCCCTTGCTCTTTGTTTATTCTGAGGAAGTACAACTAATACTGTTTTACAATACATATAATTCCCAGATCCATTTTAATCCTCTTAATTTGAAGTTTCGTACCCTACATATGTTGTAACTTACTCTTCCATTATATCTACCACTAAGCTTTCTTTTTTTCTCTCTTCTGTTTTCTTTTCTCTTCCACCCACTTTGAACTTATTTCAGGGGCTGTATTTATCACTTTATTGTAACTTTCAGTTTATAATTTTTTATCAAGGTAGTTCAGCCTCTCTGTAAGATATATTGATGCTTGATGCCTGCAGGAGGTCATTCACTAGTTCACTGTGGAGTTTTATTCAACTTCACAAACAGTACGTTGCCTTTGTTTCTTCAGGGCCCATTTCCCCACATTCTCTATCACAAGATGCATTTCTATTAATTGGAAATTTTCCTGACCAGTTGGATTTACGATCCTTGGACTGCTATAATATTTCAGTAGATTTACTGTGCGTGACTGCACATTAATATTGGCTAATTGATTTAAATATTGATATTGGTTTCATTGTTTTGATTTGAATTTTGATTTAATTGAAACTACTGTTTTAAATTACTGATAAATGAATATCTTAGACAATGTTTTATGGCAAAAAGAAACTGGGAATGTAATTACATGTTTAAAATTGTTGCCAAAGAAGAGTTGATGCTGTATAAAGTTGGATTTAATGTTGAATGTAACTTTCATAGCAACATTATTTTGAAACACCTCTTTGAACATTAAATGTTTGTTTCTACCACTTATATTTCTTTATTTAGATTGTTCTTTCATACTGAAAGTTTTATTTCTAAATCATAACCTTTTGAAACATCCATGAACCTACATATGAACAGCTAAAAATAAATCATTTAAAAAACTAAGTTTCAACTCTAACTTGCAGTTATTTTGATAAACTATTATTAATCTTTTTTGTGCATAGTCAGAATATATGAAGAAGCATTTTACAGCAATGTATGTAATGGAATAGCAATCAATAAAATTATTTCCATCAAGGCTTGCTTGATTATTATACACTAGCCATAACCTAATGGAGTTTCATTTGCCATTGAGTATATAACAGATATTTTAATAGCATACGTGATACAGATTTGATCTCTGTATCTGAGCACATGTACAGTTTTCATATGGGAGATTAATGTATCTACTAATTGTCCTAATGGGTCACGTTCCGGTTTGTGTCAGAGTAAAAAGTTTCCTGTGAGGAACATGTAAGATATTGAAGAAATATCTAAGGACAGTCGGTGGGGGAGGGGAAGTGCAATAAATACTGCAGAAAAACTGAGAAACATACTGGCTCTGTCAATTTGAATATACAGTGGTACCTCGGGATACGAACGCCTCTACTAACGAACTTTTCGGGTTATGACCAGCTCCGGCCGCAAAAATTTACCTCGATGTGCGAACTCCGCCTCGGGGTACGGTCATTTTTCCACCCTGACACGTGGTCCGCGGCCATTTTTCCGCCCCTGACACGTGGTCCGCGGCCGTTCTCCTGCTGCGCCGCACCCGCTCTCCTGCCGCACCGCGTGGCGCCCGACCGTTCTCCCGCCCTGGACGTGTGGTCCGCGGACGCCAGAACGGATTAACGGTAATTACATTGAACCTTATGGGAAAATTTGCTTCGGGGTGCGACCAAATTCGGAGGGCGGAACGGATTAACCGGATTTACATTGAACCCTAGGGGGAAATTTACGTCGGGTTACGACCAACTCGGGACACACCCAGAGTCACGGAACGCATTAAGTTCATATCCCGAGGTACCACTGTACAAGTCCCAAATTCTCTGCTTCAAGTCAGCCAGAATTTTATCAAGGATATGGCAGAAGGCACCAGCAAGGAAAGGCTACGATATGCCAAATCATTGTTAATTTGCCTCCTTAGGGTAGATCTAAACCAGTCTAGCAAGATGAATGTAAAAATTAATGTAAAAGTTAATACAGGTAGTCCTCACTTAATGATAGTAATTAGGACTGTCACTAAGTGGCACTGTCATAAAGCGTGATGTCTCATGACTGCACCACTTAGTGACAGAAATTCCAACAATTCTGGTTGCTGTCATTAAGTGAATCACTGTGGGTCATTAAGCGAGGACATGTGGTTGCCAATTGCAAATTCCTGCTGGCTTCCCATTGACTTTGCTTGTAGGAAGCCAGCAAAGAGGTTGCAAATGGTGACCACATGACTCTGGGATGCTACGATGGCCTGAACTACATAAGTACCACACATTCAGTGCCCTTGTAAGTGAATGGTTGCTGAATGAGTGGTTGTTAAGCAAGGACCATCTGTAGTGGAGCAAGGATACAACCTTGTTTTACACCTTTGTCAGAAGATATGAGTTAAGTCCCAGGTGATTACCCATAACTTGAATGGTGGTACCATGGTGTAGTAATATAAATTAAGGAGACAGCTAATTTCCTTCAGTTTTCAGAAGATATTGAATCAAAGGTCGCCCTTAAGTCTGCAAAGGCAACATAAAGGACCCAATTAGCCTTTTACCCATTATCAGCAAATTATATTTTATATAACAAACTTTTGGACTAGATCCCCTTCAAGAAAACTTTGGTGCCTCATCAGGCTGGCTTCAGTTCAGACATTCCACCATGGGGCAATGCATTATATTATACCATCTTGTTGATAAATATGGCTATATAAATGTGATATATATAAATAAATAAATTATAACTGAGAAAGTCATTTTAGATTTGTTTTCAAGCTGCTTAGAGCTGAAGGCAGGAAATAACAAACTTCAAGCAGTGGATACCATCACGTATGATATTATGAAGTAAACAAACAGAAGCTTAAATTAAAATTAAAATAACATTGTTCAAAGTCTTAGTGGATTTCATGTTAAGAAAATTGCATGGGTATATCTTTAATCACCAGGTTGACTTGAGGGAGGCTTTAGCTTAGGTTTCACAAGATACGTGTATTTTCTCTCATGGCTTTAGTCATTTTCAGAAACATTTTAATTTTTTTTTAATATTGACTAGTATCTCCAATTGTTTCTACAAATCAACTGTAAATTTCTCAAACCCCTTCAACAAAAATAATTGACACATTGAATATTGAGACTGAAGACATGCCAATTTGCTAACTGTTCCATCAACACAATCTAGAAATATTACAATTAATACAATGCTATTTTAGCCTATAATTCAATTACCTTTATCAAATTCTAATAGTTTACTGAAATACATTTAAAAGGAATCTAATACTATAAAGAATTTCAATTAGATCTATTAATTTCAAATCCCAAATCATCATCCCAAATTATATTAACTGCAACTATTCTATTGAGCAATTATAATGAAACATTATAAGTTCTCTTTTAATCTTGAAGTGTACTATAATTAATTTTTTTTAAATTGGCAGTCATTCTTTGCAATAATATAATTACACTTAAATATCTATTTTTCCCTTGACTAATAAGAAGTCCATTAACTTAAACTGGTTTTGATTTTTATGTAAATTGGATAAATCTTCCTCTATGGCAATGTCTAAATTTATTGAACTGAAATAATAATTTAGATACATCTTTATTTGCATTACAGAAAAGTTTAATTTTGAAAAGTGGGGAAATAATTTGAAAATAAAACAAACATGGGCATATCAACAAAAGTAGTGTTTGTTATTTAGTAATGATTCCTGTAAAATACAAAACAATAAATTTCAATTAGAAAAAAATAGCTAACTCATATCCATAGGGTCCTCAGTATGAACTCATTTCAAACTGGCAAAGCCATTTATATTGTGCATTGCATATAGTAGTGTTCTACTAATGAGAAGAAGTAAAGTGTTCTCCTAATGACACATTCAGTTTATTTCTAAAGGTCCAGAATTAGCGGATTATCAAAGTTCTGTTGTTATCATATACTTGACTGTTTTCCATACTTACAACAGGTCAATTTTTCTAAGATTTTTTCCCTTAAAACAATTAGCTTGTTCTCACAATGAATATTTTATTTTGTTATGTAAACAAATAAAAAATATAAATACAGTTGCATTAAATAATAAAATACAAGTACAAAATGTATAAGTATAGCATTAAAAAAGCAAAGCAAAAAAAGAAAAAGGTCTGGAAATTGTAAGAAGAATAATTCCAAAAAATTTGACCATATAGCTCAAAAGTCTTTTTCCCTTCATGAAAAAAAAAGACTAATTCAAATGTTAACAAACAACAGATACCAGCAATCCATTGCTGCAAGTCAGGTGTAGAGTTGTCCTTCCAGTGCTGTATTTTTTTTTTTTAACCAGACCCATACATGAAAAATCTGCAGTTTTGATTATCTTGAATACAAATACTGAGGATATAGCTAAGAAAACCATGTGTATCCTTAGCATATAGCAACAAATGTAGAAACATATGATTTTTCCCATTGATGTCTGTCTGAAATACAATAATAGAGTTCTTCCAGAAAGTGCCAATCACTCTCCAGTTATTATTCTTTGAGGCATCCAGGATACATGAAACATTTTTGGCTGCATTAACTTTAGTTTAAGAAACTAGTTTTCAAAAGGTATTGTAACACCTATTATCCAAACTGCCTTACTAGTTTTCATACACTTTTTCAGGTCCTTCAACAGTCTTATGCTGTTGGATAGCTGGACATTGTTCCAGGTTATCTGGAACAAATAAAGCCAATATCTAGAAATGTAAAGGATTTTATTGGGAAAAGGACAATAAAGAAAATAACTCTTGAAAATAATGACTAAAAATAAGTATAATTAGCCTAACAAAATAAATAACATATTACACTGTTGCATTAAGACTTTAGATTTCAGACCATGTCCAGAATTCCCTGCAGAGAGGATAGACCGAGGTAGATGAACAGGACTTTCTGATTAAATGTTATTAGGGATGCCCTTCTTGTTCTTTCAGGATTTTTTTTATTACATTTGTTTCACTACAATGTATTGAAAAGAGCTGGTATGGTATAGCATTTAAGGTGCTGGGCTAGGATAGGACTGGGGAGCACCACATTCTAGTCCTCCCTTAGGAATGGAAACCAATCGCATGTCTTTGGGCCAGTCACTCACACTCAGTCCTAGTCTGGGATGCTGAAAATCTACCAAACCACACTGGACCAGCATGGTGGATTATGGTCCATAACCTTCATCCTGAAGTGGATTGATTCAGCCTAACAATATTATATAAAAACAAAATGAGACAGAAAACCTAATAGCAAATCCTAAACAAAATGAAAAATAACCCTTAATCAAAAGAACAACAAAAATAAATAAACCTCTCTCATGAATATGTGAAATGTGTTTCTTCTTATATTGTATGTGGAATATAAGTAAAAGTCAGTTTTGTTGGGGAGTGTTGTTTTGCCCAATAAAGCAAAAGGAACAACTCTTCTGGAGACTGGACCTAGTTAGCAAATCAGGAATTTATCAGGTGTCTGAAGCAGCCTTCCTAATGCATTTGTGGTTAAATGATAAATGACACAAGTAGTTTTTTCCAGCTGTGCTACTATTTTAAAAAGGTTATATGAGAGAAACTTCTGTGGATGCAAAAGATCAATTCTGTACCTAGGCCTCTCAAGCAAGGACACAACTCACTAGGTGCTTTAGACCACATTGTTATTTGCAGGATAATGCTGAGACTGAAATGTTATTTATGAAATAATTAGAAAACTTGCATAGAAGCCCTCAAGAACATTTAGAATAAACAAAGATAACAGAAAAGTTTGATTCCACCATTGATCATTACAAAAGGCCAGGATGGGCTCAGTAATTTTACTTTTTTTTTTTACTTTTCTTTTTCTGCTAAGAAAAAATACATTGCAACTACAGGTAGTCCCCAGTTTAAGGACATGTTCCATTCCCAAGGTCTGTCCTTAAGTCGAATTTGTATGTAAGCCAGAACAGTATTATTGTATAATACTGTATAAGTAGTAGTGTGTAATTAACTCAAACCATTGTGTATTTAACTCAAATTTTGCTACAATAGGCTCCATTCTTAACTATGGGTTGTCCTTAAACCGGGCAGTTCACATCCTGGAAAGAAATAATAAGCTTAGATTTTAAGAAAGTGATTAAGATGTGAATTCAAAATACAACTCTTTATAAGAAATGCCATGTTGCAAGTTAGAACACATATATTGGATGGTCTAGATTATGTTCAATGTTATTTTTCTTATAAGCTTGCTTTTAAGGAAGATGTAATGGGAAATATCACACTTAACTCAAGTTCACATCAGATGGTTGATAATGCTTTTTATGTATGTTTAACCAATGCTTTGGAATATCAGAATGAAAGATCTAATGTAAATGTAAATCTGTCTACACTTTATTTGTTGTCTCCTCTTCAACTGTTGTCATTCAGTAAATTACAATCACGAAGAGAAAATTAATCAGAAACTGACACTGAAAAAAGGTGTGTATACTTTGGCAAATGAAAGTATCTTATTTGGTTTCAGTTGATGAGTCATAGTTTTAGCAGGAAACTAAAGTTCTCATAGTATACAAACATTGTCTCATCTAAAAGCATCTGTGAGTACACTCTGATATAATTTTGAACAGTTTTAACTCTTTGCATACAAATATATGTATCATATTGGAACACAAAAGTGGGATAGTGTAATTGTTTATTAGCATTATCCATATGTTATAGCATCTTTTGTCTGAATTTTTAATAATAAAATACAGAACCCTGTGACATAAACTCTGTATTCTCTAAAATATCCCCAAATCTCTGGTTATACTCTAATAAAGCAAAAGGAGGTTATGTCTCAAAGCAGATCATCACTTCCAAGGGTGATAACAAAAATACCTTGCGTGTTATAGCAAAATGCCTTGAACAAGGATGTGTGAAAATTTATTTCAGATTTGGTTCAAGTGTAGTTTAAAGCAGGAGTAGGCAATTAAAACCTACTGCAGCAGGTTTGACATTTTGACAGCATGTGGTAGATACAATGACTGTCATCAGAAATTTCACAAAATGGCTAATGGTCAAACTGCTGCAAGTAATGGTGAACAATCCTTTGCTGGAGGTGCTGAAACAGGGGCTAGAGAGTTATTTATCAAAGATGCAGTAACTGTGGATTTCTGCGCTGAGTAGGGATGTTGGACTTTGGATAGCATCCCACAGAGATTCCTTTGGCCCCTACCATGCCTGCCTGCAAGCACTCCTTAAAAGCGTGATTATTCCCACAGGCTTTGGGTTAAGATGAATGGACACTTCCCTTTAAGCTGGAGGGGAATGTGAAAAGACCATTTTATTTCCTTGGGTGGTGGTTGTTTTATGATCTTTATGGGCTTGACTTTAAAAAAAAATTAAATTGCTCTTCTTTTAACTTAGTGAATAGCTTGCCCTGAGTTGAGCAACCTAGAAAACTATTAAAGAAATAAATAAAATCTCTTCCGACCCTTATATTCTATGGTTCTAATATTAAAATGGGCAGAGAAAATGCAGAGCGATTTTGATGGAAGTAAAATATTTCTGAAAATGACTAAAGAGAACTAAACAATGAACTTCCAACACTGTGACCAGAATTAAAAATAAAAGGAATGAAATTATTAGGGATGAAAGAGAAGTGATGGAATGCTGCAAGTAATATTTCAAATATCTGTATTTGAAATATGATGGTAACATATTAAAGAGCAGAATTTAAATTTGAGAGCCAGTGGTTAAAGCATCAGGCCAGAAACTGGGAGACCGTGAGTTCTAGTCCTGCCTTAGGCACAAAGCCAGCTGAGTGACCTTGGGCCAGTCCCTCTCCCTCAGCCCTAGGAAAGAGGCAATGGCAAACCATTTCCAAAATCTTGCAAAGAAAACTGGAGAGACTTGTCCAAGCAGTCACCAGGAGTTAACACTGACTCAAAGGCACCAAAAAGAGGAAGAAGAGGAGGAAGAGGAAGAAGTGAAATTAATGTTGTAAATGTCAATGCCCAAGAAGCAAGATAGAGAAAGCTCAAAGAACATAGCTGCTAGAATTCTTTTCAGCTTCTTTATCATCAGAGGTCCTACACTTGGGTGTTTGTGTATGCTGCATATACAGCCTGGATAGATCCTGCATAGTCTCCTCCTCTTTGAGGTGGGAGGGAGAGGGACTTTGAAAAGAGCAGCCACTAACATTACAACCTGCTGAGCAGCTGCCTTTCCCACTGAGAAATTGGGGGGATTTGGTTTGAGCTGGCCCATTTTCAAACTCTTTAGCTGATTTCCCCTCTCAAGTGTACACTTCATTTCGTCCCATTCTGTCCAGTTTTCTGAGTTATTATATTGACAGTCAGAGTCCTGATGCCCTTTATGTGATCTTTTTCAACATTCAGCCATATTAAAATGCATAAAAAGAAAGTCATAAATACTGTGAGAATGTTTCAAATTGATAAGACTGCAGACATAGCTCGAGTAATGGAAGAAATCCCAATTATTGTATTATAGTTATCCTTTGTTTATATTCTATACTGTTTTATTAATATTACTATATTTATATACATCATATACTGCCTAGGGTTCAACTGGACTAATGCAGTAAATAAACCAATTACAGTATTGAAACATGGAATATTTTCTACTAATATGGAATTGAAGGTTGGTTGCTGAATTCAACAAGAATAGTATAGCACTGAATTAAATAATGTGTAGAAATAGAACGCTTTCTGAACATTCAGCATTGACCAGGGAATAATACAAGGATGGTTGGTTGCTTAGTGGATTTATAGATACATGTATTAGGAATTATGTGTTGATTTAGATGTGAAATATACGTGTTTTTGTATGTAGATGATGTCATATTGTTGGCTCAAAATCTAAATGATTTGCAGTGAATGTTACATAGATCATATAATGCAAACATTTGTTACAAATTAATATATCAAAGACAAAATTAGCTGTGTTTGGCAGGAAAAACAGGGAATGATTGTCATATGCTAGTGGTAGAGATAGAGATATGGCAAAAAACTAGAGCAAGTAGATTCAGTCATGTGTCATGGTAGAATGTTTTTTAAAGTTAGAGAATTAAATGGACAAAATTTTTAAAATTGCAAAGTAGTGGTCTGTTATAAGGAGTGAATATTTGTCAAAAGAAGCAAAAATGGCATTATATAAGAGTGTGCTTCTGCCTACTTTGTTTTATGGAAGTGCGAGCTGAATATATCAGGAAAAACATTAAGTATGAATGCTATGAGAATGGCATACTTAATAAGTCTGTATGATAATACAAGAAAGGATATATAGGGTATGAGTGCTGAATGAATGTGGACTGAATACAACATTGAGTAACCAGTATGCAACCCTTTTACCAGAAAAAGTATCTATAAATGTAAACTACCACAACTTTATATAAAGCAATAAATTTGACCTTCTAGATGTATATGGATTCAGTAAACAAGATGGATGGATGTGTGTGTGTATGCTATTAATAAAATATATCTATTCTTCATAGATTGTTTATATAGTATTAACATAGCATTGTCTGCAGGGCAATTTTTTCCTCTTCCCTTAAGTTTCTAGAAATGCTTCCAGCAGTCTAATCTTGGCTGATTTCAGTCTTATGTTATCTGAATCACTCCCAGGATTGTAACTAGTTCAAACTACAAATTCATTAATGGCGATAGGAATAGATAGCTTGAATTAACTTTTCATTTTGGGGGCAAATTCACAAAACTAGCAGCAGATAACTGTTCAGTTGTCTCAGAAGCATGCCTAGGCAAGAAAATCTGCATCTTTTATAAACCATCAGGAGATTCAACACCACTTCTCAAGGATTATATAAATCAAGGCATCGTCCACACTACATCTGTTAACTAGCTAATCAACACAGGAAGTTCTGTGTCACACCTTACTGCTGATTGGTTTATGGTTAACATCTAATGAAATCGCCTCTCTCTTCTCACCATTTCTCATTTTCGCTCCCCCCCCCCATAACAGTGATTGCAACTTTGGAAAGGGAGTGTTTATGTGTGCTCTTTGTAAAATACCCATTCCCAAGTAGACCGTTCTCCAAAATATCAGTTCTTCTCAAACAACACCTATAGGTTCCAGAGTGCTCCCAGGATATTCTGAGTTAAACTTTCTTCCCACTACCAGCAGGTGGGCATGCTTCCAGAGAGCCCTGAACTGCAACCACCTACCATTTATTTTATGAATATCTATGGGGCAAGGAAGCATTCCTAGAAATAAAGATAATGCTAGAGGTTGTCACTTTGCTTTAATTAAAAAGCAGTCTTTAAAAAACCAAGGCACAATTCCAGGATCTTATGAGAAAAGGTACAGAGATATTCAAATGTACTGAATTCCTTAACACATGATTTCCTTTGCTTGACTTTACTTATGTTTTCTGTTTAGGCTCCTTTCTTCCATTTTTAACTGATAAGGGCTGGAAGCACGCTAGGAATAGAAGTTTTAGTGCTACTGGTTTGAAAGACTAAAGATTTCCTCTAATGCATTATCCCGAAGAATTTAATTAAGCACTGATCAATGTAGAACTCGCAGATCAAACAATCCAGCTAGGAAGCCATTGAGAAAATAAATAGGACAAGAGACAATTGCTGAAATTGTCTTTTTTGAGAAAAAAAAGACAATTTCAGCAGTTGTCTTTTGTCAGTTAAAAAGTGTAAGTATCAAGTGGCCAAAACTTTCTATATTCAACAGGTAGGTCACATGTATAGTTTCATATGTTCTGGAAATTTCAGGATATAACATCCTGTATTTGCATCACTTTTTCTGTTTTTTTTTTTTTTTCCCCCAGATCCTAAGCTTGAAAGCTTGGCTCCGGATTTGTAAGACGCTCTAGGGATTTCTCTGGCTAACTAAAACTACGGCTTCAAAAATCAGGACAACCACTAGATGGCCATGTACTCAGGGCCATTTCCAAGTCTCATTCTGCAATTAATACTTGTTTTCACTTTACTAAATGAGCAGACAACATGCAAGATTGCGTCGCATCAGCTTGATTGTGGCAAAGCTATGGTGTGGTAGTTCTCTTTACCTTATGCATGAAGCGTTTCCTCGGGTGGGTGGAGGGAGAGAGAAACAGGTACAGCTACGAAAGGAAATGCAAACACTAGGAATAAAAGACTAGAAAAGTACGCGATAGCGGATGCCTTCTACATGAGCATAATTTAAAAAAATGCTACAGCGCTCAACGCTACAGCCCACAACAGAGAAGGAAAGCGAAGGAAAACATGCATTTCCCCTTTCCCGGCCCCGCCCCGGAAGTACCTTGAATGGGGGAAAGAGAAAGCTTTAGGTTGGCTGCGGCTTTTGTAGTGGAGCTAAGATGGCGGCGGTGCAGTCCCAGAGCGGGATTCTTCTTAGTGCGGTGAGAGATGGAATATAAGACTTGCTTGTTTTTTGCCAGGAGGAAGAAGGGGAGGGAAGGAGGGTCCCTTTCACGGGGTCTGGGAAGCCAAGCAAAAGACTTTCGGTGTAGTTATGAGTGCGCCCTTGTTTCTTCCGACGGCGCTTGTGCAGGGGGTGGGGTGGAGGGAGGTTTGTGTTTTCCAGTCTCGAATTCCCGCTTTCTTTTCTGATGTTATAATTCCGTGCTACGGATCTGGCTACGTTGAGAAGTGGAAGGGGGTTTGTTCGTTTGCTTCTTTGTTTTTTTCTTATTATGGAATTTTGCGGTGAAGTCGTATTTGTTTTTCTGTTTTAGTACTGCAGAACCGCATCGTTGAGACCTCTTTCATTTACCAATGTCTTAAATAATTTACATAGGCTTAAGAATTGTATTAAAAGCTCAAATAATGTCAGTCCTGAATTACTTCCTTGTAGGTCTAAAGGAGGATAAAGCACAAATACTGAAATGATATTTTCCGTTCAAATCTTCAAATGCCCAGGAGTTTTATTGGGAATCTGCAGTTAGATGATTTTATTAGGATTTTAGTTGCAGTCTCATAACAATTAGGGCTCTTTCTCGTGGGAAATATGGTGGTTGTATGACGACGAAAAGTGAGAATCCCAAGGAAGCAACCAATTTGGATGTTGGAGATAGCTTTCGATTCTCTGAAAGGGAGGTGGAATCAACAGCAACATGATCTTGATAGCCTGGTTTTTCTCATTAAATGCCAGTACTGTAGTCTCTGATATAAACACGTGCAGCTGCCTTATCGATCCATTTAGAGCAGCGCTTGGAGTCTGATAGTGATTTGT
Source organism: Python bivittatus (assembly GCF_059951505.1). Lineage (NCBI taxonomy): Eukaryota > Metazoa > Chordata > Lepidosauria > Squamata > Pythonidae > Python > Python bivittatus. The sequence continues at coordinate 19,894,873 of NW_028277074.1, forward strand.
CGCAGTCTCAGGCAATAATGTTTCCTTGCCTTGTTGTCTAAAATCTTTTTTGTAAGAAAAGTCACAGGTTACACCTGGGATTTAGTATGCTAACGGTTTTTGCTTCAGAAATGTTTACCTAATGTCATTTGGCTAAGAAGTCCTTTAAATCAAAGCCAAAATGAAACCAGTAAGTGATAAAACAGTAACAACAGAACAGTTAACCGTGTAAGACTATGAAAGCCACAATAATGAGATAAAACCATGGCAGTATTAATTGCTTGGGAAAATAAGCATGAATCCTGAGTATGTATCAGTATACTATATATCTTTTACTTGGTGGAATGCTGGGTTGGCCACAGTAATTTGACTTGCAAGGCAGTTGGTACCTGGATATCCTTTTCACATAATGTGAGCGTTCTTGGGATAAAATCGGATTATACTTGGGATCTACTGGCCAAAATATGCTAAAATGGACTGGCACAGCTTTGCCACTAGCAGGGATACTAAAGATAGCACTAAACTGGTAGCCTATACTACATCTTCTCTATCTTACTAACATTCATTATGTGAAAGCCTTGGTGGAGGTCAGTATCTGTAGGCCCATTTGGTAATACCATAGGATATGGAAGATTGCACGCTGTAATGTAAGAGGAGTAAATGGTAAAGAGCATGAATTAATTTAAATGAAAGGAAGAAAAATAGATATGCTTTGGGTCTGCGAAGCTGAGGAGGGGAAGGATCTAATAGAGGTGAATGAAGATTTGTTTGATCTTGTTGAGAGGAATTGATGTAGGGAAATAGTATCATTATGAATTAAAGGATTAAAATCTATGACAGAAAGTATGAATTGGTATCATTTAGATTGTTGTTTGTGTGTATAAAAATAGAATTTTATAGGTTGGTGATGGTTGCATATTCCAGCAAAGGTGATAATGGAATAAGTTTGCAGAAAAATTGCACAATAGTTTGAATGAATTTTATCTAGGAGAAAAAAAATACCCCATTAGGTGACAAGAGTAACTGGGTGGGTATGAGACAGGAGAACAGAAAAAGCTCTTGGGCCATTTGACATCCAGTGTGAATGACAGTTTGAGGATTATCATTTGACATCCAGTGGTGAATGACAGTAATGATAGTTTGAGGACTTTCTGCTTAGAAAAATGTCTGTTCCGGCATAAGTCTATTCATGTGTGCATATGGAACAAGAATTAATCCAAAAGCATGATGGATTTGTTTATGATGATGATGATTGAATTAGTGAATGCCACAACGGTGATACAGTAAGAGGTTCTGAATATGGCATAGATTAGTGTGTGAGAATAAATGGAATGCTTTCTAAATGGGTCGGCACTGAGCAGGGAATAAACAAGGATGTGTGATGTCCTCTTGGTTGTTTAAATGATTTATAGATTCACATGTTAGAGAATGCATATAATAATATTAGAAGAAAGCACATAAAATTAGATATTTAAGTGTGTGAGGAAAAAGAAAGAATGAATAACTGAATTGAATACAAAATTGGGTGAACAGTATGAAAGAAGTACATTGAAATGGTTTGAGTCAGGATTAGAGAGAATGAAGTAGGGTTTTTTACTAATGATTTTATTAAACATTATAGCTAACATAAAAAATAATACAAATTATAAAAAATAAAATAAAAATAGAAAGTGCAAAAGAAGAAAAAATATATAAATAAAAATAGAAAAAATAACATAGCAACAAAAAAGAAAAGAAATATATAAAGAAGTAACTTCCCCCTTCATCACAAGTATAAACAATTTTAACAACTTATCACCTTCTGTTAACATACAGCAAACAATCACTTCATCCCATATCTCATCTCTTACCTATAAATAGATCCTTAAAACCTCGTCATTCAGTCCTGGTCAGCAAAAGTCCATTAAAGGTTACCATAAGTAACATATCTATTTTAACCTTGATCAGATAAACCCACTTTATATTCCTTCCTTTAACTTACCTATAAAGAGATCCTTAAAACCTCATCATTCAGAACGTTGATTTTGGAAAGTTATAAACAGATTAAGGGCCCAGATGGATTTGAAATAAGATTTTGAAATTAATCATAAGAATTCTTGTCGTGGGAAATGCTGTTGTTGAATTCTTAAAAGAAAACATGATAGGATGAGAATTTGAATGTTGGACACTAGAGAGAACTAGAAGGAACTAAAGGTTACAATTAAAGGAGAATACTTAAATTTGACTTATTAACACAGAATGTAGCAAAATATTTTAACATTGGATGTATTGGAAGATATTTGTGAGTAATGGATTCAGAAGTTAATCTTAAAAATGTCTGCCATTATAGGTAGACTGTCTTTAAAAGATGTTATGGAAGAGGAAAAAGTTTTACTGGACAAGTCTGAGATTGATCTGAAAGTGGATTTAAAAATGACAAGTTGTTCTATTTCAAGGTAGCAGACAGATAACAGTTGCCAAAGAGCAGAAGCAGATAACAGCAGACAAGTTGTAAATCAAAGACTTAGCAAAACAAAGTACTATTTGTCTAAGTGGCAAAAGAGTAGTCTAGTTACATTGCCAAAAGTCACAAAGCCAAATCAGGTAGTCAGCCAGTCCAGAAGTCAGGAATTCAAGAACAGGATACACAGGAACACAAGACATGAGCTAGATTCCCAAACAGTTGTTTCCAACAGAGAGTGAAGGCAAAGCAAGCTACATAAATCTCTCTGCTGGCAACTGGCTACAGTTATTCAGCCCTCACCCTTTGCCTTGCAAGGAGTCTCATTGATTGATGCTGCTCTGCTCTCCTCTGTGTGTGTCTGGATCTGGGGCATGGGGGTCATGCCTTGTCATCTGACTACTCCAGCTGATCAGGAGATGCCTGTGGCTGATCAGCCTCAAGGTGATTCCTGAGGCTGATGTTCCACAGGCAGAGCTGGAGCAACATTGTCAGAGTTTGCTCTGAATCATGGCTCATGATACAAGCTACAAGAATGATATGGAAAAAGATGCTATATTGGATATATAAATGAAACTGGCTGATATCTTAATAATTAAAAGGGATAGACAAATGGCAAAGCAAAGGAGTGACTTGGATAACTTTCTTATATTGGATTTACAAAAGAGATCTGTTAAAGTTCTGAAGGATTTTGTGAGAAGGAACAAAGAAAAAAGGAAAAGGAAACAAGCTCTAGGACATTATTTGAAGGGATTAAAGATTCTAGTTATTATATCCTCATTGGTACTGAGAATTATACTTAGTAGCAATCTCACAAGTACTCTGTTTAAGGTTGGCCTATTTTTTCTGCCTCAGGTTTTACTGAGGTTTGGGTCAAGGAAGAATCTTATCCCAAAGGAATAGTGTTATGTCCTTTTTCACAATATTAATGTTAATTAGAAATACCTGGAGTATGCACTAAAGCTATATGGTTAGTTGACCTTGGTTATTAATTTTTAATGGTTAACCTCAGGAATTACCTGAATTGTATCTAAAGCAAGTTATTAAAAACTAATTCATAGTTACAGTTGGAATCTGTATAATTGTCTTAGAATATTCACTCTTAGAGAAGAATAGATTGCACAATCTCCATCTATCCTCCTCTAAAAGTGTTTGTCAGGAAGTTGTGTTTTTATATACATGTTTTTTTGGTTGGAATTGGATGTGGGGCAACAGTCTTTGAAAGTTTGATTTGCTCCTCCTGCTGTACACCATACTTTTATGATTTATACTTATTGCCACTTTGACAATACAGTGGCTGTAACAGCCTCCAAGTAGTGCTGATAAAACTCTGAAATTAATATTAAATAATACTGTGTGTGCACATGCACGTGCTAAGATCTCAGAACATTAGTAACTTTCACAGAATGTCAGAACTTTCACAAGAGACCTCAAGGTGACAATGAGAAAGAGATCTTAAGATCTTGAGATTTCAATCATTTTTTATGTTCATACCATTGGACACCCTCCATTTGAAAACAATGCTGAACATTTACTTTTTTAATTGCAGTGTTTCATTTTGATGTTGCCATCATATTCTGTGAACACCTCCTAGGTACACTCTTTTTTCCATTCATTTATCTATCACATTTATATCCCACTGCAATCATATGCAAACTCTCAGCAGCATTTTACTTCTTTAACCTCCATCAAATCCTTTAAACCATTTTAGTTAGTGGCTATGGCCACATCTTGTAAGAGGTTACTGTATATTGTCACAGGAAGAGCTACTCCCTTAAAACTTACATCCAAGACTAAGAAGAATATTCAAGAAGGAAGTTGAAAAGGAAGTAAAAATATTCTCTTTTTTGTCCTCCCTTCATAAATGCTTTGTGGGACATCTCATGTCATACAGATATAAGCCAGCTAGCTATCATAGCTGATTCATAAGGCCATTTATAGTAAAACTTAATTGTATTCTTTGAATAATATTTGAAGTATTCCAACTTCCTGTATGTCATTTTTTCTTATTATTAACCACAAACAAAAGCTAATACAAATATATCTTCAATGTTATCTGTAGGTAAATCTTTGCAGCCTTTGAGCATCAGGTAAAGTTTATATTGCAGAAAGAGTTTTAAGTAAAAATGCTTTGTGTTAACCATTAAATTTTCTTTCATTTCAGTTGTGTCCCAAATTTTTGCATACAAACTCAACCAGTCACACTTGGCCTTTCAGTGCTGTGGCTGAACTTATAGGTATGTGAACAGTATTTTAGTTACACAATTCAAGCTATTTTGTTTATTTACTGGGCATTTCTGTATGTAGTTCAAAGCACAGGTAATGTCTGTTTTCAGGCACTTTTGGAACTCATGATCTAACTATTCCAACCTAGTCCTTATATTCTAGATTTGTAGTTAATTTCTACTTACCTAAGCTATAGAATATTTAATGAACTGCATTTCAGCAGGTGAATTTATATTGTAAAATAAGAGGATACATCACATTTATTTGACAAATGTATATAGCCGCCCATCTAACCGAAAGACGTCTAGGTAGCAAACAATGATAAAACATATAAACATAGCTCTCTATGAAAGATAAAGGTAAAATGTCTTACAATCTAACTCAATTCCTGGTGACTTGATAAACACAATTATGTCTGTGGTTTGTTGTTGCCTTCTTCCACTACATTTTTTCTGACTTCTAGTCCAACCTCCACCTAGGTGATCTCAGAAAGCTTAGGACTAAGAGTTTTGTTGGATTGTTTGTAGTGGTAGAATATTATTATTATTAGTAGTATTAGTATTAGTATTTACATAAGTCTATTTTGTGGATATGTTTCTAGCGTGACAACAAACTGATGCAGATTTTGAGATGAGTACACCTAGAGAAGAAGAATAGTTATGTAAATCAACATGATAATCCTAATAATAGTTTTGCATTGTTATTTATTTTTAGATAATGCATATGATCCAGATGTAAATGCTAAACAGATGTGGATTGACAAAACAATTATAAATGAGAATATATGTTTAACATTTATGGATAATGGAAATGGTATGAATGCAGATAAATTACATAAGATGTTGAGGTAAGCAAGATTTACTACTCCTTATTCATGCTGATCAAATCTTAAAATCTAAAGATATAATTGCATATGAACAAAGCCTAATTTGTGGTGAAATATTGAACAGTTTTATTTAAATAGAAATTATTGTTTCAAAGAATGCATTACAGATAAGTCTCTGTAATCGAGCGTATAATTTTATATAAGAGCAACTAGTTTAACATCTACATATGTTAAGAGAAATTGAGAAATAGAGACGTGAACTCAAAGAACATTTTGTGCAGTTAGAGAGTGCTCTAGAGTACTACAGCAGCTATTTGGGAATAGTATTTCTAATAGGAATTTCTAGTATTGCTAGAAACTGCTCTGGGAAGTTTCTGTGAAAAAACTATAGCATAAGGAAAAGTTAGTTTTTAGATTGAAAACAATTATTTGAATCTAAAGAAATAATATGACTCTGGGTTGCCCAGATTCATATTAAATGCAAGTTGGTATTACAGTGAATGCTTCCTTTGTGGTTTCATAGGAAATTCAGTATGAATGACATCCTATATATATATTATCCTGTTCCCATACTAGTGAATGTGTCAGTGGCATCTCTATGTTCCAAATATACATTTGTAGGCCTTTGTTCACATTTAAAATGAGGGAGCAGGGCTGGAGGCACAGGTATCTACCATAAACCAGGATGTGCAGCTTTATTCTGCTCTGTTTTGAGTCTGCAATCTAAATATGGTGGAGACCTACTTTGTCAGTTAGATTCTATAAATAATTTATAATGTAATGTAGAGGTCTAGCAGAACATTACTTGCAGGTAGTCTTCGACTTATGACCATTTGTTCAGTGACTGAAGTTACGGCAGTGTTGAATGAAAGGACTTGTGTTCCATGCCCAAAGTTACAGCCATTGCAGTTCCCCCCATGGTCACATGATCAAAATTTGGGCACTTGGTAGCCTGCCCACACTTAAACTGCAGGGGCGCTTTAACTCCCCCCACCCACTTTTCTCCTCCCATCTATGCCCTTTTGGCCCCCTGCCACCCTGTGTTCTGCTGCCCCAGCTGACTGTCATCTTGCTCCCACTGCTGACAAAGCATGCCCGGCCTGGCTGCTGGGCCGGGCTGAGCTGGCTTCAGCTGCAAAAAAAAAAAAAAAAAGCCAAAGGCAACTGCACAGCCACCACACCAAAAAGCCCCTTTGCTTTTTTTGTTTGCTTTGCAGTACAAAAGGGCTTTTTGGTGCGGCAGCTCTGTGGCTGCTTTTGGCTTTTTCTTTCTTTTTTTTTTTTTTTTGCAGCCAAAGCCAGCTCAGCCCAACAGCCAAGCCACACATATCTCATCAGCAACAGGAGTAAGGGTAGGGGAGTTGGAGGCAGTCACTTACCTTACTGAGGCTCAGGGCTGGGAGGGACCAAGCCCAGAATGGCTTGGATTGGGGTGGGTACTCACTTAACAACCTGCAATTCTCGGTTAACAATGGCAGCTGGGACTGCTGGGATTGCTGTCACTAAGCAGTGCGGTCACATGATGTCTTACTTTAAGACTGCATCACTTAGCAATGGAAATTCCAGTCCCAGTTGTGGTTGAAAGTCAAGGACTCCCTGTATTGTACATTGCAGGACATCAGTTATACCAAAAGGTGCTTCTACAATGTATTTTTCTATGTAATTTTGTTAACCAGGATTAAAGTTGCATTGTATTTCAAGTTAAAATAAGAATATTCACTTGGATATTCAGCTCTGATATGAGGAATATAACAAAGTTTTTTCATCTTTCAACTCATTTCAGTTTTGGCTTCAGTGACAAAGTTACACTGAATGGCCACGTTCCTGTTGGATTGTATGGAAATGGATTTAAATCAGGATCTATGCGGCTGGGAAAAGATGCAATTGTTTTCACCAAGAATGGAGAAGTCATGAGTGTGGGCCTGTTATCACAGACATTCTTGGAAGTTACAAAGGCAGAACATGTAATTGTTCCCATAATATCATTCAGTGAGAAAAATATCCTTTTGGTATTTTTTTCTCCAGGAATTGGACAATTCAAATTGTATTTTTCCAAACACATATAATTGTTTCACAAGTTCTTTAACTAAAAAATTACTTGTTGCGTTATGATGTAAAATGTATATAGGTAATCATCCAAAAATTTGCACTGCTCAAGAAATTTCACCTTTTACCTATGCTGATGTATTTAGTACCAGAGAGCTATTATTCTGATTATTTAATTCTTGAGAAGGACTGCTTTCATACTGTTGGTATCTCTTTTGGCTTGGGTGAAGACTCAGTTTATTAATGTTCATATCAGTTTATTAATGATCATATCACTATAAAGTCAGTGCAAAACCCTTGGAAATTTCAATATAGCAATCACTCTTATATTGGCTTTTTTAGTATACTTAATACTAACCACGATGTATCAATAAAAGGTCAGTGAGTTGCACATAATGTAGCTAGCTAAGAAAGCATAGATGCATTTGAGGAGATGCTCAGCATATTCTGTAGCAACTCATAAAACTCCCCTGACTTTGGTGTGGAGAGCCACACAATTCAGCTGGAGGCCACTGATTGTGAGAACAGGAAAAAAGAGGGTAGGTATTGCTACAGTTATCTCTTAAGTACTACATTTGATTATTTCTCACAGCTCTTTGGAGGAAAAGAGAAATATATTAATTCTGGTCATGATTGTATATTTATCTAAGAATAAATTCTGATTAAAATACTAAGGATTAGGTCTAAGTAAAAGGGTAAAGAATTAAGTTGCAACTTCAGCATATCTATATCACCATGAAATCTGTTGCCCTGCAGAGTTATTTGGAAAACAGAAAATGTGCTTGTTTTATTCCAAAGAATGGAAAAGCTGGTGTGATACTCATTATTTAGGATAGTTCTCTGTGTATTTTGCCATTATATTCCATAAGAAGGTTTTTCTGTTTTCTAATATGTACCCTCAAACTATGGATATCCCTCAAACATAGCTCCAAATGATTCTCAAAAGGCTTAAAGACAGCAAATTTTATGTCTCTTCCATGTATATTTACCCACACAAATGTAACAACTAAGTTGTCCATAATATTTTGACATGAAAACATCTGTACATCAGGAAAAACCAGATAGGCCTACATCGTTTTGAGAAGCAACAAAAATTTCTTTTACAGACCTTTTTTTTTTTTTTTTGCCTCCTCTCCATTACATTTCTTTGGTGATTTCTAATTCTGTACTCTGCCCCTACCTGCAATCCTCTCATAATGAAAAATTAGTTGCTGACTCCTTTGCCAATATTAATGAGCAAAATGTTAGCAAAGATTTCCTTTCCTAACTGCACATTAAGCCAAGGAACATGAAAGGAAGATTCCAAATCTGGAAATTGTAGCTTATCTGTTTGCCTAGCCATGGGTAGCTTATCTGGTTCTTGCAGTGCTGTACTTTGTCAGAAAAAGAGTTTGACACCCCCCGCCCAAATGCTATATCTACATTTTAGAAGCAAAAGATCTAGGTCTGCCCCTATAAAATTCAGTGAAGGTTATATCTATGGAGAAGTTGAAAAACGGGTTGGGAAAATGGAATGAGGTACTTGATCCCTTGATAGAATGGAATGATGGAATGAGCAGAAACATTCCACAATAGGACATTATTGTTACAGATTCTATATTTTGTTAAACGTCATTCTGAAAATTAAAAAAAAAATGTAGTTGCAGGCTTGCTATTTGAGATAATGCACTTAATATATCCTGCTACTCTTATTTCATCTGATGTGCTTCTAAGAAGTGCAAGGGAGGAACCAGAAATATATGTTCCCAACTGAATTCTAGACAGGAATATAAACACCTATAAAAACCAAGTTAGAATAACGAAGGTGAAAATACATGCATTGCAATTACTAGTATATTTTATGTTTTAAAAAATCACATTGCACATATATGCTGTATGCTTACAGTTTTAAATACATATGGTGCAGATGGTAATGCGAAAACAGAATATCTGTAGGATTTGGTCTTGAATTAAATCAAAGATTGCCACCATTACATTTATCAGCTCTTCTGGAACATAATCATTCAAAAGACCAGAAGATGCCTAGATATCAGTAGAACTGGAACATTCTGATATTGAAGGTTTTTAAAACTGCAGGAAATGGCCATCTAAACAATGTTTGAAAAAGTTGAAATGTACTACATCCTTAATGTATTTTACGGCAAGTAATGAACCCAGATGAATCAGCAGCCAGTTTGAGGGCTATTTTGGACTATTCCTTGTTTCCTACTGAAGAGGAGCTGCTTGCAGAACTTGATGCAGTTAAAGGAAAAAAAGGGACACGGATTATTATTTGGAACCTTCGAAGGTAAGAGGAAATTTTAATGTTGATAATGCAACTTTATAGTATGTTAATTTCCTAATGCTATATAAAATAAGTCTGAGTTTATATTTACATGATAAATTAATATGGGATTGTATTGTATTTAGATTTACCTAGCAAATTCTGTAAGTAAAAGAGAATATTAAAGAACTCAGAATGATCTGAGCTTAAAACATTCAGAGCTTGGCTTGTTCTTTTACAAGCTGTAATTAGCTTGGCTAATTTTGTTTTTTGTTTTTTCTCCCAACATAAAATAAAGTAGCAGTGACTGATTTCAGCTATATTATCAGAAACTAGGTGAGGAAGAAGCAGCAGTTATTTAAGCATATTTTCAGGCAGACAAACAGCTGCTGTTGGATTCCAGCCAATGAAACATCTGGCTCAGACTGGATGCTATATCTGCATGCAAATGCATGCAGAGAAAACACACTGGAAAATGTTCCAAAAACCAGGAAAGGGTCTTGAAGTTACTCTATCTTCAAGAATATAGCTGCCTTTAGACTGTATGCACTGATAAGAAATTTTGGGGATTTTCTTGATCTATTTTTTTTATTTTGCTTTGATGCTTAGATCCATATTTTATTTTGCTTCATTTATATTATATTTCTCTGTAGTGCATTATAAAAAATAATTTGCTAATAATTTCTTTATAAAGTAGAATATTTGCTTCATTTACATAAGCAAGTAAGGGGATTATGTTTGGATTATATAACTAGAATGCCTCTGCTGCTTTGACATAGATGACTAAAGATTGTAAATAAGATCTGAAAAAGGGGCTGAGCAAAACAGGCCTCTGCTACTCCTCTACCCCCTACACTCAGGGATTTCCATCCAAAGTTATGCATTGTGTTGTTAGCTAACAATTTCAACAAGCCATGAAATGAGATTGTTTAGTAGAGGACTTCCCTTGCTATAACAAAATTACAGTTGCCTTTTATGCCTCTGCATTATGCTTTCTTTTAGAGCATTAAGCAGATGCAAAGACTGCTGTGCACTATGATCATTACATTGGTGTCGCTAATACTGCTGATGGGGTTTTCAGGTTGTAAAATGCAAATACCTTATTGATGAACCTTTGGGTGTGTGCACTATACATGTACCTGTTGATTCTGAGTTTGCATGCTCTATGATAAATGCAGAGACAATCTTGCTTTAATTGTTTGCTGAGTATTACCATTAGATGTGCATTGTGACTGTGCATTAAGAAGAGAGAGAAGCTTCATTTCAATGATTGATGAAGTGTATTTTTTCTTTTTTTGCTGTTGCTGCTGCTTGTTTTTAAATTAATGGTCATGTGCTCTTTGCTGGGCTTCTGTGGCCGTTAAGTCGTGCTTAAACTGTTGTCTCCATTATTTCCCAAGGAAGATTTTAAAATGTTTATATTCTTTAAAAAAAAATCACCCTCTTAGCCAACTTTTCTCCAGGTTGTCTAAATGACAGCATAGTGTATACTACCACCCTATTTTTTGTAGTTATAGGGTGAAAATAATGAAGCAAAGGCGTATTTCAACTAATCCCTGTTGGTAGAACATAACTTCTGAGTTCGTTCCATCAGAACACCGTCAACTAGTACTCAAAACAATGATTTTTCCATATTTTGTGCATGTAGCTAATACATAATTACTTTGTTAAGGATTTGGTTAAGATTTCCAGATAAAGATATTGCATTGTGCATAGTTAGTAATTCTTCAAACGATTTTGCTTATTGAGAATCAGTATTATACAGGTAGTCCCTGGATTAAGAATGCCTGGTTTTAGGACAACCCATAATTAAGAATAGAGCCTATTATAGCAAAATTTGAGTTAAATACACAATGGTTCAACTTAATTACACAATACTACTAATACAGTATTATACAATAATACTGTTCTGGCTTACCTACAAATTTGACTAAAGGACAGACTTGAGAATGGAACGCATTCTCAACTGGGGAGTACCTGTATCTGGGCAAGTAATTCTTGCTTAAATTCAGTATTTGCATTTTCTTCCACAGAGAGAAAAATGAACAAACAGAATTTGACTTTGATACCGATAAATATGATATTAGGATACCTGCAGATTTGGATGAAGTAACAGGAAAAAGAGGCTATAAAAAACAAGAGAGACAAGATCAGAACATTCCTGAAAGTGATTATTCGTTACGGGTATGCATATTATTCATCTTTTAAACTATGACTTGCAGTGTAATATTCCACAGTATATTTATTAGTTCTTAGTAATTGGTTGTATACAGTATTTGGCTTTCAGGTGGAATCCAGCTAACATATTTTTAGCAGAAGGGTTCTGTCAGGAGGGGAATATTTTCTTTTCTTTCTTTCACAGCTCTTGGTTCACAGCCCTTGGTTCCAAATCTCCTCTGAAACCGAAACCACCTATAAAGGAAGGGTGTTACGAAAAATGAGAAAAAGACAAACTTCTGTTGCAAAACAAATTCTGTTTGCATAATGTTATATATAATCTACTTTTTATCAAAAATGATTCTACAATTATTTTGTTTCATAATTGTTACTAATAACATTTTTAAAATTATTTAAAATGCAATATGAACAGGTAGAACATGAAAATAGATATACTCATAGTAATACTTGAAGTAAGCGGCCATTATTCCAAGATGGCTTTCTTCTGCTGCTGGTGATTTGAAGAAATGACAACTTTCTCTGCTTTTTCATATTTTCGGAATAATTACCTCATTTTTATTCAGCAATTTAGGATCCATGTATGTGTGTGATACATATTTAATTCTTGTCTGTCTCTACCCTTAATCTTACTTAACATTCTTATAACTGTATTTTAGATTAGAGTAAATACAGTCCTGTTAGACTTTACAGATGACTGGATTTTAAGTGGTCTGCCACTGTGATGGACTGGAATGGTGGGAGGGGAGTAAAGAATGTGCTCTCATCTCCAGAGGAGCGAGGAAAAGATAAGCGGAGGAGACTGGCACCCCCCTAAGAAATTCCATCGGTGTGAACTGTCTGAGCCTGGGAACTGGTTTCATTCTGGGGAGATTCTTGTTAAGGGGTTGTAGCTAATAAACCTTGCTGGATTGATTCTGCATGGTCTCCTGGAGAGCCTTGGGCTAGGCCCGACAGCCACATGTATATGTAAATTAATTAACTTGCTCCTAGAATACCAGTCATGTGGCACACATCACTTTGTGTTTAATTATAACATAGATCTCTGATTTCTTGTAATGCAAAAATCTAGACATAATTTCAGTTACATATTTTGTGAGCTTTATAATTATGGATGAGTTATTGTAAATTGCTTTGATTTCCTTTGAGATTGTAATACTTGAGGAAAATATAACTATACACTTTTATTTGCTTTTCAGGCTTATTGCAGTATTTTATATTTAAAGCCAAGAATGCAGATCATTATACAAGGACAAAAAGTACAAACACAGTTGGTTTCCAAAAGTCTTGCCCATATAGAACGTGATGTTTATAAACCAAAATTTTTGGCTGTATCCTTTATGACTGTGGGCGATTGAATGTTGACCACAAAAAGATAACCTAGAGTGAAAACTCCACTCCCAGATCATATCATATTATTTCTGGCAGGAAATTTTGCTATCCTTCGTGTGATTATGTTGCTTTTGTTCAATCAAATATTGAAATATCCACAGTATTATCCTGAATTGTTTATGTGGAATTTTAATCTCTAGACTGCACAATATTAGTGCATGATCATGTTTTTCTTCAAGAATTGGTAAAATATGCAGCCCAATAACTCAAATTCCAGCAATCTTTGAACATGCACAAACATCTTGATAACATAAAGGTATTTGGAAGTCCTGGACATAAGGCAATCCCCAAATGAGGAATTGGGTAAACTGAGTTTGCTAATGAAAGTAATAGTGTAATGATAGTGTTCAAAGAAAGGCAAATTGCTGAATAGGTGGAACTCCTCAAAATCACTGTTACTCTTTTCTGAGCAACTAGTTAAGTGTGGACTGAATAGTGTGATAATAAAGTGGTTATATAGCTGGTTCAAAAATTGTATTCAAAGTGGTAAGCATTGGTATCTATCAAATTGGAGATGGGCATAGATTTGATCCTAGGCCCACTTCAGGTTTTTTTATAATTGACTTGGATCAAGAGCTAGGAATGCTTATCAAATTTGCTGAAGTCATAATTGGGTGGGATAACTAATGCCCTAGGGGCATAAATAAAGTTCAAATAAGTCAGAGAAACTGGAAGTAACCAATTGAAATGTAAAGGAGGCAGGTGCAAAGTTCTTAAATTAAAAAAAAAATCTGCAGATATATGATGGGATACCTGGGTAGGCAATAGACCTTGTGAAAAGTATCTTAGATAGTAGTAGGGCAAGATTCAGAAGAGCAATATGGTTGCAAAAAGGGTAAACGCAATTTTAGACAACATCAGTAGAAACATAGCTTTGAAACCACAAGAAATTCCACTTTATTCCACTTTGGTCAAACCTCTATCTTGAATACTGTGTCCAGTTCTCGACTCCACAAGAAACTGGAACTAGTTCAGAGAAGGGCAGGGAAATAAAGGGAAATTAAAGGAGTTGCAGGTGTATAGCTCTGAGAAGAGAAAGACTGTGAAATAGTATTCAAATGCTTGGAAGACTGCCACACAGAAGGTCGAGATGTTCCTCATTGTTCTAGACCACAGAATAATAGATTTAAGTTATAGGAAGTCATATTCCAATTGAACTTTAATGTGATGGTCCAAATCATCACTTCTAAGATTCTACTCGAAAAAGCAGAGCTTAACTTTATGTCTATTTATGATTGTAGCAATGATTTCAATCTCCTGTAGTTCATTTGGCTAAATTTTAAGCATCCTCTTACTCTGGACTATACGGCTCCTATATATCTAGTAAATGTAGTAAATCAGAGATCTAAACACTGAATACTAGAACATGGTATTATTTTATAAAAATCCTTTCATATATAATTCTAATTTCAAATTGCTTATAGGTGCCTAGTAAAATAAGCTTTTTTCAGAAAAAATCATGGTTCATTTACAATGCTTTATGTTAAGACGATTGTTTTTAGTTTTTTTTTTTTTTTAACTGCTTACAGACTGGAGAAGTTCTGGTTTTAGAGAACTTTTCACACTGAATTCTCAACTAAGAAAAGTTACAATTCACATGTTTTTCTTAACATGCACAAACAAGCCCAAAACAGTAAGAATTACTTTTGGATTCAACTGCCGAAATAAAGATCATTATGGAATGATGATGTACCATAGAAACAGGTTAATCAAAGCTTATGAAAGAGTTGGCTATCAGCTAAAGGTGAGAACGGATGCATATAATACGATTTTATACTTGTAAATAAATGTTCAAATTGTCAGTTAACAAGACTTTTTTAATACTGCTGATGTAAAATTTATTTTGTAGTTTTAAAGCCAGTTTTATTTTAAAGGTGTTATTTAAAAATTTCCTTCAGTACTTCATATTCACAGCTCCTGCTCAATGAGCAAGTGGTAGCTATGGCCTGGAGGGCCTTTGTACAACTTTGTCTCAGTTGGGCCTGTTCCTGGATTGGGAGTCCCTGCTCGCTGTCAGTCATGCCCTAGTCACCTCTCAACTACTGCAGGGTGTTCTACATGGGACTGCCCTTGAAGTACATATGGAAACTACATTTGTCCAGAATACACAGGTACTTATGGGTGCACTTTGGTATGTAATGTAATGCCTCTACTTCACAAGCTGCAGTGGCTTCCTGTTAGCTTCTGGGTACAGTTCAAGGTGCTGTTTATCACCTGTTTCTCACCTGTAATGACCTATATGGCACAGGACCAGGTTATTTGCAAGATCACCTCTCCCTAAGGACATCTGCCCATCCCACCCAGTCTAATAGAGGTAGCATATTCGGGTTTTTTCCTTGAAATGGTGCCACCTAATAGGCCCCCAAAGGTGAGCCTTTTCTGTGGCAGCATCTGCCCTTTGAAATTATCCCTTTCCCATCCCAATGTTTGGTTGTCCCTGACCCTGTTGGCCTTTAGAAACTTGGCTATTCCCCTAGGCACTGGGGCTAGGATGAGTAAATTCCCAGGAGGAGAGGGTATGAATGTGAGCCTGGTCTCCTATTATTGATAATTGTTTTTGATTGCTATTTTTATCTTGGATTTTTTTTTCTTGTAAGCTGCCCAGAGTTGCATTGTTTGACTTAGGTGGCAATATAAATTATTCTAATTAATTAATTATACTTTTACCAAGAGCAGACAATATGGTACTCTCCAGGTATTTTGTACTTTTAATTTCTGTCAGCATGACCGGTAGCAAAGATTGTGCTAGTTGTAGAAACCAGGTTGCCTGCCCTAAATAATCTGTACTAAGTGAGTAGTGTATTGTATAAAATATATATTTTAATAAATATTTTCACTATGTGGAGGGGCAACTTCCTCTTCTGTTTATCATTTCTGCTCCTTTTTCTGTATTGCAATTTCTCCTGTTTTGCTTAAGTTTTATCCTAACCAAGAAATACAAGATAGCTATCAGTCCAAAAATATTTGCTAATCTTAACCTATGTATACTTTTGCATATGTACTTCTGTTTAAAAATAATTTATAGGTAGTTTTACTCTGATTGGAAAAAACAGCCCTTTTTTCAGTTAATAAATATTATTTTGAAAATTGAGAACACATAACTCATGTAGCTAAAGAACAAAAGAACAAAACTACCCAAGATCAACCAACTAGTCGCCATGAATGATCTTACTAGTATAGCATAGCGCACAGGATGGCAATTTCTGCATCCTGGAACATGGATACCAAGGCCTATGATGTTTGTTTGACTTCCATAGATGGCTCTTAATTCTGTTTTATGTCACAATAAATAATGATTTAAAGTACATTGACAATTTAAACTGGTTATTTTAAAGAAACTAGGGGTATTTTGCTAGTTACTGAGTATTTTTGGAAACTCTCATTCTCTTAGAAGTTCTTTTAAATTTCTAGAGATAATATACAATTTAGTAATTGGCTAGAAAATGAAAGATCAAAGTTTTTTATAGTGTCTGGTATGTATTTAAATATACAAATTAAATATTCTATAGTATGTCAAGAATTATATTTCATTCTTCCGTACTACATTCTTTCTGTTCCAGCCACATTCTGAAAATCTTGCTGCTCTCCCAAGCTTTGTGGTGTTAAAACTGTGCCAGTTGGATTCTTTGTTACTACATTGTGGTGTTTGGGCCTCTGTTCAAGAATACATTTCAGTATGACTGTTTTAGTTGAGCCATAGGCCCAAGAAGTAGTTGGGTACATGAGGTTTCTTATTGCAAACCATCCTGAGACACAGGTTCTCTTGAATAAAATGCAACTATTATAAGAAAATTCTCTGAGGTCAAATATTTGTTTTGTTTTATTTAAATTTAATTTTATTACAGGAAAAAGCAAATAATTTCCTTACCACATTAGATAAACAGGACTAGATAACATACAGTGCACTACCAAATCACAAATAATGCAAGAATCTTTTGAAAAACAAGATAGTAAGAAGGATATTAATTAATTAATTTTTAAAATATTTATTTAAATGTATTGGCCACCCAACTCCAATGGACTGTGCTTAATACAACACACAAGAAAAAAGAAAATACAATTTTTCTAGAAAGAGAACTGAAATTAGAGATTAGTAATATGACCTTTCAAAACATGACTGTTTTCATTCAGTAATTTATATTTCCCTGTTTGTACAACTAGTACCCTGAAATAATGAAATATTTATATTTTCATTTCTATACTATATTCCCAGAATAGATATTCAGTTTTGCAGTCCATTGTTCAAGATGTCTATTGTGTTGATAAATAGATCACCCATGTCAAAAAATATTTATTTTGTTTATCTTTTCTCCAAACAAGTGCTTGGTGGTCTGAGCATATTTTGATTCTGTTAATTATTGCCATTTCTTCCTAAAACAGTTTTATGGTTCCCATAATTTATGGTTTTACAACATGCATTTATGGTTTTATGACATCTGGGTTTTGACCTTCTATTTACAGTTTTATGGTTCCAGGGTTTTATTCCTATAAGAATGAATTGTGAAATCCTGTGCACAGAGATACTGTTTTCATTCTCTTTACAAAAATCTCAGTTGGATGGATTGGCTCTGTTATGAATATTTGGTATAGCATTAACTTGGAGGTACTAAGGATAGCTTCTTTAATGCATTCTGCTGTTTTCCAGGTATTACAAAGTAAGATCTGACTGGCAAAAAGTGGAGGATCAGATTTGAACCTTGAAAGAAAAATCAGAATACTTCACTATAAATAAAAGCCTATTTGTATAATAAAACCTTAACAAGCTTAAAAGATGTATTATAATCAGAAGGACATATGACTTATTTTAATCTGCATGTTATAGGAGCTGCAATATATTCAACCAGCCAATAAGCTATAATATAAATACAAGAAATATTTACCCTAAAAAAATATTTACCCTAAAAAAAAGAGAGACCAGTCAAGATGCTTTTTCCTTGTGTGTAGACACGGGAGCCCCAACGTGGCCATATGGCAGGACTGCTCTCTTTAGGAGCATACTCAAAAGGGCAGTTTTGCAAGGTTACTGAAAGAAGGAATCCTGTGGTTTTAGATTTAAATACTTACTTTTATAAACACCAGTACAAAGGTGCATTTCTAAGGCAAATTTCCCTCCCTGGTGTTGTTATTCTTGGTTTTACACAGCTATAGTAAGTGTCTTTTAATGGGCTCAGAAATTAGACCCAAAAGATACATAGAAGAGTTTACAGAATTTTTTGAAATAGGAACATCCCAAATAAATGTAATGTATGATGTCAGCTAATTTGCACAAATAGCACTCTAGAATGTGCTATGAAAAATAAAAACTTGCTAAATTAACTTGTTGTATTAAGACATTGGTCCTGGAATTTCATCAGCCTATTCTTTTCCTCTTCTAAATACAGTGTCTTGCAGAGAGGCCTGCTTTTTCGCATACTGGCTAAACCAATTTGTCTACTTCCTATCACAATGTGAAATGTTCACATAGAGTAAATATCCTTGTTTTGGATACTTTTAAAAGCTGGAGAGTTTTAAAAGCTTCTCCCAGTTTCTCTACCATTTAAATCATAGTTTGCTGCACTATTTATTGTTGAGCTTTTGAAGTGGAAAACTATGGAACGTTATTTTAAAAAATACTAAAAGTTTACTTCAAACTAAAAAAAAATGCATATTTTGGAGATTTGTGTTACAGTTATACAAATATTTCTCTAAAACTTGATTAAGAGCATGAATGATCAGATATAACAGTGTTGATATAGTAACATATAAATACATTTGCATTTTCTTTTTTTTTCTTCCACAGGCAAACAATATGGGTGTAGGTGTAATTGGTATTATTGAATGCAACTTTCTAAAGCCAACCCATAATAAACAGGACTTTGATTATACCAATGAATATAGGTAAATGCTTATTTTATCAATGTAAAAGAATTTCTTTTCAGTGCACAAGTTAAATATTCTATTTATAAAACTAGATATTATACCAAGCTGGATGAATTGAACTTCATGCCAAATGGGCCCTAGTTTCTTTGTGTTGAGTGGAAGACCAGAGGATTCCATGAATGAAATAGAAGACTTCATGTAAATGGAAGCCTTGCTGTATCAGGATTTCTGATACTGAACACAAGTAAAAGCCCCCTGTAGGCCTTCCACTCTGAATGGATTTAATGCCTTGCTTGTGTATATGATGATGATAAGAGGGAGACCAGCATGGTGCATGTTTGTTTATCTTATTAAGAGGTACTTGTATAATTCTGTAAATAAATGCATGTACTGTGGTGTTTCAGGCAGGCTATTGGGATGGGAGCTTTAGACTTCTAACAAGATACAGTTCTCAATAGCCAATTTAGCATAGTGGTTCAAGGTACTGGATAAGAAACCAGGAAGCTGTGAGTTCTAGCCTTGCCTTAAGAAGCTGGGTGACTCTGGGGCCAGTCACTCTCTCTCAGCCCTAGAAAGAAGGCAGTGGCAAGCCACTTCCAAAAATGTTGCCAAGAAAACTGCATGGACATGTCTAAGCAGTCACCAGGAATCAACTGACTGGAAGTGTGAGAGGAAAATTATTAGTAGCCTTTTATATGTTTTAATGTAAGTTTTAAGTGCATTTAATAAGGCCAAGATAACTGAAATGTGACCTGTGGGGCACTTACAAGAAATAAGAGGAACTTGCAAAGTGAAGGAAATTACAAATTTGTTGACGAGAACAGAAGTGCCAGGGACAGGGCACCAACACGTGTTGAAATTTGTTCTGGGAATGATCTGATCGTCATAATGTGGTTTGTGGTTTAAAGGGATAAAAAAGATAGCATCCAGGTAAATGGTACCTCTTGATCGAGCTGTCAGTTTGACATCTCGAGCAAGCAGGTCAGCATTGCAATGTGTTTCTAAGTAAGTACCTTGTATGTTTTGATTGCATTTTATTTTTATGCTGAACTTATTTTCAATAAAGTTTTTAGTAGAACTTGGAACTTTGAAGTGACTTGTTTTATGGTGTGTCTGCCTCCCGTGTTTAACGTGGTTTTTTCCCTGACAAAAGGCACAAAAGAAAAAAAAGTTATCAGTAACTTTATGGTAAAACAATGATGCCCAAGAAATTTTGAGTTTAAAGAATAAGAAAAAAATGCCTCCATTTCTCTGGGGAGGAATATGCCATTAATGATATTCATTGGACATTTGAGTCCAAATAATTGCTTTTTTATTCCTGTTCATTTCTGTGATAAATATATTTATTGTTAAGATGTATTATGAATTACAAAATAGTATTTCTTGTTTGTTAGGCGTACAATACATGCCCTTGGTGAAAAACTTAATGACTATTGGAATGAGATGCAAGCAAAGAAAACAGATTACCCTCTGGAAGTATTAGTTGATGATACCCAGTAAGTTTTTTAAAGCACAAACCTTTCCATAATGCTGCTTGGCTTGAGTAATTGTAAAGTATAGATGTACTTTTCTAGGTTTTATGCAACTGATAATTTGTTACAGGAAACGGCCTGATCAGACCTGGGTTCAGTGTGATACTTGTCTAAAATGGAGGAAGCTTCCAGATGGAATGGATGACTTGCCAGAGAAATGGTACTGTTCATATAACCCTGACCCTCAGTTCAGGTAAAATAGGTAGGAATGAAATAACATTTTTAGGTTGTAATGTTAGCTAAATCAAAATTAATGATATCTTACTAATTTTTAAAATTAGAAATTGCAACGTGCCTGAAGAACCTGAAGATGATGATTTAATACCATATGAGAAAACACATAAAAAAAAGTGAGTATTCAACAGCTAGAGATTTGGAATTATGTATACTTTCATGTATTTTAAAAGCACTTCTCAGAATACTGTTAAAAGACAAGGTCAACATATATTATATTCACTCTGTACAGTTTAAATTTGGTTTATTTCACTTGCCAGCTCTATAATAGATTTAGAATCCAGGCAAATTATGGTTGGGATTAATTATGTTTCAATGAAAGAGATCAAGTTGGTTATCTATAATTTTTATTGAAGATTTTAATTACCATAATAAAAATACAAACTAACTCAGAGTGAGAAAGGAAGGTAAAAAGAGAGAGTAAAAGTGCAAAGAAAAAGAAAGTAAAAAAAGAGAAAGTGAAATAAAGAAAATGAAAAGACATATATAAAGAAGTGACTTTTAACCTTCATCACAAGTATAAGTTGTGGTAGCTTTTTACCCCCTATATGGTTACAAACAGATATCTCTTCTTCCCATAACCCTTCTCATCAGCCATCAGTTTTTCAATCCTGGTGTCAGCAAAAAGTCTGTAAGGGTTGCTAGAACTTCATAAAAACTTGTCTTATTTTAACCTTGATCAAATAAACCAACTTTATATTCCTTCCTTTTACTTATAAATCTTAATCTTTAATTCAAATATTGTCATAGGATTTGATCTCTCTTCAATTCTTCCTTTGTCTCATCGCATAGGCTTCTTTGAGGCTTTAACAATTTAAGACATGCATTACTGAGACCTGGCTGGGGCCCGAGGTGGGGGTGCCCCTCTCGGAAATGTGCCCAGCTGGGTTCTCGGTGTGGTACCACCCGAGGCCAGGGCAGGGGAAGAGGGGTGGTTGTTGTGATCCGGGAATCTCTAGTGGCCTTCAGGGGCATTGCTCCACAAGTTTCTGGCTGTGAGACACTGTTTATTAGGTTGGGTGCCTGTGAACAGTTGGGAATTCTGCTATTATACCAGCCTCCCTGCTGCGTGGCAGCCTCCCTGCCTAAGCTGCTGGAGGCCATCTCGGGGCTAGTGGTGGAGTTCCCTAGGCTTATGGTTCTGGGGGACTTCAACCTACCGTTCCTGGGGCGGTCCTCGGAGGCGGCTCGGGAGTTCATGGCTACCATGGCAACCATGGGCCTGTCTCAAATTGTGCAGGACCCAACCTGAGACAGTGGCCACATGCCAGATTTGGTTTTCTTGTCAGAGCAATGGCAGAGTGATCTGAGGGGAGATCCCCGTTGTCATGATCAGATCACATCCTGGTGACCCTGAGTTTCTCCTATACCATCCCCCTCTGCAGGGAAGCTGGACCCATGCGATTGGTCCGCCCCCGGCACCTGATGGACCCGTCAGGGTTTCAGAAGGAGCTGGGGGATATTCCCACGGATCTGCTGCACGGTCCAGCAGAGGCTTTGGCTGCTGCCTGGAATAGGGAAGTGGCCGGGGCCTTGGACAGGATCGCGCCTATGCGACCTCTCTTGCCACATCGGCCCCGACACCCCCCGTGGTTCACAGAGGAGTTGAGTGTGCTGAAGAGGGTTAAGAGACGTCTAGAGTGCCGCTGGAGGAAAACAAAGACCAAATCCAACCGAACACAGGTTAGAGCTGCTATCAAGGCCTACCTTGGGGCAATAAGAGTGGCGAAGCGCCTCTACTTTTCAGCCCTTATCGCGTCCGCAGAATGCCGCCCGGCGGCCCTGTTTAGGATCACTAGGTCCCTCTTTGGTAAGGGGGATGTGGGGGTTCATTTGCAGGGCCATGCAGAGGAATTTTCAGAGCATATGCAGGACAAAGTCAGTCGGATTCATTCCAAGTTAGACTCTGAGCGTGGGGCAGGGTCTGGGGAGACACCAAGGGACTCTTCTTACCCAGTGATCTAGGAACGGTTTGATCCTGTTGCTCCTGAGGAAGTGGACAGGATCCTGGGGTCTGTGAAGGCCACCACTTGCCATCTTGACCCATGCCCCTCCTGGCTGGTGAAAGCAGCTCGGGAGGTGACATGTGGTTGGATCCAGGCAATGGTTACTACTTCCTTGCAGGAGGGAGTGTTTCCAGCTGCTTTTAAGAAGGCATTGGTGCACCCCCTCCTCAAGAAACCCTCCCTGGATCCTACTGTGCTGGACAATTTTCGTCCAGTCTCCCAGCTCCCCTTTTTGGGGAAGGTGGTTGAGAAAGTGGTGGCATCACAGCTCCAAAGGATTCTGGAGGAAACAGATTATCTGGATCCCTTCCAGTCAGGTTTCAGGCCCAGATATGGAATGGAAACGGCATTGGTCACACTTATGGATGACCTCTGGCAGGAGCAGGATGGTGGAAGTGCGACCATCCTTGCTCTCCTTGATCTCTCAGCGGCTTTCGATACCGTCGACCACGGTATCCTGTTGGGACGGCTCAGGGAATTGGGGGTGGGCAGCACGGTCTTGTGCTGGTTTGCCTCCTTTCTCCGGGGCCGATCCCAATCAGTGGTGATAGGGAGCAAGAGGTCCCATCCTCGGCCCCTCCTTTGTGGGGTACTACAGGGTTCGGTTCTCTTTCCACTCCTTTTCAACATCTACATGAAACCGCTGGGCGAGATCATCCATCATCATGGGGTGAAGTATCATCAGTATGCTGATGATACGCAGCTATACATCTCCATCCCTGGTGAAGTAAGTGATGCCGTGGCCACCCTTTCGCGGTGCCTGGAGGCTGTAAGGGTCTGGATGGGGAACAACAGGCTTCGGCTGAACCCTGGTAAGACAGAATGGCTGTGGTTTAATGGCTCCTCTGTATCTGGCATTTTGTCATCTTTGGTGCTGGATGGGGTGGCACTGCCCCAGACAGACCCAGTGCGTAATCTGGGGGTCCTCCTAGACTCACAGCTCCTGCTTGAAGAGCAGGTGGCAGCCGTGGCAAGGAGGGCCTTTGCACAACTTCAGGTTGTGCATCAGTTACGCCCTTTCCTGGATCGGGATGCCCTTTGAACAGTCACTCACGCCCTTATTATCTCCCAGATAGACTACTGCAATGCGCTCTACATGGGGCTACCCTTGAAGAGTATCCGGAAGCTACAGCTGGTCCAGAATGCAGCCGCGCAGGCTATTGTTGGAGCCCCAAGGAGGGTCCATGTAACGCCTCTGCTCTGCGAGCTGCATTGGGTGCCAGTTTGCTTCCGGGTCCAATTCAAGGTGTTGGTTATCCCCTTTAAAGCCCTACATGGCATGGGACCAAGTTATCTAAGGGACCACCTCTCCCCTATGACTTCAGCCCATCCCACCTGATCACACACAGAGGGCATGCTTCGGACCCCCTCAGTGAAAGAACTTTGACTGCCGGGGTCCAGAAGGCAGGCCTTCTCTGCGGTAGCCCCTGCCCTTTGGAACATTCTGCCCCCGGAGGTGCGATTAGCCCCCACACTCCTGGCCTTCCGTAAGGCTTTGAAGACCTGGTTCTGCCACCTGGCCTGGGGTGGGGTGGGAATACCTCAAGCATGGGGATGGCTAGCCCCATAGAGGCCTTCTGCCTCCAGCCTCAGATTTTTCATCCTCTTGGTCTTTCCTTCTTCTTTTTAGTAGTGTTTTTAATTAAGGTTTTATGTATTTAAATATTTTATGTTTTTAATGTTTGTTGTGAATC
The DNA here is from genome assembly GCF_059951505.1 of Python bivittatus. Classification (NCBI taxonomy): domain Eukaryota; kingdom Metazoa; phylum Chordata; class Lepidosauria; order Squamata; family Pythonidae; genus Python; species Python bivittatus. The sequence goes on from NW_028277074.1 coordinate 19,919,545, forward strand.
ACCCAGAGTTCCCCCATTGGGGGGAGATGGGCGGTTGAAAAATTTAATAAATAAATAAATAAAAAACAAGCCTCTTTTGTAAATCCAATACAAAGACATTATCCAGGTTATTCTCTTGGTTTATCATTTGTATTTCCCCTTTAAGTTTTAAAACTTCAGCCAGCTTCTTTTGTATATCCAATAAAGAGTCCTTATCAGGGCATTCTCTTGGCCTGTCATTTGTATTTCCACTTTAAATGCCTTCTCTGTTTTGTAATCCACACTTTTTTTAATCCAATATTTCTGATTTTACTATTTCTGCATCAAGCAAGATTTGTTTCACATCTGTCATTCCTTCATTAACATCCTTTAGACATAGTCTATCTATAGAAGCAGACATCGTTACTGATATTTTTGATATTGTGGCTACTAATTTCTGGCCCCATTCTTCAAAGAACTCCTTTAATATTTCAAATGCTACAGTGTTTTGTGTCATTTTGTAAATCCCAATCCTAATCAAAACCAAAGGCAGGTGTTTTTTTTTCCTTTTTGCCTGGAATCTTTTAGTGCCTTCTATTGTCCAGTTTAAATCATAAAGTCTCTAATCTTTGTTAAGACTTACAGTAGAAAAAATCATTTTGGTTCCCACAAAAAGCTGTTTATTTTATATGATCAGTTCCAAAATCTTACAACAAAAGTTTCAATATTCCAAATTTGCCTGGACCCTTAATTCATTTATAACTTTCTTGGTTCAAAATCTTACTTAGCTTTTTGCCATTTATTTCAAATTCTTTAAATTCTTAAACTTATAGTTAATTTTTCTTTTGTTCAAAAATGAAGATCAGGTAGCTTTTCAAACTTGTCATTCCAAAGATCTCTAGTAGCTTTGAGATAGTGAGATAAGCAATTTCTGAAATTGATTAGAAGCAAGGTTAGCAAACTAAATGTCCTTTAAAAGCCTCTGCTGTAGTTGTGAGCTTGATGATTGATCCCTTCATCTCCTGGCACTCAAACCCATGGGAGACGGCTGTCCTGCAGTCTCTTCATGAGGAGCAGCTGTCTGGAGCGCATGCGGGCAATTTCCTGTTCTCTCCTTGTCCGGAGAGGTTCCAGAGAATCAGTCTACTCACCAGTTCTTTGGTCTTTGCTAGTTGTCTCCACTCTCCACAGAGATGTGTTTAGCTCACCATGCCTCCACCAGAAGTTCCAGAGATCAAGATGGTTATCAAAAGTCTGAAATTTAATTGTTCTAGTAGGCTGTAATACAGGTAGTCCTCATTCAGTGACTGCTCATTGAGTGACTGTTCGAAGTTACGATGGTGCTGAACAAGGAGATTTATGACCGGTCCTTGTAGTTGTGGCCATTGCAGCACCTCCACGGTCCCTTGATTGTGATTTGGGCACAGGAAGGAAGGAAGGAAGGAAATACTTTTTTTTCAGATTTTTTATCCCGCCTTTATTATTTTTATAAATAACTCAAGGCAGCGAACATACCTAATACTCTTTCCTTCTCCTATTTTCCCCCCAACAACAACCCTGTGAGGTGAGTTGGGCTGAGAGAGTGACTGGCCCAAAGTCGTCCAGCCAACTTTCATGCCTAAGGTGGGACTAGAACTCAGTCTCCCACTTTCTAGCCTGGTGCCTTAAGCACTAACTGGCTCCCTTTTTTTTACTGTCATTTGGGCTAAAAAGGGAAACTGGCAAAATTTCATGTCAGTGTTACCTGGTTAAAGAAAAAAGAGTTTCAGTATTCCATCAGGAGCTTTCTAAAAAAAAGTCCAGTGCTTCACAGGTACACTAGTGAACTTGTAAAAAATCCAGTGTCTCACTGGTCCACTGGTGTAAGGAAGAGAAGCAAAACAGGTTCAGCAGTTGAGGTCCCTTCAGAAGAGGGGTGGACTCCCAGGACAAAATGGCTCTAAAGGACAGTTATCAATGATCAGGGGAGATTTTGCCACAGCACACAGTAGCCATCTGGATTGGATGCATTTGCTTACAACAAAGTAAAACACAGCAGGTGAACCAGGTAACACCGCTTGTACCAGTACAAATCAGAAAACACTACTTTTGATGGAAATTGCCTGTCCTGGGGGTTGAAGGTGGGTAAGTGTTCCTGCCCTTGAGAAATAATGGTTTGCAATGTACTGGGACAACCTGGTTAAGCAGATCAATCCTCTCAAAACTGAAAATTTTCTGCATGAGTAAGAAATGTTAAAAAGTAAATCTGAGTATATATAATAATATTTCTTTGTATCATACAGAGACAGAGAGAAATTAAAGAAAAGATTGGAATATAGCCAACAGGTAAATAATTGAACATCTTAAAATGTATGTATGTAAACAGTGCCATCAATGTACATGTGCATTCAAAAAGGCAAGTTCTTCCCCAAGAAACTTAACTGATCAAAAAATCAGCATAGAGAAGGTAATAAAGGAAAGGCAGAAAGTGAGGGTAAATGAGAATATTTGTTACACTTAATTGCACATATCCCAGGTTTAGTTTAAATGGAGGATAAAACAAAAAGAGCTGTTCCTGGATCTTTGGGGAAAATATGATTCTAAGAAGTATTTGAAAAAGATGTTCAGGCAGGAATTAGAGGTTATATGGTACAGCAAAGAGGGGGAAAACCAGTTGATCAAAGTAGTGTTCTCAAACTATTTCCTGTTCTGGACGATTCACTTTGGAAAGAAACAATTCACTTCTAGAACAGCTGGATCAGCACATTCCAGTGAGCGCCACAACCTTCTAGTACCAAAACACTTATATAAACAAATAGTTAAGGGAACAGGAGACTTTCAGATAACTGAGTTGGTGGGGAATATAACTGAAAAACAAAGGGATACAAGAAAATATGTGAGGGATCAGAAGGGAAAGATAGCTTTGAATTCTGAGCTAAAAGTGAAAAATACAAAACTTCAGAGGGGTGAATAGAAGTAATAGAAAAAGGGAAAAAGTAATCCCTGGAGCACAGAGATCAGACAAATGAATTGCCAAGTGAGGACCCAAGTTAGTACATGGTAGAATTAGTCGGTCTGAAGGCAGAGGTTACAGGAGTGTACAGAGAAGAGATTGGATTTTCCATGTGAATGCAAGAGTCAAATCAACAAGAAGTACAACTGAAGTAATTTCACAAAAGAACAAGGTTAGGCAGAAAGGACTGAGGGCCAAAGCAGGTAATACAGCACAACACACAAAATTGTATAAAATTAAAGAAGCATTTTAGTAGTCATGTGATTAACCTAATAACAGATTGAGGCCTATTAGAGGAAGAAACCTCAAAAGGAAAGGTGCAACAGTGATTTTAGCATTGGTTTAAGAGATTTGGTGGAAAGTAGATGACTTAGTTAAAAAAAAAAAAAAAAATCATGGACTGACTTCAGGATATATGAGCAGCATTTAGTGTGAAGTAGAGGAAGAGGCTAAAAATGATAAGATTGGGAGAGACAGTAAAAATGTGGTATGTGAAGATAAATAGATTGAACAATCTAGGGACCAAGAAGACCTGAGAAATAGAATAAAATTGTCTTTCAGAACTGGGAATCAAACATATTCTGGATTTGTGAAGCAATCTGTGTTTTAGTGATCTGTGCTTTATACTGTTGACGCTGAATAAAAAGTAGCATTTAAATAGTTATTAATACACCTAGGGTATGTAAAATAAATATTGTATGTTTGTTAGAGATACACTCATCTGCAACTATCAGTAATGTTCCAGAAGTGAAAGATAATGGAAAGCTGAGGCCGTTTAAATGTTGCTTATGTAGCCTACAGGTAGTCCTCAACTTAAGATGGCAATTGGGACCGGAATTTCTGTCGTAAAGTGCGACTGCATTGCTTAGTGACAGCAATCCCTGCAGTCCTGGTTGCCATCAACCAAATCCCACAGTCGTTAGGCAAGACAACTTCCTGCTGGCTTACCACAACCAAAGTCATTGGGAAGCCAGCAGGAAGTTGCAAGTCCCGGGTTGGCAGGCAGATAAGTGGCTACTGCCGAGTGGGGGAGGGAACGGGGGAGGGCTGGGGAGAGTGCATGAGGGTGTGAGGGGTTGCACGAGTGGCATGGATCAGGGAGGTTGTGAGGGGGTGCACAAGGGTGCAAGGGAGGCGTGGCGAGGGTGCAAAAGGGTGTGCATGGATTAGGGAGTGTGCAGTGGAGGCACAGCAGGGATCGGGGAGGATGTGAAGGGGTGCACAAGTAGCCAGTGCAGAGCAAGCACAGAGGGGCTGGGGGAGGGTGCATGGGTGGGGGAGACTTACCCCAGCGACTTGCGAACTTCCCTGCTGGCTGCCCCATTGACTTTCTGAGGAAGCAGACAGGGAAGGTTGCAAATGGTGATCATGTGATCACGGGGTGCTGCAACCAGTGGTAATTGCAAACTGGTTGCTAAGCGCCCAGATCACATGAGTGTGGGGTGCTGGGACGGCCGGAACTCCGAGGACCAGTCGTAACCATTCGTTCAGTGCTGTCATAACTTTGAACGGCCACTGAACGAATGGTCATAGGTCAAGGACTACCTGTATTTATATGTATACAGTGGGGCAAAAAAGTATTTAGTCAGCCACCAATTGTGCAAGTTCTCCCACTTCAAAAGATGAGAGAGGCCTGTAACTTTCATCATAGGTATACCTCAACTATGAGAGACAAAATGGGGAAAAAAATCCAGAAAAATCACATGGTCTGATTTTTAAAGAATTTATTTGCAAATCATGGTGGAAAATAAGTATTTGGTCAATATCAAAAGTTCATCTCAATACTTTGGTATATATCCTTTGTTGGCAATGACAGAGGTCAAACGTTTTCTGTAAGTCTTCACAAGGTTTTCACACACTGTTGCTGGTATTTTGGCCCATTCCTCCATGCAGATCTCCTCTAGAGCAGTGAAGTTTTGGGGCTGTCGCTGGGCAACACGGACTTTCAACTCCCTCCAAAGGTTTTCCATGGGGTTGAGATCTGGAGACTGGCTAGGCCACTCCAGGACCTTGAAATGCTTCTTACGAAGCCACTCCTTCGTTGCCTGGAAGGTGTGTTTGGGATCATTGTCATGCTGAAAGACCCAGCCACATTTCATCTTCAATGCCCTTGCTGATGGAAGGAGGTGTTCACTCAAAATCTCACAATACATGGCCCCATTCATTCTTTCCTTTACACAGATCAGTTGTCCTGGTCCCTTTGCAGAAAAACAGCCCCAAAGCATGATGTTTCCACCCCCATGCTTCAAAGTAGGTATGGTGTTCTTTGGATGCAACTCAGCATTCTCTCTCCTCCAAACACGACGAATTGAGTTTAGACCAAAACGTTCTACTTTGGTTTCATCTGACCATATGACATTCTCCCAATCCTCTTCTGGATCATCCAAATGCTCTCTAGCAAACTTCAGACAGGCCCAGACATGTACTGGCTTAAGCAGGGGGACATATCTGGCACTGCAGGATTTTAGTCCCTGGCAGCATAGTGTGTTACTGATGGTAGCCTTTGTTACTTTGGTCCCAGCTCTCTGCAGGTCATTCACTAGGTCCCCCCGTGTGGTTCTGGGATTTTTGCTCACCGTTCTTGTGATCATTTTGACCCCACGGGGTGAGATCTTGCATGGAGCCCCAGATCAAGGGAGATTATCAGTGGTCTTGTATGTCTTCCATTTTCTAATTATTGCTCCCACAGTTGATTTCTTCACACCAAGCTGCTTGCCTATTGCAGATTCAGTCTTCCCAGCCTGGTGCAGGTCTACAATTTTGTTTCTGGTGTCCTTTGTTCTTGGCCATAGTGGAGTTTGGAGTGTGACTGTTTGAGGTTGTGGACAGGTGTCTTTTATACTGATAACAAGGTCAAACAGGTGCCATTACTACAGGTAACAAGTGGAGGACAGAGAAGCCTCTTAAAGAAGTAGTTACAGGTCTGTGAGAGCCAGACAACTTGCTTGTTTGTAGGTGACCAAATCCTTATTTTCCACCATGATTTGCAAATAACGTCTTTAAAAATCAGACAATGTGATTTTCTGGATTTTTTTCCTCATTTTGTCTCTCATAGTTGAGGTATACCTATGATGAAAATTACAGGCCTCTCTCATCTTTTGAAGTGGGAGAACTTGCACAATTGGTGGCTGACTAAATACTTTTTTGCCCCACTGTAAATATATTTGGTGAACGTTTTATGCTCTAGTTAGTATCTTATGTAAACAATTGTGAAGTAAAAAATAATTAATTAACCTGCTGATATTATCACAACTGGTCCAGTTATATATTATCACTTTAAAGGGAAATATCTTGAGGAAAAGTGATTCCTCTCTAATTCTTATGAAATGATTCATTTTCTACAGATTCATAATGAAATATATTTACAAGCATCATCTGCCTTGTCCAACACATCCCCAGCAATGAATGAAAGTATTTCAAGATTGCATGTAGAAACTTCAAATACGCCTCTAAGCAGGCCTCTAAATGTACCAGATACATCAGCATCTTCTCCACTTTCAGATCCTGAAAATAGGTCAGTACATTCATTTCTTTATGTAACTTTTATGCTACTTCAGTCTTTACTGGTTCTAAAAATATACACTATCTATCTATACACACACACACACACACACACACATATTTTAATACCATAAATAATTGTTATTTCTTAATGTATCTTGATATAACATTGATGGCACCATATCTCTGTCAAAATAGTAATTTAATCTCAGAAGGCCTGCCAATATAATCAGGATTCTGGAAGATGAAGAGGAAAAACAAGCCCCTTACCCTTTTAGTGTATGTAGTCCACACTCCCTGATTTGAGCCAAGTTTCTTGTAACTTACCGATAGGGAGTAAGGAGAAAGCTTATATGGTGATCTTGTGTACATAAGCAAAAGCAGCACCCCTTAGCAACTAAATCCCCCTATGTAGTAACCCAATTTTCCTTTTTATTATTAGTCTTGATTCTGTTTATTCAGCATGTTGCAGCAATTTTAGGAGTCTACTTGCCTATTCTAGTAGCTGTTTCCTTAAGTTTCACTTCTGTGTTCTGCAAGCTGTGTTAAGTATTCTTATAAACATTGCTTTAAGCATCAGGTCACTGTTTTAATGTCAGCCAAATCCATTTAGGCAAACCATTTCTTTGGTTAGTTTGTCTTTCAAAGACCATGAGAGAAGGGGCTACTCTCAATTCTGGGCAGACTGTTCCAAAGGTGGGAAGCCACCAAGTAAAATACTTGCTTCTCTGTCCCCTCCCGCCTAGTAAATGCTCACTCTGTACATATTGGGTAACCAAATTCTTCCTGGGATAGATAGTCTTGAAGATACCCAGCTGCCAAGTGATATAGGGTTTCATAGGTAACAATAAACAACTTGAACTGCTAAACAAATTAGCAACCAATACAGCTCCCATAGCAGCACGTACAACTAGCACACAAGCATCTACATTTTCCACCAACTGAAATTTCTGGCTAGTCTTTAAGGGCACCTCACATAAAGTAAATTGTTGTTGTTGTTCAGTCATTAAATCGTGTCCGACTCTTCGTGACCCCATGAACCATATCGCGCCAGGCCTTCCTCTCCTTCACTGCCTCCCTGAGTTTGCTCAGTTTCATGCTCATAAAGTAAATTACACTAATGAAATTGAGAGGTGACAGGTATGAATGACTATCCTCAAGCTATCTTATCCAACTTGCCACAGCCTTCATCTGCTCATTCACAGGCCTGGTCATTTGGGGGAGCACAACCCTATAAAGAAGCAAAATTGGTCTAGAACTGGCAGGCTTCTGAATGAGCAGCCACTCTATTTTGCTTGGGTTGAGTCTAGAGACGAGGTCAGGACCACAACCACATCCTCTATTTGTCTGGAGGTGGAACTATCATTATTGATAATGCCACACAGCAAACTGATTATTTCACCCAGCAGCTTCATGTAAATGTTTAATGAGACAGAAGACTGAATCCTTAGGGTACTTCATACTGGAATGCCTGAGGGCTCAGCCTCTTCTGTCCCATAACCACTGACTAGAATGCCTGCTTAGGAAGGAGCAGAACCTTCATAGTGAGTGCCCCCTACTCTGAACCCTCACAGGTGATCCAGAAAGATACTGTGGTCAAGACTCATAAGCTACTGAAAGATCCAGAAGACAGTGGTTGCATGTCCTTCATCCAAGTCCTGTAACAGATCTATGAAAGCAACCAATGCAGTTTCTATCCCATGCTCAGTCTGAATCCTGACTCCAAGAGTCCAGATATCCACTTTTTCCACAGTTCTTTACCATCCCAACAGGAAGGGGATAGTTGTCTAAAATTGCTGGATCCAAGGCTGGCCTCTTCAGTGGGCAAACCAGCACATCCTCAAAGGCCACTGGTACCTCTCCCACCCATAAAAAGGCATTAACTCTCAGTATCCTGTTCCTTGTCCTCTCTGTAGCAGTGTAGGCAAAGCAGTTGCAAGAACTTTTTAATATATTATCTCTAAATGGACTTTCTATTTAGAAAGTAATACAAAAGAATACAATTTTACTTTAAAAATGTTGATGTAATACATATCTCATGCTGTTTCTGTAGGTTTAAACGAAAACATTCTAATTCTGATGCACCACTACAAATTAAGATCACACGGGTGACTAGCCAAGCATTTGAGAAAAAAAATGAGGAGGATGACAATGATGATGTCATCATTTTGGAGGAGAATAGTACTCCAAAACCTGCAACAGAAGACTGTGACATCAAAATAATAAAAGTTGAAGGTGGTGCCAATTTGGATTATATTGGTGATGATGGAGAAGGTTCCAAAAGCAAAGACGCTTGTTCAGAAATAGAATGTTCAAAAGGAACTGCAGCCACACAAACAGAAGTAGAGTGGCTTGTAGTAAAGAAAGAAGAAGTAGAGAACAATGTTGAAAAGAATCACCTATCCAGATTAGAGCCTGAATTGACCATATTAGAACCTGTTGGCATTTCTGAGTCGGCTTTGGTGGATGTGGACAACAAAATAAATGAACTAAATATTCAGGTGCGGTTAGCCAAAAGTGAAAAAGAAAAATATGAAAAACAGTGTGAAATGTTGTTCAAAAAAGTAAAGATATTAGAGCAAAAAATTGTAGAAATGAATGATAAGCACATGAAAAAGGAAATGTGCCATCAATCAACGGAAACAAATAGTATTCTGTCAGATGAAGAACTAGAAAAAATTAAAGAAAGACGTCCAGAGGAGATTTTGATTCTCTATGAGCAGGCACTGAATGAGATGCAATGGCTGAAAAAACAATGTACTACTCTACAGAATTTAAAAACTGAATGCACTAAATGTAGAAACAGTGACAGTAAAACTGAAGTAGATGACATGGCTGTGCAACTGGATGATGTTTTCAGACAGCTGGACAAGTGCAGGATTGAAAGAGATCAGTATAAAAATGAGGTAAGTTTTACAAATGCATATGTAATAAAACCAAGTTGATTGAAGTTAATCTTTTTCTCAGTTTTTACAGCTGTTGTAATACTACGTTTTTAATTTTGTTCCAGCAAACATTTATGTAGTAGGATTGATGCATTGCAGCTTAATTTACTTGCAGGATGCATTTGTTTAGGATTTTAGTCCTGCACTTTGTCTTTAATACATTTATTTTTATGGAAATCCCATTAATTTTAGTAAAATACATAATTATTTAGTAGGGCTTCAGTCTAAATAAAAGTGTATTATTTCTACTTCAGTAAGTTGTGACCAAATACCACACCTGGTAGAAATAGAAGACTTGGTAAGTAAAGAGCAACAAGTACATGGCCCTCTTCTGATATAAATATGCTGTTGACCATTTTATCTAACAAACTAATAAAAGACATCAGTTTTTCCTAAGTACAATAGTCAACAGTATACATAAAAATGAAGTCTTTGATTCCATCTTGATTCCTAGTGACTTCATGGACATATCTGTGTTTTCTTATTAATAATATGGGTGTTCTTTCAGCTTCCCAATCTAGCCTGCAGCCCTAGAATTTCATCCAAGTACTATTACCAGGTCCAGTCCTGCTTAGTTTTTTTGACTTTAGGTATGATTGGCTAGTTGCTAACACCTAGATTATTTCAAATGCTCACAACCCAGAAGGGAGCCTTCACACTGAGGATCCAGCGATTTGTCAAAGATCTGTACAGCCCTGGTTTCCAAAGTGAAGTGCCAACAAAGGCATCAGGTGTTGAATTTGTATATAAAATTGATTCTTCTAGTTCATACAGTCTAAAGAATTACTTTTCCAAGAAATTTGCATTTACAGTGGTACCTCGGTTCACGAACGCTTCTGTTCACAAACAATTCGGTTCACGAACAGCTCCGTTCGCAAAATTTTGCCTCCGTTCGCGAACGCCGGATCGGGTGACGAACAGGATCCGTGGCCATTTTCCCTCCCGTGACACGTGGTCGCGGCTTCCTGTAGGGAGGGGGACTCTCCCTCCAAGCAATAACCACCTCCCCACCCGCCTTCCTGTCCTCCACGCCAGAAGTCGCGTCGAGCAAGGTTAGCGTTCTGTCTCTTTGTGCTGTATTTTGTTTCATATTTTTGCGGTTTTAAAAAAAAACAACATATGGTTCAGAACGGATTAACCGTAATTACATTGAACCTTATGGGGAAATTTGATTCGGGACGCGACCAAAAATCAGTTGGCGACCAAATTCAGAGGGGTCAGAACGGATTAACCATATTTACATTGAACCTTATGGGAAAATTTGATTCGGGTCGCGACCAATTTGGGTCGCGACCAGAGTCACGGAACGAATTAAGTTCATGAACCGAGGTACCACTGTACTATGATGTAATGTCCCAAGAGGCACAGTAGCAGGCATATGAATTATAAGTGTTCAATTGGATTTACTCCATGTGTGCATATTCATTTGAAACACTGGAATTTGTAAAAAAAAAAAAAAATACTTTTGTAATATTAATGGACTAAATCTTACAGCTGCTTATATGTTTTGAGTATAAAATTAAATTAAATAAATTAAACCACCAGTGCTGTAGACTGATATGGCAAGATTAATATTTAGGCCAAAATTCAAATAGCCTCTTATGGCTTACCTCTTTTTTAAAAAAACAGTAGACTTGATACCATATCGCAGTCTGCGTTTGATCATCTTCTGAATGTTGGAAGACTAGCAACCACCAACCGAAAAGACTGTGTCTGCTTATCTGCCTATCTGTCTGTCTGTCTTTGGCCTTCTAGGAGGTCATCTGAATTGTATTTTTAAAAAAAAGCTCAATATCCAGTATTGGATAATACTATATCAGGATAAGAAGTCCAGTGCTCTCCACATATTTATGACTACAGCTCCCTTCAGCCTCAGCCAGGCTATTGAATGACGGGATTGTTGGGAACACTTATTTTTTAAATCTGGAGGACATCTGGTTGCTTATTTCCATCCTTTGTTTGGGACTTTTTATTTCTTTTACATATGTGAATGCATTTCTCAAGATAACTTATTTGGTTTTTTGTTTCATGTAAATCATCAGAAGGCTGTACTGAGATACCATAAAAACATACTGAAAATTTAGTCATTGTAGTTTTTTTGCATGACATCTCACTAATAGCATATTCCATTTTGTTTCTAGGTGCTTTGTGCATGGTATATCAGTGTTCAAAAATTTAAGGCCAGTGCTCTGACAATAACAACAGCAATAATATATTAAACTTGATCTCCCAACTTAAATATATTAAGCTGTGCAAAGCCTTCAAAAAAGGTGCTTCACAGTGCATGTGGGTACATATTGTTTCCGAATTGTTAAAACAGGTACGTTGTTTGTAAAGCTTGCATGCAAACCTTCAGAAGCTGCTGCCATGAAACAACTTACAAGTCATCTGCAATCTTGAGCATTGAAACCTGTTTGAAGACTTTGCACAATCTTAAATATGCACAATTTAAATACACAGTTCTGAATGTTTGAATGGGAAATGTTTACCTACCTCTTTCAGATTGAACTTCTTGAAATGGAAAAAAACCAACTGCATTTTCAGTGTGAAGAGCTAAAAGCAGAAATTGGACAGTTAAAAGCTTCTATGCCGCAAATGGTTGCACGTACAAATGATTCTGTGGCTAGCAATCTTGAAGAACCTGTAAATTATTCTGATGGGGAAAGGTACATATTCCTTATATACATGGAAAAGCATATTAAATCTTCATTAATATCTTGACACATCTATCTACTCCATTATGATTTTCACCTAAAATTTTATCTCCTTAATCTTTGCAGTATCTAGCCAACATTTATGTCTGCTAGGAGTGTGCAGTGGTTCTTGCTTTGAACATCTGTTTTGACCATTTTGAAAGTATTTTGAATTTGAATAGTATAAACTAAAAAGTTTTGCTCTGTACTAATATTTGTCAAAAGAAATGCTAACAGTTTGCCTTCTGGGGTATGTCCTTAAGCATATACTTGGTTCAAGCGGGGCATTTTTGAGAATTTTTGCCCCATGTGATTGAAAATGTTGAACACTCCTTGTACAAAAGGTTACACTGTGTCAAGACTGCTGGAGTAGCTGGAACTTTGTTCTGAACAATAGGGCAGTTCTTACTCATTTTAGTTCATAACTAAATTTATTCTAAGCCCTTACCTGTTCAGTAAACACATTGCCAAGATGGACTTTAATGTAGCATACTTTAATATATATTTTAGAATACCTTAAAAAGCAGAAATGGAAAAGAATAAAATGTTCAGGAGATTAATTAAGTACTGAAGTTGTATGTACAGTTGTATGTAAAAGTTGTATGTAAAGCATACAGTTTTAACTAATGTGCTCAATGTTGTCTTTCTGTAGCCTGAAGTTGCGATCACTGCGAGTTAATGTGGGACTACTGCTGGCAACAATAATGCCTGATCTTGACTTGAAACAAGTGAACTACGACGTTGATGTAGTTGATGAAATTCTGGGACAAGTTGTAGAACATATGAATGAAATCAGTAGTGCTTAATGTTTTCTCCACTGTCACAACATACTTTGCTCAAATTTATACTCTATTGTGAAGCTTCCAATCTGGAAAAAAACACTAATTTTAGGGATTAAACTAGGCACAAACTAAATGTATACTTGAACTGTTGCACCTGGGTTTTCAAAGTGTTAATGGTGCCACAAAAGGAGTGAATGGCTTGAATGAAGGCATTGTGAAGGCACTGTGCAGGGATGGAAGGAACTTCTTCACTGCTGTGGTTATGACAGAAGCCATGGCAGCTACTAGCTCCTGGAAGCAAGGTTTGTGAAGGAACTATAGACACTTCGCTTCCTGGGCTAGTGGGTGACATGTCATCACAAAATTGGGAAGAAAATTTGGGTTAAATTCTATTTAGCATAGCTGATGAAAATCAAAATATGTATGTGTGGTGCTATTAATGAAGAAAGGCAGTCTTAACACTATGTCTAGCTTTATCCTGATTTCTGCATCAATTTCTGCATCAAATGCCACAACAGGTGTATTGTATTACCCCTTTTGAATTTTTCAGCATTTCTTACAGATACATTTAATTTTTATAATGCATTCAGAAATTAACCACAGATACTATAAATGGTGTTATATACCTTTGTAACTTTCTTTTTAAAAGAAACACTGGCAATTTTGTCAAGTAGCATTTTTCCCAAATTACTAGTATTTTATAGTGGCCTATGAGTATTTCTGAGCTTTGATACCTGATCATGTATTATATACTGATTAAGAGTATTGCATAATAATTGTTAACACTATCAGATTATGTTTTGTTGAATAAGTATGGGTGTTTTATCAAAATAATTAGGTTTAAGGATTTATTTTTTCCTTATTGTTTTTCCTAACTTTATAGTTAAATGTGGTTCATTATTCACATTATGTTTGATAGATGAATGTACTGTAAGGTCTAAGTAAAATAAATCTTGTCTGTATGGAAAATATTATTTAAATTTATACTGTACATTTACACTTTGAAGAAAAGCAAATAAATGGAAATGAGTTTTTATTTACATGAAATAAATTGAAAAATGTATATATTTTGTACTAAATGGGGAAAACACATTCTCATGTTCTGCGTGACAGGAACAAATGTAAATGGACAAATACATTTTTTTCCTAATAATAAATCACACACACATTGGCTTTTCCTTCTGTGTTTTTTATTCTATCCACCCCAATGAAATGTTGGAAAGAAACAATGTAAGGGCACTCTGGATTCTGTCAGTAGGACAACTTTCCAAAAACAACAGAACAGGTCCAAATTTTGTGTTGAGGAAGAAGCCGGCAAAAGGAGGATCAAACTGGAGAGCAGTGGAGGAGAAAAACACACAGGATTTCCCCAACTGCTCCAGAATGCTGCCAACTTGTCCATTCTCAAGCCTCACTCCCGACTCTTCCAGGGCACATGATCAGCGCAGAGCTGCTACTAAGAATTCCGGGAGTTGTACAAGTAGTCCTAGTTTAGTGACTGCCATTGGTTCCAGCAAAATGTTTGCTAAGCAATACAGTCACTAAGCAAACCACATCAGAGAGGGGGAGAGACTGGAAAGATCAGTGGTTGCTGCCATCTCATTCAATAAAGTTCTCTCATGCAGAACCCTCCATCTGACCTGGTTTTGTTTAATTCCTTTTTTTTTTTTTTTAACCCCCTCAGGGATTGGAGAGATTGCCTAAACAAGCTGTCTCTTCCTGAGCTGCTTTCTCCCCAGTGCGGCACTAAAAAATGCTGAGGGCAAGTTAACAGGTTCAGCCTTGTGATCTTGATTAGTTGATTAGAATCCTTCAAAGAGCTGTAGCTCCTGTCTGAAACTGACCAGATCTTAGTTTCACACTGAAGGGTTTTGTCTAAATGCAGGGGAAATGAATTATTACCATCTTATTAGCCAATGGTGGCTATCGGAGGCAGTTGCTAGATGAGGACTAACTCTATTCTGCATGCTTTCCCTACCTTGTTCATTCTAATTACTGTATGAACAGTTAACTATTAGCTCAGACATGCATAATTATACATTGTACACAGTACTCATTGTACAATTATACATTGTACACAGTACTCAGCGATAGATTAACACTTGGGTAGGTATCCCAAAGTAGTTTTTATGAGTTGTATTTACCGAAAAAAATCAAGACCTTGTATAAGCACGTAAGTAGTTATTAATGTGCCGTATTAGGTAACAGCACAACTGAAAATAGAAACTTGGAACCAAATTCGCATGTTAAATTGGTGTTGAAATGTGTAATTGCTTATCCTCCTCACTCTGTAATATAACCATGCTTCCACCTACAGGTCCATAGGATGTTCCAGGCTTTCACAAGCCAGAGAACGTGGGACAATTGAATAAAACCGCCTGTTTGCCTTTGGTGCCCAAAGTTGGAGCGATAAGAGTTCAAACGCACAAATTGGGTCTAGTAGAAGAACTTTTAAAATGTTTAAACTTTGGGTACCAGTTTTAGCCAGGATACGTTGTTCTTAAACACACTGGCAGTACATAATCCATCAAAATTGTAACCCACCTGAGCCACAGAGGTGAGTTTGATAGGATTATATTTTTGTTTCAAAAAATAAAACACGAGTATTGAATCAGGCCTGAAACTATAACTTCCGAGTAGGGCAACCAATGCGATAGAATACACACAGTTTGAATGTGTGACGTGAAAAGTTTTGTTAGAAATGGGATGGTCAATTAATCCCGCTGCTGGACACACAGTTTCCTCTCTCTGTTCCTTAAATTGTGCTCAAGCTTCTGCAGGAAATTAGGGGGAGCGGCAGGGATGAGAAAGATTCACGCGTGATTGATTTTTCTTTTAAGACCTCTATTCAAAAGAGCGTGAAATTCTCTGAGAAGCTAATTCCACGCGCGGAGCCGCTCCTGAGAAGGCCTTTAGAAAGCACTTGGCCCGCAAAGATTTGTTTGGGCTCTAGTTCAGAGTAGTGTCCACTCGGAAAAGCTCTGTTCCAAGTCATAGACTAACAGCACGTTAAAACTGAAAATGGCTGGGTTTCAATTTATAGCGAAGCGCACAACTCTGTATGTTTGGCTGCAACAGACTACAGTACCCAGGCTAGCCTTCCAGCCAGGGGAAGTGGAATAAAACTTACCGAGGAGAAAAGCTGATGGACAGAAAAAGCGGGGCGTGTTCCGGACGCTAGGTGGAGTCTTTTGGACATCATAACCAAGAAAGCCTCCGGGCGACCGGCTCCTCCTTCGGGACGCCCGATGATTCTAATGCGCAGACGCGAGCGCGGGAACCTGAATTAGTTTTGAGTTGCAACCGGACTTTTGTGCTGATTCTTCTTGCAGGTATGGCGAGGTGGGGGCGCGAAATGGGCAGACACTAAAGGCAAAACTCTGGGTCAGGACCCCAAAGGAACGGATCTCTTGCTAGTGCGGAGAAGGGGCGGGAAAGCGGCTTGTGCACAGTGGGAGGGAAACTTATACGGAAACTGTCACAAAGGGATGCGTCCCTGGTTTGTGCTGCGTCAGTAGGTTCGGGGGAAGTTTTCCTTTTTTTTGGGGGGGGGGCAAAAATGGGTGTGCTGCGCTTCCTACCGAGGGTTGAGATGTGGAAGGTCCCGAAGGTTTATTTTAGGTTAGATAAGAATCCCTTCCCGGTAAACAGTGCAAGAAAGTAGTTCTGTAAAGTCAGGTCTCTTCCTCGTAGATTATCAAGAAGCGAGGTAATAGGTTGACACACAAGTAGCACTTGGCTCCAAGATTAAAGGAAGTGTTTAAACAGAGAAATGAATGAGTTGAGTGAAGGGCTTGCTAATTTAGTTTGGGAACTAAGAATATGGAGCCCTCAACAAGCCTTTGATCCAGAACTTGTTTCCAAGAAGCATTTATAAACAAAAGTCTAAGAGCTTTTTATTCTGTGTATGGTTTGTGGATCCTTCTCTTCCCCCCACACCCCAAATTCTAAAATTCCATGAATGAGGCAGAGTGATAAGCACCCTCAGTCCTGAAAAGGGGTGGGAAGATGGGGGGGGGGTTCTAGACAAGCTGCTTTGCCTCACCTTCCAGTGTGTGTATCCCAACCTTAACCCTTGTGTGCCTTAGAGAAGTTCAGATAATGTAAGTTAAATGCTTTGAATATTTCTGATAGTATTTACAGTACTATTTTTGCAAACCCAGGTTTGCTCCAGAGTCATCTTGAGGTTTGTGCCTCATTACATTTTCAGCAGCCTTACTGTTGCTTTTCTTAGTAAAAGACAAAAGATTTATACAATTTGAAGAGAAATCACAGTTGTCATGTTACTGTTTTACTTATATGCTTTAATTATATACAACCTAATTTTCATCTTATGGCCCCAATGTTACTGTCATCCTTTTGAAGAAGAATTTTAATTCTTAGCAAAAGAAACATAATGGAATGCATAGGAAATGAGAGCATTCTTCTTACTCATCATAAAATCCCTGGAAATGTAACACTATCACCACATACCCCTACCCTTTTTAAACCGTTGCATTTTTATTCCATAAATTTATAAGCTGCAGAACATGGTGATACTAAGGAGGGAGGAAAAAGAGTGATTAGCTGTCTTCCAGCTTATTCTTGAAGAATTGTTTTCCATTGTTTAGGCTAATATTTTTCAGAATGATAGGTCTGTTTTGTGTTTCATAATAATAATTATACTTGGCTAGATAGTCTTATCAATTGAACTCAAGTAAGTGTACAGTAAGGTTAAAAGCACCATAAAAATATAGGACCAATACAATGATAGCCATGTACTGGGGAATACTAAGGTTCATTAAAATAAACATGCCTTCAAAACTCTTTATCTGCTTTATACAGAATGAAAGTAATCACTTGTGAAATTGCATGGCACAACAAAGAGCCCGTGTACAGCTTAGATTTCCAGCATGGAACTGATGGTAAAATCAACAGACTGGCCTCAGCTGGAGTAGACACAACTGTTCGTGTGAGTTAAATGATGATATTGCTATATTTTTATATGTTCTCTTGTAATATGAGAACTGCTATTTTTGGAACTGGACAGTTTTGAATATGTATTTTTAAAAAGCCTTCTAATTTAGAAGTTTGGGCGTTGGATGGCCATAGAACAGCAATTATTTTATTTCTGTATGTATATTCAAATTGATCATGAAAAATTTATAATGTTTTATTGCAGCATTTCATATATAACATATAACTTTCAAACTATGTTATCATTGGGATTTCTTTGTAATTTTCAGTGTTTTAGTTATTCTTATATTTTTTCTTTGACTTTTGTGTTTTTACAACCAGATATGGAAGGTAGAAAAAGGACCAGATGGGAAAGCAATTGTGGAATTCTTGTCCAATTTAGCTCGCCATACCAAAGCTGTGAATGTTGTACGTTTTGCTCCCAGTGGTGAAATTCTAGCATCTGGCGGTGATGGTATGTGTAAAGTTAGCACTGAAGTCTTGATTTTAAATTTCTTAAGATTTAGTAAGAGAGTAAGTGTGTTTATGGTGTATATTTATACCTATTTATAAAGGAACATATACAACTCAGGAACATTTCATGTAGGGCATCTATAGTTACTTTTCAATCTGAGAATCTTTTAAAACATAAAATATATTTTCCTTTATCATTAAGAATAATATAATAAAGTTACCAAGTTATTCAGAGAAATACAGTAGATATTACAATAGTAAAAGTAATAATGCCTGTA
The DNA here is from genome assembly GCF_059951505.1 of Python bivittatus. Classification (NCBI taxonomy): domain Eukaryota; kingdom Metazoa; phylum Chordata; class Lepidosauria; order Squamata; family Pythonidae; genus Python; species Python bivittatus. Next base: position 19,938,103 of record NW_028277074.1, read on the forward strand.
CCTTAAATAACTGTTAATAATACTAATCTTACTCTTAATTGGTTTTTTTTTTTCCTGTATTTCATAATTGTTGTATAAGGTATTGAGCTGTGGAAACTATTTTCTATTGCAATCTTCACAGTACCATTGATATAATGAGGAAAAAGGTCGTATGAATATTACAAATCTCAAAATTTAAACCAAAGCACAGAAACATCTAAATAAAGAAATCCTGATTTTACACACTTTTTTATAAACAGTTATTAAGATTTAAAATAGTTTTAGTGATGTAATGTTCTTAGTGTTTAGTGATGAGGGATGTATGTTGTTCAGTCATGTATATTTACCCAGAAATAAGTCCCATTAAATGCAGCAGGTTTTACTCCAGATAGATTGCAATTCTATCTATGCTTAACTCTAGTTCTCTAGTGGCTAGTTTTATAATAAAGAGCCAGTTTGGTGTAGTGATTAAGGCACCAGGCTAGAAAACAGGAGACCATGAGTTCTAGTCCTGCTAGCTAGGTGACTTTGGGCCAGTCACTCTGTCTCAGCCCTAGGAAGGAGGCAATGGCAAACCACTTCTGAAAAACCTTGCCAAGAAAACTGCAAGGACTTGTCCAGGCAGTCGCCAGAATCAAAATCTGACTTGAAGGAACAGGAAAAAAATCTTATAATGCCATGTCATAATAAAATAATTGTTGGAAAACTTAAATTGCAAAAGATTTTTCAGTGAAATTAACCTTCACAGATGCTGCAATCTTGTTATGGAAGTTGAATGACAACAAGGAGTTAGAAGCAGTTGCATTTCAGGATGATGATGATGATAACCAGCTGAACAAAGAAAACTGGACAGTAATCAAAACTTTAAGGTAGCTTTCTTAGCTTTTATAGAAATTTCACTGAATGAAATAGTACTTTGAACCAAAGCTGCTAATATGACAAAATTATAACAATATAAGACTGGTTTGCTTGTGTTCTTGAATTTTAATAGTTGGAATATTTATCAACATTATCATCCCCTTAATAACTGCCTTCCTCTTTATCAGTTCCTTTTTACTATGCTTCATTTAAGAGGTCACTTAGAAGATGTATATGATATCTGCTGGACCCCTGATGGAAATTATATGGCTTCTGCCTCAGTTGACAACACAGCTATATTATGGGATGTCAGTAAAGGTAATTGTTAATGCTCAAGCTGCATGAAGGAATATGCTATGAAATAATTTATAATAATCATCAATTCACATGCTTTGAATAAATGTGTGTTGAAATCCATGTATACTTTTAAATATCATTACAACCTCTTTCATGTTAGTCCAAAAGACAAATTTGTGGATCAGACACATACAGGATTTCCTTTAAATTTAAAGCAATGGCATGCTAATTAATTTACTTGCCTAATGTACCAGTAGAAAACTGGAAGAATTCAGGTCTGCATATATTTGTATGCTGAGATATTACAGTGAAAGTTAGGAAGTATCTTTATCAATAATAGTAATAACAGTTGTTTACAAATTGGAATATGAATATGAATCATAAAACTGTATGTCTATTTCCTTCTTTCTTTTCTGTTATAAGAGCAAATCTTGCTGTTAGGCCAGCATAGGTACCTTGACAAGGCACTCTGCAACACGCAGGATCTGCAACATAAAGCAGTCCTAGTATTTGATGGCTTGAAACAGCTGGTTCACACCCTTCCCAAGGTCTTTTGGTATATGTTTGTTTGCATGTCCTGAAGCCACTTTCACCAGCTATCCCAGACAGTGGAATATCTCCTGCAAACACACCCATTTGCCCAGATAACCTTGGAAAAGCAGCGAAGCAGCCATCCCTAGCCTTCAAGTAGCTGTGGCAGTTTCATATCTTTGCCGTGTGAATCCAGAACAGTGGTTCAGTTACAATCCAAATATTCTGTCAAAGTACACAGATCTAATAGCCATGCCAAATAACATTAACTCAGAATTAAAATTTTGTAAGTGGACTGAGTGCCAGTAGTGCACCATTTCTAGAAAGGAATATTTCCTGCTAGAAGATTTCAGAACACATCAAAAGGGACATTTGCTCCTGGTTTCCTTTCTTCCTTTTTTATTTTATTTTTGAACATTTGTCATTCTTTCTGGATAATATATTAGAAGCAGCAGGAAAGAAGTATTGGTGTTAATATCAGATTTGCAACCAATCAGTATTTCAAAATTAAATGATTATTAGATTGCTGACTCTCATCTTTAGAACTTACAGAAATGTGCAATTTACTTGCTTGTGATAAAAATACCATATTTTTACAAATTTTCATGCCTTGGCTTAAAACTGATTTACCAAAATATTGACTTCCTTTATCTTTAAAGAGTATGTGTATATTGATTTTGACTGCATAAGAATGTAGTTATTTACTGTACTTATTTCTGTAATTGTTGGTTTCTAAAAGGGACAGAAAAATTATACGGTCAGAAAAAATGGCCATAAAGGAAACTGCTATAGATATAATTATTTGTCTCACTATTTTGAAAATTAATTAACTTAGTATTGTTTCTAGGGCAAAAGGTTTCTATTTTTAATGAACACAAAAGTTATGTGCAAGGAGTTACATGGGACCCTGTAGGACAGTATATTGCAACTCTTAGTTGTGATAGGTAAGTTTTTACTGCTTGGAGTATCAGATTGTTGTGTTTACTGTTCATGTATTGTTTAAAAAACATCAGTATTTTGTGTTTGCCAGCTCCTTAAATCCTCCCCAATTGCTTTATAGTGAGAAATAATTTCCCCCAAAGCAAAAATGGCCAGAGAGACAGATGCAAAGAATCCTTTTGCATTCAAGCATATTGGAAGCTATAAGATCTGAGCCCACAATACAGCAGTTCGTATTCCCTTTAGGAATTAAATTAATGCTAATTCTTTAGAATTCAATCATGTAGTTGTTCTACTCAGATATATATGTTCCAGGTTTACTGGAAATTATTATATCTGACAGTTATCTTATGCATCAATTCCTTTTAAATACTATTGTATGATTATCTTGTTCCCAAACAAAACTGCTTTGAATAATTTCATTCAGACCAGTGGTAGAGTGGTATTGTAGCTATTAGGGTTGCGCAGTGCTTTAGTTTTGATTTAGCAGAGATGCTTCAAGATGCACAGGAGCTATCTCCAACTTATTAAAACAACTTTGTCTTTTTTCATGATTATGCAATTGCAGGAGGCAAGCTTTCACCACAGCCGTGTGAGCCTAGAAACATGACCCTGTTTTAATGAGTCATGGACTAATGCTATGTTTATGAATGCTATGTTTATGCTTCTGCACATCCTTCCAAATCAATGTACAACCCTAATTCCAAAAAACTGAAATTGTTAGAACCATTTTTTCTAGAAAAGCTTTAGAACACGGGCATTTTTATCACATTGCAATTTGTTAATTCAGTGTTTGTAATTAATATTTTCCTTTTATGTAGGATACTGAGAGTGTATAACACACAGACCAAGAGAGTGGCATTCAATGTTACTAAAATGCTATCAGGAGGAGGATCTGAAGGAGAGGTCAGAATTACTTAAAATTCTTTCTACCTATAATTCAGAAATATTTATCAATATAATCATACTCTTTATCACTGGAAATATATACTGCAAAACATTGTCATCATTGCTTATATTCTAACAAGTTCTGCACTTCATTTTTGCCCCAACAGTCCCCAAAGAGAACAGAAGTGGGGAAATCAAGAAGGAATGAGATTTTTCAAAGACTAGGTCTGCTCTATGTTCCATGCTACATTGTTGTCCTTATTCAGATAGTAATACAGTCTTCCAAAGGAAGCTTCTTTAGTTCTAAATCAATCCAACTAGGCAAGGACATGGTGAGAGAATACCAAGCTGTTTTGAATGAATTCAAGTTACTGGGGGCAGGTGGATTACATCTCAGGATGCTAAAGGAACTGGTGAATGTGTTCTCAGGACCAATAAGTGTAATCTTTGAGAACACTTGGAGTGCAGGGGAATTGCCAGAAGATTGGAGATGAGCTGATGTTGTTGTAATCTTTTTAAAAGAAAAAAAAATGGACTCAGTAAACTATAGACTAATCAGCTTGACATCAATACCTGGGAAAATTCTACAAAAAGATAATCAAGTTGTGGCTTTGTAAACGCTTAGAAAGGAACAAGATCATTACTAGAAGCCAGCATGGGTTCATTAAAAATAGATTGTGCCAGACTGATCTTACTGCTTTTTTCTGACAAAGTGACTAGATCAGAAGACCAAAGGAATGCTATGAATATAGTGTGCCAAGACTTCAGTAATGGAGTTGATAAAGTTGACCATAGCTTCCTTCTTAATAAAATGGAACAATGTGGGATGGATGGTCCCGTTGCCAGATGGATTCAGAGTTGATTGAACAGCTATTCCCACCATGTGTCCCTAATGGATCTATGTCTATAAGGAGAATGTTATGCCTAGAGTACCTCAGGGTTCTGTCCTGGGCCCAGTGTTCACCATTTTTATAACTAACTTAGACAAGGGAATAGAAGGGATGCTCAGCAAATTTGCAGACGACATACAGCTGGTGGTGACAGGTAACACCTCAGAAGACAGGCTCAAAGTTCAAAAGGATTTTGAGAGACTTGAATATTTTGACTTTTTCAACAAAAATGCAATTCAGTGGTGAGAAATATAGGGTTCTGCACTTAGGCAGGAAAATTCAGATACTCAGCTACAAGATAAGTAGTACCTGGCTCAGTGGTAGTGCTTGTAAGAAGGATCTGCATATCTGTATGTATGGTAGACCCATGGGTGAAGGACAAAAGCCAATGGACGGAAGCTTTACAGAGAAGGATCCAAATTCAATAAGGAGTAATTTTTTGATTGTAAGAGCTATTAAGCAGTGGAATAGGCTGCCTTCTGCAGTCATGGGGACTCCATCACTGGAGGTTTTCAAATAAATGTTGGACAGCCATTTGTCTGGGATGGTTGAGGCTTCCTACCCTGGGCAGGGATTGAGCTAAAAGACTCTAAAGTTCCTTCCAATCCTATGATACTTTGAACTCTTAGAGATGATCTCTCTCACTACCACACTTTTAGCTAGATATCAGCATATATATAAAGAATAAGGTATCAGAAGTACATGATGCACCATATTCAATTCAAGATTGTTTCACACAATTTTCTTAGAAGCTAATAAAAGGTGTAGTTAACATATAAAAAATCCCTCTTGTACCATCGCTTCACAACTGGGTTCCCTAGCATGACTCTTGCAGATGCCTCTGGGCCTTCAGAGACCTTTCGTTAGAACCTACCAGTCTTCCACATCTATTTACATCTTAAAGATTATTTTAAGCAAAAGAAGCTAGCATGCTATAAAACAATACATCAGAATTATCCTTATTTCCAAGAGTGCTTTTAGTCACCATACGGACTAATAAGCTTTCTCAAAAAATAAAAATGAGCAGCTGTAGTCCAGTACTTTGTTTGAAAGTGTGTCTATCTTCCCAGAAAAAAGAACAAAAATGGGGGATAGAAGAAGCAGAGGTAAGCATTCTAGTATATTGGTGCTTTTAATTTGTGAACAGCAACACCTCCCAGCAGCCATCTTGTGAGAGTGCCCAAGCATATTCTGATAATTCTAAATGTGACAGTCTCAGAATTGGTAAATGGGATTTGCTTTGTTTCTAAAGGTTTTGATGCACAAAATTATCCATAGAGCTAAATCAACTTAGAAAATATCAAAAACAGGAAGTTCAGGCACTGAGTAAGTTCTAAATCAGATTGTTTTTATAGTTGTTACTTATTAGATTTGTATCTTGCTTTCCCATCTGACAGGGCAGCTGTATAGATTCAGTAATTCAAAGATGCATAAATAATGTATAAAATGATAATTTCTTAAAGATTAAGGTCTTATTTTTATAACTGATCCTCCAGCTATTACTGGATTGCAAATCCCTTTGATAGAATTGGAATTCAGTAACAGATTGTGATCACAGGTTGCCTTCCTTGTATAAACTAGGCTATGGCTTTCTGAAGAAAAGAATCCAAAATCACTGTTCGTTCATGCAGTAATTGGTAGTAAGTAGAATCGCTTTATCATTGTCAAAAAATTCAGGTGAAAAGCTATCGAATGTTTCACGATGACAGCATGAAGTCGTTTTTCCGGAGACTGACTTTTACTCCTGATGGTTCTCTACTTCTTGTTCCTGGTAGGTAGTTTTACTTTAGTTATTTCGCACAGCAGAGGAGAAGGGTCTCTGAGCATTTTGGGGGGGGGGGATCGGGCAACTGTTCAGACATGTTAGCAGGTACTGTGAGACATATTGAGGTTTACTGTTATTTGATTGCTCTGGATCAGGAGCACAACTTCTGTTGTAAAGGGCTGCATTCCAAATGTTGGAAAACTTTTGGAGAGATTGGATTTTGTTCTTTAATTCCTCAACTCCCAAATATGCAAAAAAAGTATTTACATTCCTCTTGAGGAGTTCTAAAGTGCAAAAGGAGTATTGTATTGGGCTGAGAAAGCCAGGTTGGGTGGTTGACTTGGCAATAAATCCTGACGATAAATCTAACTCACAGAGTGGCTGTTGTGGAAATTAAACTAGGGGAAAGCTCCATATGTGTTGCTTAAACTTTTCAAAAAATTAGTTTGAAAATTCCAAATCTACGTTCCTTAAGTCACCTTTAAGCATTTGCTAGACTGAAATGTCATTCTATTTATATCAAGTTGTCCTTCCCAACTAAATCAAGTTGCATTTTTTTTCCTTTTCTTTTAATGAAAAGCAAAATACTTTGGTTTTTGAAAGAAGACAGTCATCTCTGTTTAAAATGTTATCCAGATTCTCTCCCTCCTAATATTGAAAACATTTGAAAAGTAGAAATAATCCTGAAAAAAGAGTGTTATTTTAGAATAACGAATGCAGTACAAGAAGATATTGCTATTATTTATTCCCAAAGATTTTATCCACAGCACTGGATCACTATAGTTCCTGTACAAAAGAACTAATAGAGAAATGTAGAGAAATATTTGCATTCCTGCAGACCGTCAGTTTTCAGAATTGGAAATCTATCAAAAGAATGAAATGAAATCTCAATCACAGAAGATGTAAGAAATCTATAACTCAGAAAATAAGACTGAATACACAGCATGTAAAGGCTAAACTTTAATGCAAAATATCTTGTTTTTTTCTGTTTTCCTCACCTCTTTTTCTAAAGTGTAAGCATGTGGAGGGAGTCTAAGACCAGAATAAAAACTCAGTTTTATTATCATGATATTGGGGCCTTATGTCTTAAACTTTATTTTTTTGCCAATATCAAATTGACAAAATTAAGTTAATCTAAGTTTATTAGATTTCTGTAGCTTATAGTTCTACTTGAATTAAAAAGTAAAAACATTTTAAAGCAAACTCAATAAGTAAATGTAATTACTGTCCAATTAAATTATATGTTTACTTATAGTTAGTAATACTTAATAACTATAAAGTTTACTTATAGTTATTAGTTACATAATAACTATGCCAAACATAATAATATTATGAATATTCCATGGTATAAATGAATGTTGTGTTCTTCAAGTAGCCAAGTTACCTTAGATAAGATGCTACAGAAATTAATATTACATATAGTTTCATGTTTTCAAAAAAGTGTTCCATGAATTCCTGCTGTACCTGGAATCAGGAATATTATTATTTTCCTTTGCATCTTTAAAAAAAAGCATATTCTATTGCTGTCATCTCCTAAGTTAGGGGATATGTTATTCTTTTGTAGTAATGAATTATGAATGAATTGCTTTCATAATGAAGAGGTGTTTTCTCAATAATGTGCCTCTAATGAAGCTTTTTAAAGCTACCCCCTATAGGAAGATGCATGACCAAAAATGTGTATTTCCTACTGTTGTCATGTATTACAAACCACTTCAAGTATAATGTCAATATATACAAGTATGTCAGCGATTCATATTAGAAATTAGGCTCTTTTCAATAATATAGTAGTGCAAAGCTTCAGTATGGGCCACGTACATTTGTATCAAATGTAAACATGCAAATTGTTCAAATTGGCAATGTTGAGTACACTTGGCATTATCTAACATTATCCTTAATTGTAAAACTGACATTTTGGCACTGTTTTCATATTCTCAGCGGGCTGTGTGGAATCAGGAGAGAATGTAATGAACACTACTTATGTCTTCTCCAGAAAAAATCTGAAAAGGTGAGCGTCTGAATTAACTCCATATTTATTTAAATATTAAATGCATTTCACACTTTCTATTTTTATTTTTAAAAACCTGCTGTTACTTTTTAGACCTATTGCTCATCTACCTTGTCCTGGGAAGGCAACCTTAGCTGTTCGTTGCTGCCCAGTCTACTTTGAACCGAGATCTGCACGTAACAAAGGTATTTTGAATCTGTTAGACTTTGTATTGCAAGTATATTGAAAAATAAATTAAGTATAACTACATTAGTGATTATTATGTTCTACATCTTCATCTTGTATAATGCAAAACCATACATCTTATTTGTCATCTCCAGCTCTCTGCTATATACTGTTGCTGTGTTTTATATGCTGCTTCATTTTATTTAACTTAATATACCACAACCACTGAAGTCTTCATTAGTTTACCTTAAAAGAATATTTAAAGTTCAAATGTTACAAGTAGTTATTATAACCAATAAAAACAAGTAAAACAAATAAATAATGATGGTTAAACAATAATCCTTTGTAATATTCTACAAAATTATATTGTGCTATGACTTATTCTATACCTTTAGTGAGAAATAACTGCATTTATTTTTTAATACATATGGAAAAAGTTGTTAGAACTGAATATTCTTTCAATTTTTCAGTGCTAGTAAATTGTTTTCCATTTTTGGTAGTAATATTCAGAGAAAGTCTTCAAATCCCACACTAAATAAGAGGTTGAACTTGAGTGCTCCCTATTCAATGATGTTTAATCAAATTCTATCTTTAATCATATTCTTAAATATAAGAGAGAATTCTGCAATAAATTATAATCTAGTCAATAAGGTATTATTTTTATAACAAACATTCTTGGTTATTTTAGAAGAAACTTCCCAGAAGATTGGTCTAACAAATCTCCCTTATCGGTTGGTTTTCGCTGTTGCTTCGGAAGATTCTGTGCTCTTCTATGATACACAGCAAACCTTTCCTTTTGGTTATGTATCTAACATACATTATCATACTCTGAGTGACATTTCATGGTAGGTAATTTGTATATTTGATACCTTGCAGCAATAGCCTGGGCTTTCTTCGATTACTAATCATAAACATAAACATAGGAAAAATCTATGTCTTAGTTTGTATATTCAATACTGTTGAGTATCTTATTACTTCATTTCCAAGTGAACAAGAAAAATATTGTCTAATTTCACAGTTTGATAAAGTATTGCTTAATACTGGCAAGGGTGCACGTATGTGTAAGAGAGAGACAAATGTAAGAAAAGGTAATTTATTACTTTTGTAAATAGGTTGTTCTTGGGCAGAATAAACAATGCTAGTATGGCTTCAGGCTGACTTTGGCTTCAAATATCTCAACCAAAAAAACCTACAACAACCTTAATTTGGGATCCCCAGATTCCCTGCCATGTCAAATTAGCATTGCCAACTCCAGCTGAAACAAATCCTGATGGTTTCCTTCCCCAGCCTAAGAAATGTCAATGTCTCACACACACATACACATAAACATACAAATATGTGCTTATTTGTATGTTTATATATATACTTTCCAGAAGTGACATTTTGGAAAAGGACAGAACAGGTACAAAAAAAATTGAATTAATAACTCTTCAGGTTAGCTGCTTCTTAAATATATCCTATTTATAAACTGACCCCTATCTGCAGATATATTCTCTTTTGCATACAAGCCACTCTCACATGCAGAAACAGAAGCACAGAAACATCCATACATTTTCCTTCCCTCCTTCCAGCAGAAACAACAGAAAAGAAAATGGAGGCCTGATGAGGCTGCATGGGGTAAAAGGAAAAGAAAATTGGAAGTTGAGATGAAAGGAAGATGTTAACTAGATGGGAAAAAAGATAACAGAATCCGGATGTAGGCATTACACAAAAGATTAAAATTCATTAGGCAAGCAGCCCCTCATTGCTAATCTTCAGGCTAATCTTCAAAGGCCTCCACCTTTCAGCAGTGAACTCTGAAGTTACTGGTACCTCTTGCTCATGCTTTTATCTTCAACAATTTCTGTTTTTATCAATCAGTGTAATGTGACCCCTTTCAGGTAATTATGGAGGGGGGACTCATTTCCTACCAGATAAATATAATAATATGATCATTCTGTTTTTAACCATTTTTTTACAGTTTTAGTAAAATTTTGGAACTATCTTGAAAGATATAATCTGTCTTCAACAATAGGAAATTGTTTCTTTTATAAACAGACCTAATACCTCAGACTGGTTTATGTGTTTCAGAATTTTCCTTTGACTCTGTATAGCAGTGTATTTTATGGCCCGTGTGTCAAACATTATAACTATTTCAACACAAATTTTTAAAAAGCAGAATACAAAAATGAAAAGAAAATGAAAAAAGAAAAGAACGATGGTATATGAAACTTCAGAGTATCTTATTGCAGTCGCAGAAACTGCTATGGCAAACATCAAATAGACTCAGACTCATATCAGTTTCCCTATAATGTTCGCTGATTTAGTTTATTTAAAAAAACTGAATGAAATTCCATCAGAATTGCTGAGCAGGCTCTCAAGTAATAGCACATATTTGAATTCTGAAGTTAACTATGATCCACTTATGCTTTCATTCTGAATGGATCACTTGGCTGCAAATATCAACTAGATTCGATTAATTTTTCAAAGTTTTATGTGTATATATTTATTACTTTAAAGTAATCAGGACTGAGTTTTTTTCCACTTATTCCCCACAAATAAATGCCAGGTCTAGTGATGGATCCTTTCTTGCTATTTCTTCTACGGATGGATATTGTTCTTTTGTTACATTTGAAGAAGGTGAACTTGGAATCCCATTGAAAGAGAAGCCAGTCATTAATATCAGAACACCTAGCACAGCAGAAAAGAAAATTAAAAAGGGTCAGTCACCAAGTGTTGTCTCTCCAGTTTCAAAACCAGTGGACAGCAGTCTTAATAAGTCTGGAGATCCATCAGCTACATGCCAGACTCCAATCAATAATAAAGACTTGCCTTCCACACCTGTTGTGATTAAAAACATCCCCATGTCATCTTCGGAAGATAAAAAAACTGTGCAACCATCAGGCCATACATCAAAAGTAAACCAATCCAGTAGGATTACACTGAATACTCTACAAGGATGGAGTAAGTCGCCAAGGTAAGCTTAATGTTACAGTTTGGAACCAAGAAATAAACAGGCTTCTAGGTATGATAGCTCTGAGATGGCCTTCCAGACTATGAAATGTTTTAGCAAACAGACCCTGGGGTTAAGATATAAAGGCGTCTCCTTGGAAGATAGATTGTAGTAGCAATAACTACCAAGCTGCTACCCCAAGACAGGAAGGCAAGGCCAGGATGTGTAGTGATAGAAGACTTCTGGGAAAAGAAATTTGATATCTGTAATGTTGCAATTTACAGGCTCCACCCTGCCACTGCACTAAGGGAGCCTTTGTGTACAATGGGTCACAGAACTAAGTCTTAAGAGAGGAATCAAGAAAAGTCAGAAGAAGCAAGGAGAAAAGGGAAGGGTGGTTGGAGGACAGCTGGCATCACTAAGGAAAGTAGAGAGAAGGAAAAGTAGACATATTTGCATATCTTCTAATGTGCCGTGTTTCTGTTCTTGCTTAGGAGAGTTGCACTGATTCCTCTAAAGGCAGCTACTCCAGATTCTTCCAGAAATTCAACTCAGCATGGTAAAATATCTTAATTGTTGATAGTTTATTAAGAAGTTATTGTCAAACAATTACTAAGTAAATTGATTTTATCTCTATTGGTCATATTTTGATGCTACTCATTTATTATTTTTGGTTGAACAACCCATGCAGGGATAGCATAATAAAGAGTATCGACATCTTCATCAATCCAGGTTTTTTAAATATTAACTGAAACATATGTTGAATTTTCAATATTTCAGAGAGATCCTCACCATCTGAAGACCTGTTGCAAAATCCACCATCACCTAAGCGACTAAGAATGGATGAAATTCCATAATTTGGCTTACCTGAAAATGAAAACAAAATAAATATCCATTGAAGTGCTTTATTACAGTGGGGGCCTTTCCTACAACACGGTTGCCACACCATGTGAAAGAGATGTACCCAGAATGGTATTTGCATTAAAATACTGCTTTGTGGTGAAGAAGAAGACACATCACCATTTTTCAGACATTCTAAGCAAAGTGTTGGCTATGTGATAGACCATTAAGAGTTTGCAGATTATATGAGAAAGATACAAGTATTCTCTTGTCTTGGTTCTGTATCTGGTAGGAAAAACATTGATTTTCAGTTTGCATTTACTTTATTATTTATCTTGACAAGCTAATTGGCACAGTGTAACATTTGTAAACTAATAAATTCCTCCTGTCTTTCAAATCTCTAAGATGGGCAGTTGGTTACTTAATTGTCCTGCACTAATTAAATGGAAATATAAGTAAATCTGAAAGTTTTACTTACACACCAAGTAAAAAGTACCAGAGATTAGAAGTTGGATTTAAGTTTAAAAACTTACACTGCTTACATTTTCTACATTAATTGTAGCCAAGTTTATTAAAAAGAATTCTTCAGATTTCTATGTGATATAAATTTGTTTATGTGTGCACTTCATTTTTTTTTTTTTGGCAAGGGGTACATTGTTTTAAAAAGTAATGGATTTGTAATTTTAAAGATTATGCTGTAAGAAAACTATTTCAACTATTGCTGTAGTTATATAGAATGGAATATTTAACATTCACATTCACTTTTCTTTCTGTATCCTCTGGTGTTCATTTTAGTGATTTGCTTTTTTTTAAATTGTATCTAATATTTAATTCAAAACAAAGCAAGATGCTATGAGGAATTATGGGAAAGAAAACAGCTTGCAGTGAAAAATTAATGGAAATTTATAATATATTATTCAAATAGTTTGTGTTGCTGTCCAAATTCATATTTAAATGTTAAAGCTTAGATTATTTTGGACCCAATTTCTGAAGTGCTGAACTGTATTGTAACATAAAAAAGCAGAGTTGTGCCATTTTGGAGGCAAGCCTGCAGTTCCATGCATATTTATGTAAAAATAAGTAATAGGATGCTCCAGGCCTTTTGCTTCTGTGCATAGAATGCAGCTAAGTTCTGTTTCACATGAACACCAAGAGTAATGCAAGCTTTTTACACTATCATTCATAGCTGCTTTTCCCTGTTTGTGCAAACTCCAGAGAGAAGAAAGGAAAAAATGCAGATCCATGCATGCATAAGCCATTAATGGTAGTGACTACATAGATTCAGTTTGAAGAAGCATCCACTCTATTCGACTTCTTGTAATACTGAAGCATCAGTTTTCACATGTAAGCTTACATTTATGAACTAAATTGGGAATATAGGATATATGTACAAATTATTTGGAATAAGAACATGAATATAAATTAAGATGCATATATCAGTGTACAACTCTGGAACATTGATAAATACTTCAAACATTGAAAAATGTATATATCTGAACTCCCCTCTCCGTAAGTTCTTTTGTTTAACTATAATAACAGTGTTTATAATAGAAAAAGTATAGTGATGTTGAAATATTCTCCCCTAATATAATGCCTTAATGTCTTATTAGAGTATTGTTTATATGGGGCCTATCATGATTAGTTAATATAAGTGACTGAAAAGTATGTCTGGCATGTGCCATGAGATATAGAGTGGAAAATAGATTTGAATAAAATCTTGACCTATAGCTTTATAATATTCACACCATTTTATTTAGATTTCTACTGAATTTAGGATGAATTGAAATCATTAAAAAGACTTTATATGTAACTGTCTTATTTTATACTTAAGCTAACTCTGGGTCACATCCAGCTGGCATATGTCTGCCGACAGAAGACCTCAGCACAAATGGGAGAGAATAATTTTTACCAGTTTATCTCCCTTCTGAAATTTGCCATGCTGTCCCAAAAGAGTTGTCCCTCCCTTCAGTCCTCTGGAACAGCTTGAAAGTTACAGAGGAAACAAGGGATTCTTGAAAATACAGCTTGATGTTAAATACTAGAATAACAATCACATCAAAGCTGTAACAGTCTCATCGCCACTATGAATTCTACTAGCAATTATTTTAGCAATTGGGACTGCTGTGTGGAAATGCAAAATGCCTTAGAATATGAATAAAGGTACAAACATGCTGCTTGTACAGTATGTGTGTTTTTGTGTGTGGGTATGTGTGTGTGTGTGTACAGTGGGGCAAAAGAGTATTTAGTCAGCCACCAATTGTGCAAGTTCTCCCACTTAAAAAGATGAGAGAGGCCTGTAATTTTCATCATAGGTATACCTCAACTATGAGAGACAAAATGAGAAAAAAAATCCAGAAAATCACATTGTCTGATTTTTAAAGAATTTATTTGCAAATCATGGTGGAAAATAAGTATTTGGTCACCTACAAACAAGCAAGATGTCTGGCTCTCACAGACCTGTAACTACTTCTTTAAGAGGCTCCTCTGTCCTCCACTTGTTACCTGTAGTAATGGCACCTGTTTGACCTTGTTATCAGTATAAAAGACACCTGTCCACAACCTCAAACAGTCACACTCCAAACTCCACTATGGCCAAGACCAAAGAGCTGTTGAAGGACACCAGAAACAAAATTGTAGACCTGCAGCAGGCTGGGAAGACTGAATCTGCAATAGGCAAGCAGCTTGGTGTGAAGAAATCAACTGTGGGAGCAATAATTAGAAAATGGAAGACATACAAGACCACTGATAATCTCCCTTGATCTGGGGCTCCATGCAAGATCTCACCCCATGGGGTCAAAATGATCATAAGAATGGTGAGCAAAAATCCCAGAACCACACGGGGGGAACCTAGTGAATGACCTGCAGAGAGCTGGGACCAAAGTAACAAAGGCTACCATCAGTAACACACTATGCTGCCAGGGACTCAAATCCTGCAGTGGCAGATGTGTCCCTCTGCTTAAGCCAGTACATGTCCAGGCCCATCTGAAGTTTGCTAGAGAGCATTTGGATGATCCAGAAGAGGATTGGGAGAATGTCATATGGTCAGATGAAACCGAAGTAGAACATTTTGGTCTAAACTCAACTCGTTGTGTTTGGAGGAGAGAGAATGCTGAGTTGCATCCAAAAAACACCATACCTACTGTGAAGCATGGGGGTGGAAACATCATGCTTTGGGGCTGTTTTTTTGCAAAGGGACCAGGACGACTGATCCGTGTAAAGGAAAGAATGAATGGGGCCATGTATTGTGAGATTTTGAGTGAACACCTTCCATCAGCAAGGGCATTGAAGATGAAACGTGGCTGGGTCTTTCAGCATGACAATGATCCCAAACACACACCCCGGGCAATGAAGGAGTGGCTTCGTAAGAAGCATTTCAAGGTCCTGGAGTGGCCTAGCCAGTCTCCAGATCTAAACCCCATGGAAAACCTTTGGAGGGAGTTGAAAGTCCGTGTTGCCCAGCGACAGCCCCAAAACATCACTGCTCTAGAGGAGATCTGCATGGAGGAATGGGCCAAAATACCAGCAACAGTGTGTGAAAACCTTGTGAAGACTTACAGAAAACGTTTGACCTCTGTCATTGCCAACAAAGGATATATAACAAAGTATTGAGATGAACTTTTGATATTGACCAAATACTTATTTTCCACCATGATTTGCAAATAAATTCTTTAAAAATCAGACAATGTGATTTTCTGGATTTTTTTCCCCATTTTGTCTCTCATAGTTGAGGTATACCTATGATGAAAATTACAGGCCTCTCTCATCTTTTTAAGTGGGAGAACTTGCACAATTGGTGGCTGACTAAATACTTTTTTGCCCCACTGTATAATTATCAAAACTACAGGCAATATGTAGCGTTATCCTAGCTCAGATTCTTTTTTAATAAATTCAGATATATCAGCAGGATACTGTCTTACATGACCTGGCCACTTGATGGTGCTGTTTTATAGGAATATAAGGGGAACAGCACTATATAAGCTGACTTTGGCTGATCCTGAAAAGCTGAGCAGGATCAGACAGGCCATAACTTGGGTAGAACATAAATTAGGAAGTTGAAAAACATTCTGGAAGAAGACAATGACAAAACAGTTTCATATTGTTGCTAAGGAAACTACATGATCATGTCCATGAATACATCAGGAGTTGAACTTCACTCAAAAATACTATTTGTCTCTTGTTCCAACATTATCCTAGGCTTTTAAAAAAAGACTCTAAAAACTGAAACAAGCATGCATGCTATGGTATCTGAAGGAATATTTTCTGTTTAATGATGGATTTATAATTTATATTGTGGATCTGCCTCCCTCTGAAGATTAGCCTGGCACCTTCGCATTAGGCTTTCCAAACCCATTAAAGACGGGCCTTTTGAGGAGAGAAGAGTCATCATTATGCCTATTGGTTTATAGTCATTTTGTGTTTCTATTGGTTTTGTTTCTACCATGTTTTATGGTGAAAACTACTAGCAGTCATATGCCAGTGGTATATAAGCTCAAAATAAATAATTGCATAATGGAAGAAACATGATTTGTGCCATTTTGGAACCCATAGCGCATACACTTGCACACTTCAAAATCCTTTCCAGAGTTAGAGATCTGCCAAAGCAGCACTGGTTCAGGAGGTCCAGTATGGAAAGGAAATTGATAAAAACTATACTCTGTTCTGGTAACAGACCTTCCAGTAGAAAAGATTTGTTCTCTTCAGAGGGGACCATTGAACAATATATTACAGCAATTCTTTGGTATAGACTACTATTATTATATTATTCTCATTAATCCCTGTGCTTGGAATGTAAAGATTAACTGACAAAGAAAATGTCAGAAGAGAGAAGCATAAGGATTTCTGAAAGTTCTTGTGGAGTGCTTCATAAATGCTTTCAAAAAGTGAGCATCCAAGCATCTTCTATCACTGAATATCAAATAGCATACAAACATAGAAATGTTATGATTAGCAGTACTTATAACTTTTGTAGGAATCCTTTTTACATGCACAATTGCTCTTTGATATCAGATAAGCGTCAAGCAAGTACCATAAGGAATTATTACTACAATTAACCCCAGGCAGTTTGAATAACTTCTTTTCAGTGTGGTCTACTTTATATCTTTTCTCTTGCTTTATTTTAGGAGAACATTAGTTTTTTAAATTCTAGTTTTATTAGAAACTTACCAGTATGCCCTAGGAATTGATCCACCCTGTTATAACAAGCTAAACCAGAAATTCCAATTAATTTTAATTTTACAGGCACTTCCCATATCTTAAAATGCTAGGATAGGGTCCATAAGGTGTATGCTGTATGTAACGTGTAATGGCAGAAGCTTCTCAACACAGCTGACAGAATTCCCAAATTATGCCAATCTAACATTACAAGATTATATTCCCAACTCATTTCATCCGGTGAGATGCACAGGACAGCATGGTAGGAAACAGCTCTTAAAGCAGTGTTCTACTTTTCTCTGTGTGGTGTATTAATACAAGAACAAGCATGGCATAATGCTCTCACTGGCCATTAGTATGTTTTCCCATATATTGCTGTTGTTGCACCAACTTTTATTTTTTTGACACATTTTAGATGTTGTCAAATCTGTGCAACTGCCCCTTCATTAGTCATGCAAGTTGTTTTTCAACTTGTACGGAGAACAATTTTGTGTGGCTAACGTTACCTTGTCATATACAATAAAACACTTTTACAAGTGTTGATATCAAATATCTTTTTCCAGACATACTGTATTGCATTCATGAAGAAGTAGATCTCAGTCACTGTGAAAGTTAATCCCAAGTAAGCATATATGGGATTACACTGTTCTTCTTATACAGCCATTTTTTTTTCCAAATTGATTTTAAAAGAGGCAGTATCAAACACTCACAACTTTAGCTTTCTATAAGATGAGTACTACAGTTACAAAGGCAATTTTTCACTTCCAATATCAAGAAAAGAAAGCTTTGGGTCACAAAATATTACATTATACCTGTTTGATTTGGCTCTCCCTTTTCTCTGGTTCTTTTTTTTTAATTTACTAAGTACCATTTTTACACAAGCAGAGCCTTTGCAATGAGTAAGGCTGGTACCAGAACAATAAACGTGGATGTGGTTATTCTAGCAATATATGAAGTCTTCCCATGTGGTTCCATAAGAAATCCAAAATTATTAAGGAACACTGATGAAGGCTTCTGTCATGACTTCTTGATTTATAATAACACCAGTTTATTATAATCTGGAGACATCTAGAGTTTATATTACTTTAGATGGAAGAAAGCAAATATTACCCAACCTTCCTTTCTCATCACTTTCCCTTTAGCCAAGCAAAAACACAAGTAATCTGCGTGCAGGTGGGACAGATCCTTAGGCTACACAAAATACCCAATATTATTGAGGTTTAAGGTAAGGAGATGGAACATACCAAGAAGTAAATTTTTAAAAAAACCCTCTGGTGTTAGGTAAATCTGTAGATGTACTGGATGTGAGGATCCAGGTTTTCCCAGGAATCAAGGCCCATTTTATCAGCACCACCAGTGGTGTTTGAATTGACCAGCAGAAGGAAATCATCCAATCATGCACAGAGTCGACTCCATGTGCCTCCAGAAGATACTCTTTATTCCCACAAAAATATGTCCTGATATGGCAGTAGACAAACCTATATAAACATGGCATGCTGGAACATGCAAGTGGTACAGTTATTCTTGACCCTCTCTGTTACCGTTTGGAATACAGAAAGCAAGACCCTAGCTTCAAATCCTTTCTTTTAACTCATGATGTGTCAGAACTGAGTGAATGTTAGAGCTATCCTCTCTTTGAAGCACCTTCAAACAATGAAGCTCCCTCATGTTCTGCACTATATCATACCCCAACGAATCAGGAATTTGATGGTATCATTTGGAAGGCATCAGGCTGGGGCAGAAAGGCATAGTGACACTACTGCTGAGCCCCAGAATAAATAATAGCAATTGCTATCAGATGTTTTACAGCATGTGCACATCAGATCTATTAAATCTACATCAATTAAGATTGCCACCTTTTGTAAAATATTAGAGGAGATAGTGATTTAAAAAACAGAAGGATGTTCTTTCCATTTAAAATACCTGATGTTTAAATTGTTGTTTTAGGGACTATTCACCTGCCCTATTCTCTACCGTACCTCAAAACAAAAACTAGCTCATTACAAAAACCTTTTCCACCTCATTGATCTCTGCTGACCCTCAGTTAAATTTGTTGATTTTTTTTTTTTGCTTCACTTCTAGTAGATCACTGATACCTTTCCTCACTCCACAGTATTGACACTCACTACTTGAATAAATATTTTTACAAGTGGGCCACATTTACTAAAGCATTCCTCATGCCCTAGGATTTCATCAGCTATGTCCATATGTATACTTATCCTAATAACCTGTAATAACTATAGTTGAAATATATAGTACTAGTTATAGGGTTTCTAGCATATGACCTATAGGTAAAAACAGTTTTATTTCTTAAATAATTAAATTATTTATTAAATTATTATTTAATTATTTAATTAATAGGGTGACAGATGTCGCAGCGGGATCACCCTCACATCAATTTTCTGCCTATATTGCATGACTGGTAGGAATCAAATACAAAGAATAGAGCTATTACACAGCTTTATTTTCTTTCCTTTCAAGTCTTAGAATCAGAAATATATATATATATATATATCAAAAAATGCTGTAAGTATACAATGAACCAGAAATTCAAAATTTTCGATTTACATGATCAAAATACTTAGTATGAGACTTCTTTGAATGATCACTGTTAAAATAACAACACATCTGTGTCTTATTTCACCAATGTGCCTTCACATTGAAGCTTGAAACTCCTATCCTCAGCAGCTTGTCTCTGAAATCAGAAACTGTTTTTTGTAAATATTTGCAGTCTTTTTCCAGTAAAAGACTACTTATTCTATTTTCAAGCGTCAAAGCATCCTTTTTTAAAATTGCATTAATTATATGAAAAGTAGAATGGTAGTAAACAGTATTTGGAAATTACAGTGCATTGATAACACCACAAGCATCATAGATGTAATACATAATTTGTATACATATATAAAAACATATTTAGAGAAATGCTGACAGCAACATACTGTCAATGAGAGAAGTCCCAGAGAACTTATACATAATCATTCAAACTGTAACCATTGTATGAAGCAGATGTTTGTGAAGGACTGTGATTTGACTTGTAAGCCTTTGGTGGTCTGTAGGATGGAGCTAATCTTGTACTTCTTGATTGTTGGTGGTAATTTATGTCATTCTCCACCCGCTGACATGAAGCACACAAGATTATTCCACCAATTATACTCAGTGAAGCACACACAAAGCCAAGGTAAAGGGCATGCCCAATTTCATATTTCATCCCATTGGGCAACATTGGGTTGTAGAAATCAGTCACCACATCATTGGTTGTCCAAGAAACAGGGATGAGACACACAATTCCAGCCAGTATGAAAAGGCTGCCACCCAGGATAGCAAAGATGTTTTTGGCAGAGGACCCTTTGGCGCATTGGGTGCACTTCATGCCAATAACAGCAATCACACATGCCAGAGTTGAAAGAATGCAAGATATCACCATCATAGCCCGGGCTGCTTGAAGGTCACGAGGCAAAGCAAGTGGTGAGCGGTGGAGCTGACACTGGGAGATCCCAGTGCTGTGCCAAACACATTCCATCCAGAGACCCTTTATGTATGCCACAGCTGTGATAATATTCATGCCCACATGAGCGCTGTTCCACCAGTGAGGCAGAATGGTTGCAGTGATTGTTCCAGCTAAGCCAAGAAGACTCAAGAAAAAGCCCAACAGCTGAAATGCCATGCTTTCCATTTCAATGTCTGCCTAGATATTCTGTTGAGATCTTTGTTGGGGATTCTTCTGAAAACCACCTTTTCCTGGTAGATATATTGCAGGTTTGCTTTGACACCTCCTGAATGCCTAATAAAGAATAATTGCAGGGGAAGAAGTTAAACATTATAGGAGTATATTACCCAGTTTACCAATAACATGAATTCCAAGGGTAGTTAGTGTGATGATTAGCATATTTCACTGGAAATTAATGAACTCTGTGAAAATGGGGAGGAAGCTCATTATTATTTATATAATTCTATCAACCCCCAAAAGAAGGCTATTGGAAACAAATTATGACTCTGGAACAATGTTTTCAAATGATTTTTGTATTCTTTCTTTTAACATCAACAACAAAATCAGAACATTCACAAAGGTTAACTCATGAGACTGGAAAGGATTTATGAATTATGTGCCTGAAAGCTACTTTGCAGAATGAAAAGTCTGAAATTCCATAAGCTTGTTCAAATGGAAAATGCATTTGGTGTAAGTACAATAATAATAGCAATAATAACCACACACCAAAAAAAGGTTTTGAAAGGAAGCATACAAATATCATAAATAAATAATGCTTTATATCTGCTTTGACCATAAAAGCAATCATCTGAGATAATTCTACTTGAAATCCTGTAATAATATTCAATAATGCTGTACAAAAGAAAATGGTGTTTAAGACATCTAATCCCACCTGAATAATGAAGAATAGTAAAATTTAAGAAGAGGATGTAAAGTTATTTCATAATTTTTAAATAAAATGAAAATGTCAGATAATGTATCCACCAACATATTCCTCAGCTGATTATTCTGATTTCTGTTCAGCAGTTCACAAACACAGCATGCTGTTCAGCATACATAATTTATGTAAATACAACACGGCCTGGTCAGTTGAAATAAATGCAGGTAATGTTGAATTTTGCTTTCACATTTACTTTCATTTAATAAATTATCTACTGGTTTATGTATTTTATTCCACCACTGTCTATTTTTATCTAAGAATCAATATTTTCAACCAACTTTAGTAACTCAGATTAAAAACAAATGAATCAAAGCAAATGTAAATGAAAAATAAATCTGATTATAAATGGGAATGTCCCTTTTAAGCTATACCATTAACAGCAGGTTATTCAGCCTTGGCTGATTGAAAAAGCTAAGTAGTGTTAGACCTAATTAGTACTTAGAGGGGAGCCATCCCAGGGCTGTAGACCAAAAAGTTAAAAAAAAGAAAATTCTAGAAGAAGGCACTAGCAAACCATTTCTGCATCCAAGAATACTATATAGATGTCAACGTATCAAGGAAGTCTGTATATTATTAAGTTCATATATACTTGTCTACTTAAAGTAAATCCTACTAATTGAAGACTTAGCAACAACTGAGAAACTAGAAATTATTACTGATGTTGTACTGGTCAATGACTAAAATTGTTGTTGTTATTGAAAAAAAACATCTGGGATTGTCTTTCTGTGGGCTTTTGTTTCCAATACAATTCTTCAGGGCTTGGCTTTATTTCGTTGTCCTTTAATTTTGTGCCTAGGTCCTAGTACACTCTTTGTTTTAACTTTTTTCCAGTTAAGTAAAAATATATGATACCTATGTGTGTTGTGTACGATGTACAGTTTGGGCACTCATCTTATAAGAAGACCTCTCAAGGTCGGGCCTTAAATCTCATTGCCAGAATATAAAAACTAAGTGTGATTTCTGTCATTAGTCACAGGAAATAGGTTCCAGATTTAATGTAGGTCGTGATACTCAATAGCTAGGCAGCAACTATTTTTAGAAGTCATTAAGGTGTTATTTTATTGACTCTTTCTAATTTGGGAAACTGGTGTGTGATGGTCTCCCTTCTTGACGTCATGTTTTCCACACTCCATTCCTTATATACCTTGCCAGCTCCTGCTTTAACTACCAAAGAATAATTGTTCACCTTCTATTTAATACCATCAAAACTGCAGAAAACCAATACATGTACATGAAAGAAATTTGATGCCTTGAAAAAGCACTGCTATTCATATGTTTATTTCCAGCCAGTTGTGTTTCCAAAACGTCTGCCAAAGTTAATACAATGTAACAGCATTCACGTTGCATGCAGCTAACAAGTATCGATATACACATGTACAGGGAATTTATATAGTGACTGATTTGGTTCAGAGCCAAGCCATAAGGCAACAAAAAACAATATTTTCAGATAAACACCAATCCACAGTCAATTATGTATTAATGTTTAATATGTAGAAAAATGTCTTCTGCATTACATTACAAAGGCACCAACAGCCATAATTTCAATTATATCCTTTTTAGAATTCACAGTTTCCATTTTTGTAGGTTTGGGGGGAATAAAGAAGCATGAAATCAGTGTAGGTATGATATCAATTTTCTCATTAATATAATAAAGCAACTATCAGATAAGTCTTCCACAACATCCTCCACATATGTAAGCATTTTTACCTTAACAGAACATTCCCAAATGGGCCTATAACTATTCTGATGTAGCTGATTTTCCCACAGTTTAAGGTTGCTGCTTTTATTCATATTAATAGTTGTTCTAGTCTCTGTAGGGTGTGATCAAAAAGTCAAGATGGCAGCAGTGCAGGTGTGATGGAAGCTCTGCCTGTGTGCCACACACGTATCAAACAAGCAGAGCTTCCATCACACCTTCGCTGCTGCCATCTTGACTTTTTTACCATGTGCTGCAGACACCACTGATGGACTGAAACTGTTAACCAAAAAAGATACTGCAGAGTTCAGCTTTGTGGGTGGTAACTGCCATCATTTTATATGAAAAAGCACAGGAGCAAAGGAATATTCTAAAGTTGAAAGTTAGTATAAAGAAATGATAAATAAAAAAAAAAGAGAGAAATTGAACAATATAGAAAAATTACCTTTAATTGGATAGAATACAGCCTAGTATAAAACCCACATAGCACTAAAAATGCAAAGGTAATAGACAACTGAAAACTGGAGGGAGATCTAAAGGAATGGTGTGCCAAATTTGGCCTGGTCTCCAAGCCCAACAGGAATATGCTCAGGATATGAGCAAAGGGGCATTGATCACAAGGCCTGCATGCCTTAATTCTCAAGCGTGTGACTGCCAATCTCAAGGGCAACCCACCCCAAATTCTTTGTGTATGTCTGTGTGTGTGCGCGCCTTTGAGTCATTGTTGACTCCTGACAACTGCCTGGACTAGTCCCTGCAGTTTTCTTGGCAAGATTTCAGAATTGGCTTGCCCTTGCCTTCTTCCTAGGGCTGAGAGAGCGTGACTGGCCCAAGGTCATCCAGCTGGCTTTGTGTCTATGGCAGCACTAGAACTCATGGTCTCCTGGTTTCTAGCCCAGGGCCTTAACCACTACACCAGATTGGCCCAAAATTCTTACAGATCCCTAAAGCTACATCAGTGTATCCCAAGAGGAGCAGATGAAATAGACATAAATAAAACTACAAAGAGCAAACGACTACAACAGGAGAGAAAAAAGTACAGACCACGGAACTAATAACCACAAAAGAAAAGAAGTATTACGTATGAGGCATAGACATATGTAACAGAAATGTCAGAACACTGAGCCGGAAATAGGAGTCAAATATAGATCATGGTCACAGAGTTGTATTAAACTGACCTGCCATAGAGTCACCAAGAGATGGGCTTCTCCTGAAAACCAATATCTACTCTATCCTGGTCATCAGAAAACAGATCATAACCCAGGCCTCTAAGGATCAGGGGTTTCTAACAGATATGTTTACCATCCCAGTTAGCTCCTGAACCAACTGGAACTGGCAACAGTTATCCATGCCTTGATCACGCCCCATTTTAGACTGTTGCAACACATCCTGCATACAGCTACTTTTGTAATGAGTTGGAACTTGGAACTGATGGAGCAGCAGGTTACTAACCAGTCCAAGGTACAGAGATCATATGATGTCTGTACTGAAGATCTGCAGTGATTGCCATAAGCACAATTTAAAGCTTTGATGTGAATCTTTCAGCCCTAAACAGCTGATTAATATTTGAGGGGGAGTTTTTCATGTTATGATCTTGTTTGACCATTAGGATCTACAGAAGAAGCCCTTCTGATGATATCCCAGCTGGTAGAGACTCATTTATCCGGCACAAGGGAAAAACGCTTTTCCTGTTTCGTTCCCAGGCTATAGAATGAACTCTTTTATACTTGGCCATTAAAGTATTCTGTATTCTTTTGGGACTTAGGTTTACTACCTACTTTCTCATGGCTCAGAAGAGCAGCCAAAACTTTCATTGCTTTTCAAGGCAACTATTTACCTTTCAATTTACTTGTTATACTTTAACTCTATTTTTGTGTATTCATTAGTTTAACCTTCAGTGTTCTTTGCAGACAGAAAGTCGGCAGGGTATATACCTGATTATGACTATTCCTGGTTTTTCTAATGGCTAATGTTCTGTTCATTTGTTATAAGCTAGACATGAGCAGTTCCTTTTAATAGCAATTATTTATGTTCTGGGTGCCAAATTCTGTGGGTGTAAATTGCCAGTATTTTTGTAAACATCTTGAAATTTCAATCACATGCAAAGCTACTGATTTGTTATATCACCTAATTTCTGTTAGTTTGAGGCTGATAGTCTATTGCATTCCAACTTCTCCCAAAACTGCAGATCTTATTTGGAAGTACCAATTATATATTATCTACTGTATTATTATTGTTACTGTTGCTATATAAGCAAGATGAGTATATGAATAGCATATCAATTTTACTCTTAAATTTTTAAAATCAAATCCCAGTATTGAGCTAGAACAGAACTGGAAAGGAAAAAGCTAAGTTTTGTGTCAAAGGCACACCAAGAAAGCTCATCATTACAAAGTTTAAAGACTATCGCCTAAAGTTCTTTATTTTACTAGTGCACTCCAGATATTGGACACCACCATCATTGTCCTTTTAAGTGGCCTTTATTCCTTAGTCATACATTAGCAGAGAGGAACTGGCTTGAGGAGAGCTGGTCTACTGGTCAGCGGCAGTGATGATGCTGATGCTGTGAATCACCTTGATGGAGGTGAATGTCTCTTCCGTGTCATAGGCAGTTCATTCTGCAGACTGTTCATTGATGGAGATAGTGGCAGCCTGGATTCACCTGCCAGAATGGAAAGATGGGGGAGGGGGGAACACAGACAAGATAGAGCTCATGGTGTCAAAATTGAAGCCCCACCCCATTTGTACATTTGTGTAATATGGGGCTTGGGTCATGACACCATAACCTCTCTCTTGTCTGTGTTGCCCCCTCTCCAATCTTGCAGATGCTACTGAACAGAAGGGTTATGGAGAAACACCACAGTAAAGACACTAGAGATGGCAAAGTCCTGCAGCCAGACCAACCCTGTTCTGCTGCAATACCATGAGTGGCAGAGGCTTTCTGGGTGATGTGCTGATGAGGAAGAACAGCAAAAGAATCATGCTTTGCTTATCATGCCCTCCACGTGTGTCATCAGCACAGCCCCATTCATCAATGAGTCAAGAAAAGTAAAATAGTGCTCACCAATTGGGAAGCAAATTTCAGTGCAGCAGTTTTTTGCTGATACAGGGATGAGTGGATAGGACTTTAACTCAGCAGTGGAGAAAGGCTCAAAATTTGCTTTAAATTAATTTGTCTATGATATCCAACTCCCTTAATTTGGGGATATCAGATTTTCCTTAGCATTAGAGTCTATGTCAAAAATTCTCCATATGTTTCTCAAGTTTACTTACTGGTAATGCAGATGTATACCTGTAAATAAATATATAGAGTAAAATATTCAATTTATAGAAGTGTTTTATTCCTCACAACTAAATATTTTCAATATTAAAAACAATGGATATTTTCTTGAGTATTCTGTTTGTTGCCAGTGTCAGCAATCTAATAAAATAGAAATTAAGAAGTGTTATTTTTCTTGACCCAGAGATATTGTGATCATTAAGATACACGCCTACTTAGAGAATTCTTGGATGAGTTTCATTTCTTTTCCGCCATCACACACATGTTTGAAGTAAATTGTTTGGAAAATCATCAGAAGATAGGAAGTTTGTATACTTTAAAATTTTGCTGTTAGCACTGAGTGTAAATAAGTGATGGATAGCACTGTAATTGAAGTTTATTTTTTCTGACAGTGATTTTTTTAAAAGTACGGAAATAAAGACATAAAAGTATTCATAATGGTTGCCAGAGCTACTATTTGCCTAAGGGATAGATGGACCTGCATTGTATAGCTTAGAAGAAACCAGTTAATGCTAGTCCCAAAACAGATAAGATTAAGCACCAAGACCATTACCAGATAGATACTGTTATTATATATTTAGTTTAGTTGTTTTTCAAATTGTTCTGATAAAAATCTAATAATTTTGAAAGTAGTGTTCAAATCATAGGCTTAACTGTCTATAAAAGGAACAAAAACACACCCTTTAACAAAATGCCAAGAACATTCATGGACAAACAGGACGGAACATCAATTCTCTGCTCTTCCAGACTCGATGGGCTAATTTGAAATAGAAAAGATGCCAAAAGAAATAAATAAATTATAAATACTATAAATTATAAATACTATAAATTGAATTATTGTATAATTATATTACACAATAAGAAATTTATATAATTTATTATAATAATGATACAACCATATTATAAAATACTAGAATAATTCTATTATTATTATTATTGTTGATTTATTATAATTTTATAACATTTTTCTTAAAGGTCAATAACAGTTTACATTTTATGAAAATAAATGTTTTCATAGTATGTTTTATTGCATGGAGAGAGCCAGTTTGGCGTAGTAGTTAAGGCACCAGGCTGAGTTCTAGTCCTGTCTTAGGCACAAAGCCAGTTGGGTGACGGTGGGCCAATCACTCTCAGCTTCAGCGGTAGGAAGGAGGCAACAGCAAACTACTTCTGAAAAACCTTGCCAAGAAAACTGCAGGGACTTATCCAGGCAGTTGCCAGGAGTCAAAAACTGACTCAAATGCACAAATATTATTATATTATATTATATTATATTATATTATATTATATTATATATAATAGTGTGACCAAATTAATGTCCTTAATCATTAACAAAGGAGACAGAGTCTGTGGCACTCCACAAACTAAGAGGTCTGTGAATGGACCCCTCCTTGCCCACCACATTAAGACTCAAAGGTGGTGATTCTCCATGAGGGCCTCTGAATGGCCTCCCATTGGAGGTGAGATTGGCGCCAATGGCTGTAGATATTTAAAATACTGGACAACATAATTGTTGTTAACTGCCAAGAACTATAAGATGTAGCAGTATATAAGATTAATGATGAACATTCTTTGCCATTTCCATTTTTATAGTTCAAAGAAATAGAATATAAGTGTATTCATCTTTCCCATAACACTTGCAGTACACTGCCATTATTTAACTACTTAATTTTTTTTATATATTATAACTCTCATAAAACAGTTATTTAACTCTTCTTATTTTCATCCAGCTGTGATTATTTAATCCACTTTAGTTCTTTTTTAAGTAAATCAGGAACTTAAGAAATGCCAGTGAGCGATATAGCTCATTTATGCAGAGTGGCACTTTTACAATACAGAGATACCGGGGCTCCTTGCATCTGCCTTATCTAAACAGTGCCTGTTTAAGTTTGTCATGGTAAGTGAAACCCTAGCTTAGTGATTTGAAAAAGTCATACATCTAGCTTAGCATCATCCCTTTTTATGTTGAGCATTTTATGAAAGAGCTCTGTACTTTAATTCAAAGAGGCAACTTTTTTTCTTTCTTTTTAACAGTAGTTAGTTTTGGCAGAAAGGAAAACACTAGAGCATTTTTTCATCATAGACTATTTTGTTTCTGCAAACTTAAAAAAAGCAAAACGAACATACCAGATACACTATCATACCACATGTGCTGATTTGATGTGAATTGTGTGGTTTTCAATTCTTTTTTTTTTTCTTGAGTTTTGAGGGGCTGCCTGCTTTGGGCTTGCATGTTATACAGTGATTCCCTCCATGTATCCATGATAGCTTTTGAAATCCTAATATACTTTTTTTTTAAATTAATTTTTATTAAAGATTATAATTGCAATAATAAAAAGAAAGAAAGAAAGAAAGAAAGAAAGAAAGAAAGAAAGAAAGAAAGAAAGAAAGAAAGAAAGAAAGAAAAAGAAAAAATTTAGAGGAAGGAAGGAAAAGAAAAGAATAAAGAAAGAGAAAGAAAAGAAATATATAAAGAAGTGACTTCCAACCTTCATCACAAGAAGTATAAACAATTTTGGTAATTTTTCACCTCCTCTTAATTTACAACCAATTTCTTCATTTCATGTCGCACCTCTTATCTATAAAGAAATCCATAGAGCAACATCATTTCAGTCCTGGTGTCAGCAAAAGTCCATTAAGGGTTGCCAAAAATAACATATCTATTTTAACCTTGATTAAATAAACCAGCTTTATATTCCTTCCTTTTACTTCTAATGGTCTTAATCTTTAGTCCATTCAAGTAATGTCGTAGTACTTGATTTCTTTTCATTTCTTTTTTTACCCCTTCTCACAAGATTCATCCAAACTTTAGCAAACCTCTTTTGTAAATCCAATATAAAAGAATTATCCAGGTCACCCTCTTGGTTTATTATTTGTAATTCCCTTTTGATTTTTAAAGCATCAATTGATTTCTTTTGTATGTCCAATGAAACATCTTTTTCCATGTCATACATGTAGCATGTCATTTGTAGATCCACTTTCAGTGCCAACTCAGTCTCTGTCTTGTCAGATAAAACTTGTTCCTCTTCTGCCATTTTTTCCAAAGCATCTTTTGGAGACAATCTAACCATAGAAGCAAACATTGCTATTGACATTGTTGATATTAACTTCTGATTCCATTTTTCAAAAATATCCTTCAGAATTTCCAATGTTATAATATTTTGCATCATTCTGTAGCTGTTAATCAGCCTTATATATTCTTTAATTAAAATCTTTAGTTCCCGCTAGTGTCCAATGTTTTAAAAAGAGGTGGGACATGGAATGAAGAGATCATTTGTGTCATAGAAAAAATTCAAAACAAATCAACTTTCCCACGGGAAGGTTTCTTTGTAATTAATTCCAAAATCTTGTTTCAATTTTATCTGGACCCTTAATCTGTTTATAACTTTCTAAAATCAAAGTCTTAATTAGCTTTTTGCTGTTTATTTCAATTTTTTAAAGTTCTTAAGCTTGTAGTTAAAATTTTCTTTCATTAAGAACTGAAGGCAGACTCACCCACTGTTTTCAGACTTGTCGATTCAAAGGTTTCTAATACTGTAGCTGAAGAGGAGTTAATAAGCAATCTCCAAATGTGATTAGAAAAGGAAGTATGCAAGCTTAGTGTCCTTTCAAAGGGGCTGACTGTGCTTTGAGCAAGATGGCTATTGCCTCATCTCCCAGTATTCAAAACCAGACTGAGACTGCTGTCTTACAGTCTCATTGCAAGGAGCACCTGTCTGGAGCACTTGTAGGCAATCTCCAGTCCTCTCATTGTCTGGAGAGGTTCAAAGAGCTAGTCTACTCATAGCTCTTTGTTCTTTGCCACATTGTTGGCTCCATTTCATCCTCTGGAAGAATTCTAATATCAAATGATTAATATGATTTTTTAAAGCAAGTAAGGGCAGTGAAAGGGACAAAAATATCACAACAGTTAATTTATGTTAGGTTTATCCATTTTATATCTCTTGCTTTCAGAGAGGGTATTGTTACAAGGGCTCTCAAGTTCGGCTTATGGTCACTCACTCACACACTCACAGCCTGTTGAGGCATGTGGATCTTATAAGCCCCCCTTGCTTTCTAGCTGGGTTTTTCAGATAGCTGCAGCCAGAGCAGACAGACACACAGACAACAGGAGGGAAGTAATTAGGGACACGCACACGTCACTTTCAACCTAACACTGAGGCATAACAGGTTCTTTGGAATACACTGAGATGCAGTGAATTTAAAGTAACAGCAAAACTTTACTGGTTACAATGTACATTTGCTCTTTCTCACACACGCACACACACTCCTCCACACTTACCCACATCCTTCTCAACTAGGCTGCCAGGCACTAGCTGGAGGGATGGAAGCTGCCAAGTCTGGATCCAAAGATGACTCAAGGAGTGGGCAGACTACAGGACCCCTTTTATCCCCAAAGGTCCTTGCTTAAGCTGACAGCTGCTCTTGCCTTGTTAATTTACAAGTCTGGTAGCTGTTGATGGGATTGGGGAGAGATTTCCATGTGCTGAGGCCCAACTTCCTTTGTCTGGTTCAGATGACATTTTTTTACCTTTGTTTCCTTAAGGACTTGTTTCTTTATCTATCTCCCTGAAAGGATCTTTTAGATAATATTCCTGGCTTTTGTCCTCTCTGTTTATGTGCCTTCTTCATTTTTTAGTTATGGCAGCTTCAGCCTAGTCTCACAGTATCAATTCCATTCTGATTTGTCAGCCACTTAGCCACTATTTGTGCTCACTTTCTATATTTTTCCACCCAAAATAAAAGTTGTCTAAGTTGAAATGACATGTAATATAAATGTATATTTGGCAAGACTCATTTCCCTTTCTGTGATTTCAAAAATATTATTATTATTATTAGTCTTTTTTAATTAAACAACAAATTTTATGAACATTTGTTACCACAGTTCAAGACCTCAGAATTCAAATATATTGGTATAGTTTGGAAATAATAAAACTACTCTGAAAATACTGACAACTGTAGAGCAGCTATTTGACCATAATGGATAGATTAAATGATAGCCATTTTCTAAGCTGTGTTTTGATTGCTTTCAGTAATGGGTTGTAGTTTAACACACCTAGTTTCCTAAGATTTTTTAAATTCTTGACTGTTCTTTGAAGATTTGGAAGTACTGGGGGGTGGGGGTGGGAATTAGTTCCACCTGTTAGTGCCAGTTATGGGTTATGACAGTTTTCTAAATAATTTAGCAGAGTTATCCAGTAATGTGGGGAGCCATCAAACCCTTTTTAGATTAAGGGATTATTGTATAAATAATCAAATAATGCCAGAAGATATTTTAAATCAGAAATTGGCATGTATGGTTCATAAATTGGTTACAAATGAATGAAATGGGTATTTTTGCTAAAAATATAACCTGTAAAATGACAGCACTGCAACCATTACCAGCCTTTAAAAAATTTATGTTAGAACCTTCCAAGTCCACTAAAGGTCTAATTTTCAAAGTATTTAATGTCCTGTTAGAAGTTGTTGAGGCAGAATAACATGTCTCAAAGAAATAAGGGAATCAGACTTATAATATCTCTGATACACAATGGGCTTCATTTTGGAAGAACTCCACATTACAATTATTGTCAGCAAAGAGCAGAGAAAAGAACTTAAAGGTGATTTACAAATGATATAGGGGGACGCGGTGGCGCAGCAGCTTAATGACGCTGAAAGTTGCCGGCCAGAAATGGTCGACACTTCAGCAGTTCGAGCCCAGCTTTCGCGCAGCAGAGTGAGCTCCTGTTTCCTCTCCATCTCCTGTCAACCCAACAGATCGAAAACTTACGTGAGTAGATAAATGGGTACTCTCACTCTGGTGGGAGGAAAAATGCTGGCGGTGCCTTGCAAAAGGAATCGGGAGCAGTTGCTGGTAAGCGTGGAACCCACACACGCCCAAAAAAGGCGCGAAGCAACGGAAACCCCGCCTCCTGCGCTCGCCAGCTGGGCTCTGCTCTAGGAAGGAGCCACTGGCAAACCACTTCCAAAAAAACTCCTTGCCTTGAAAACTGCAAGGACTCGTCCAAGCAGTCACCGTAGAGTCGGTAACAACTGAGTGTGGATTAAAAACAACAACAACAACAACAAATGATATTATATTCTTACACTAGTGACTAAAATTACTAGGAAGAGCCCAAGATAAATATTGGAAGTGTGGTGAAGCAAAGGGCACTTGTATGCATGTATGGTGGTTCTGTGAGAAAGATTTGAGTCAGAGTCACTAATGCTGTGAACAGAGTGACTATACTGGATGGATATAGGAAAATGTAGTTATGGTCCTGAGATGTGTTGTTATTTAGTGATGCAAGTCAAAGAACAAAAAACTAAACATAAAACAGCTGGTCAATTCATGATGGTTGCAGCAAGGCTGATTACAGCACATATTGGAATCCAGAGGTTTCATCACTAGAGGCTCTGGTATGAAGAGCTATGGAAAATTGTTGTAATGGAAAAATTGACAAAAATGGGTGATGTTGGGATATTTTTTATTCAATCTGAGAAAAGATTATCCTTTTCACAATGCATGATAAGTCAAATTCATTTTGTTTTTTGTTTTTGTTTTTTGTTTACTCCAGTACATGCAAATGTTGGTGTTCGAATCTTGACTTGTTCTTAGATCATGTTGGTTTTTAAATTAATAAAGTTTATATTTTTAAGAATCACAACAATAGTTGGACCATCAGGTGTGGGGGAGGGAGGAACTCAATTAAGATGGTGGCCATGACTGTGCGGTTGAAGCCCTGGCCCTTTTTTGCATCTGATGCACACAAAAAAGAGCTGAGAATTCAGTCATGTGGTCATGGCCCCATCTTTACTTTTTTGACCCCTACTCCAGCAGATGGCCCTGCAAAGCATTTATCTTATAACATCAGTTAAACCATTTCTTATTTTTCCTGTTTTCAAATGAAATACGAAAGGCAGCCATTAGACACAGAGATAACCACTGTTATTGTAGAGTGTTTGTATAAGGGAATAAGTCAGCCTCTACAGTGTGGCAGGGTCACAGTCTCACTTGAATGCCACAGAACCATTGGGTATGGCCCCTTTATTAGTAATACTTTCCCTGGAACAAAACACATCAAGTTTAGTTTCTTTTTTGAAAAAGTTCCTTTTCCTTGTGCTGTGATCATTCTTATTCTTTGCATGGCATCCCTACATATTTGGTATACTGCATATTATTTTAAAAAATATTATCTCCACACCTGCTCTTCGTTGGCCACACCCTTGTGAGTAGCTCCAGCTGCTGGACTGAACTTTTAGCCCCAGGAAAGCCTCATGCAGAAACCAAGCTCTCTCACTGTGCCTCCTGGCCATGTGGCTCACAGCCACAACCTGCCTGGCCCTGGCTGCCAGTTTTCTATCTGCTCCCTGAACTGTCCAAAGGAAAATATGTTTCATCTTCTTAAGCTGACCCTTCCAAAATACCTCACTTTCATGTACGTATATGTTTGAATGCCAAATTATATTAAAATAGGAAAATACTTGCAGATATTTTTGACAAAATGACTATCTGTAAATTCTTTTGAAAGAGGGAATAAAAAATAAACAGATGTTCATTCATGGATACTTCCGACGGTATAAGAAATCCAAATAGTTTCAAAGAAACAATAGTGGGTGTACCTTTACCAAAATGAATGTTGCAGAAACAGTAAATTGTTGGAGGTCTTTTCTCTGTTTTGTATATTATTAAACAATGTAGTTAGGTTGTGATTGTTGTATGGTTTGATTGTTGTATGGTTTGACAGTTTGATCATCCTGTAGATGACAAGTAGACAAGCGTGTTTGTTCTTGATCTCAAGAAAGGCTTCTGCCACAAACATTAAATAAAAATCTGTGTAGCAATCCTGTGAGAGAATGTTTTCCCTGGAACTTGCTTTATTGTCTTTGTGACACCAGGCTTAGACTTCTTGATATTTTCACAATATTTTAAAATGTTAAAAAATCCAACTTGCCAATAGACTTTTACATTAAAATGTGAGTTGTATGTTTGCACTTTGTGACCCAATCTGGAGAAAGAATTGAAATTATTTTTTTTAATGTTTTGAATGTGAGTTGCTTTCAGTGGGACATGTATGTATGTATGTATGTATGTATGTATTTGTAATGATTTTAACCCTCTGTTCATCACCCAGAGTCTCATGGCAAATCGATGGCATACAAGTTAAAATAATAAACACACAAACAAGTTAAAATACAGAGGCTATAATAATCACTCATAGGATTGCTACATGGGCCTAGTTGTAGTTAGGATCAGGTTATGAAAACTGTTCTTGATTCTATTATCTTATCCGGAAGCAATTTTGCTGATGAAAAACGTTACAGGTATGCTCTCTTTGACTTCATCCAGACAGCACGGACAGCCCTTTCATTCCTCCTTTACTAACACAGGGATAAATTTTTTCTTTCTAAATTTCTTGGATTTACAATTCCAAAGTTACTTTTAGCACTTGCAATTGCTTTTATTTAGGGTACTGCAGCTTGCTTTGCCTGATGGGGAAATATATATATATATATATATATATATATATATATATATACACACACATACATACACACACACACACACACACACACACACATTCACACAGATACAGAAAGAAGTTTCAAATGCCACAAATAGTGCTGTCTTGACTGCTTCTATTTCATAGGCTCCTTACTCTAAAGTTCAGTGATTTAGCTGTTATGTGTTATGGCCCTCATCCAGGAAGGCATTTGATGCTGACCTCATACACTGCATATTATATTAATTCTGTTCCTTGATTGAAGGTAGTCCAGGTTCTCCCAACCCACCCATAAGTTCCTTCAGATATATTTGAACTAGAAGAGCAAGTGGATTTATTCTACTACTAGTACATGTGGGATTTGAACAGGTGTCTAATTAAACTTAATCACAGTCAGCGTTTTATTCTTCTGGGTCTTAAATAAGAGTAAAAATGTCACCCAGCCAGGAAAAACACAGAGCATACTAGGATGTTTGTAAAAGGGAAATAATGTTAGCCCTCTGTTAAATGTTAACCTCAGTAGGTCACTTGGGGTCAAATTAGGACCCAAAGTTTGGTGGAGAGTATTTTTCACATGTCCTTGAATGAGTTTCACGCCTGTGCTGATGTACACATTGCTTTATGTCCTCTAATTGACCCTGGCAGGAAGTTTGAATGGATACTGTTGATTTATGGAACTTCTAATTGTCATCATTACTTTCCAATAAAAACAATAGAATCATTGGTACTTTAAAAAAAGGTTTCCTGTGGCAAAAGCTCTCATGTATGTTTGTATGATAATAAGCTTGCTATAGTCATAAAGGGATCTCAGGAATCTTTGTTATCACTGCTATTTTCTGCCATGGTAGAACCATTTTGCTCTTCCCCATTGCTGTCTTCTGGGGCCTTAGGGGCATTGTTCTATTATCCAACAGCCCTTTGTTATTTAATTCAAAGAAAGTAGTTGCTACCTTTTAATATTGATTATGGTCCATAATAGCCTGGATCAGAAGGAACAAGTTGAAATACCCTCCAGGCAAGACTATGGTGCTATTTGTTAGCTGAAAGCCTTGTTTGGGAATTAAGATTCAACCTGAAGGAGTTGCATTTACTTTGAAAGATGAAATTTGTAAGTTTGGATTACTCCTTGACTCTGTGGTGCTCCTTGATCTTCACATGGCACTGGTAGCAAGAAAAGTATTTATACCGTATGTTGAGTGTTCCAGCTACAACATTCTTGACCCTAACTGATCTGACAATGACAGCTATGATATTTTGGTTCGATCGTGTTAACAGTGGCGATTTGCTCTGTATGCTGAACAGCACTTAGAAACTTCAGTTGGTATAAAGTATCTGAGTCCGTTCTCACATGAGTGGGGGGGAGTGCCACTTTGTAGCCCCACAATGTCTCAGTTTCTGTGCTATTTGGGAAGGTGAGCCAATTATTATCATACATAAGCTATTGCTTAAGAGAAAATGCTGCAAAATCAAAATTCTCCTTGGTTTGAATTCCAGGGATTTCCCTCTCCCTGTCCAGCCAAAATGTGTGGCAACTCATCATCATCCCCACTCCCACCCTCTACTTGCTCCAGCTGCCCCACTGCTTTAACTGTACAGCTGCTAGTTGATGGTTAATGTTTTTGTAATACAGAACACTTCTTTTCCACCCTTCCTGTGGTCAACTGGAAGCAATGGCTGAAAGGCAACAGACCAGGAAAGAGTACAGCAGTCTCAATGTTCTTATGTTTCAATTTCATCCCAATTCTATCGAGCTCACAAAATAATAAAGAGAATTAGGGCTTTGGGGGAATTGGGAAGCTCTTGTCTCATGATTCATGTTACCTCTCATTTGGGCTACTACAATGTTCTCTAAATGGGGATGCCCTTGAAGACCACTCAGAAATCACCGCTGGTCCAGAATGCTACAGTATGAGTACCTATGAGCGTGTCTTGTTTTGCCCATGTGACATCTCTGCTTCATGAACTATATTGGCTACCGGTTGGCTTCCAGGTGCAATTCAAGGTGATGGCTGTCACCTGTAAAGCCCTTCATAGCTTGGGAGCTGGAACACCTACAGAATTGCTTTTCTCTGATTCTTTCTGACTGTCCAGTAAGATCAGACAGGGTCAGCATGCTCCAGGTCCCATTGATGAATCAATTCTATCTTATGGGACCTTGAAGGCATAGTCTTCTCTATGGCTACCCCTGCCTCTGGAATAGGATTCCCTTTGAAGTCCACATAGCCTCAACATTGATGACCTTTAGGAAAGCCTTGAAGACCTAGCTTTTTCAGCAGACCCTGGATCAGGGAATTTTATAATCCCGCTCATGATATTGGTTTGTATGTTGTATCATTGTTCTGTTGATTCCCCAAAGTAAGTTGTTCCTTTTCCTTCCTTATTGCTGAATTGTTTTGTTGTTGGATTGTTTTTAAATTATATCATTGTACACCACCTAGAATTGCTTCAGAGCTTGAAGCAGCCAATAAATCAAATAAATTGAATACAGTTAATACATTTGCCAAGTACCCATTGCAGTAGTTAGATCTTAATTGTACATTCCACAGTGGAAAAGTTTCATGCATTCACAGCCAGCATCAAGTTCAAATGGTGTTGCCTACAAATTCTTAGGTTGCCTTTCATGCTGTGCTGAAGAGTCTCACTAGTCTTTAAAAGTAGTTTTACAGAAAAAGTACTGCAAAAGGAAGGAGGAATCACATAAAGTGCCTCCCTCCAGCCTTCCTCTAGAAGAAGAGAACTTTACTAAGCAATATTTGGATCCAGTTCAGTGTTTAATAAAAGCTTAAGATCCCTTAAAAAAAAAAAAAGCAATATTTTCCAGTAAATGTGGATAGTTGGCAAACTCTTGATGAGTGCACCTGGCTGAAAGGGTTAGCTTTTGAGAGAAGCCTAATATGTTAACAGTCACACATCCTAGTTACGCTAATTGATATATGCAAAGCAGAACGAACCTCCCTGACAAAGCAACCCTTCAGTACGCAGAATTTTTCCCATCCCTTCTGTCCCGTTGCAAATGAGGAAAGCCATCAAGCGCTAAACCTGCATATCCTGTAACCATTTGTTAAACTTCAAGAACACATACTCTTTCCACCCCAAGCAAAGTGGTTAATTCTATTAAATCACCTGTGCAGACTCCAATAGAGATGGTTGCTATGAAAAGCCAGTAACATTTTAAAAGATTCTGTGTTTGGGGTTATAAAAAGAATTGGCCCTTGTGGAAGCAGGAATCTTTCAAAGGACTTAGTGCAGTTCATGAGAAAAATTATTCATACTGCTTCCAGCTTGGCTCTGAAAATATATACAGTGACAGGACTATTTATTTATCTTGGAAAGTATTGGACAACCTAAGCCCATTTTCTTTAATATGCATCTCCTCAAACCATATGCCAATGCATTTTTCATGAGCTGATGAATGTATCTAGTTAAGGCGCAGAAAGAAACAGGAGACACTTTTACTCCATTCCACAAAATGGGAAAAATATGATTTCTTAGGTTTATTTTCATTAATTTAAGTGTAGTCCACTTGATTGCCAGGGGTGCTTCTGTAAATATCTGCAAAGGAGGAACCTTTGGGGGAACTGCTGATATAGCATGCCTGACACACGAAGCCAATGGCAACATACACGGTGTTCTGTCCCTTTCCCTTTTCTTTTAGAGCTAGTCATGTGGTGGGAATCATTGACAGTTAGTGGTAAAAAATTGCCAATCTTAGATGTCCATTTCACTTTTTCAGATGCATTTCATTCCCACAGCATTTTACGTAGTGTTTTTCACATAGCAAATAAAAAATGGGAGCTTTTTCTTATACCATGGGGGAAGGTAAGAAGAGGATAGCGATGAAAATTTCACCTTCCTCTTCTTACTTTCCCCCTTAGGAAGTGCCCTAAAAACAACTGGAGCCAGTGGCTCAGTTTGTTTTTTGCTTGTTTCCAAGGCAGGAGCAATCAAGCAACCTTTAATTGTTGTACTTGGCCCAGAGTCATTTTTTGTGAGATGGGCAGCCATATAAATTTGATAAATAGATTAAATAAATAACTAAAAAACCCTCCCTCTGTCTCAACCTCTGGAAAGTGTTCAAACTTGTAGTTGCGTTTCGGTGATGTAGAAGGGGTAGATTTCTTTTTAGCATTACATGAAAAGGTAGACGAATGTTGTATATGACAAATAAGCAAGACTGATATTAAGAGAACATAGTACACAGTTCCAAAGAATCATCAGATATAAGGGTTTGTAGGAATCATCGCATGCAGGACTGATCTGCACATCTCACCAATTCTGGACGATATGAACGCATGGCGTCATCCTCAACCCACCCCTAGCCAGTCATGGAGGCAGCCTGTGCCCATCTTTTCTTGCTCTACATCAGAAGTAGCATTTTGCAATCTCTACTGGCTCAAAGTGTTGTGAGATCTGTCTGCTGCACTTCATTTCATTGCAAGCAATGCCTTTGCTCCAGCTAGTTAGTGTCTGCTGCGCTGGCGCCATCCCTCCCCTTCAGTCATTGGCTGCTGCCCCCCTCAGCCATTTTGTCCTGGGCTGATGGGCTCATGAAATAGTAAAATTATATGTGTGTTTTTTAGCCAGTCTTTTTTTTAAAAAGTCCACTGGTAACCACCATTTGGACAAAACCCCTGGCCAGCTTTGTTGCCACAGTTGGGAATCTGGAGGGCAATTTCTTAAACCAGCTGCATTTCAGCCAGTAGCAATACAGAAGACAAACAGATTCAGGCTGCTGTGCATAACCCCAGTCAACGCCCTACCCAATGCAAGCATCCACTGCTGCCACACAGCTTCTGTTTTAAATATTTCCAGTGAAGGAAAGTCCAGTGTGTCCCATTGTTGAATGGCTCTTAATGTTAGGAAATGCTTCCTGACTGAAATCTGCTTTCTTATAATTTAAGTCCACTGTTTCTTGTCCTCTCTTCAGAAACAACTTTGAACAACTCTGCACTGTCTTCTACATTATAGCCCTTCAAATACTCGAAGACAGCCATTGGGTTTCCTGTGGCCTCCTCTACTCCAGGCTAAACATGCACAGTGCCTTCAACTGTCCCTCTTAAGTTTTTCTTTGCCAGCTGTTTATTATCTTGGTTGCTCTCCTCTGGAAATACTCTGGCCAATCTCCTGCCAATTGAGCTCATAGTAACAGACCTGTGGTTCAATATCTCCATCTCCATCTCCTCTTTTATTTTTATTTTTTCTTGTACCATTCAGTTAACCTCTGACTCTATTATTGCTTCCTAGGTGTGTAGCCTTGACTTTAACTTAAATTGGGTGCAATTCATTATTCAGTGGTGGTGTGCAGCCTGTATAAATGCAGGTTGTGTGGAAACTTCATACAGGCCCAGTTGAAAAGAACAAAGAATTCCCAAGAAGAGTATTTTGAGAATTACTCAGGCTGTCTAATGCAGCTATAATTGGTATTAATGCTTTTATACAGCAAGCTGATCTTCCAGGAGTTTACAACTACTCAATAAATTAGCAGAAAAAGCCCCATATCATACATATCCCATTTCTATGAAACAGGACTGTGTTTGCCACAGCAATTAGCCTATTGAAGGTACCCTGGTGAAACTAACTACAGATGTGAAAGCTGTAGACAGTCTGGCTCCAAAAAGTTACAACAACTGTATCAATTGTTCATATACAGCCCCATGAGAAACACAACATATCACTGCACCAACAGGTTTCATAAAATAAAAAGCTTCTCAACCCATTCATGTGATTAAGAGAAATAAAGGAATGATATCACAGAATGGGAATGTGAAACATACAAAAGAACTAATAAATGCTTCCCGGGAATTACCTAGGATTGCTTCATACAGTTGGTCTTAAATGATCTAATCCTATTTTATACTTGCTTAAGAACTTTGTGTACTGAGAAGATGACAGCAGCTGCTCAGTCCTTGGATGGATTCAAGGTATAATAAAAATACCATATATTGTGGTCTGTATATGGGATTTTTCTTAAGAACTCTTTTGTATGGAAGAGTTCCTCTAACAGTTACCTATTATTACAAAAAAAATTTCTTTTTGGAAAGCTTGATATGAAAAATTCAGTTAATGAACCTAATTAGAAAATTATAAATGGATACTACTTACTAAAAAACAGGCTTTTCATTATATGTTAAATGGCATTTGTAGGTTTAAATAGGCTCCATTCAATTCAGCAGTTACTAGATTTTGAACTGAATCATTTTTATGGCTCATCTCAAACTCCTTGTCTGCTGGTAAACTCAAACTGACATTCTGGACACATGGTATATTATTTAGTTTGCTTAGAAAACATTGTGGCCTATGTCTCATTTCAGCTGACTTCAAATGAACAAATGATTCATTTGTTCGTTTGGGTAGATTCACCACCTAAGCAACTATGCCAACTGATGCTACAAGTCTGTTGCAGCTAACCTGATTAACTGAATCTGGCTGAGTATTCCAAATTTTTTTTTTTTAAAAAGCCCAATTCATCAATCAAATGCAAAGTCTTATAAAGCAAAAACTTCAAATGATGAGGTGATCTTGCCTCCTCCAAGCATTTCAAGTTTAGTTTTTTTTAAAGTTTATATTAGATTACTCTGTTGACAGTATATTAATTTATTAAGCAATCAAATTAATAAATTGTGGGATATCAAGTATTAGATGTTATCAGAAAGGAGAGTGCTTTAAGTGAAATAGCTTAAAGCCTTAGCTGAAATTTAAAAAAACTTAAAAGAACAGGCGGCACAGCAGTTTGTTTTTTTTCCCCAACAATTTGGCATCTTAGAGCATTTGAAAAATAAATTTCTTAGACAAATTCTGGTCTGTCAGTGTATGCCAGCTACGTCTACTTCACTATTCATGGCAGTCTCAGCATATCCTTGCCATACCCAAAAGTATCAAAGCATTTTTTGTTCAGGGGTAATTAAGGGATGAATGAGACATATCCTTACAAATGTGTATTTTCAAGCCTGTATTTGCTAAAGTAAAGCGAATACAAAAGGAAATATTTATATCTACAAATATCCCTGCTAGTTGTCCTTTTTTAGAGGAGCCCAATTTAAGGGAGGTATCAATTAAAACTGACTAGGAATCAGTTTTAGGGATTTTCCTCTGCAATTTATCTTTCTCTAAAATATAAAACATTCAGTCTTCTGGTACATGGTCATGTTTTGTTATGCTATGATCATTAATCAGTCAATTAACCATTCAACATTTGTATTTTGGCCTTTAATGGGGAAAAAGCATATTTCCAAGGAAACTCATAATAATTTGAGAGACACCAAAACCATAATTACGCATCAAATTATGTAAACACATAGCATTTATAAAAGACAAAACAGTTGAAGAGATCAGAATCAATAAAACCAGTTCATTCATTCAGTGAATAAATTTATGCAAGCTATTCATTCTGGGTCTAAAGCTATAAGAATTCATTTATTTATTCAATTTATATAACTTCCCATCTCAGATACATGATGGAGTGACTCACACAATTAAAAAAAACAGTTACAAATAAATAACTAAAATGAAAAACATTAAAAATAAGTAAAACACTGTAAAAACAGAAAACTTAATTTTTGGGACAGTACAATCCATATGCTAACAATCCAACCAACCAACCATCTCCATACCACCATTGGATCCCCAGGCATGGTGACAAAACCATACCTTAAGAGCCTTCTAAAAGCCCAGCAGGGTCAAGGCCAGTCTAGCCTTGGGGGGACTGATGTTCCAAAGGGGAGGGGGTACTGCAGCAGAAAAGAGTCTCATTGGATGACATTCCTTGGTAAACAGGGCCCATAACACACCTCTCCTCCCAGATCTGATGGGATGAGTAGATATAACCAGGGAGAGGTGGTCCCTCAAATAACCTGGCCCCATGCCATGTAGGGCTTTATAGGTAATTACCAGGACCTTGAATTTAACCCAGAAGCAAATGGGCAACCAATGCAGCTTGCAGAGCAGAGGTATAACACGTGGTGATCAAGGAGCACACATAACCGGCGTAAAAAGGGAAGGTTGGATATTGGATGAAAATTGTCCCATAGGTT
The DNA here is from genome assembly GCF_059951505.1 of Python bivittatus. Lineage (NCBI taxonomy): Eukaryota > Metazoa > Chordata > Lepidosauria > Squamata > Pythonidae > Python > Python bivittatus. The sequence continues at coordinate 19,981,259 of NW_028277074.1, forward strand.
GAATCCAGCAATGGTTTCTTGAGGAAGGGGTGAACTACTGCCTCCTTAAGCAGCAAAGGAACAACCCCCTCTCTCAAGGAAAAATTTACCACAGCCATAATCCAACCATATGTCACCTACTGGGAGGCCTTCACCAACCAGAAGGGATTTGGGTCCAATAAACAGGTGGCCGAGATCACAGTCATGAGGACCCTGTCCACTTCATTGGGCCCAACAGGTTCAAACTCCTTCCAGACAACAGGGCAACACTGTGCCCCAGGCATCTGGATAACCTGACATCCAACTAAGAGCCAATCCAAGGGATTTGGTCAAACAGATGCCCTGCATATTCTTCCAGGCAACTCTATTGGTGTACCTCAGAATCCCTTCTACCTAAGAGGGCTTGTCCCCCTAAACAAGGTCATTGGATGGCTACTGTGGATGCAATAATGGCAGAGAAATACTGACATTTTGCCACTCTTACCTCCACAAAGTAGGCCTTAATAGTGGCTTTATGTTTGGTTGAGTTCATTTCTCATTGATCTCTAGCAATACTCTAGGCATCTCTTAACCCATTTCATTTCCCTCAACTTCTCCATAAACCATGAGGCATAACAGGATCCATGGGAAAGGCCACATGGGTGCAATCTGATCCAAGGCTCTGCAGCCCTCTCATTCCAGCAACCAAGGCCTCAGCCAGACCATGCAGCAGATCATCAGGAACAACTCCCAGCTCCCTCTGGAACCCATCACGGTCTATCAGTTGCGAAAGGTGGACCGATCAAATAGGTCTTGCTTCCCTGTGGTGGGGGGCAACAGCAGAGAATCTCATGGTTACCAGGGAGTAATATGACCATGACAGGGGAGCCACTGAGAGCTCCCCCAGTTCACATTACCATTGCTCCAACAAGAAAACCAGATCAGGCATACGACTATTGTCCCATATCTGGCCCTGGATGACCTGGGATAGGCCCGTGGCCATCATGGTGGCCATGAACTTCTAAGCAGCCTCAGACTCCACCCCTGAGAAGGCAGATTGAAGTCCCCCAGGACCATAAGCCTGGGAAACTCCACTGCTGACACAGAAATGGGGTCCAGTTGCTCAGGCAAGGAGGCTGGTACAACAGCAACAGTTCCAACTGATCCCTAGAGCCCAGATTAATGAACAGTGTCTCACATCTGGTAACTTGTGGAGCAATGCCCCTGAAAGCTGTTAGTGAGTCACAGATGACAACCACCACACCACACCCCGCCCTGCCCTGGAGTCTCAGTTGATACCACACCCGAAACCCAGCTGGGCACATTTCTGAGAGGGGGAAACCCCCTTCTGGACCCAGCAGGATACCCTAAAGCTGTTCAAAAAGAAGTAGTGTTAGCCTACAGTATAAAAGCAGTACTGCTGGTTTTATCAAGGCAGTGGGCTAAGAAAGCTGCTATCTGTCACCTGAACTCTACCAAACTGAATGTACCAGGGGCCTCATGACCAGGCCGACACGCTGCCTGACTGTGGAGTAGCACTAGTGTCTTCTTCCTTTTCTTCTTGGAGGGGTAGCCATTGCCATACCTCAAACAACAGAAACGTGTGAGGAGCAACAAGAGTTATCAAGTCCAGTTCTCTGTGATCACTAGCATTTAGCTTGATCAGCCCTCACTTCTAGCTGAAAATGATGAGCTCAGACTAACTAATGACCACAGCTGATTTCCTGATGTGCATATGTTTAGGAGAAAATGGCTTCAAGAATTTAAATGCAGTTAAGGGCCAGTACATTCTTCAGCTAAATGCCATCTTCAGCGCTGTACTCATTTCTACTCAAGGCAGCTATATATATTTCTGCATTCTTAATGCAAAAATTGTCAGAGCAATGAGAGCTACCATAACATCTTTCTTACCATGCCTCATATTTCCTTCTAGGGATTCCAAAAGCAAGTCACAGTCTACTTAAGCTCAGTGCTTAAATTTACAGTTTCATTTTGAAATGAACGCACAGAGAGTATATAACAGCTACTAAATGACCTCAACTTTGTAACTTGATTTTATGTCCTGAGGCAAATGCTCAGTGGGACCAGACAAAAGCTTTTACATAGGATATAAAAATGTGTGAGTATCTGTTTGTGTTTAAAGTAGCCTGCTGGGAACAGAAATCCTTGTTTATATGAAAAAGCAAAGAGGTAATTGCTGGCCAGCATATACAGATTTGATAAACAAACTTCCTAAATGAGATTTTATTCAGTTTACAGAGAGAGATTCTTCATGTTCTGGCCATCTTCTGCTTGTTAGTTCTGTAAGAAAACTTCCCAGTGGATTTTCCATGGTATTAAGTAGAGTACATCCATGTTCCAGCTCAGTGTTTGTCTGACTCTGACTATAGTTAGGTAGCAAAACATTTCCTAAAAGAGAACAGACACTACCAGCAAACTTTAGTTGAGCAGAAGCAGACCAATAGCACTTCACTGATAAGGGATATTTTAGTTTCTGACAGCGTAATCCTAAACAAGATGGTTTTAGATATAGAGGTTTCCTCTCATTTGTTCAACTGGAAGGGGAGAAATTAAACATTACTTTCACCAGTTTTGTTACCAGGAAGGAGCACTGGATATTTTGTTTTGAAAGCTTGTTGCCACTCCAATGTCTGTTTCAAAGACTTCAGTACCAAATGTTCTGGACAGATCTGTCAATACAGTTTTCCTACATACTTTGCTGGAATGTCCAAGGTGGGTAGATGTTCCTAATAGTGGAATTGTTTTCCAGTCCATCCTAAATTCTCTCAGAAAAGCAGTTGAAAGAATGAGGCCATAATGCATTAAATATATTGTTGCTTGGTGCACATGAACTTAAAAATAGCCCATCTTTTGCCCAAAGACTGAGTTCACAGATCACACTAAATCATAACATTTCTTTGATTCAGGTTTAGTAATTTTGCAAACCCAATCATGTTTCTAAACTATGGTTAATGACTTGTCATACTCTAATCAGTCAACTGTAATTAATTTATAATTTAAAAAATCATGGCTTTGTACAATGCATGAACTGAGTCCACCTAGACAAAATCTACCTAGAGCAATATCCTGCTTCCTACAATGTAGTCAGCCACATATCTCTGGGTACCCAAAACTGGACTTCAAAGCAACCATTCTCAACCACTGCTTTTACCCAGCAGCTGCTTCTCTCTACCATCCTGCTTTTCAACAGACAGAGTCCATATGGCCATCACGGCTACTAGTCACTGAGGCTGCCTCTCTTCAACATTCAAAGCACCAAATTTTCATCTTTAAGGAAAATTCAAGTTTCTTTCTGTTGAGCATATGTATAAAATGCTTGAGGGGTTGCAAATAATATAAAACAATGAGAAAGAGGATTTTGATCTTCCTCCTCTCATTTTTCTGTACTGTATCTTCTTTTATAAGAGGCAGCATTCCATTGAAATGATATTATGGACAATAACCTGTCTCCAAAGTACCTTGAAAAAATCTTGCATAGTTGCAAGTACAGTCAATAAGTGTATCAACCAATATCTAGTATGCAGAACATGAAGAATGAGAAAGGAAACATTTATTACTGGGTTTCTGGCAGGAAATCTTCCTTGGGTTTCTGAAAGGTGTGTTTTGATTACTCACCTGTATAAATATATAAAATGGATTTTTAAACCAAAAGGGGAAAAGTTTTTCTCACTGCAGTTGTCACCCCTTAGTAGATAAGTTTGGTGCAGAATATGAGTATGCATAGAGTGAATTAACATTCCTTCTCTATTATGTTTGTCTAAAACTTGTTTCATTATTCATGGGGTACAAACGGCATGTCTTTGAAATAATTTTAGGGAACCAGTGCTCAAACAAGTCTCCTTTTCTTTTTAAAAGTTGGAATAAATCACACTTCCTCTTGTCCTGTCCATGATCAATGGATTTTGCTGCTTGGAACAATGCAAACACAACTTGATCTTTTAAAGTCACAGTGTGCCTTTTATATTTCAGATATATATTTCAGCACTATTTCTTCTTATTAGACTTCTGTTTTAAAGTCAAATACATACCTTTTGTTTCTGGGACATATGAGCTCTGAGAGTGTAACCAGTAATTATTATCTATAGTATATTTTGTTAATTGTAATATATATGAATCTCAATATACAATTTTTTATCTTTAGACTTCAATTTTTCATTGACTAGGATTTTCAACTGTTTTATGTTTTATGATAAATATACCTGCACTTATTACTGTTTAAAATACTCTGTTAGATTTCAGTTCTTGTAGTCTGAAATCAGAGAGAAAATAACTTATTGTGATCTTTTTAAAAAATTATATTCCACAATTTTCTCAAGGTTGGAACAATTCTTCAACTGATCACTAGATGCCACTATCATCTTAGCTCAACTATCTCTTGTATTGTGGCTGGTACATTAAAACTTGCTTTGTTTCAGTTGCCTATTCTACAATCACCATGAACTTCACTATTAAATGGTCATTAATTCTGCTGCTTGTCTGAAATTATTTTGGAGATGTGAAAAGTTTTGTCATTAATTTGTTTAATCGGGGAAGAGGGGAAAGTCCAGTGGTGACACCTCACTCACAACTGGTGGATCATCTCTCCCAGAGATTTCATGCAGTTGTTGAGTAGCATGAGGGAAAGGACTAAACCCTGTGCACCCAACACTGAAGCAACCTCTAGACCAAGTACTCTTGCCATATGCACCAACTGGAACCACACGGAGAGATCAGTTTAGTTATGTATACATCTTTTTGTTTAATGTATGAATAGGTATATCTTTTCATCCACTTGGTAATCTTTATACATAAGGCAGCACAGAGCTGAGTAGATCTATCCATTGGGTGAGAACGACTGTTTTCCTGAGCTAAGTCAATTTTTTATCTTCTGGCTTTTACAAATATGAGCTGAATGTGATGAAATTACTAAATGTCAGGCAAATCACTACTGTTGTGCAAATCTGATCTTAGGTCAAAATACATCAGCAAACTGATAGCTTTCCCTTTTATGAAAGATGATTCTAACTTTTGACAAAAATTAAGGCCAGGATGAAAACTGGACATTTAAACAGGGTGGTATAATGTCTGATGCTTTATTAGCTGTCTCCAAAAGAATCTTTACAGGATGGGACTAGAGCATATGTAATGGGTTTTGGTGAGTCAAGCAAATGATCCCTGGCAAACAAAATCAAACCTCATATATTTGAGAGCTTTTTCCCCCTTGATTGCTGTGCAAAAGTAGCTGCTCTGCTTAGATCTAGATAGTTGCAAGTTTTTTATGATACTATCTCTAAGTAACTATTAGTGTCAAGGAAGATGCAGTCATAGATAACAATTGCCTTTTTATCCTGACAATAATCCAGGAAAAATGATTAAAATAACATGCACATAGAGGAAATTTTAATACAGCCCCAAATTGGCCCCCAGCTGATCACTTGCATCCTACTTCAGTTGCCTCAGCTGTAATGAAGGAGCAAAACAGGAAATACTATGGCAACTGGGGATTAAATAGGTATAATGGGTTACTTTTTCTAATCATCGATCACTATGCCCCACTCATTGTTTCACTTTTTTCTGGTGAAAATACATGAAATCAGAAAATGGTTTGCATATCCTCTCTAGTCACTAACTTACTCTCTAGTCACTAACTAACTTACTCACTAACATATATAAATGAATATTCAGAGAGCCTTTGAAGATCCAGTGATTAAACTAAAACTCAGTTAAATTATTAAAAGTTCTTTTCTCTTTTGTGGTTATATACGGATCTTTTTAAAGACATCTCTGTATGATCTGTTACACTGAGAAAGGCAATGAAAATGTTCCTTTACTTTGATGGGTCTAGAAACATGGGTTCTGATTATTTGTCTTTAATACTGGATTTTATGCTTACATTTTTAACTATTTCATTTGAAATACAGCCAACTTCTGTGTTTCAGTTAGGCAGAAAGATAGCTAAGAACATGTAAAATAAATAATTTTTGGTTCAGTATTTTTAAAAACATATTTCTGGGTAGTTATTTTGTAGGATTTTTTTTTCATTTTGGTTTTATTTTTCATCATTGGAGAGTATAGCAGTAACTAAAATTTCACAAAAAGTATAGAATAGATTCAAAAACAGAGTAGAACAGGAACTGATTCACATATACTGAACATAAGTTTGAACTTCTACAGATAAAGAATACATTAAATGGATTTTACATATGTTAAATATAAAGTGGATGCATGAAGCTTTTATACTTTTGGATTAAATTATAACACAATGCAGTGTGTAGCACTAGAGGGCAATAACATAGGAGGTATTTACATGGAAATGGCTGCTGCTAATAATCTTTTTTCAAAACTTGCAAGAACAAGAGACCAGGAGGAACATCTGTAGAATATTGAGAAGACCATCAGTTGGAAGATGTAGGAAACAGCACAGCTCTATTCTCAAGGGAATAGTTTAACCAGTCTCTCCTTATATATTTGAACACTTCATTTATAACCAATTTTACATCTCAACAATCCTAAAATGCTTGGACTTAATTTGACTTGGTTGACTTCCATGGCATATATTCAGCTAACTTCCAAATACTGCAGCTGAATTGGGCTGCAGTTCATGCAAAAGGCTTACTTAAGTGTGTGTGTGTGTGTGTGTGTGTGTTGTATCTTTGAGACAGTTTTTGACTCCTGACAACTGCCTGGACTAGTCCTTGCAGTTTACTTGGCAAGGTTTTTGGAAGTGGTTTGCTATTGCCTGCTTCCTAGGACTGAGAGAGAGAAAATGGCCCAAGTTCACCCAGCTGGCTTTGTGCCTAAGACAGGACTAAAACTCATGGTCTCCCATTTTCTAGCCTGGTGCCTTAACTGCTACATCAAACTGGCTCTCTGAAGTAGTTTTACTTACAGTATTTAATTTTTTTTTAAAGGAACAATTCCTAAGTTGCTTTTGATTATAATACTTTGATTTGTGTTTAGGGGTCTCTGTTTGCTAATATAATGATATTCACTAACCAATTGCCCTCCTCTACCAGCACCCTGCATGCAAGTGGGATCTTCAGAGCAGGTTTGCAGGAATTGTATGACATAGGAAAAGAAGGGAAAGTCCAGTCATGCAGTGTAGGATGTCTCAACATGATAACTGCGGGTATCACTTTTGCCCATGGGCACCTTCCTTGATGCCCACCAGTCTTCTTGTGCTAACTGATTAAAAAAAAAAGATTAAAAGAAAAGAAAGTCTGTCCTATTGCAAAGCAATGAGGTTAATCACTCAGAATGTTCCCTAGGATGGATCTCAGAGAGAGACAGATTGGGAAATATAGGTAGAAAAGCATGGCTGAAATAATCAAGAAAAACCTTGATCTGTTAGGGAGACAGGATTAGGAATATATTTAGGCCCAAAGAAGGTAAGTATTGACTGACTATATACACTTTATATAATCAAATAAAGCTATTTATAAATCAGTTAAAGATATTTAATTAAAGACCAACTGTTTCCTAATGAAGTAACTTTGTTGTTGTTTAGTCGTTAAGTCGTGTCCGACTCTTCGTGACCCCATGAACCATATTGCGCCAGGCCTTCCTGTCCTTCACTGCCTCCCTGAGTTTGCTCAGTTTCATGCTCATTGCTTCAGTGATGCTATCTAACCATCTCATCCTCTGCCGTCCTCTTCTCCTTTTGCCTTCAATCTTTCCCAGCATCAGGGTCTTCTCCAAAGAGATCTCTCTTCGCATTAGGTGACCAAAGTATCTGAGCTTGAGCTTCATTATCGATCCTTCCAATGAGCAATCAGGGTTGATTTCCTTTAAGATTGACTGGTTTGACCTCCTAGCAGTCCAGGGGACTCTCAAGAGTCTTCTCCAGCACCACAGTTCAAAGGCATCAATTCTTCGGCGCTCAGCCTTCTTTATGGTCCAGCTCTCACAGCCATACATTACTACTGGAGCAGTAGTAGTACTGAAGTAACTTTACCATCCTATTTATTCCCCACAATCCATGAAGTCAAGTTACCTCAGAGACATTAATTAATTAATTAATTAATTAATTAATTTCTAAATCAGAAAAGGTCTTAGTGATGGCAGCAAGACAAATAGATCCTTTAGAAATCCCTCAGAATTAATATGATTTTGCTTTATTTTAAAGAAGAAAAAGATAATAAGAAAAAGTGTGTCTGGCCAAGTGTAACTGATCCAAAGAAATATGAGCAGATAGAAATTTCTATAGATTGAATATCTTATTTATTTATTTATTTATTTTATTATAATAATAACAAAAAAGAGAAAAACAAAAAGGAACAAAATGGGTTACATACATTATAAAAAATTACATGACAAGTGCTTAAAAATAAGTGGAAAAAATGCAACAGAGAAAATAATAAAAATAATATATATATGAAGTATAATGTGTCATTACAACAATAAAGAGTTACAATTCTATATATATTTATCTAATGCAAATAGTATACGAGTATATATATTATATATTCCTAATATGATTATATAACTATTGTGCTTTTCCTAACCTACTATATTTTGTATAAATGGGTCCCATATTTCATTATACTTGTCCATACCAAGTCTATGTCTATAGGCAGTCCACTTATAGGTGGCAAGTGTAATCAAGTCTTTAATCCATTGAGTGAATGGGGCCATATATTTCTCTTTCCAATGCTGCACTATCAGTCTTTTGGCCATAGTAAGGGCATAGAGAATCCATTTACATTGTCTGGTTGTCACATTTCATGTACTAGGTATGTAGTTCAAGTGAACATTATTCTCTGAAAATTTTAGCTTTTGTTGCATAATCATATCTATATGGTCCACTACTTTCTCCCAAAACTTAGTAAGTATTGGCTGCTCATGAGGCTATAACTCAAGCTACTCATAATATTCTGGATAAACAAGTTACCTATTGAGAATCAAAATTGCACAGGAAAAATTTACATGTGATTAGCATTAAAAACCCCTTGAATCAATCAAATCTGGCTGGATATATGGAGGATTTTTTCAGAAAGCTTATATCTTTGGGAATGGATTTTTCAGTCAAGATTGGACACATCACTAAAATTCCTTTAACAAGGCAGAAGACTTGTTCCAATATTATTATTGTGCAGTTCCTTCATGTTACCACAAAAAATGAGATTTTGCGTATATTTCTCTTACTTCCAGCCAAAGAAAGATATCAATCTATCCTGATTTTACTAAAGAGGTTCTGAAAAAAGGAGGATGTTCACAAAAGCTCAAAATTTGCTAGATAAGCACAACTTCAAAATTTCATGCGCTTTCCAGCTATGTTCTGCATTAATCATCAAGATCAGATTCACAAATCTGAGAACCCTTTCAATGCAGAGGCCTTTATCCTATTGTTGAAATCTGCTGATGGATAAGCCTGATTATGTCTCAGTTTGTAGCAACTGTTAAAAGAGAAATTTGAGTCTGCCCAAGGGAAAAAAGCCTCAATTTAAATACTCTAAACTTTCACTTTCTTTTTTCTTAACTCTTCCTAACTTCATGATAATGAGTCTAGGTGTACTGCCAACTTAAATCTTTATCTTTACACATAACTTCATAGCTTAAATGCAAGTTTGAAACTGCTCTGTATATTTACCTATAATAAGAGAGATTAAACTAGTTCTATCCCACTAAGAAAGTCATTCTTTCTATTTCTTTAATTTTTTTGGTCTTTTTTTTTTAGGGTTCTCTTTAGTTTTTGTAATAATGTTATTTGTTTACTGTTTTATTTTCAGGCACATAATCATTTTTTTTCCTTTTTAAGTATAGATTCCATATATATGTAATATTATTTGAACATTAATTTGAGTTATTATGAAGGTTCTACGTCTGTGAGCAATATTGGAAAATATGATAAATATTTAAACATAGAAAAATGTATTAATAGATAATTGTTAAATGGTACAGGTTGTAAAATGAATTGGTATTGGAAGAATATTAATAAGTGGGCCAAAATGAAATTAATGAAGTTAGTTAGCCTTAATGTAAAAGGACTGAGAAAACCTAAGAAACAAAATGTAATTTTAGCATATTTGAAATTGCTAAGGACATATATTGCTTACCTATAGGAAACTCACCTGAAGGAACAGGATAAATCTCTATTAATGAAGGATTGGGTCAAACAGGTTTACTTCACAGATACTTTGATGACAGCTAAAGGTGTGGCCATTTAATTCAAAAACGATTTCTAGTTGATGTACAATAGGTTATTACTGATGTGAATGGACATTATTTGATTTCATGTGTTAAAATAGCAGGGATTGTCATAGCTATGGTTAATGTTTATGGACTTAATTTAGATTCTCCTATTATGTTTTATGAATGCTTTCATTCATTCATAAAACTTGAATGAGTATAATTCAAGTTCATAAAACTTGCATGAGTATAATTATGTTAAAGTGATGATTGAAGGAGATTTTAATGAAATCTTGGATTCTGAGCTTGTTAGAAATATACCTGTATTAAAAAAAAAACAATAGTTAGTGAGGGAAACAATTAAGGCCTATATGGAAGAAATGAATTTAATAGACCCTAAGTGTTTGAGGTACACAACTAAAAGAGAATATACATTTTATTCAAGTGTGCACCAAAATTTTTTAGGCTGGATTATTTTTTATACCATCAGTTCTATATTATCAAATTCAAAATTTTAAAATTGATGTTTATTAGTATCAGACCATAGTGCCATTATTTTGAATTGTGTGTTTCAGAAACCAGTCAAGCATCGAGAAATTGGTATTTCAATGTCTTTTTGTTGAATGATAAAGAATTTGTACAAGAAATGTGGGTAGAGACTTTGCAATACTTTAATTTGACTTCAGAAGCATCAAGTGCTCAAATTTTTGAATGGGAAGCATATAAATCTTATATCCAAGGTCGAAGTATTGCTTATGCATCATTTAAAAATAAGATTAAAAATAAAAGGGAAAACAATTTGAAAGATGAAACATTTATGGAGACAGATGGTTAGATGCCCAAGAACTACCTTGTATAGAGAAATATAGAAGAAGAAATATGAATTAAATACTACAATATCACCACAGACAGAATTCGTGATAACATGTTTATGACAGAGATATTGGGAAAATGGTGAAAGACACGGTAACATTTTGGCTAATCACTTAAAGCAAAAGAAGGATAGGGCAATGATTCTAATTATTAGGGTGAAAGAGATGAAATATATAAAACCTCAAAGGAAATAAATTGTCAATTTTTAAAATTCTATTCAGAATTATATAGCAAACCAGCAAATATATCAAATGGGGATATAGAGGCCTTTCTAAATAATATAAACCTACCACACTTAGATGATGCACAAAAACAACTTTTGTTTGCTCCTTTATCTGAGGTAGAGATTAAACAAACAATTTTTAAAATGGCAAGTGGTAAAACACCGGGATTGGATGGATTTCCTATAGAGTGGTATAAAACATTTATAGATCTTTTGGTGCCAAAACTCTGTCAATTATAGATGAGATACTTGATAAGGAAATATTATCAGAGGCATTTAATCAGGCTTATATTGCAAATATACCAAAACCAGGTAAAAATCATACTCATTGTGCTAATTATTGTCCAATTTCACTGATTAATGTTGATACAAAATCTTAACAGCAGTGCTAGCAAATAGATTACAGCAACTGATACTGTTCATTATTAAGAATGATCATGCAGGGTTTATGAAAACTAGGCAAGCAGCAGACAACATTAGGGTAGTTGTAGGTTTAATAGACTTGAATAAAAATAAAGATCAATTTGTAGTTTTATTGTTAGATGATGAAAAATCTTTCGATAAAATATATAGACAGTACATGTTTGCTGTACTAAACAGGTTTGGATTTCCTTTGAAATTTATAAAATGGATCAAGATACTATGAGTTGCCCACAACTAAAGTAAGGGTTAATGGTATTTTTTCTGCTATTTTCCATTATTTAGAGGAATAAATAATTCCTAGACAAATAATCCACTAGACAAAGGTGTCCACTTTCACCCTTCTTTTTAATATTTCTGTAGGACCCTTGACTTGTGCTATTAGACGACATAGGGAGATTTACAAAGTAGTACATAATTCAGTTGAACACAGATTGGTTTTATTTGCAGATGATATCCTTCTGTTTATTTCTAAACCTCATATTACTATTCCAGTGTTGATGTAAATGCCTTTAGTAAAATAGCAGGATATTTTATTAACTGGTCCAAATTGAAATTGACGCTAGTAGGAGAAAATTTGGTTACTCCTCCATTTAAGGAATATCAAGTCCGTATTTGTACCAAATCCATTAAATATTTAGGTATGTGTGTACAGATTGAATATCTTGATCTACAGAGTCTAGGTCATAGAGAACTGGATTGTATTTGCCATTGAGGTACTAGGTATCTTGTCACAGTGAGCTCCCGAGAGTTCTACTTGGCTAAATCTCCAAAGTTCCTGCACCACTGGTATTCAGTCAGATTCGAGACAAGTTTTCCCCACCACCACCTGACATTGTAGTTATGTCTCAAATTACTTCACTGCCCTCAGCTGAGCTATGTAGCTGGGGAAATAGATGAGTTCTGCAGTAAGAGAGAGAACTCCAGCAATAAGTATGAATATAATTCCCCAAACAATGAAGAAAGTATTCTCAAACTTTAAATGATGTTGGAAATCATAGTTAAAATATGTTGGGTTATATATCCAGATTTGGTAATAAGTAAATCAAACCCACTCAGAACAGTGGAAGAATCAAGCAAGATTAGGTCTGAAGTCAAACTAACTTCTCCACCTTCCTTATTTTTTTACCCTGTTTTGCACTATAAACTGTGCCTCTTAATACCACTGCTATTCCAAAATCAAGTTAATTTTCTCTGAGTTCCTCCTGAAATTCAGAGAGATCTACTAGCCAATCCATTTATTAGAGGCATGGTTTTTAGATCTTGTGAAAGGCTGGAATGCCTCAACAGTAATAAGTAAGTTGGCAGCCCATATTCCACCCATAATAGTTATTGAAACAGTATGTTTTTAATGTGGCTGACAACCAGTCAGCCGATATTCACTAAATAAGAGCAGGCCATTCCATTTATTAAATAAAATGAATGCTGGTAATGCAACCAGAAATAAAATTACCATCAACATTTTTTGTAAGTGAAATTATGAGTAAATTTTAATATGCAAAGAAAAAGTTGGTTGTTCATCACAAAATCAATCAATTTCTTGATTTGAACTATCTAAAATCTATCAATTTTAAATTATTATTGTTGAAACATGAAAAATTGTCAGCTTCAATTGGCCTTTTGATTTATGGCTGTTTCCTCAGAGTTGAGTTGAGTTGACTTGAGTTGACTTGAGTTTACTACCTAGAATGAATGGTGGCTATTTAAAAAATACTATGCATGGTTTCACTGCAAATAAGTTAATTTTAAAGGGGTTTGTTTGGTTGTTGCCTCAATAATTGGACATTGTTATTACCTTCCACTGTGCAAGAATTAAATGTCTCCAGAGAGCTAAACAACTACTGTGGTAGGTAAATTTTGTACAAGGCAACTTCCTATATTTTCTAAATGCTTTTCTATCACAAGTGGGGCAGATACAATCAACATGTTCAGCTTCAAAGTTCCACTTAGGAAACCTTATGTTCAATGACACTCAGTTGGCACATTCTTTGGTATCTCAAGAGTTCCACATTAAAAATTATACTTGTAATTATTCTTTCTATTTTCTATGTTCAGCCCACTCTTCCGACCAGAGTGCCATTGTTTATATAGCAATATTGCAAACCCCATAAAAGATAAATCAGTGAAATATTTAGAAGACATTCATGTAACTGCCATCCTTTTGCTGTACGTGATATAAATATATATTTATTCTTAACATTTTGTATGTTCAAGATGTAAATGTCACTGTTTAGATGTTTAAAATGGCATAAACTACATGCAAGAGGGAGACATCAGCAAAACCCAGATGAATTCCAAAGTTTGCAAAGTACAAAAACAATTCAAAACACCAACAAAAAAATGCTCAATGAAAATGAATTTTGTTCACTGGCCATAAAAATTGCAGAAAGCAAACACGGGATGGGAAGGCAAATGGAGAATCAGTAAGAGGGCAAAGTAAATTGATTGGAATAGGACACAGGAGCACTGCAAACTTCATCATTTAATAGCAGGTTCCATCTGTGGATTTCAAAATACATGACAAATATTGTAAATATCAAACAGGTCAGAAGACAAACTGAGCCAGCTGAGATGATAGAATATTCAGGCTGGATGACATTGGAAAAAAATGCTTCCCCCCCAAGAAGGTTAATATTGAGAGTCTCAGGAAGTTTTTATCTGAATCTCTCTGAAGACTGTTAAATAACTTCTGCTTATCTAGTGTGGATAGAAATTGAGCTGCAAGAACTTCATAATTGAAACCATCAATAAGTATCCAATTATTCTCAAGGAAAGCCGAATGCTTTCCATCAATAAAACAGGCTGCTGGAAGTCTTGAGCAGATCTCAAAGCATGGCAGATCAATATGGGAAAAGGCAATCCTTCAATATTCGATTGCCCCAAAGCATTTCAGGTTTTGGATGTCTATGTATTTTGTACTGAGGCCAGAAGTAAATAGGCAGCCAGTGAAACTCTAAGAACTGATGTTGCATCCAGAAGCCTAGCTGTACCATCATGGCAACTGTATTCTGTACCAGCTGAACTTTTAAAATCACCTTCAAGAGGAGCAATAACTAGCATGATGTATGGATTCAATTTGAAATTTACCAGAGTATCTGGATTACTATGGCCAAAGTATCCCTATCCAAAAAAAAAAAAAAATGCAGCTGATAGAAGAGCCAAAGGGACTCAAAGGGACTTGGGTCTTCTGCTGTTAAAAAAAAATAAGTAGCAGGGAGATGCCTGGGCTAGAACCATTCTCCATGATATTCTGAGTTATTTACATAGACAGGAGCAAGAAAAGATTTGTCAGAATGTTTGATATTCATACTATAATGGGAAAGAATGCTGGTGGTTCATTTCGGTAAGTTTATTGTTGTGACCACAGTTGAGTGGATCCATCTTTCTAGAATTCCAGTACAAGTGAGGCTTATCTGGCACTGATATTTCCATTGTTTAGTTTTAATTCATGTTAAGCATTTTCAACTTTCTTCAGTATTATTTGATATTATCTGCAAGACACAGATTATTAAATTAAATAAATAAGGAGTTCAGTATTTGTATATGAATATACAAATTCATATCTGCATATATGAATGCAGAAGGAATAAAGGTGAAGAAGGCCATTACCTGGATAAGAAATCCCATTCAGGAGCTGAGTAATTAAAGAAACTATAGACAGAGTAGAAAGATGTTGACATCCAAGATGCAGTATGTTATTTTGATAGCATGGCTTATTCCTGCTGAAAACCAAACTTGCTTTTCCACTTGTTCAGTGCATTCATAAAAGGGCTGCATTGGCTAGAAGAAGAAAACACTTTTACCTCCTTCTCACATGGAAGATAAATAATGTGAGCAGGAAGGAGTTGGCAAGTCACATTAATCATGTAGGAAGGAATATTTTTTTAGTTCATAAATTGTTTTACTAATCCAAAAAGCATTCATCACATGCCTGGTTGATAAAAGCATTTTTATAACATAGCACATATACATTTACTTTATTTTTCTAATGCTCTGAATACTTTAAATGTGGTGAAAGGATAGGCAATCTGTGTAAGATTATGCGTTTTTTTATTTCATGTCACATATTTCCAATTACAAATGGAGCATCTCAGGGTCTATTAATGCCTAGTAGTGAAACTGTAAAAGCTCCCCCAGATTTATAGTTTTTTGTTCAACTTCTCTGATGGTGGCTTGATAAGAGAGGTTCTATAAACACTTTCATATCTCTGGACTAAACTAAACTAGACTAGACTAGATATTTGGCACACTTATTGTCCAATAGCTTTCCTTAACACAGGTTCTCAGGAATGGTCCATCCACTGGACAGCTGCCTAACATTTCAACAACATTTTAATCAATGTGTTCATTTCCCTACCTTTTGCTTTTAAGTAGCACATTATATTATTGCACTTCATGAGATATGGGAAACTGTTTGCTGGTTTGTATCAATATAATATTACTTGGTCTACTGTTTATATTGTTTTTGCATATTGGTAGCATGGTTGTTCAGAAAGGAAGCACAGAAATATTTAAACAAATAAAATAACCATCATAAATAATATTAGCTTGACTTTTTCAAGTCCAGCCTCTTGTTTTATTAGTATGATCCTATCCTTTGAAACAATTGAATGTGTATGATAGAACAATGAATCTCCCTGAATTGATACAAGGCAGTTCATATTACATTGCACTGACTGAAATATTTTTATGTACAGAGCTAAAAGTAAGATGCATGCGTAGTCTGAATGAATCTCAAGCCAACTGCAAAAATATTATTTCTAATCTCAGTGTGATTTGGGAGGATTGTAAAAGTAATTTGACATTCCAGTGCTTTTGATACATTTTGTGACCGTGAATCTGAAGCAGCATCAGCACTATGAATTGCCAGCAATGGCTTGAAAGACAAGCGATTGGGAAATGCTTGTACCCATTGTTTCCAGTTCAGTGAGTAGCTATTGTCAACATCTTCAAGTATGTGGACTTCTACAGTGCCAACCCCTCAACCTCCAAATGTTTTCCAAGAGTAGCGGATGCACATCCCACAATAAAAATATAGGGCCTACAGAAAGGGAGACAATCCCTTTTGAAAAACTCCGGGCTTCATTTTATGATATAGTTTGAAGAAATGCTATATATGTTTAATTCTTTGAGGCATACTCTCAGTATAGTGCCACCCATCTGCTTCATTATGAATAACATGCTGCGTGTCATGCCAGTTTTGAGAACAAAGCTTCTTCCAAATACCCCAGACACCCGTGTACCTGGGGTAAGTGAATAACCTAGCGGTATCTCAATACACTGTTTACAAAACCACAACATGGGATATGAATCCTTTGTTCCACACACCTACATTACTGAAAGTTTGCAGGTTACTTACCTAGAGAACCGTACTTATGCATGCCATTTTATATAGCTTAGCCATAAAACAAAAGAAATGTACATTTCTGACCGAAATGTAACATGCATCATCCTCTCAGATCTGCAAAGCTAATTAAATTCTGATAGGAAGTGATTACATATAGTACATCTTTTTTTAAAAGACTCGACAGTGTAGTTGTCTAAAATCTGACATTTCATCTAGTCATAAAAAGCTACCTTGACTTTAAATTGAAATCCAATTCTACCAAAAAAGTTGTAGCCATTACCAATGTGGTGACAGAAAACTGTAGGTTTCCAGAGTAAAAGCTTGTTTTGGATTCAAAATAAAAGTGGTTTTTTCTAAAGTGGCTTGAATTGACTTAACCCACCATCTAAAGTGGGTTCTGAACAGAATCCTATGTTGTATGCCTGAACAGCTATTTATAGTAGCCAAAAATAAACTAAAATCTAACTGGTCAACTATCTAGTAAGCATAATAATATATAGATGTTTTAGTTACAAATTTATTTGGATGGCAAATTGCCTTGTTCTTTGTAGACTCCAAGATTATTTATTTTCCAGGCTAGCTGAAATGGAGAGTACATGTTTTAAAATATTCTATTTAAATTTCTGAATTGAGTAACTGTCCAAAAAAGGCTCAGAAAACTTGGCAAAATAGATTTGAAGTGCTGTAAACTGAGAAAGATGTATATGGTGTTGAGGTATAAAGAAATTAAAGTTTCAAAAGAAATTAAAGTTTTCTTTAAACAACATAAATGGCTAATTCTTTCATAAATGACTCAGTCTGTTTCCCACTGGTTACTTACTTACACTTATCCTTAATTTGCTATTAATTATAAAAGAACTAAAGTTCCATTGAGAAACCTATCAGACTTGATAACTTGAACCAGATCTACAACTTTTCTCAGCAGAACTTCCTTTTTTTAATAGTAATTTTGTAAAAAAATTACAACTACAACAATAAAAAACTAATACAAACTAAAAAAGAAAAAAAATAGAAAGTGCAGAAAAGAAAAAGAAAATAGAAAAGAAATAGAAAATAAGGAAAAAATAAGAATGTAGTAAAGAGTGTAGATATGATTTCCCCCTTCATCAGAAGTATAAACAATTTTAGTAACTTGTCACCTTCTCTTAAAATGTAATGAATTTTTCTTCCCATATCCCATCTCTTATCTATAAACAAAAACCTCATCATTTCAGTCCTGATCAGCAAAAGCCCAGTGAGGGTTACCAGAAATAACAACATATCTAACCTTGATCAAATAAACCAACTTTAGACAGGTTTGAGGAAGAAAACAGCTGTTTAACCTTTAATTATTGGAGTTATGATATGCAGAATTTGTTCTCCTAGCCTACTTTGGATGAATTAATTAATTGTTTTCAGAAAGTAAAGATTTTCATTTGTCTCCTGCCACTTTGTATGGATCTCCCATTGTCTCCCTTACCATATAAGTTATAGGTGACAAGGTAATTGGAAGACGCAACGTTATTGTAAAAAGGATCAACATTCAGGCAGCATATAAAGCCAAATATAGGAAGACTCAAGCCAAATGACTTTGTAAAATACCAACAGCTGGAAAAAATTATTATAGAATGTTTCAGTGGACCTGTATTAATTTTCACAAGAGATAATTAAGAATAATATAAATATTTTTCTTAAACACAACTAAAAATGCATGCAAGTGGAATATCTCTTAGATTACCTTTCTTTTTAATGTAAATGTTTTAATTTTTTATTTATTATTTTTAAGAATTTATAGTTTAATTGTAGTGTTTATTTAAGATTGTTTTTATTCAAATATATTTTATTGCAATCAGTGACTAATATTGGAGTAATTTAAAAAATCATTATTGACTTTTTGTAAAGTGCTCTGGAAAGAATAATGGTTTTGGAAAGAATAATGGTTTAGAAATAAAATATAGACATTTTCACAGTATCACTAGTTTAGGGGAACCATAGACAGACCACAAATATTATGGACTGGCAGTTTATAAGAAAGTTCAGTGCCACCATTGTATATATCACTAGAAACAGACAACTAGCAGCTGGTTTAATCATTTTCAAATATTTTTCTGCAAAAAAGAATGTGGTCTTCCTTAGAATTTCTAAAGTTTGCTAATGGCAAAAATGGAAAAAGTGATAAAGTTACTACATTCATCAGTTATCCACCCCAAAACATTTGAAACTGATTATATTTTTCAGAGCTGGCACAAAATCCTGAGGCTCCCTGTTAGCAATTTTATGTTCTGTGCCAAAAAGAAGAAAACTAGAAGGTAACTCTGAAGCATGTGCTAAACAAAATAAAATTCCCTGAATGGAAAAGTACAGAATGTAGTTTTCAGTTTGGTTTTGAACTGCAATAAAGCATCTAAGACAGACCACAAGATTATAGTTTTAACATGGCAATAAAGTTGCTTTTGTGTTTTCTAATTATTTTATTGTCTGCTAGGTACTGTTAAAAAACATTTATTTTCTCTCTTGTCTTGTTCCAAAAAAAATATTGATAATAAAAACAAGGAATCAGAACCAAAATGAGGAAGAATAAATCTCCAGGTTTTAAAGACTTCTTACTATCCCAGAATAGAATATTGTATTATATCAGTATGATATATGTTCAAATAATACACAATAAAGATTGTCCATAAGTTCTTAGATTCAAAACATTCGTGGGGGCTTGAAAGTTATATGGTCCAACCACTTGCTTAATATAGTAAACTCAAAGTTACTAATTTCCACTGGTTGACTGTTTTAGCTCTTCTTGAGAATCTCCATTCAGTAGACCCCATCCACCCCTTCAAGTAAGTTTAGCTAAGTTTTATGTTGTGCTATTAGATCCTTCTTTCTATTAACACATTCTTCTTAAAATTCAGTCAAAATCTGTATTATGGCTTAAACCTATTCCATCTAGTACTGCAAATTGGCTGCAGATCCCACCACACCTTGAAGATGCTCTTGCCCTGTACTTACACCGACTGGATGCTAAACTAGCTTAAGAAAATTATTTCCTGACTGGGGTATTTCAGCAGACAATTGCCAGATGTTCAGTCCAGATTTCCAGTTACCAGGACACCCCAATGGACATTTCCTCTGCTGTTGTGCTCTCTCAACTTTCTTTGCCAGTCATCTGAAGTTAATTTTTACCCCAGTTCCCAGTTAGCCCAGATGAATAAGTGACTGGAAAAATTATGAAAAGGTGCACCAGTGGACTTATTTAAAAACATACGCACACACACATACATACAATGGAAAAGTAGGTAGCTTAGGGAAAGATATTATTATTATTAATATTAATATTAATATTAATATTATTATTTTACAACATGAAATCACAGCTGCCAGCTCTTTAGCTGCTGCTGGCCTTCATTTTGCATCGAGTTCTTCCCAAGACCCTAGGATGTCATAATGTATCGGCATAGTATATGTGCAGATCCAAGCAGTGTGGCCTTTTGTAATTGACAGATGGGAATTTTGTCAATGCGCAGATTTTCTAAGTGCTGTCCAAGGTTTTTTGGTATGGCACCCAGTGTGCTGATAACCATTGAGACCACCACTGCTGGTTTATGCCATAATCTTTCAACTTTGGTTTTCAGATCTTGATATTTTGTGGCTTTCTCCAATTCTTTTCTTCTATGCTACTTTCCTCTGGTATTGCCATATCAATTATCCAAACCTTCTTCTTTTCAGCCACAGTTAAATCTGGTGTGTTAGGTGCCAGAACTTTATCAGTTTGTATTCGGAAATCCCACAGCATTTTAATCTGCTCTTTTTCTATTAATTTTTCAACTATATGTTCCCACCAATTTTTCATTACTGGCAGATGATAATTTTTACAGATGTTCCAGTGAATTATTTTGGTGGCTGTGTTATGTTGTTGTTTATAGTCAGTTTGTGTGATCTTCTTGCATGAGCTGAGTACATGATCTACTGCTTTTTCTACTTCTTTGCACAATCTGCACTTTGAATCATTTGATGTTTTTTCAGTTCTGGCCTTGATTGCATTGGTTCGAATAGCTTGCTCTTGAGCAGCCAAAATCAAGCCTTCAGTTTCTTTTTTTCATGTTCTAGTTATAAGCCACTGCCATGTTTTATCCTTATCTACTTTACCTTCAATCTTTTGTAGAAATTGACCATGTAATGCTTTTCCTTGCCAGAATTCTATTCATGTTATTATTATTAGACAACCCGTGACCCGTTGAGTCATTGTCTCAGAGATATTTCCTTACCTAAACACAGAAATAGAATAACTAAGGGCAAAAAAGCAGTGGGAGTATGAGCAACTTGCTGCTGGTTTCCCCACTGATTTTGCTTGTGGGAAGCTGGCAGGGAGCAACAGAAATCTTCCTTCCTTCCTTTCCTCCTTCCTTTCCTCCTTCCTTCCTTCCTTCCTTCCTTCCTTCCTTCCTTCCTTCCTTCCTTCCTTCCTTCCTTCCTTCCTTCCTTCCTACATATAATATAGGTTTATGTCATTTGCCCTCCCCTCACAAAGCTCAGGAGAGCTCCATAAAGCCTCCCCCTTCTCCTTCACTGACCTGTGGAACTGCCTGCTGCTTTGCTGGGGGAGAGGTAGAACAAAGAGAGCTGTGGACTGTGAGGAAAACTGGATCCCCGCTCCCCATTCCAGCATGTCCCCAAAGACCTCTCCTTCGAGGGAGGAAGAGGGCTCACCTGTTGACCACCAGTGCCCCCCAGCTAGCCCTACCTTGCCAGCAGGCATGCAAGTCATTCCCTCATCCTTCCTTCAATGCTCACAGCCATTAAGAGATTTCAAATTTCAGCCTCGTTTCCAAAGCAGCCAATTGCAACTTGCCCATCGGGCCTTGCCGCCAACCGATTGGATGCAGGGGACAGAGGGAAGTGGGAAAGAGGTTGGGGATATGCCCAGGACAATCATGTGACCTGGGCTGACTGTGGCAGTGCAGCAGCACAGTAGTGCTGAAGCAGCCACAAATTTCCCAAATTTCAATCCCACGGGAGTAATGGATCCTGGATTTTGGACACATTCTGTAAGTTAGCCCATTTGAGGTACCTTGGTTCAAAATTTGCTGCCCTATGATGCACCATTTCACCTAATTGAAGGTTATAGACACAAGAGTTTTAGTATATAGATTTCAATATTCACATTTTGTTTCCTATACATTCAGTAAGTTCAAGATTTTAACTTGCATCAGTGCTTGTTCTTGACTGTCTTTTACATAATCAGCCAATGCATGCTTTTCTTCTTCAACAGTTTGTTTGACTTGAAGTAAACCTCTGCCTCCACTTCTGCAGGGCAGGTATAATTTATCAATATCACTACAGGGATGTAACACATAGTGAATACTCATGAGTTTTCTTGTTTTACAGTCCAAACTATCCAGTTCAGCTTGTGTCCAGTTAATAATTCCAGCAATCTATTGTACAACAATTATGGCCCAGGTATTGATGGTGTTTCCACCATTCAATTTTGTCTTTAACAATTTTCTCACTCTTTGGATGTATTAACAATTTTCTCACATTATTGTTGGTCACACAGTCAGCTAGATGTTCAGATTGGATTTGGCATTTTTATCCACCTATCGGGTCCTTCCCAATGACCTTGGATAGAGAGATGTTGTTGTTTGATGGTGTTAAAGGTATTGTCACAGGATGTAAGCTGTTCCAAGTAAAGCTGCCTTTTGCAATTGACTGATGGTGATTTTGTCAGTGTTGATGGTCTTCAGGTGGTGCCCCAGTTGTTTTGGGATTACACCCAAGGCGATGATGATGATGATGATGATGATGATGATGATGATTCCAATGACTCTCTGCATGTCAAACAAGGGTTATAATCACTATGCTACTAGAACATCATTAGCAACAGTAGCTGCAGCAGAGGTTAGAAAACTACAGGATGACAACCAGGGACCCAGGTAGAAAGGGGAGGGTTCTGCCACTACCCAGGAGCACAGAGCATTTCCTAGAATAAAATAAAATGCAGCAGGCAAACCAGGCAGCGATGCTTGAACCAGTACAAAGCACAAAACCCATACTTTCAACACAGAACAAGGCAGCATAAACAAGGGTTGCATTCACCATGGGCTGGGGGCGAGTAGATGATGTTGTCTGTTCCTCCAGAAATAGCTGGTGGCTCATTCTCATAATGGGGCAACCTGACAGTGTACGTACATCCAAGGGCTTTTTGTATTTTTGTTTTTGCTTTATAGTAGGTATGTCCAAGGGCTTTTTGTATTTTTAATAGTGATTGTTTTATTTTTTTAATAATGATTGTTTTTATATATTTATTGTTTTATTCAATTGCTGTACACTGCCCAGAGTCACTTCTTGTGAGATAGGCAGCCACAGCACCTTTACCTGCTTTGGTACATCAAGTAAGCCCATTCATGGATAGGGTCATTCTAACTACTGTTGTCCGCATATCAGTAACCACACATTTTATTACTATGAAGCATTTTATTTAGAACTATCTTGCACCTGTTTAGAAGCTGTAGCTGGCATAGAATGTGGTCAGGTTGCTGAACATTCTACCTTTCATAATAAGAAAATATGTAGTATAGAAAATATGTAGCCCAGCATTTAACTGTGGGTTCTCCAAGCTTGTTGTTTACCTGTGGAGGTTTTGGTACCAGGCTAGGTAACATCATCAGTGCATGGGAAAGTGAGCTTTGCTGGTTGTTTATATACAGTAGTTTGCTCTTTTAGTCTTGCTTGGGGTGTGGTTACTTCCTTAATGGTTCCTTGATTAGGGTATTCTTTGTTCTCTGATTGTACAGTATATCGAGTGTTTGTTTCCTGCTGATCTGGGCATTGGTTGATGGAGAGAATGTGCTCTG
The DNA here is from genome assembly GCF_059951505.1 of Python bivittatus. Lineage (NCBI taxonomy): Eukaryota > Metazoa > Chordata > Lepidosauria > Squamata > Pythonidae > Python > Python bivittatus. The sequence continues at coordinate 20,005,032 of NW_028277074.1, forward strand.
GGTTGTTTGTTTCCTGCTTCAACTAGGGGTTAATATCTTTTAAATGGTATGCAGATTGGTTTATCTCTATGTGTCTGTTGGTAGCTGATTTGTCAGAATGCCAAGCTTCCAGAAATTTCCTAGCATTTTGGCATTTGGCTTGATCTAAAATTTTTCCCAGTTTCTCAATGGTTAAAAATATGGTTAAATTAGTCTATGTGTTGGGAGATGAAGGAATTTTTATCATGTCTTCTGATTGACGTTTAATGTTCATGGATGCATTCTGACAGTCTGCTGCCTATCAGTCCTACCTACTGTTACAGTTTTTACACTGTATGTTGTAGATTAGTCCTGTTTTTTCTTCTTTGATTACTGAGTTTTTGAGTTTGCTTCAGGTGAAACTCCTCCCAAACACGCAAAGTCAATCCATGCCTGGTAACAAAACATCTGCAGGAAAACAACCTAGTTCAAAGAACACCAAGAACCCAATGTCCGACCTCTGTTAAATCAACACCACTGACGACTAGTTAAGCCCCACTAGTTAAGCCCCAAGCTGGGCTCGTGGATTTGCCTATGATAATTAAGGCACAAAACAACTTGGGTCCAGATTATCTGATGGACCTCCTTTACTGTTCCTTACCTAAGTTTCCCTCTCTATGTCAAGGACTATACAGTGCTCTCTTGCATTTGCTTAAAGGTGAGTTTTCTCTCTAATGGCATCTACCCTCTGGATGATCTTTCCAGTTAAGTTTGTCTTACTGTTCCATCTTTGGGATACCCGTGGAAGACCTGTCTTTTCATCCAAGCCTTCTCTGTATTAATGTTGGAGAAATGTATTTTATTTCTGTTCTTGTTTTCTGCCTCATTCCTTTTTATTCCATGTGGTTTTTATTTCATTTTTAACACATAGTTTTCTATTTGTTTATTTTATATTTTGCAAATGTCTCTGAGGTGCTTTTGTACAAGCAGCAGTTTAAAAAATTACATTAGTAATAACAGATAGCACTGAGATTCTTAAGGGTGTATCTCAAATTCCACTGAAAATAAATAGGATCTTCACAATCATTCTTTACCAACATTATTACAAAAATTATTATATTATGAGTCTTCTCATTTTACTTACATCATACATAACTGAATGTATAAGTTGTACTGTTGGCCACAAACTTTCACAACTTTGTATTATTAAAAAAGAATCTGTATTTACACGAGGAAAGTTCTTCTGTTTACCATGGTCTCAGTGACTTGAGACTTGAGAGATCAATATACTACCCTGGAAAATGTAAAGCAAAATTAAAGCATGGCAGATCACTTCGCCTTTGAGATTGGTGCCAAACATCTTTTGTGGTGTTCCAGTGAAACAGGACACTTCCACTCCAGTGGCTAGTAAAGTCACACAAAAAAGAAAGCAGTATGGGAACAATTTTTTATTTTCAGAGTATAGCTGGAATTTCAGACTTTCTATCCAAGTCTTTATCATTAGACTTTATTAGTGATTTTATGTAGCTGATTTTATTAAATGATTTAGATAGTTCTGACTTGATCTTTTCCAAATGTTTGCCCAGTATTCAGCAACATGCGGAAGGATTTTGATATTCTCACTTCCATACAGCCTGGACTTTGAAATCTAGATGAGGCTACACAAGTGCTTTGTATAACTTTTTTATTTAACTTGAGAAGCCATGTTTAGCCTGGCCTCAGCAACCTTTCTGAGTAGATTATAAATGAGGGGGTCTTATGTGCAACAGCCCTGAAAGTCGGAAGACATATGTCTGCCATAAGGAAGAAGGGGGATACTGGAACCACCAAGCTGACTAAGAGCTATTAAGCTCTTGGGAGTGTGAAGGTTAGGACAAAAGGAAATAGAGAATATTAAAGAAGCAGGAACTACATTTTCCAGAGCATATCTTCGTATCATTGTGAACAGGCAGTGAAGCTCTGGATATCATCATGTACAATAACTCTTCTTCAGCAAACACGGAAACATTTTAGAATCACATAGATTCTATATTTGATTACTTAGATGATAGATAGATCTACATAGATAATTGAATTTAGTGGGAGGGATACATTGTAAAAAAGAGACTTACGAAGTGAAAGATTACTTTTACCATAATTTTCCTCAAACATAGTTTTTAATATAAAGAATCCCTTCTGGGATAAATGTAGATGTTCATGTACTGCCAGGAGCAGATAAATGCATGAAAAAAAATTATACAAAACATCAGTACATTATTATACATACACACACTCATCAACTGATATAGTTTTTAAATCATAAAAAGTTACACCCAGAACCTCCTTAATTCTTTCTCACTTCAGGGTTACATAATAAAAACAAAAATTTGTATACACGTGATCATGAGCATCTATAGTTAATTCTACCACTCTCTGTAAATGCCATTTCCACACTATGGCTTAAACAGCTTTATTACTTTCTGTTATTGATAAAATGCCTGCTTAATGTTCATTTCTATAAAAGTATAAGTGCTTGTGTAAAAAAAAGAAACATTGATATTTACTTAAAAGTCCAAGAGACAGAATAGAAAATGGCAAAAATGTTTCTCTTTTGAGCTTAGCAGTTAGTTTGGCACCTAGATGGTTATAGCAGATAGGAAATGTCTGGTTATTTGTGTGTGAATAAATGAACGAATGAATAGATGCATGCATTTATGTATTTACTCATTTATTTGGGTGCTGCCAATTTCCAATGGCTCTGAGCACCTAACAGTCAAAAACATCATAAAAAGAACCCCTTCAGTCAATCAGTCAATAAACCCACCCTAAAAAACAAACAAATAAACAAACAAATAAATAAATCCCAACAACATTGAAAGAGACAACTTAAAAAAAAAAAGGTACAAAGTCATGAGTCCACTAATGCGTTACAGAAAATATAATATGCCTTATTCCTGGGCTTGATGAAAAACCCAGTCTTTAACTATCTCCTGAACCCCAGGAGGGAAGGATAGACCAGACCTCCATAGGAAAGATGTTCTAAAGCATAGGGTATAAGCATGCATACTTTATTTTAAAAGTTTATAAGAAACAAAAACAAATTATGTAAACAAATACATACCTGTACTTAAAAAAGACAAAGCAGAAATAGAGAAAAACTAAAAGCAAATTACATATATTGAAAGGAGCACATTAATTTAAAATGGAAATACAATTATTGCTACAGTATTTTCATAGTTCCAGGTAAGATAAATATCTCAATGTCAGATTTAAAATATCTGATGTGATTTTATAATCAAATAATGTATGAGCAGCTGTTCTTGTAATACTGCTTGCACATCTTCTGTCCCTAAGGCTTAGAAATATTTCCTATCCTGCAGAGTACTCCAGAAGCAAAAAACTTCTCTTCTTCCTTAGCAGCTCTTCTTTTCCTTTACCTATCTGTCCACATTCTCTTACTTAACCAACATGTGCCTATTTCCAAGGTATATTGTGGTCCCTCCTTTCAATTGTCTGGCAGGTGCTTTATGCAGCTCTGGGCTCAGTGGCTATAATCAAGGATAGGAAGGTCATTGGACCCAGGCCTTAAGCTGAAGAACAGCCTCATCCATAAACAACTTGCTTTTTAGAAATTATTTTATAACATCAGATTATGTCTCACTCCTTTGTCTTCTCTCCATTGGAGCAAACAGACTCACTGGGCAGGGCTTGCTAGTCAAAAACTGTTATCTCAAAGCAACAGTCCCTAAACTGGATTTAGTCTTAATTCAGTGATCACCTGGAACCTATAAAGAATTGAAAACAAAAAGATCAACAAAGGATTATGTTAAAGATTGTTTAAATATACTGTAGTCAATGTGTATACAATATGTAACTGGCTATGGAGATTTTTTTTTTAAAAAAAGGAAAAGTAAAGCAAAAATAGAAGTTCAACACACATTGCTATCTATTCTATGTATGAATGATTCCTGATTAGTTCCGTGACATGACTCAGTGAGTGTTACTTCAAAAAGCCTTTCACTGCAATTACCTGGACAAAGTACCAGTGATCTGTGATTTCAGTTCCAGGGCCTGGCCTACAACACTACTCTTGAAAATCTACAGAACATGTAGATAAATCCTATCCACTTCTTCCCTGTCAATAATATCAGTGACTCAGAAAATGCTGAGCCCAGCTACCTTTGTAAGCCTCAAAACCAGGATGTCACATTATACAGAGAATAGGATTCCCAGGGCTTACAGATCATAATAGGCAAAAGCTTTTGAAACTGCTTCTCCTAACCTAGAATATAGTACAGTAGCAGTTCTTGGCAGTCATTTGGCTGAGGAGAAGTCACAAGAACAAAGAGAGTATTTCTGTGGAACAGGCCTTTAGATTCACAAAGGGTTTTCTTATGTAACCCTAAGAAGTGATTCAGAGCTGTGGTTACATTTGTTTTTCTAAAAATGAAGGGCAGAACTAGAAGGCAAGTGGAATATCTATTTTACAGTCAGCATAAGTCTCATTCATAGTAGGTGCTAATTTAAAACAAAGCCAATCTTAACTCTGCATGACATGTATGCTTTTAAGGCTTCCCCATTTATAAGATTTTCTTCCATGAAAGTGACTTTGTAATGATTTCCACAGAGGAATATCAGATATAAGTATTGAATCAGATATTAATAGCCTCCATCCCACAGGAACATTTTGCATTTCATTCTGGAGGCCCTCCAGCACTCTCAGGGCATTAACCGTGTCCTTGCGCTGGAGGTGCAGTGCAAGCAGGTGATAAATGTGCAACTGCCAGGAACTGGCTTCTTTTCCTAGCTCTTGCCTCCACATTGGAAGGCAGTGCCTTTCAAATACTGTACATTCCTCCCAGACTTTGCTTCTTCATTGGACAAACTGACTGCCAGTCATGCTTCCTGCCTCCCAGCTCATCACTTAGTCAGCAGAAGGTGCAATTAACAAGAATGATGGAAAGGCAGAGATATGGTGCCTCACAAACAGCTCATAGATTGCAGGATGGGGGTGGGTGGTGAGGGCCCAGGGATGTTACAATCGCTGGGACTTATCCAGAACTGAGGTCAAGGATGGGAGGGGTTGGGAGGATTCCCAAACAAATCATCCCAGCTCTGCAAAACTTCTAATTTGTTTTTCTCATTTCAATTTTTCCATACCTCCTTAGTTATGAGTGTTATTGGATATGTGGGTGTTAGGAAGAAGGGCTAAATATAATTGCTAACTTTTTTCTCTCATAAGTTATGGCCACATTTAAACTCTGCTTAAAAATAAACAAACTTCCTTCTTATTGCATTCTGAAAATTTGCTGATTTTCACATTTGGGAAAATGTTCAACTACACTTAGCATATGTAAGTAGAGAGCTGCTTATCATTTTTTTCTGAAGAATCCCAGATGGAGCCTGAATTCTAATGTAACATTCCCTGAGGAATAATTCCAAAAGGAAGCCATTACATCAGTCCTCAACACTGAGGCAGTGCATGCCAAATTGATCCCACTTAGAAAACAATAAATGTGTAAAGCTTGTGTGGGGAAGAGTCTTTCTTTCAAGGCTTATCTTCTTTCAGAGTAACTTGCTAATGGCCAGAAGCCAGCGCTGGGGGTGTAAAAAGATTGGATGGGGCCACCTGTTTCAGGTCTAATTTTGTATAGATCACTTTGCTCTACCTCTTCCTACCTCTTTCTGTGTTGGACAACCTTTCATCTGCCCTTTCCTCTTCTTTATTCCTCATCTGGTAGGCTGCTAGGGACAGCTCATTGTTACTAGAAGGCAGAACTGATGATTTTCAGAGAAATTTTGAAATTATAACAGGGCTGCACAAAGTTAGGCTGAGGGTCACATTTCCTATCCCTGGGATAAAGACAAATTCACGACATCATCAAGCTTCACTGGGTACTATTTTGCCAAGCAACACCTCTGAACAATATCAGGGCTTCTCCTCATTTTGCAAGAATTGCTCCAGAATTTTGTGATGATAGCCTGAGAAGAGGTTCCTTGCCTTGGGAAATTTGCTTGTCCTTTGCAAGCAAAGTAGGTGATGGGAGGGCTTCTATGGGAAGGGACTCACAGGCAGCCCACCCCATAGACAGGAGAGTGCCTGGAGCATGAGGAGCCCAAAAGAAGCTCATGAGTGGGATGGTGACTAGATGAAAGAGCTGCCTTTCACTACCTGGTTAAACTATCACTTTGTCTTTCACTTGCAAACTGAAGGAGGACTTGGCATTAGTTGGTTTCTCCACACTGCTACTCACAGAAATCTTCCAGGCTGAAGCCCTGCAGTGCATTTCTATGCCTTTTGAGCTGGAAGAACACATGCCAGCCACACTAGCATCCCTGATGGACCCACAGACACTTTCCTATGTTTCTGCACTCAGAGACCCCAAAGGATGGCTGTAGATGTGCAGATCAACTCCCCTGTCTATCAAGACTGCTACAGGTCAATGGTGGAAAGGGAGCAGGATAGGCTGTGGGGTAGCAAGCAGGCAGTGGGGGACACTAGAGCTGAGCCTGATCTCTCAACTGTTCATGAAGAATCATTATCTGAATCAGTTGCCCTCTCATTTAGATAACAACCCTAGTGCCTCCTTGAGTTTCAGTTGCCACTTTTTGCTACAAAAATATAGTTTCCCCAATGCACACACTATCACATTACCATTCATGCTCTTATTGCTTTTTAAGTGCCATATTTCCACCTTTATTAACCAAAGCTGTTTCTTTCAGGTGGTCTGCTGACACTCTGGAGTCATAGGTTATGATGTTATCACTATGGTTTTTATTTGCTTAGAGCTCTACTTCCTGAAGAAACAGGATTTTCTCTTAAATGAAATGATCCTTAGCTTAATCACATTACATACTTAGACCAATCCTATTGCCAAAAGCCGGGCAAATGACACTAAGAGCAAAATAGGATTTAATCCATAAAGCTAATCAAACCAAAATAAGATGAAAATTCATTCTCAATCACCTTCCTGTGAGATCTTAGAACAAGGCAAACTAGATAGAAAAAAAAATTACTGGAAGGTCTTGAGATGTTCTTTGCCTTTCTCTCTCAACCCATGTACAAAAGTGAAACCTTAGAAATGCAGCCCCATGAAAATGAGCAGTGCCTCCATCCTTTCCTTTGCTGAAAATTCCTTTTCATTTAGTGCTGCCTTATTGACTCCAGTATCAGTTTTCTCACCCCAGGGTATTTTATTTATTTAAGTGCTCACTTTCAACTTATTGGTGGAATAACCTAAATAAGAAATATCTCTGCCCATCCACACCTTTTCAATTTATAGCATTGGTATTTGGAATGATGTGTACCGTTGTCATTTTCAACTGTATGTATATGCACACTGTGTAATACTGTTGTGCCTAATATGATTACAGAAATCCGCCCTTGCACAGCCATCCGCAGGAGGAAACAAGAGGGGGTCAGGGGATGAAATACGCTGTGATAAAACTCCATGCAAGTATAAAAGAGCAACACTTGGGTCACAACATCATGTGCAGGTGTCCTCACCCTGGTATCATCATGGTTAGGAATGAACAGCCATATGTAAAATTAGTAAAGGGGGAAAGGAATTAGAGTTACTTTTGTTTTCCAGTAAGTAAGTGAGATACCGATCAGAATCATGTTGTCCTCAACTGCACACAAGATAATAGCCCAGTCATTGTCATTCAGTGAAGAGGAGTTCACTGAATATATTTATGCAAAAGGAGGGTGTACTCCATGACCCCACCCCAGCTGAAACAGGTTTGTTTGTATTGTTGCTTTCCAACCAAGTGCCTCCTGCTATGTTGGACTTCAGTCCTTTTAATTCTCAGCAGGGGCCTCTGCACATGGCGGCCATACCTGCCTCCTGAGGACACCTCTGATTCTCAGTCTGCATGGCACAAGGCCACTGATTTTGCCACTATATTATTTCCATGTTTCTGGGTGCCATTAGCACACAACTAAGTGCTTAACAAAAGAGTTTTCAATAATGTATAAAGTATAAAGGCTGGAAAACTAGACCCTTCTCACATTTTACCTCAAAGTATGCAGGAATAATTAATGTACATGTAGTTCAATCACTGCCTTTTTAATCTGATATGCTGCATTATGAGATTAGGCATGAAGCATAATCTTCTTCTGGGGGAATTCAAGGCACATTTTCAACTTTGTCCTGGGCAGTGCAACTTACCCTATACAATAACAGGTGAGCATTTGGGGCACAGTCCTGCTTTGGGGAGGGACTTTTTTTGACTCATAGTTCCAAAGTATTTTATTGAAGGCCTCAGGGGATCCATAATGTTCAGGTAGAGCAGATGGGAACTTGGCTTCCATCAGCAAATCTTACTGATTCTTTCATTCAAAGGATAAAGTACTAATTCAATTCAGCTGGAATCTGAAACGTTTGGAATACTCTGCCCTAAACTAATATAAATACTTTAGGCTACTAATTAACCTTGTTTCATGCCTGAAAATTGTATTGTTCCACTTATATTCACAATACTACACTGCTTTTCAAATTGCTTCCTTTATAAATTCAGAGTCCCTCACTGTGCAGATTGGTGATAGACAATTTTCTCTGAGAAGCAGGGTAACCGCTACTGGCCTCAATTCAGGAACACAACCTATTATATTTCATTTACAGACCTTTATTTAGAAGTTTGGCCCATACAAAATCCAAGTACAGTATGTGTATTTTATGTCACCTCTTTGCTGACTTTCCTGTGAGCCAGCCACCATCAGCTAATGCAGTTCAGACCATACTGGATAACAATTCCTCTTATCTCCAACCACTGGAGAGGTGCAAAATGTATGAAATAATTAATACAAAGGAATGACATTTGCAAGATACCTCATGACTTCTCTATGATTCATGTGCAGTTGTTGTAAAATGCTTTGCCAATATCATGTCACACAAAAGCAAGCCTTTATCTTATCAAATAGAAGTGGCAAGAAATGGTATTTTGATGATCCCCTATTCATGATATGATAAAGATGAAAATGTGACTTCACCTTTATGTATTCACACACTTTTATAGGAAAAGAAAACCTCAAAGTAACTTAAATAAGAAGTTATTACATTTTAGGTACAGTTCATATTTAAAGGACAGCCAGTATTGAGCAAAGCCCAACTCTAGGAGACACAGCCTGAGGTACCCTGATACATTCATTCCCAGCACAGCCTCCTTCAGTGCTGATTATAAGTCTCCACTAGTGTTTGCAGGACAGATTAGTCATTCTCCTTGTATATAAGAGACACTGTTCAAAGGGGCTGGAATGCAGCTGCCTCTTTATAGACTTTACCTAGTTTTCAAAAGGACAAGGATCATGTGACTGAGGCATGTATGCCTTTGCAATGGAAAATCTAAATTAATCTTCATAGAAAATAAAGAATCTTGTTTGGATCTAGCAGAAAAGAAGAGCCACTTGTAGGTGAAATCTTCTTAAGACCAAAGTGAAACTTTCAAGGAATCCTGTGAAAATTCAGGACTGGAAGACTTCCTAGGCATGGTCAACAAAAGAAATTAGCTTTCTGAATTGGTTCAAATGTAAAAGTTTCTTGTCTTAAGAGCCTCTGCACTGCCAAATGCCTGAGAACGTAGTATCTAATCCTCCTATCTATTTACTGCAATAGCTTTGGATGCTTCTTGTGTTCTCCTTTGTACCTCTCTACTGCTTTATATTCTTTTCCTTCCTTCTTTTCATCATTAGAAAAAAGTCAGAGCAATACATTGTATTTGAGAAATGAAAAAAAGAAAGGTTCTTAAGATAACGCTTCAATCATAATGTAATAAATTCCTTAAATTTTAAGAACTCTATTGCATCCCTTTGAAACTTTAGAAATGGGTACATGGAATCTGAATTTAGAATAAAGGGAATAAAAAATAGCACCAATATTAGGAAAGAACCCTAACTAAATCTTCTGGTGCTAACACATTCATATTTGAACTTCCACTGGCTGCAATTCATCTACAGAAATCCATTTAAGTAAGACAGGCCTCAGCACACACAAAAACGCAACTGCAATCCTTCAGAAAATAACATTTCCTTGAAAAGAACAAATCAGCACTACAACAGATAAAGTTCTGCTTTATTAAATATCCAATGATTCTGTAAGTTACAGTCTTCTCACTGCCCTCAAATGCTAAATGCACTAAACTGTAAGAACATCAGTAAAGTATAGCATAAATAGCATAAATATTTATGTATTTATGATATATGCTATACTGCATAAATAAATAATATTTATGCAGTATAGCATAAATCATCAGACAAAAGCGTAAGACAGAGAATCATGTTGTTTTCACCCAGCTCTTGCACAGATGCCCACAGCAATAATTACTGGCTTCAAAATGGCAGATGTGACTGGGCAATCAAAACTTTGCCCCTTTATAATGTGCAGCACATGCATTGCACGCATGTCAAAAGGGGTGGGGCTTCGCTTACCTGGTCACACCTGCCATTTTGGAGCCAGTGACCATTGCTGCAGATGGCCCTAGCTCTCTGTCCAGAGCTGGCAAGTTAGAAGTCACCTGAGGCAGAGCTAGCCCAAGATATTTCACTGCCTGAACCTGTGTATCAGCTGTAGCAATCAAGGCAAGGCAAGTTATTTTGGCATCTAAGATGGCCCTCCCTCACAAACATTCTGTCCTTCCCTATCCTGTACTGTATTTAATATACAGTACAATATGAGTACTGTATATTAAACATATTTGCTGATAAATAAAAAATAAATGGACCTTTATTTTCTGAGACACACAAAATTAGCAGGATGGCTTTCAAGCTCTTTTTACACCAATGGATTGAGTTTTGCTGAAATTGCCAAGAAAACTGAGAAACCCATGGTGAGATGGAGCAGTCACATGTGACTGCTATATGGATTAATTTCATATGAGTTTGAACCTAATGCCAGTTAATGCTCCCCTAGTGTTCAAGTGGAGATGGTGCACATCAGTTCAGCCGTGGATCTCCTTGCATCAGAGCAACGATGATGGGGGCACTTTGCGGTTGCTGTGGATAGGCTTATGGGGATTGGTAGGGGTAGTGAAACTCAAACCTCTACTGTATCTGGCTTCAAGATTTGGAGGACAGCAGAACAAAATGCTGAATGGTTACACCTCTTTATTTCTATGCTGTCACAAACGCATATGAAATTAATCCATATAGCTATAAGTATAAGGTTGTGGCCAAGATAAACTGCTATCAACCAGTCATGGAACCAGCAGAAAATTATACCAGACTGCAATTGTTGCCTGCACTGGTGCTTCCTAGCCTGCCACAAGCACAATGGCGGCAGATGGTGCTGTCCATATTTACACTCTACAGACCACTGTACAGGTTTCGGTGTCTTTCTCCAACTTTATGCCTCTCCCTTCCTACAAGCATCACCAAGTGGTGGGAAACTATCTATCAATCATTCTACCCAATATGGGATAGGAATAGGCCTTGGGAGGAGTCGAGTGTTGACGGATGGCCAAGCAAGCCAGTTTAGCTGTCTATAAAAACTTGCTCTGGTTTTTGTACAAGTGTGGATGCATTCAGAGGGGGCCAACTATTTGCTGAGAGTTTAATCCTGTTCCAGTATAGCACTTTAGCTATTCCAGAAGAATGCTTAACCTGTGTGCAAAAACAACTCAAACAACAGCTGACAGGTACACCCAGAGAGTTTCTCTGTAAAGCAACAGAGCTGGAACCAGTCCTCACTCCCACTTCAATGTGCAACTCACACACACACACACACTGCCTCATCTGGCCAGCTGCTGTTCAGGTTGACCCAGGCCTGAACAGGGCCTAGATGCTTTCCATACAAACTCTAGGGACAACAGGAATGGGAAAATGGTTTATAGTAGTCCATAGGTGGCAGGCTAATCCCAGCCCTTGTGGGAGTTCATTTGATACTGATGTGGTCAGTAAAGTATTCAGATTGCACTCAAAGCAAAAATTCCAGGGCTTGTGCCCTCCTTAAAGAGGAAAACACTATTTTTACACTGAAAGAGCTAAGAACAAGCAAGTTGTCGCTGGGCTGGGCTGGGCTGGGCTGGGCTGGGCTGGGCTGGGCTGGGCTGGGCTGGGCTGGGCTGGGCTGGGCTGGGCTGAGATGAGATGAGATGAGATGAGATGAGATGAGATGAGATGAGATGAGATGAGATGAGATGAGATGAGATGAGATGAGATGAGATGAGATGAAGGACATAGCAGAACAAAGAATGGCTGGGGCATGATCAGGTGCAAGTGGGAAAGCCTTTCAGAGATGGCAAATGCTGTTACTGCCAATTCAAAGAAAAGAATAGGAGGGTTGGCATTGCGTATGGGTGTGTGCAGGAGTGTCATTGTGTCCTTTACTGTTCTGAGGGCCTTGGCAAGAGCCTAGCTAGTTCTACTGTTCTTTAAGTTATACCCATTAGTTCTGGTCCTAGTTTCAATGGCCATGAAAAATAGTTCTTGACTATGTTTCCTAAAGCTTCCCTTTAGCTCCTCAGTCTTCTTTTCTCCAGACATATCATACCAAGTTGCTTCAGCCTATCCTCATGCAGCATGTCCTCGAGCCCCTTTATTACTGTAATTGCTCTTCTTTGAACTCTCTCTAGCCTGTCAACATCCTTCTAGAAATTTTGAAGTACTCCAGGTATGGTCTCACCTGTGCAGAGTAGAGAGGAATAATGATGTCACATGTCTTTGATACAATGCTTCCTCTAATGCATAGAACTGCATTAGATCTTCTAGAACAAGGCTTCCCAAACTGTGAGGTATACCTCCCTTGGGGAGGTATAGACAGCATCCAGGCAAGGTGTGAAGAACTTTTTAGTTACATTATTACAATAAACCCACCTTTCCCAAAGTTTTATTGTATTGTTTTCATTGTTTATTTGTGTTCATTTTGGTGTTTGGATTTTTAGGGGAGCTGTGTACATTAAGATTACACTAAAAGGAGGCAAAAAGTTTAGGAACCTCTGTTATAGCAGCTTTCTCATGCTGCTGATTCAAGTTCACTTTGTTGTCAATGGTCATATCAAGTCCTTCTCAGATGTAGTATTTCCAAGCCATGAATGGGGACACCTTGTATGTGTTTCCTACATTTTTTCCCTACATGTAATAGCCTGTATTTGTCTTTTTTAAAAGGCATCTTGTTCCTTTCAGCTCTGGCTTTTGTGCTAGAACTGTGCTGCACAAAAATTAATTTAAACCAGGAAACACAGCTAGCCTCTACCAGCTACCATATGATTGTTGGTTCTGACACCGTTGGATGTATTGCAGGCTTTTTCCTACTTCTGACAACAAAGGTTGTATGTACATGGCTATGCTTTTTGCTTCTTTTTATTATTATTATTTTGGGATGTGGAGTTATTTTTACTACTCCATTCAAGCTCCATGGCTACTTCTAGGTGCTGTCAGCTGTAGGGACAGAACTGAATTCTATGTCAGCACTGCCATTCCATTGAAGCAGTAACTGAGGATGATGCTCATTAATTATTGTTCCCTTCCACTTTATCCGCTCTGTGCCTGCAATCTTTCAGCCAGGCTATTTCTGAACACAGATTTATTGCTCTTTCAGAAGGGTATTACAGCCATGATCAGAAATAGCCCAAATGACAGGTCATAGGAGAGGAACACTTTTGCCTTGCAGTCAGTCATCTTGAGAGGTGGCTAAACATACTGTTCCAGTCATGAAGCTGCTTTCATCCAGTCCTGCACCACCCATGTTAAGGTTTTCCCACCAGCACACTTGGAAGTGAGAGGAATCCATCAATCAGTTTTTTTCACTAGTCTATTTTAACATTAAAACAATAATGGCAGCATCAATCACTGGTCTCATTATTGTGGCAGAATTTGGATCAGCAATCAGGGCAGCAAATTTTCTGCTGGCATAATTTTATGGGGGCTTAAGGACTTTAGATTGTATATTATTGTGGTGAACTGGCTTTGCCCTATGCCAGTGCCAGCCCTACCTTTAGGCCAAGTGAGGCAGCCATTCCAGACATAAGATATGGGGCTGGGGTGTCATAGCCACACAGCTATTCCTTCTGGATCTGCACAACAGGCTTAAGATCAGATTGTGTACGTAATTCTTTGTGTAAGTATTTTTGCTTGAAAGCAGGTGAGGCAATATATATATTGACCCATCGGAAATACTGAATTTTATGTTATCTCTGGTCCTACTTCAGTTCTTTGGAACTTGATGGCCAGTATAGCCAGTCTGTAGGGGAAAAAAGGCAGATGCCATTATAGCTTGGATTATGTTTGCTCTACCAAATAAAATAAAATAAAATAAAATAAAATAAAATGTTTCTTTAAGAGGTACAATGAATCTTGATGTAAAGAGAGAGGAGTATCACTTTTTGCTGAACTTCAGGCAAAACATCTATCTGCAGGTAAAGGTTTCCAAGGTTTGTAACTAGAAAATTAGGAATTATAAGTTCCAACATGCTCTTTAATTTGATAAGTAGAAAAATAATGTGTTGTTCAGTTCTTATGAGAGAACCAGTGAGATGCAGTGGTTAAGGTGCTGGATTACAACCAGTAAGTCCTAGGATCAGGTCCACTTTCAGTTAGCAAAGCTCACCAAGTGACTTTGGATTCATGAGAAGCCAGCTTTCCTCACAGATGTATTAATGTGGAGAAATATTGGAGGAAGGAGTACAATGCATACCTTCCCAAGAGCTCAAGCAGGAAAGATGGGTCTAAATCCAGTCCATGAATGAAACCTCAATCAATCAATCATCCAGAGAAAATTGTACCCCAACTACTAAAAAGAGCATCTGAATCACAAGTATGGAAAGCAGAAAACCTGTTTAAAAGAAGTGAGTTGAATTGTGGGGCTTTCCTTTTTACCTCAGCAGCCATGTCTTTGAAATTCAGAACATTCCTCCATTCCAAGATTACAGCAAATATACAATAGAAGTTTGATGAGAGATAAATGATGACAGGAGTTTAAAATGTCAAAGCTAACTGAGAAGGGTGGAGAACTGTTTTTTTAGACAAAGTCACAAAAAGCAGGATGCCTAAATTTGCTGCTGATTTGGCCAGTATAAGAGTATTACAAAAACAGGTACATTAGTGGGATAACAAAATGCATGTGAATCAAGCTATTCAGGCACACTGCAGCAAAACCCTTTATTTGTTTAAAGGAAATGCTGTAACAATGGCTGAGCTTGCTTCAGCAAGCATGGCTTAATGTTTAATAATACCCAGATCTTTTAATTATTATTTTAAATGGAGGTTTCCCGCTTCTGACAATGTTTGAACAGATGTTCTGCAGCGCAGAGTTTTGCCATACTAAATTTACTTTACTAGAAAAAATACTTCAGGGAGCATGTTTTGAAATCTTTCTTGTTTAAATGCTAGTCATTGTCGTACTGGAGCATCTCCCATTACATGAAAGAATCATAAAAATACCATTAAAAAGCCAACGGGTACCAACTACAAGAATGCTATCTCATGAAATGGGGAGTCCTTAATAAGAAATATTGATTCAAATCTCTATAAGTAAGTAGAGTATCCAAGAACCTTGAGGGAATCTCTTTTAAGGACTGACACTATTGATGCCCCATCATATTCAAGCAATGGCAGGGTTCACACATCCTTTTAAGCCATAATATAGGCAATATAGGCTTCCTGCAATGTGTGAACTGCTGGGACAAAAGGATACCTCTCCTGACACAAAACAAACAGTGGCTAGTGACAATCAGGCTGAGATTTTCCAAACAGCTTCACAGTTGGGCCTGCCCTGAGATATGGACTTTTTCATGCTATAAAATTTGTCCAATTCTCATACTACTGCCAAATATAAGTTCTCAGTCTGTGTTTTATATTCACGCTGTTCAGATTTTTATTAAGCAATTTTCCAATAAAAATGCATACTAAATTCATTCTCATATATATATGAGTGTAATATGTGTGTGAAATGGAAATAAAAGGATAACAATTGGGAAAAGTGCTTATAAAAAAGTACATACAAAAACACAGGTATGAGGGAAAATGTACCTAAACATACACCGTTGTTTGTGAGCTAAAAGAATTCATGATGAAGTGGAAAATGGCTGAAATACAAAATGAGGAACGAAGAAAACTGAAAGATAAATCCTTCCCTCACTATTGTTTGGTGCTGGAAGCACGCTGGTGGCATGACCTCCAGAGGGAGACTCATCTGATGCCTAACACCAGTCAAATAAACTCTTCTTCCTTTGTTTTGCTTAGGTTTTGTTTGTTTGTTTAATATTTCTGTGACTTTTAACTTCTTGTGAGTTTTTTTATGTCCATAATCTGCGCTGTGCTGCTATTTTGCTATTATAGTTCTAAGGAAGTATCTGGTGTCTTTTAAATGTGTTGAAGCTACAGTCTGCAGCATTCCCAGAAGTCTAGTCCATTCGAGTCACTCCAACACATCAGAAGAGTGCCAGGCTGAAGACGACTATTTGGCATATGGGATGGCAGGTGGGGTGGGTGAGGTGAGGAAATAATACAGTAATTTTATTCTGCCAGTAAGCAGCCTAGAAATGCTAATTGCTACAGAAAGTCTGGGGCATACATTTAAAAAATAAAGATAAATTTGTGGTGGACAGTTGCAGCTGTATTTTCCAGAAAGGAACCTGGCAGGTATAATATCATTCATATGTATTCATAAAGAAAACTTTATCCATTTGAATGAGTTTGCTTCACCATGTATGCCAGAGAAATCTAGCTGTTAACTGCTTATTGCTGTCTTATTTTACTATATTGCCAAATCTTGCCTGCGTGATTTCAGTTGGCATTAAATAGGGCCTGAGGCAATATATCAAGTTCTTGCGGGAGCAGAACCCAATGTATAATTTTAGTTTGTTTCCCATTGTCAACAGAAAATGAACATAATGCAAACATTGCATCTCCCTTTTATAATGGGAGTTGTAAGAAAATACTTGCTACCTGAGATAAAGTTTCTGTAAGTCAGTGAAGCAAATAGGCCAATGTGTGGACTATGTTACATTCAGAGTTGATCCCAGCTTTTGTAACACATACTAAACAGCAAAATGCAGGAGACTTGGGTTTAATAAAGCACAACCTTTCAGCTGCACACACAGCCAATAAAGATTTGAGCATCCTGGGCATGATCAGCATACTAATGGCTGCCTGAATAAATCCTCAAGCCTGGCTGTTTTGAATAGCAAACCAAATTTTTGCAGAAGCCAAAGAGAGCATTTACTAAAATAAAAACTTTGCCGTGCATACCTGTAGCAGGAGGGATATGTATATGTGCGTTTTAATGTGAAATACACAGCTTGTTGATCTTTATAAAATATGAATGAAATAGTTAATTAGTTTTATTAAATATTAAAAAAAATTAAATGTCTACATAACCTGCTTCTAATATTAGGCTATGGAGATTAGGCAACATCAATACTTCAGTTATTTGTGAAAGGTTTTCTAAAAAGAATCATAGAATAGGGCTGAAGTTGTGATTGGGCCAAAGCATGGTCAGCATTACATACAGTAGCAGGACCAGGGGCTTCATATCTCCCCTGTTGTTGCAACACATATAAGAACCTTATAGAATTTCTGGTCCTTCCTTCACCCAGTATTGCTAGACTGCTATACACAGGTGGATTCCACTGGGAAGCATCCTTGTCCAGCTGCCAGAGCAATAGTCATTACCATAATATAGCCCCACCAAAATCTACCTCCCCAATTAATATTTTTCCTACATAATTGTCAAATAGGAGAGAAATGATGAGAAGGTTTAATAGTGGCTATCTAATACCATCAGAGAACTATCACGTAAAGGGAGGTGGGGGTCTAATATGAGACAGTCCACCAGGATACTATAACAAAGGCCCACTAAAGACTACAAACAATCCTGGCTATATATTATTTGGTGGAATAACATGCCATGCTAGTCTCTTTTAGAGCTCAGAAATGTTTCCAAAGAGCAATGCAATAATATTTCTTTTCTAAAACGAAATGTCACATGAATTTAAATATTTAAATAAATGTGATGTCTTCCTCAGAAGAGAAGGGAGCTCTACAGATACTTTAGATACTTCAGTTACTAAGTCTTGGCAGCAAATGACTGGCTCACAGTGCAGGTCAACCAAATAATATGAATGACTATTATCACTAATAATATAGTTCAGTGATGGAGAATCATACTGAAGAACCATAAAATAAACCGCCTATCTCTCTCTCAAAGGGCAAATTACATTACTTTGAAGATGTCACCAGCAGCTATGCCTTATCCATCACTAATCTGAGAGCCTTCAGAACAGAGTGCATTTGTTGAACTGAAACCAGTTTGCCAAAATATCCACTTGGTCAGTTTGTAGATGCAGTCTAGTAAAATTCAGTCACTATTGACACCCCCTTGCAATGGCTAGATTTCATTTCCAAATGTAGTTAGATAGCTTAAAAAGTAGTGCTGGAAAGTTCCAGTGCTTGTTGTTTGTTTCCAGCATGAAACTTTACATCTGATGTTCATTTCTAGTGAACAGGATAGGACAAACCTGCTTGGCATAAACAATAGCAGATTATCCTATGCATGTCTCCTGATGGTATGAGAATGATTTCTGAGCTTCTGTTCCTCTTAAAGGGGCACCTGATGAAATAAAATGTACAGTAGTGGGGGAACAAAGAAAAATGTTTCAGTATTCCTAACAACTTAGATAAAGAGTTATGAGTATGAATTATATGTATCAGTGCCACCAATATATATAGACACATATTAAGAAAACATTTCAACACAGAGATATATCAAAGGACTACAAATAATACAATTCTTCTATTGAATAGGTATCTCTTTATCACCAAATTGCTTGTTGTCTGTATTAGCCATGGCTAACTTAAGTCTATTATATATAATCCAACATGACATCTGGAATGGGAAAAATATGATTGGTCTGCCATGGATGCTGCAAAATTAGTCCCTGTTTAAATTACTGTTGGGCAGTGTAAAACATGGTAATAATTTAACATTAAAAAGTTGTCCTTCAGCTTTCCTGTTCTGATAAAAAAGCCATCCCAGGGACATCTATACCACACTGACTCCCCAAAGATTGCTTCCCCTCTGTCATATTCAGTCCTAACTAAGTGGAATATCCTAGTGGGAATGTTGTTTGACTACCCGCAGGTATGCATTTATCTGATTTAATGCATTAAAACATATTTATTAAACTCAGCAAAATTGGAAGTCCCTCACTTTATTTATTTAATATGATTCCATCATTCATTCATTTATTTTTCTGTGGGGCCACCCCATTTATGGAATCCAATCTCCAGAAAGGCTTAGCTGGCACCCACGCTAACATCAGTTCAGTGCCAGGTAAAGACCTTTCTCTTTTCCAGGTTTTTAATTGTATTTTAATTTATATTGTTTTAGTCTTTGACTGACCACCTCTTTTGTATGGTGTTTTTATTTTGAATTTTATTATATACGTTTTTATTCAAATTGTATTCTTTTAGTTTGTTTTACTGTAACATCCCAGAGAGTTTTGGCTATTGGGCAGCTTAAAAAGATATAAATAATAAATAATAAATAAAATAAAATAGACCATCCTTCATTCATGTTTTAAAAAGGACATTCCATAACACAGCATTCTTAACCTGGGGCCCTTCATTTACGATGGGGCCACAATTTCTAGAATTCCCCAGAACAGTTTGCCAGCTCAATATTAGGAAAATAGATGCTGTGGCATCTTCATTTTCATGGACTCATGTGTCCAGTGTCTATCAAGGGTACAGTACAACTACCTTGGCTGTGCTCAGAAATAGATTCCAAAATAAGCTATTGCTTATCTCCTTCTAGAAATCTTTTCAAACTGTAATATTCTAATATCAATTTTTATGTCAGAGAAAGAGAGTAAAAATGGGTTGCTTCATGGATTCCATTATCATTATTATTAATTTGATATATATTCCAAGTTTTTATATCAGAAGGATATTCAAGTCATCTAACAACAAAAGGTAAGACAATTTTCTATATAAGTAAAAGTGTTGCTAAAAATGCATAAAATGAAACAAGAATAAATCAACACCATAATCATTCAGCCCGATGTCAGAGATGTGCTTTGATATTCATTCTAGAAGGAGAGACAGTGGGAAACCAACTGAAGGGAATACGTGTAGCTCAGGGTTGAACTGTGGAGTCCTAGGAGTTCTCTGAGCTTGCATTTTTCTTGCAAAATGTTTTGTTACCCGGCTAGGTAACATTCATTCAATTGTTTGCAAGAAAACAGTCAAGCTCAGAGAACCCCTAGGACTCCACAGAATGGGAAACCATACATACTTCCAGAAGAAGGATGTTCTACAATTTAGCAGCAGCACAATTTGGGGAACAGTTCTCCTGTTTATCAAGGGGAGTTCTGCAGAGGGTATCTCCAGAAGGGTGTCTCCTGCAGACCTTAGCATATCAACAATTTCATAACATGAATTGTTATTTTTGAATGCAGCAGAAACATATAACATCAACAGCCATTATCATCTGCCTCCAGCCTCGGCAAGTCACTAATGTCTTTTCAAAGAAATGTTTCTATATCTACTATTTATCCACTTTCAACTGTTATCAGCCAGCTTAATGGCTTTTTGCCAAGTAGAAAGGCAGGATATCAATGTCTGAAATAAATAAATGTTGCTTCTACCTCAACCACAGCTCTTATATGCTGTCAGTAAATCCCTTTTCAGTCCCTATAGAGGATACAACTGGCCAGGTTGTAGTATCTATTACATTTGTGAGAACCAAAGAAATTTAAGGCTCCTGCTACAAAATGAGAAAAAAGATATGAATTCTGATAGGTATGCTCTGTATTTTCTGCTTCCCTCAATCTGTACATTTAAAGCAGCCTTTCTGTGTCAGGCTGGCCTTTTCTAAATTAATCCTGGCTGAAACAGAGTTAGTATCTGCTCCTTTCCAAGGTAGAATAGTATAGATACATCATTCTGGGTTTAAACAAACAGGATGCTTGCATCTTTTTTACTGGGATTGAAGGTATCAAGAAAATATGTTTATAGAAACTAGGATTTGCAGTCAGATTGGCCAATAGTGAGGCAATGCTCAAGTGCATGAGAATATTTTGTGAGAAAATGCTAGTTATCATCTTTAATATGACTTTTGTAACTGGTAACAGGAATTATGGTTATCTGATATTTACAGAATATCGGTTGACATATAAATTTGTTAATACACTGTCAAAGTCCTGGGGTTTATTATTCAGCAACAGAGTAGATTTCTAGCATGGCACACAAGCAATAGGTATAATTACCACCAGTTCCACAAGAAATGTTGTTTTCCAATTGCATTGTGTATGCAACTCTGCTTAGTTGGCTCTCCAATCTCTGATACATAGTTTCTTATTACTTTCTTAAAATAACCAGAAAATAAACAGTGCAGCATTTTAATCCACCATAAAACTATCTCTTATCTAATCTATACAATGCTGAAACCATATGGGCTGGGCAAACATTTTTTTAACTCATTCTAAGATGTGTCCAACAGGAAATTGAAGAGTCTAATATCCAGCTGGAATCTGATATCCTAGTGGAAATGTGAGAAGTGAAGTCTCTAAACCTTTTTTTCCCCTCTATACAATATACTTTTAGGAATATGTTTAGTGCTGGGTGGCTTCATATGTTACCTTATCAAAAGTCTAGGCTACAGATAGATTTCTTAATGTTGCCTTCTGTTTTAAGCAGCATTTGTCTTGGTTTTGGCAACAGATATCTAACACTGTCTGTATTTACCCTCTCAGCTTTGTTTCCAGTTCTACCTATTACTGTTCAGAGAGCAACCACCAGGAGACCAGAAGAAGTTATGGAATTCATATTGGTGACAGTGGTTGCCCAGCAGCTACAGCGACTCCACCTTATCAAGAATTGTGTTGCCCACCCCCATTTAACTTTAAAAGTACCATAATTTAATAAACTGAGTGGAAGCATGAAAGTTATACAGTACAGCATAAATGTATCTACTGTGAAGAAGACTAAAAATTTTAGATGGCCCTATAAAACATATGAATGCATAAGTGGATGAATGGATAAGCAAATAAATAAATAAATGCCAGTACAACAATGGTGGGCAACCTGAATCCTTACAGCCAAGTGTGACCTTGTTTTTGTGGTCCTTGGACCCCCCTTGATCATGATTGCTGAAGCTGATGACACAGTTTCCTGCCATTTTGTAGTGGGAAATGAAATGAAATTGTAGTATAAGGCTTAAAATAGTCACACCACAATTTTTTAAAAAACAGAAATCTCCAAAACTCTTTTACCCACACTGTCAGTTCTTGAAGGTAGACTAAACTTGGAAACCAAAGACACTCAAGCTAATACTACTTTTACAGTAGGTTACAGTAACAAAATCATGCAAGTCTGAATGCACTTCCCCCATCCCTTCTTTATCTTCATGAGAACTGGGGGGGGGGGGGTCAAGTCTGAGATGCTTTCTCAAATTACATTTCTGCCTCAGACTCAGATTTCTTTTATCTGACCATTGTCTTGTTTGCGGCTCTTCCTCCTGTTCCTCAAGGTTATTCCTTCAGCCCATTACACACACCAAGGTCCTTGGTCTCCAACAAAGTAATTACTCCAAAAAGTAATTAACTGTATCTTTGGCCAGAGAAAGGATGCTCATGCAGCCTGAAACCCATCACACCACTGCTCTGATTGCACTTGCTCTCTATATAAGGTAGTCCTTGGTTAATGACCACTCATTCAGTGACTGTTCAAACAACATTTAATGAATGGCGGTTACGACTGGTCCTCGAAGTTGTGGCCATCCCAGCTCCCCCTCAGTCACATGATCACAATCTGGGTGCTTGGCAACTGGCTCACACTTACAATGGTTGCAACATCCTGTGGTCATATGATTGCGATTTGCAACCTTCCCTGCTGGGTTCCCACAAGCAAAGTCAATGAGGAAGCCAGCAGGGAAAGTCACAAGTTGCTCAAGTAAGTCTTCTCCACCCACATACCCTCCTGAAGCCCCTCTGCATTCATGCTGCACCTCATTGGCCACCTGCACACCTTTGCACATCCTCCCTGAGCCTTGCTGTACTTGCACTATGCCTCTCCCACCAATCGTGCACCCGTGCACACCCTCTTCCACCTGCCAGCAGCCGCCAAAAGCTCTGCCATGCTGCTCCTCCCCTGCCACTCATGCCCCTTGTACACCCTTTCCTACCTGGCAGCAGCCACCCTAAGCCCCACTACATTCATGCTATGCTTCCCCCACCACTCACGCACTGTCATGCACCCTCTCCCACATGGCAGCAGCCACTTACCTGTCTGCCAGCCTGCTGGCAAGCTGCCTGGAACTTGTAACTTCCTGCTGGCTTCCCATTGACTTTGGTTGTTGGAAGTCAGTTGCAAGGAGGTGCTCACTTAACAACCCACAATCCTCACTTAACGTTGGCAACAGGGACTGCAGGGATTGCCATCACTAAGCGATGCAGTCACGTGATGTTGCACTTTACAACTGCACTGCTTAGCAATGGAAATTCTGGTCCCAATTGCTGTCGTAACTCGAGGACTACCTGTAGTCAATCCTTACCAAAGCTTATCTGTTTATGCCCTGGAGGTCCTTGTGATCTTACATATAATATCAAAAATGGCAACTTTAGATACCTAATGGTGGTGTGTTCTCAAGGGACATTCTGTGAAAATCCAATGTTCTTCCCTCCCCATTAAGATATTCCATGCAAAGAAGAACAAAAAGTTTTTTTAAAATATTGATTTATGAGACAACTGATTCAAACCTTCCATAAAGACTGGAACTTTATTTTTGTGCTTGTTTTTCTTTTTCTTTAAGCAACAGCTGCTCCAAACTGTAACTTTCTGATACAAGTGTACGCAGAAATCAGTCATCATTCAATGAGATTTAATCACAGATAACTGCACAGAAAGTATTACATACTTGGGAGTGTGTCCTTTTGATTTCCATTGGACTTGTGTCAAGTAAACTTTCTTAGGATTGGGTTATTCTCAAGTAATAGCAAAGTGAAGAGGGTGATTTCAAAGCAGTTTTTTACTCTCTTGAAAGTGTAAGCAGCTTTGGCTGAGTTATCCCGTTTATGTCCAAATAAATAGATTTAATATTTTTTACTTACATGAGAACCCCTTCTTTCCCTCTTAGTATATGTTATCAGTTTAGTAAGTTCTTGCTATAAGTTATTACTCAAGTTCAGTATGTAGATATTATTCCAATTATTTAAAAAGTTGCCTAGAGTGAATGGCTCACAAGAAACTTAGCTGATTATAACCAGCAAATGACATAGATGGTAGCATAAAATATTGGGGCTTTACATTATTCATGATTCTTATATCCTTGTTCTCAAGGGTGGCTGACAGGTTTCCAACCACTTAGCTATCTATTTACAATAGCTGGACATTCTGTCTTTACATCACAGAGTCCATCACTTGCCAACTCAGGATTACAGTATCATGGAGTTACTCATTACAATGTTAATGGCTTCTGTCAGGATTTATTGATTTTGATGTCAGCTTCTTTCCAAATAATAAAATGGGTGGGTTTTTTTATTGTATTTTTAACAATAAAAATGATAAATGCTCAGCAAGGATAATCACTACTCAGGCAAAGCTACAGGGATGTTATTTTAAAACTGAAAAAAAGTTTCACCAACATTCATAAACCATCTGAAATGGGAACTAATTAAATTGTAGCTCTTAAGTGACATACAGCTTGTCTTTGATATGGCTGCTTTTTTAATGTCAAAGTAATTATCAGTAGATACAGTGAAGTCAGTAAACAATTTCTCCTAATTGTTGCAAAGTTTGCATGCTTTCATGGTATGTTCTTTGCAGACATTAAAAAAGAGATGAATGTTAAAACTTTAAACTAAAAATTATTTAGTACATTGAAAGATGGAGTTTTATAATAACATAGTAAGAAATGTAGATAGAGTTATGTGTTATCTCACTTTTACCAGTATATACAGTATTATCAGATAACTTCCAATAGTAACAGGCAACAAACAACAGGCAAGAGTTATGAAGTTTAAAAAAATTTACACTGAGAAGAGTGAACATTTCAACATTTGGTCTCTTCTCCTACTTCTGCACTTACAATGTGACCAATATTAGCCTAGATCAATTGCTTATTTCAAACAAAAGTAATTATAAAACTAATCACATTTGGTATACATCTCTTTGGCATATATATTCCTTACAAAAATAACTTTGAAATGTCATAATCAGTCAAAGACCATAAACTGCAGAATGAACAGTTAAAAGTTTTTCCTGTTCTGCATAACTTTAGAAACAATTGCATGGTTGAATGTTTCCTAATTTAGAAAATGAAATTTATCAGTGAAAAGGGCTTCCATCACTCACTCATTCACTTTCTCTCTTTTACTGGCAGCATAGAAATAACTTGATTTGATCTGCATATTTTTATTTTAAGAATATATAGATAATATCAAGCTGATGTAAGTCCAAATGGGAATCCAAGTAGATCATAACAAAGCCCCCCCCCCCCAGGGATTATCTGCATGAATCACCTACAATACAGTACAGGTATTGAAATACTGTAGACATGAAACTGCTACAAAAGAGTAGTAGTTAAAATATATTAAACCCTTAAATTAGAGTGACTCCCTTTAATTGGTTTGGATTAAAATTAACATATGGCACATGCTGAAAAAATTATATCCTTCCTTTCTTCACAATCATACAAGACTAAAGGCCAAAATGAGTTTCCAAAGGGTGTTGAAGACAGAATGGCAAATGTAGAGAAGGAAGCCAGCAGTGGAATTGACTGCAGAACTATGAAAGTTTTGCCAGACCAGGAAAGCATGGTGGAAGAGACAGAATAAGAGCCTGTGAAGTGTAAACAAAGTTGTTTGGTTGTGTAAATTTGTTGTATAAAGTTTGCAAGTGGAAAAGCAATGCTCTCTATAGTGCAACCGGGAAGTACAGGGATCAGTCACAATCTGAAGGAATAGAAGAAGGCAAAACCAGAAAGCTTCTGAAGCTTGTTAAAGACCCATGAAGAGATGCGGTGGCTGGGCCCAGCCACAATAAAAGTTCAAACGCACTTCTAGTTGATGGTACACACGTCTGGATAATTTAAATGTCATGCTGTCAAATGTTCATGTGTTGCCAAGTGCATATTCTATCATACATGTCATTAATTATGTTACCTAATAATAATTAGTTATAAAAATAATAATAAGTGTAAGGCTGCCATTGTATACCCACTTAGATGTAGGTCCCATTGAATTCCTAGAGTCTTACTTGTGTGTAGGCATATCTAGTGTCATTACATTATGCAGTGTCATGTTGAAATGCCTTTGTCCATCTTGTCAAAGAGCCTTTTGAAAGCTAGCCCTGTTTTCTGTTTATTAATCTTCATTCTTATTGATAGGACAGACATAATGCATCTTTCAGACTGCTTTCAATGCCTACTAAAACAGTATTTCTTTATGCACAGTTGTAAAAATAAACCACTCAGTATATATATTTAGCAAGCAGAGAAAAAGAGAGGGAATCAATGTACACACGGGGACATTCTTTTTCAAGTACTGCTGACATCAGACAGTCACTACGCAGCATTCATACCCAAGCAATCACTCTGATTCTAATGAATAAGATGTCATATTTTCATGATCTAATGTGGTTTATGCATTTGTTGGACATCAAAGGGAGCCTCATGCTTCAAGGAAGGTTTAAATCAGAAACGGGAACATTCACATTCCTGAGAAGCCACCATTACAGTAGGACAGTCTAGCCCACTTTTGGATTGCTTCTTTCCCTATCTAATCATCTGCAAATGCATCAAAGACTATTGGAAGGGGAATTACAGCCCTACCCTGGACCCATTCTGTGCTAAGGAACACTTTCTGAGGTATTTAGCTCTCAGGAGACCCATGTCATTATTAACATTTTGAAACTTCAGCTTATTTTGAGTAAAATGGATCTTACAATTGCCCCTAGCAGAGCCATTTGGATTACACTTGCACTGATCCTTTCCAATCACTATAAAGATGCTAAATGGCTGGACTGATCTTATGGCCACTTCATATGCATGGTTTTGTTTTCAGCCAAGGTTTTTAGATTTACCTTTTAATGAACTGATATCTTTCTGCTTTATGCATTGCCTGGCAATTTTATAATGGATCTGGTTTTATCCTGATTTCATCCATTTCATATTTATTCAGGATTAGTTTGCCTATTACATATTCTCATAGCTTTGACTTTTTATTATTTTCGCTGTTAGTACCTACTGTGACAGTTTTAACTATATCCTGACTGGCCTTGTATGTTTTTCCCTTTT
This sequence comes from Python bivittatus, assembly GCF_059951505.1. Classification (NCBI taxonomy): domain Eukaryota; kingdom Metazoa; phylum Chordata; class Lepidosauria; order Squamata; family Pythonidae; genus Python; species Python bivittatus. The sequence goes on from NW_028277074.1 coordinate 20,032,196, forward strand.
CATCATGTGATTTTTAAAAACTTTTTATTTTGCATTGTTCTATGCTTGTATTTGGCCGTACCAAGGTTTAAATTTCTGAAAATGGCTAGTTGCTGGACAACATCTCCTTTAAGTCTGGTGAATGCAACTGATAGATGCAGGAAACCTGCTAAATAGCAACAAAAGTCTTTTCCAACATCTCATTATTTTCTCAGCACTGTAAAGGGAAAAGTGGGGCTGATGAATCTTAAGGTAAAGGTAGCTTTCAGAATACCGTTAACACGGAACAGCACAATCCCACCTCTCCTTTTCCTTCCCAGATAATATAGTGGAATTCTGTTTTCCTCTCCTCTGTCCTTCTGGAAGCCTGATGAAGAGTTCTGTTCACCTGTGGATGTGGTGAGAGGCATGATAGGATTTGAGAAAACAAGGAGTTAATGGAGAAGACAACCACTGGGAGACTGAAGACTGAAATGGAAACTGGCTAAGGACCATAGAGAGTGGTTGTACCCATGTCTTTTAACACTCCTAAAACATAATCTGATTCACCTCCAAGATAATGGATGACAAAGGGTTACAGATTTTACATACCTTGAAGCTATGATGTGATTGTGTTGGCTTAACAGAGGACATGCTTCTTTAAAACTAGTACACCTAATGAAGTCTAAAGGCTGGTTCACTCATGGACTGGAGTAGGTGAAGGCAACATCATGGGCATAAGGGGAAGTTTAGTGGTAAAGTGGCAAAGGAAGGCTAACAACCAGAGGATGCAAGCTTCAGGCAGGATTTTCCCTGTCATCTGAAAGTTAAATACTAGATTTGTTTTTGTGATCACTGATCCAGTGGAAGCCACAGCCCTGTCACAGATGAAGAAGTAACAGCAGATCTCAGGGCATATTGGAATAAGAAGCTATGAGAGAGTATTTAAGATGCTTGGGCCTAATCATATCCACCCTACCTGATTGAATCAGTTAGGGTTTCCTGAGTACATTCTTTAAAGACTCATTAATATTTTCTCATAATATTGAGGATCTTATAATTGTGGAAGATTTTCTTTTTAAAATCTTCATCTCTTAATTTTTACACCATGCAAGGGACAGACATTCAGGAAAGCTAGTTGGTTTAAGTTGCCTGTTATTCTGTAAGAAGTAGCAAGTACTTTTTTAAAAAATGTGACAGGTTACATTCCTTCATAATGCTACAGTAATTGAATACACACAAGTTGAGTTGTACTGTGTGACCTTGGAATGCACCACACACATGGGACCAAAAAGGTTCAATTACTGTGTCAATGGTACTAAAAATGGCTTTAGTGAGAACTGTCAGCCTGTTGTCACACAAAAGGAAATAATGATCTTAATATTTGGTCAGATCATGGCATGCAGTAAACACTAAGAAGACATTGTTTGAATGTCAGACTGTTCTGGGTCAAGCAATAAAATGTATTCCCTTAGGAATTATTATGTGTGGGTAATCTACAGCTATATTCACAGTCTAAGACTGGTAGAAATTTAATAATTCAAGTCTTAACCAAGGACCTAAGTATTATTAAGGTAGTTTCTAAGAATATAGGCAGTTCCAAGCAGGGTGGTTTTTTGTAAAATTAGGGTGTTCGGGTCTGATAAATTCAATATTTGCAGATATCAAGGGAGTCCTTTAGATATTGCTCTGAGAGCTCCAATTATTATTATTATTGTTGGTTGCACAGTCAACCAGTTGTTTAGACTGGATTTGGCATTTTTATCAACCTATCGAGTCCTTCCCACGGACCTGGGATAGGCAGATATTGCGCAGTGTTGTTAAAGGTACCGTTGCAGGATATAACCTGTTCCAAGTAAAGCTGCTGTTTACAATTGACTGGTGGTGATGTTGTCAATGCCAATGGTCTTCAAGTGGTGCTCCAAATGCTTTGGGATTGCATCCAAGGCACCTATTATTAGTAGTACTATCTTTGCTTTCTTTTGCCACTGTCGTTCTATTTCTATTTGCAGGTCTTTATATTTTGTGATTTTCTCTAGTTCTTTCTCTTCTCTTTTGCTGTCTCCAGGTGTTGCAGTGTTGATTATCCAGACTTTTTTGTCTTTCGTATCAACAATTGTTAAGTCTGGGGTGTTATGGGGCAGGTGCTTGTCTGTTTGAATTCTAAAGTCCTAGAGCACTTTAACTTCTTCATTTTCTATTACTTTGTCTGTTTTGTGGCCCCATCAGTTCTTGCTTTCAGGCAAATGGTATTTCTTGCAGATATTCCAATGCACCATTGTTGCTACTTTGTCATGCCATTGTTTGTAGTCAGTCTGTGTGATCTTCTTGCAGCAGCTGACTAGGTAGTCCACCATTTCTTCACCTTCTTTGCAGTGGCAGCATTTTATGTCTGTTGCTGTCTTCTCAATTCTGGCCTTGTATGCATTTGTTCTTAAGGCTTGGTCTTATGCAGCCAGAATTAGCCCCTATGTCTCTTTCTTCAACTTTCCTGCTCTTGGCCATTGCCAGGTCTTGTTGTTATCTGCTTTGCCTGCTAGTTTGTGTGTGCGTGTGTGTGTGTACTGGCCATGTAATACTTTGCCTTGCCATGTCTCTTTTCTGTTCTTCATTTGGTCTTTCTTGTAGGCCAGTTTGGGCTCTTCAGTATTCAGTAAGCCTTCACGGTATACTAGCTTCAGTGCATCTTCTTCACTGTCCTTCAGGTATTCTTCTAATGCCCTTTTTTCTTCTTCAACTGTTGGATGTACTTACAACATTCCACACCCACCTATGCTCCTTGGTAAATAGAGTCTGTCTACATCGCTGCGTGGATGAAGGGCATGATTCATTGTCATTATTTTTCTGGTCTTCCTATCCAGGGCTTCTAGTTCTGCTTGAGTCCAGTCCATTATTCCAGCTGTGTATCTAATGACTGGAATTGCCTAGGTGTTAATTGCCTTGATTTCCTCTACTGAGTTTGGACTTTAAATTCTTCTTCATTCTCATGATGTATTATTATTATTATTATTTGTTGTTGTTGTTGTTGTTACTGATCATGTATATTGTGCATTCTCAATTATACTCAAATTTACATGAATGACTTACGTACTTGTATTTTTATATGATTTACTTAAATAGGTACATAATAATTTGTACAGTTTTAAGAAAGAACAGCATATTTTTATGCACATAAATATTAATATCTCAACCTACACTGAGATACAGTTTAGTATCCATTAATTTGTTTACCATCTACTGATTTTACTCAAGTCACAATTAATGTTCTTAAAGCATGTGAAAAATGTAAAATGTAGATAAGTAGACTACAGATCTCAGCTAAAGCAGTATAAGGATCTCCAGTATGCTTTTTGGAACATTTACATACAAAGAAGTTGTTATGGCCAGAATTCACTTGCTTCTAGAAATTGCATTATAAGGCTCACACAAGCATTCCCGTCACTGTATTATAATCTTCTTCCAAAGGATTAAGTAATATTAGCAACAGTGAGAAATACTGTATACCCATTAAAAACAGGAGATGACAGGTATTTTTACAGAAGGATTTAGCACATAGCAGAAAATTAAGGTAAAGCAATGAACATGGACATTTATTTTATACAGTAATCTGTTATTTCTAATACTGGTTTTAGCATATTTGCTCACAATATCTTTTGGTCAGCCTCATTTAAGGAAGTCAGAGGAACATACATGGTAGTCTCCCTTTCTTTATCCTCATAATTCTTTAAATAGGCTTGACTGAGAAAGAGTAATGACCCCATTTCACCCAGAGAGCCCCATTAAGTTGCCTAAGGGATTAAACCCAGGTCTCTATAGTTCTAATTCAATCACTACAGCAACTGATTCTCTATTATGGCCACATGTGTTAAGTTTTGGGCAACTTCTTAAAATTAAAGAACATTAGCCCAGGATTATTTATTGTACCAGGAATTATATCTTGTCCCAGTCACCAGACTTTGGACTGATTACAATATCCTTCAATGAGATTGAAATTGGCTGATTTTTTAAAACCCCCATAAAGATTATCAAGACCACTCTAGGCATGGAAGATTTTGAGCACTGATCCAGTACAGTGTTTGTTCATAACACTAGATCAGCCTTCTCACCCCTGGTAGCTTCCAGATGTATTGGGACTGCAATTCCCAGAATTCTCCCCAGCAACTAGAATTCCCAAACAACCTGGAGTTGATAGGTTGAGGAAAGTTCCACTAGATGTTTTCTCTGTTTTGTAACAGCTGTCATGAATACACTTATTCTAAAATTAAGATTTTATTTTTTAAACAATTACAGAATATGCTACAGAATTCTGTAGACACAAATAGTCAAAAGCAATCAAGCTATCATGGCAGCTTTTAAAGAGGTGCACCAAAACTGAAATGAATTAATTCATTATTAATGATCATGGGATCATGCCAAATCGAGCTACATTAATGGCTAAACAATAGCATAAATTCCTAATTTTTAAATCATGAATTTAAAAAAAGTTGTGAAGGTTATCCTTATTTAAAGTATTTTCAGAGTTCCTATCACAACCATTACATAATGGCTCATGGCAATAATAAATTGAGAGGGGGGAAATTGTATTAAAAAGTCTGTATTCCTTTAAGAACAATTACTCATTCCCGTTAGATTACTCTCAGTGTACATTCAAGCCTAAGACAAAGAAAAACTTGCATAACTCACTGAACATCATTTAGAAAAATACTTATTTTGACTTTCATGGTGTTCAAAGGTTTTCAGACAACTGGAACAAAAATACTCTAGTGTGTGCTTTTTCAAAGTAAATTTTACTTATTTCTTTGGCATGGAAATTTCCTCCTTGTGATTGATGTATTAGCTCTGCTTTTCCCTAGGAAGGCCTTCACCTTTTAAACTATCTACTCCTACTGAGGAAAAAAAATCTTTTCAGCCTGAATGAGTCAAGCTAATGTTTACTCATGATAATTAATATTAATGTGCTATTTTGTAATACTTTCAGAATATTCATTATGCATCACCCTAATTGAAACAATCAAGTTATCCAAAGCAAAAACAGATATATTCTGATTTTAATACTGAAATATGCAACTAGAATGGATACATTTTAGCCTAAGAATGAAGCCTTATGTACACTATTTGTATGTACATTTGCATTTTTGAATTAAGTCCCAATTTTGAATTGATTCACCAAGGCTGGCAGGCATGATCCTGTTGCTATAAAATGCCATATAAAAATGTAAGTTAAATGTTGCTTTAAATAGCCTTCAGAAAACAGAGAAAATGCCACATATAGCAAATGAGCACCTATGCTTTTATTGAATATGGCGCAGCAATAAACCAGGAGATTATTTTACATCTTACAAAACTAGCCATTCCAAACTGTGTTCAATTTATTTATATCCATTAAAGGATTGTAAATAGTTCTTTGAAAAAAATATGAGGAAGGCATACAAAATGAAATCCTGAAATGGGCATTTAATCATAAACTATAAAATAAATGTATATTTTTTTTAAGAATAGGGCAGCATTTCTTAAAGTGCTTTCCTAGGACTCCTGGGGGTCCCCCAAGACCCTCTCAGGGGTCCCCAAAATCAAAATTATTTGTTGAAAAATCATACAATATTAAAATCCCATCAAACAATCATGAGAAGCAGTAGTGGCAGCAAATGCGTCAATTTTAATTTTTAATATGGTAAATATCAGTAAATGTAACCCATACAAATAAAAGGTCTTTTGGGGTCCTCCATAATTTTTGAAAGTGAGAAGGGGTCCTGAAAGAAAGAGGTTGAAGAAACACTGGGACAGAGCATAAAAGAACAGATTAATTCCATCACTGGAAGCTGAAAAGTTTATAAAGTCAGTGCCATTTGCATCACACTTGAAAGGGAGTTCCACAAGCAGAAGGCTTGTAACAAAGAAGGCTGTCTTTTCTATCAACACATGATGTGTGGAAAGTAGATCTTAAGACCCAAGCAAGATTACATAAGAAGAGTTTCTCTGGACTTCATTTTATCAACTGAGTTGTGAACTCCCCGATACTGTACTTGATGCTGTACAACTAAGTCAATAATGCTTTTGTTAAGTTCACACACTGTGATGCTGTAAGCTCTTGTTTGTGTGACTCTACTCAATGTAAGACTGCAATTGTATAGTTAATGGAGTTTCTCTATTTAGGCAGGATTTCTGTATCTATAGCTGCATATTTGCATAAAATAAGAAGAGAGACAAATCAGTTACCAGAAGACAAAAATGCCACTATAGAGATAGATCTTATGACACGTGTTACATGATCTTATATGTTTCAGTAATATAATCAAGCCACTTGACATCAATAGTCCTAACACCTAATCAAAAGTTCAAGCTAGTCCTACTGAAGTGTACACCTTGTTGCATTAGTGACTGCTGCTTCTGTGATGGAACATTCCATTCTCTGCAGCTATAAAGCCCTACATGGCATAGGGCCTGGTTAGTTGAGGGACTGCCTGTCTCCCATAGTACCTGCTCAACCAATTTGATCTGGTAGGCTTGGTTCCTTCAATTAAACAATGTCATCCATCAGGACCCCAGAAGCATGCCTTCTCTGTAGCAGTGCCTGCCCTCTGGAAAGAGGTTCCCCCTGAGATCTTGATGGTCCCCACTCTGCTGTTGTTTAGAAGAGCCATCAAGACCTGGCTCTTTACTGAGAGCATTGATGGGAGACAGGGAGACCCCTTCCTTTGCCTCCTTCCAGTCTGTTGTTCTTGCCATCTTTTATCTCCCACTCCCCTTTTCTTTTAATTGATTTAATTGTAATTTTCTTGTTTTGATTGTTGTGAGCTGCCCAGAGTCGTTGGGAACTGGGCAGCATACAAGTCTGATAAATGTATGTATGTATGTATGTACGTATGTATGTATGTATGTATGTATGTATGTATATGGCTGTGGCTTCACAGTCAATCCCCAAAGGCTGTTGTGACTAAATAACAAAAATTATAAATCTGGAGCACTTTTTCCGACTAACAAATTTTATTAAAAGGCATCAACTTTCACGAGCTGTAGCCTTTTATGCTTTTTAATAAAATTTGAAAGGTGCTACCAGACTCCTGATTTTTTGCCACCATAGACTTAACATGGCTTTCCTCCTATAATGTGACTAAATGAGGATCTGAGGCCAGCTCAGAATATACTTAATATTTGTCACTATGTACAATATTTCTTATTCAATAAAATGTACCAAAATGCATTATTCCCTTTAGGTGTCCATGTTGCATCAGTATGCAGTGTTTTCCTAAGTGGAATAAAGAGTACTGTTAAGTCTTATATGTGTCATTGATAGGCTTTCAGCAGATTAAGAAGAACATTAATAAAATAGCCCCTTTCTTAACTATAGACAGTATCTCCTTCCATGGAAGCAACTTTATAGTACTTCTCCTTGTCCCTATCTCTAGGCATCCATTGTTACCTAGTGTTAATGGTAGTGGTGGCATTGTGATCAAGAAGAATAAAATAGTCAGTTTGTACTGTATTGTGCTTTTCCAAAGACCAAAAGCAACTGTGAATTGGCGAGATACATACCATTCAGAACACAAGGTCCCTCTACAAAGGTGCTGTCTGTTTCTCCATGCACCATGCCCCTCAACTTCCACTCAGTAATGATGAAGAAAAGACTACCAAGATGTTCCACAACAGTGACTCTTAAACACCACCATTTTTAACTTGAAAAGCAAAGTGTAGTGAATGATTCTCCCTTCGTTCCTCCTTCATTCTCACAGTCTGCCTGGCAGCCCCCCATGGCAGGCAACAAGCTGCCAGCTCTGACATTCACATCAACGTCTTGTCTCTGGCGTGTTCCACCTGGCAGGAGGGAAAAGAACTACTAATTGCTCTCCTTAGCTTGGGAGTGGGGTAGAATGGGGTGACTGGTGCCTTTGAATTAGAGACCTGGCACTCTTCTTCCATAGAAGCTATGGCCTTTTCAACAGTGTATCAATCAGTTTAACAAAATAAATGGCACCTTTCAAGTTGTCCAAGTGACAGGCAATTGGTGCAGAGGTGCTCTGTGAAGATGGACTGTCACTTGGGCTAGTTCTGAACATGTCTAATGTTATTCCAGAACAATAGTAGAGACAAGTCCCCAATCCCAAATCATTTTGATTGTTAATTGATCAATGGTCTGATGAAGGAGCACATGAAGCATTGGGGAAGCAATTTTTTTGTGGAAACTTTGCTGCTGAAATTCATAGGAACGTTACTGCTGCTCCTCCATTCCTGTTTTCTTTTTTTAAGAGAAAAAAAGAGAGAGCAGTCTAGCACTCTTTCTATCACAGGAGTGCTAAACACATGCTTTGAAAGAGGTCTAGTGCTACTTCACAAAAGAAGTGAGCATCATTAATAAGGAGCCAGCCTGTGTTTCCTACAGTGTCAGCCAGGCATTATGTGGGTAACTGCCTGTAGCCAGGGGTTCTTGTCAGTCCAACAGCAAAACCCAAAATGGCCACTGAGGGCAGTACCCAGTAACAGGGGGAGGAGGCAGCATGTGCACTACAGTCAAAATGGTCCAATTGGAGCTGGGCAGATCTTGACTCCCAACCGGGTCGTCATCATTGCTGAAGTGCCAGAAATCAAGCATAGAGCAAAATTTGTGTCATGAGATAATAGAAAACACCACTTTAATATTGGAGCAGCTAACTATGAAATTAGGCAGCCTCAGCTATGGGCTGAGAATGGGACAGGCAGTGTCATGAGGACATGTCCTTCAAGAATGATTATGAGACAACTTCAAACTGCCATTAGGGGGACAAATGGAGTTCAACAGCAACCTCTTGGTTTTTGTTTAGAAGCACATTGCACCCTCTTCCTGCTTGAAATTATCCCCTCAATAATATATTTGGACCAGAAATTGTCTCAGAGGTGCTGCTCCTGAAGGGCTTGTCAAGCTGTCAGTAGTCCATTAATTGTAGGGACAGGGCTGCAGCCTGATCCTCTTCAGATTGATGTGCGACTCGAGCCCCTTGAGCTCAGCCCTATGTAGCTCTCTGTCTGTTTGGGCTGTTACTGTCAAGTTTTTGTAAAGCAAGCATTACCTGTTTTCCTACAATCCCAGTGACATTTTAAAGAGAAACAAAGGGAGTTCGTGCTCTGGTTTCCTCCCCCTTCTCTCCAGAGATCGTTGCCCCAGGAGGCAGGAGAACAATCTGCATGCCTGAAACTGATTGGCAATTTCCTGAGCATTAGTGAGTTGCACATGGTGGTTCAGCCCCAGAGGTCACAGCCTAGCATTGGTCAAAAAGAGTTAGGGAAAAGGGGAGGGATGAACTGTACTACCTATGAAGTATGGCTTTCAAATCAATTACATGTGTGAAATATTTCCCCAGAGACTCCAGAAAAGATTCAACCCTCTGGTTTTTTCCCTTCTTTTTATGCATCTAAGCCAGAGTTTGGCCTATCCTTAGACAAAGTAAGATGGCTGTCCCAGGCAGCAGATGCTGAGTGCCAGCCCCCAGCTGTTCCCCAGAGCTAGAGGGCAAAAATATGCCCCAGGGCCTCCTAAGCCAGACTGCTGATTTGGGCATAGTACAGGATACTATGGCCTACCAGCACTGAAGGATTCAATGGCTAGTTCAGGCAGCCCTGTGCTGGGACTGTGAGAAGAGGGACATTTTATTCTTTGCTTCAGGAAGAAATCAGTTTGGGCTAGAGTCCATGTAAGCCACAACATGTAAAATACCATAGCATTGCAGACTATCACTAATATGGTTTAGGCATTATTGAAAGTCATGGCATATGTTTTCAAAAGAATATTGCACTGTACTGTATATATTTCAAAAGTTTTGCATTTTCTAATAGCTACAGTGGAAGTGAAAGTTGGACTTCGAAGAAGCAAGCTAGGACATTTATGAACTTTGGTGATGGAGAAGACTCTTGAGAATACTATGGATAGCCAAGAAACAAACAAATGGATCATAAAACAAATCAATCCAGAGTTCTCACAAAGGACTAGTTATCATATTTTAGACATAAGAAATCCATAATGCTGGGAAAGGTAAAAGAAAGAGAAGAAGAGGATGACCAGGAGCAAGGTTCATGGATCAAATTGCAGTGGTGGTGGATGCACCATTAGAGGACCAGAAGGGCCAGGTGAGGGCAGATCATCCTGGAGAAGGTCTATGTATGTAGTCATGAAAAGCTGACATTGACTTGATTAATGATAGTAATTATGATAATAATAGCTACAAAGAAAATGTCCTTAATATATCTTATTGTTCTGCACCAATTTTTAAAGAAAGAACAGAATATATTTCCAAATCATTGGTAATTTTTTGGAAGTCAGTACCCTATTTGAATTCTGAAGGCAAAGTATTGGAAATTATTTATTTATAAATAAATAAGGTTTTATTTATTTTTTATTATTTTTTTATTATTTTTGTAAATGACTCATGGTAGCGAACATACCTAATACTCCTTCCTCCTCCTATTTTCCCCACAAATACAACCCTGTGAAGTGAGTTGGGCTGAGAGAGAGTGACTGGCCCAAAGTCACCCAGCCGGCTTTCAGGCAGGACTAGAACTCACAGTCTCCCAGTTTCTAGCCTGGTGCCTTAACCACTAGACCAAACTATAAATATTACTGATTTATTCCTATATATAGTAGATATAAAAATAGTGAACTCAGAGTGACTGGGCTTCTGTAACTAAAATGATGCCCTGACTCACTGACAAAGTGGCAGTATCAACAGTCTTGGGAAATTTGTAAAGTGTGCAATAGATATGAATAAGACCATGTAGAGAGGAAATGGGAGGGTGACCAAAAAAATATCCATTGCAAACTGAATATGCTAGCTGGTGAGAAATGTTGGTTGACTGTTGGAGTGCAGGAAAAAGGGAAGCTGAGTAGAAGGAGGTATCCAAGTATAGGGTATGACTTACTGGCACCTGGAATGTGTATCACAACTAAAGCCATGAAGCCAAGGAGGAGAACATCAGAAATCATCTACCTAGACAGATAGCTTGATCTTATGAAGAGTAAGACACAACTGAAATCATTAGAATGGTGCAATTTCTGTCTAATGAAACACTTTTTAATGCATAGATATTAATAGGAAAGTCTAAAGAAAATACTTAGCGACCACATTTAATCAAAGGCAGGAAAAGTACTTGAGGTTAGTGAGATCCAGGAAGCTCATGCTGGACAGAGGCCATATCCCACTAGCCAGATATATTGTGTTGTAAAGACTGTCCTTGTTACTGTTGATCGGCACAATGTTGCTAGATTATTCTGGGCTCAGCCACATGTTCTGCTTGCCCCAGGGTGAAAACATCCCACTAACCATTTGTTGAGGACAAGAAGGTTCAGTCTCCCTCCCTCCCACTAAGACAGCTTCCACCTCTCTTTCCTTGGTCTGCTTTAGAAGTGGTGTTTTCCCACTTCTGTAGGCACACATCCTGCTGAGTGGTCCATCTGTAGCTAGTTGTTCAGAGGTAAGTTTAGGGACAGGGAACTGTCCTGCTCTTATTGGCCACCTATTCTGCTTCCATGGCCAGAGGACTGCTCCTGTGAGTCAACACATTTCTGTGCCAGCTCCCTGACTGGATAACAACATTTCAAGGCTACCTGCAGAAGAGTGCTCAAAATATGTTATAAATGACCAGTGGGGAAATGTCTAGAGCCTGCCTTACTTCAGAGTAAGCATGCATAGAGTCAAGCAAAGTATCACTCCAGAGCCACAGAGGAATCTGACACACTTACGTCGAAACAAAAGTGATTTCATCCCAGGCAGGCCCATAACAGAACCAGTGAAGCCAACATTAGGACTTGCACTCTTTGCTGTTTGGAGGGAAAGACACCAGAACAATCCAAGGAGTACCAGAATGTTAAGTCTTCTTTACAAATTGTCCCAGCTGTTCTGGATCAGCTGATCTGCATAGTTTTGATTCAGGTGGAAATTCAAAGTCTATAGGAGGCCTCCTACCTGGTTTCCAAAACAGATTGGTGGTCTTCTGTGCAAAGGGGCTTTCCATTGTTTCTTTCCCCTCTTGAATGGATTTTGTTGGGGGTCTGCAATCCTAAACAGCTATGTGGCACATTGAGTTTAGGAGTTTTTTTCCTGTGGGCAGAACCACCCGCCCTTGAACTACATTAACACACACATGTACCCCAGGACTGCAATCTTAGGGTCTACTGGGCAGCCTTTGGTGATAGAACCTGTATGAGGACAACTTCGGATGCTACCTCAGGCCGTTCCAGAAGAAGCCCCCCAAATGGTCTTCACTATTCCAGCAGAAGATGACATTTGGAAGAAAAACCCTTAGATTGGCTTTGGATCAAGTACAGTGGTACCTCGGGTCACGAACTTAATTCGTTCCGCGACTCTGGTCGCAACCCGAATTGGTCGCGACCCGAATCAAATTTTCCCATAAGGTTCAATGTAAATACGGTTAATCCGTTCTGACCCCTACAAATTTGGTCACCAACTGATTTTGGTCGCGACCTGAATCAAATTTTCCCATAAGGTTCAATGTAAATACAGTTAATCCATTCTGAACCATATGTATTTTTTTTTTAAACCACAAAAATATGACACAAAGTACAGTACAGTACAGTATGAAGAGAGAGAACACTAACCTTGCTTGAGATGCGGAGGACAGGAAGGTGGGTGCGGAGGCAGTTATTGTTTGGAGGAAGAGTCCCCCTCCCTATAGGAAGCCACGACCACATGTGTCAGCAGGGAAAATGGCCGCGGATCCTGTTCGTCACCCAATGCGGAGTTCGCGAACGGAAGCAAAATTTTGCGAACGGTGCTGTTCTTGACCCAAATTGGTCATGAACAGAAGCGTTCGTGACCCAAGGTACCACTGTAATGCCTGAGTTGTGGGAACCTACTCAGAGTACCTCTACAGCCTCTGAAAGAAGTCAGAGCAGCTACTGTAGCCGAAATGAATGAGCTGCTTGAAAAGGGCTTGAAACCCAAAGGGATGAGGGGTGAAAGGACCCACCCAGCCTTACTTGTCTTTCTGGGCAGGGTTGTGTGGAGAAGGTAACGAACCTGAGGCAAATTCACTACAAGATCGCCCCCCATATTACAATGAGCTTACTCCTAAGTGATCTGCAACTCATTTAATGCCCACTGATTTAGATGGAAGGGAAAGGATCCTACACCTAAAGATACATTCTCTGCTCCCCTTCATGAATCCAGATGCACCACCCGAGCTAAACGGCCCTGGCTTGGCTTCTCCGCAATGGCTTCCTCCACTTGTAGCCGAGCTCTTGCCCTGAGTGCAGGGATGAACAGCTGTTTGGGGCCAAGGGCCTCATTTGGCCTCTGGGTGTCCTGCCAGCTGATCATGAAAAATGGAAGGAAAGAAGCACAGCCTGAATCAGTGAGCTAGAAAGGGAGAAGTTGCGGGGGGGGGGCATCCTGAGGTAGCATCCGAAGTTGTCCTCATACCGGCTCTATCATCAAAGGCTGCCCAGTAGACCCTAAGGTTGCAGTCCTGGGGTACATATGTGTGTGTTAATGTAGTTCGAGGGGAGGTGGTTCTGCCCACAGGAAAAAAAAAAAAAATGAAGTGTTTTCCCAAGGACTGGAAGAGGAAAGTGGCCCCTTAATTCTTGTAATTTGTGCAGGCTCTGTACAAACATTGCTTCTGGTACGCTGAGACCTGGATTCCCGAGTAAAAGAATCCAGCCGTTGAAGGAAAGTCAATAGAATCCTGCCGGGCTACCCCAACTTTTAAATCTTCACGTTTCTCCCCATAACTTTCTTGGGCTCACTTTCCCTCTGGGAAGGCATTAATAGGAAGGTCAGAGCCTGTCTTCCGCGGGGCAGAAGAATGTGCCTACATCTGGAGCTCATGTCTCACCCACCTCCAGCTCTTGTGTGTAGGAATCAGCTTCTGGTGTGGGGAGGATTATGAATGACCAATCCATTTTAGGTCTTTTTCCCCCTCCCCATCTTTTCATGTCACCCTTGCTTTATTCATCATCTGGAGCTTTGGGCATCAAGGGTCCAGGTTTTTGTCCAGGAGAGAAGAAGGGTGTTCCCAATGCACTTCTAGGGCAGGGTTAAGCAACTTGGTGGCTTGTGGATGTTTCAGACTACAACTGCTATAAGCCCCAGCACAATGAATAATGTCAGGGTTCATGGGAGCTGCAGCCCAAAACATTTGGAGGACATCAGCTGAGGCAATCTGTTATAAGGTTTCATTCAAGCCAGCAGATATTCTTGGACCTGTTGCTCTACAGTTGCACTAGTCTACATCTCCCCTCATCCTCAGCCATACAGTGAGTGACTTGAAATAGCACCTATCCAGCCAGAACTTGTCAAGGTTTATTCAGAAATAAACCTAACTGCATTCAGATAAATGAGACGAGGCAACATTATCCAAAAAGAAGCTCAATAGGAAAGAACGACATTGAGGTCTCCATAGGATCACATCCGAAGGCTGCTCCCAGAAAAGACCATCCTCCTATTTTTGACTGCTTTAAGAAAGGTCCACTGTGGGACTGCAACTTAAGCTTATTTGTTGGGACTTAACAATGCCCCCCCCCCCCCCGAATTACAGGACTGAAGTCCTGGACTATCTTTTTAAAAAGATTTCTTACTGGGGAGCAGATACTCTTAGAATGACTTGGACATGTTTGAACTGGGTTGCTGTTGGAGAACAAACCCCACTGATTTTAGGAGACATTATGAGAATGACCCAATCCTGGCATCCTTTTCTTGTTTCCTCGAATGCCAGTTTCCCTGAATTGTGGGGTAGACATCGAAGTAGATTGCAGATCAAATCTTTTCAGGTTTACACTGTTTTCTTTCTCCTTCTCCCTCTCTTGGACAGAGATCCTTTAGGTTCTAATTCTTGAGAGATTTGCCATAGAGTAAGCACAATTGGAAACAGTTATGTTTACTTTGGAGTAGGTGTGCATAAGCTATTCTAAGGCAGCAATACTACACTCTTGTCCAATTAGAAGGAAGTCCATAGGAATGTGCAGTAAACTTACTTCTAGTGAGTTAAATCCCTAAATCGAGTGGGATTTATTTCTGGGTAGGCATCCTGCCTGCACCCTGAAGCAAACCTGTCTCAGCACCTCTTCAGTCACCTGAGCAGGACATAAGCAACAGAGGAGTTTGGGTGCTAATCTGAGAGGGAAACGGCTTAAAGTTATCAGGGTCCTTTTTCCCCAGGAAGTAGGACCACAGTTAGGAGCCAAGTGAACAGTTGAGACAGTAAGGCTGAAAGCCCCAAAGAAACATACTGATCGTGAAAGGGGTGCAGCTGTGGGTGCCCAAAGAAGCCCAAGGACAGGCCTTTCTCCTCCCCTCTAAAAAATAAACATCATGTTGCTCTGATTTGTTAGATGATGTATTATCCTGCCACAAGGGTGGGGGTACTTCAGCAGTTCTTATTTTCTCTTTCACGGAGAAATTAAGAGTTTAAGACCTAGATCATGAGTCCAAAAACCCAGACAGGAAAAAATGACTTGCGAGTGCTAAGTCCTAAACAGGCTTCTCTTTTTCTTTTTCCTCTTTTCCTTCACTCTCGCCAGAACAAAAAGGGTTGTTGTTGGTGTGTTGTTGTTATTCCAGACAAACTTTGATTTTTCGAAGAGGGATTCTGCAACTGGCATTCATAAAGCAAGAGCGGAAAGCCGTCCCTCGCTTTGTCCCAGGACAGCCGCCCTGCCGCTGGGTATATTGAAGAGATTAAGCAGCCCGCCGCTCCGCTGCGCCGGGTGGCCCCCAGACAAAGGCTCTGGCGCGCTCCGAGCTCAGTGGGCTTTGGAAACACGGCTGTGAGTCCTCGGCTCGCGGCAGCGCCTTCCGACCGCAAGACTTGCTCCCGAGGAACGAGAGGGCGGGTGCAGCGTGGATTTAAGTTAGCGTGGAAGGGGAACGCTGTTTTCCCACAGGAAATGGATGCTTAGTCGCTTGGCCAATTTGTTAGGCAATAATTAGTTCTTAACCAACAAATTCACTCATTTTGGCAGACCGATACGGAAGAAACGAGCCAGAAAGGCGGGCAAGCAGGGGCGCTGAATATAGGGAGAATTACTTTTGAGTAAACATGACCATTGGGATTGAAGCTGAGACTAAGGACTTGCTCAAATTCTTTCGGATCCTGCACAATATTTCTCTGCAGCCCACTCTCCACAAGGTGTACGCCAGGCAGCCTATAAAGCCATCCTCTTAGTGGCTTTGATGATCCCCTGAATTTCTATTTCTCATGTCTGAACTCAACTTTCAGGAAATCTTCGATTTCCAAATTTAGTTAGAGGAGAAAGAAGTCCTAATCCATTCAAATAATGTGTGAAATGCCCCCCCCCCACACACACACACACATCACGTCCATATCAGGGCTGCTTGTATTAACTGAACAACTAATTTGTTAAACGAACCACAGATTTTACAAACTGGGACTTATCCCTCTGCCTTTTCTATTTACCCACCAGGCTGTTTCTACCCAAGGAGGTGCACATTGTTGTGATCCTCTAGTTTACTCGGGAAGCTGAAAGCTCTGAACCAAACTGCAGTTTGGCTTTTATAGAAATGTTGATCATCAGCGCTCAAACGAATTTTCCTCACAGGGAAATGGAAAAACAAATCATTGTAAGAAATACCAAGCCTTGAAAAAGATGCTAATAGTTATATCAGAGACCTTGGTAAATATCAAACGCACTTGGGGAGGGGGGCTTCAACCTTTTTCTTCCTTTTTTTGCAGAACAACTCTGTGTCAGCAATCTAAGCCAGAATCTACCCATAACCTGATCTCGCTGGCTCAATTAAGGCAGCCAACAGGAACCTAGCACTCTCTTTGACAAGAAACCAGGGTTGTTGTTGTTTTTTCCTGTTCCAGACTGGTTTTTAAAAGAAATATCTTTGGTACTGAATAGAATTATTTGTGAGCTAGCTGGAGATTTACTTCTGTTTAGAGCTGGGGTACTAATCTCCAGGAAAGAGAAGAGATTGGAGAGAGGGAACACATAGCAGAACCTTGATCCAGACGTTTCTTCGGCCGGCGGCCCTCTCTGTCCCTTTGCACACCATTGTTAGATTAAGATTTGTTTCAAGGCAACTCAGACTTACACAGCTGTACTTAATGAACGCCTCATAAAAGTGCCTCCCTTCTAAATCCTTTTTTACTCGACTTTACAACCCCTAGGTTGGATTCATCCTTAGACTTATTAAATGGGATTTTAAGTTATTCATTACAATCTTGTCTCTTAGATTCCAGTGGATTTCTCAGGGAAAACTTTCTGATTTGGAAGTAGAAGAGACTCCTTTGCCATTTTCCAAAGGATGTTTCTGAAAGGGTTTTAGTGCCATGTATGAAAATATTTACATAGAAACAAAGGAGGCCAGAGAGAAGTGAGCTTTATTTATGAAATGGTCTGAGGACCTTTGACCAAGATCAGCTTAATTTCAAACTCATATAAATTATTTGTAGAGAACTAGAAAAAAAAGCAGTTCACCCCAAGCCCAATATTTCATATCCAAGTGTGAGTCCTCTTGCCGGCTTTATTTCCGCATAACTTTGAAGTGATACTTTCTGGATCCAGATATGCTTGCAGAGAATTAAGCAAGAAGAGAGCCTTGTTCACCCCTGTCTATCTGAAAGATCAGGGCTCACAGCGAAAGAAACCTGCACCCGCTGGGTGGAATCGCAACCCGCTGGGTGGAAGCGAACGGGCCTGATTTTGATCGGGGTCTTTTCCGGGCAACGCAAACAGCCCAAAACTTCTCAGTGGGTCCTTCCCAACTGCTTTGCTCCAAAATGGTCGACCTTTGTTTACACCGGGGGTCCTGACCGAGAAGAGGAACCGTTGGAGTCCTATGATCCTGACGATCGCCCGCTGGACACAGGCTGTCGGGCGGCCCCCCTTCCGATCTTAATGGTCCCTAGTAAAAGCCTTCTGGCTCCCACTCCAGATGGCCCCGGTGGGGGAGATTCTGCAGCCACTAGCGAGGGGGTAAAAGTTGTAGCAAGAGACCAGCGCTCAGGGGAAACTCACAGCCTAGCCACTAAAAGGAAGGAGATCAGTCAGTCTAATCGATCAAATTACAACGTGCTTCAAGCGGAGGAGTAGTTCTCAGAGACCCACAGAATGGAACCTGCGGGTTTTGACGCAAGCAGCTACAACTGTAGTATTGCATTGCTGGGGCTGCACTGCAAGCTGTGCTTACAAATCTCGCGATCTGCTAGCATATTGGGGCGATGGAGGGAGAGTCCGGTTTAGGCGGAGGGCTTAGAAAAGGAATTTCCTTTTTATTGGCCCCAAGGAAAAATCAACCCTGAGTCCCCTCACTGCAGACTGAAGGTTTACAGCAACCAAGGGCTGGTTGGGGAGATCAGACAACCGAGAAGAACCAGACGTTTGGTTCCCCTTAGTTTCAGCGCGGAGACCAGCAACACTCAAGAGAGGGGTTTCAGAGTCCACCAGAGTCCTGCTTCTTGGAAGTCAGCCTCGCTGGGAGCCTCAACTTCCAGGAAAATCTCTTTAGGCGAGACAGAGCAAGACTTTATCCGCTTGTTCTCTTGCATCCAAAAAAAAAAAAAAAAGATCTGCCAACGCTTCATCCACAAAGGCGAGGTTTGGGGCAAGGGAATCCCTTGTCCCGAGCCCAGAAAGCGACAAATTGAGGGGATGATAAGAGCCTACTTAATCATGAATGTAAACTGTGCTGCGTACATCCTTGTCCAAATAATGTCAGGCTTTCAGGCCAACCAAGAATATGTCGTCTCAAATTTATCCAAGCTGGTCATCTCAAATGGCTTGCTCCGCCATTCCCCAGCCATCGTGGGCAAATCTGTAGAGCTGAAGTCTACAGCGCATCAGGTTAAGAGATGCTGTGGCGCAAGTTCATGAAAAGGTCGGAGGTTTGTCCGTCAGTCTGCTACGGACGTTTAGGTCAGGTCTTGAGGCTGGAGGCAAACCGCCCCCGCCCCCCCACAGTGCAGGAACATTTCAGGCAGAAAAACCTCCTCCCGCATCTCCCCCGTCAACACACAGCCAAGGAATGGCTCTGCTACCTGGCGGGATCCCCGGGTTCTGCTGCTGAAGGCCGCCTTCTGCCTAGTGGCAGGGCGGGAAGCTCAGGTGCAGGAAGGACGAGGGCAACACCTTCAGATCAGAGCGCCTTCAGTCGGAACTAACCGAACAGAGTCCCAAGGAATTCACCTCTCTTGAACACGGGAAGACTTATTCCGAATTACCTGCTGGGATCGGGCCCAGCGACCCCCCTTTGCGGCTTCTGTGGAACTGACTTTCCAAGAAAGGCGTTGCTCAGGGCTGGGAGACGGGCAAAGCCCTTCAATGCAGAACTGGAGGAACTACGGGGGACTTTGACGGAAGGGAATCAACCTAGCTAAGGACTAAGACTGCCTTCCCTAACCCAGCCAACCTTGTCTTTCCCTCCCCCAGTAATTAATACCATGTCCCACCGGCTGATCCGCAGCTCGAGTGGCCACATTCGCGCTGTGTCTCTAGGATGTCAACCTCCAGATCGCAGCGCCAGAATTGCTTGCAGTTGCCCCACAGGCTTCGCCGGCCTGTGACTTCCCTTCCCCATCCGTCTCTCATGCAGTGAAAGGGGGAAGGTGGCCTTTCCAGCCTTCCGCAGGCGCTTCCTCTTCTCCGGAGCTGCAGGGATAGGGAGAGGCAGAATACTGTCGGGGGGGGGGGGGGCGAGTGCTTTTCGCCGCCAGGAGGGAGTGCGTGCAGCAGGCCTCAGTCGGTGCCTCTTCGGGCCGCTGCCTGTCGAGTGAGACTTTGCCACGCTCAGCCTCCTGGCAAAAGCTGGAGGCATCACTTTGGAGCTCCGCTTCGGAATTCCCCACTTTAGCCCTCAGGACTCACAAATCGCAAATGCTGGTTAGTCTGGAAGCACTTGGGGGAAGTCGGTCATGTTCAGCTCTTACAGGTCCATCATTCTCTGCCCCCACCCCCACTGGACCAACCTGCTGGCTCTGGGGCTTTGCTTCTCTTTCTGCAGAGGTGGGGTGGGGGGAGCACCTTAAGTGCTTACATTGCCAACACCTCTCCATTCAAATAGAAAAACTATAAAAAACCTTCACCTCCCAAAAAGGAGAAACAAAGTGGAAGGGAGATTCCAATACAAGAGGCAGGGATTCTTTAAAGGGTTATTTCAGTTCTCCCTTCTGATGGGTGCCGAGCTTTTGAACAGGGGATTTGGCAGCCTGATCCTAAACAAATTCAGACTCCCTAGAATGCAAAATTGTCACTTGAATGGCATTTCCTAAAGCTTAGCCTGCATTGGCAAATTCAGAAAGGAGAAGAGGGGTGGCAAGGTGTGCCAACTCAGCTCACTCCCAGGGGCACTTTCTCCGAAGGAAGATATTAGGAGTGAGTAAAGTCCCCAGGCTGCGGAGAAATACACCCCAGGGTGGTCTTATTCTGAGGTAAATGAGTCTAAATTGCAGCAAGACTTCCTTGAGCACATTAACTTTACAGTAGGGAAATCCTACTGAATTGCTGCTTAAATACTGGGCCTGGCTCATATTCCCAATGAAGGGAACACGTTATAGTTGTTGTTGTGATGGAATTCTTTAAGAAATAAAATGTTTACTAGAACTTGCCTTTCAATGTCTGCCCAAATCTCCTGCTGGTTCCACAGAAACAGGCAGCCTGCCTGGGGCTGAAGGGGCTTCTGAGATCATCGCCTTACCTTGGAAGCAAATCGTTTGCCCTACAAATGCAGCGAGAGGCAAGGCTTGCAGGCCCCTGCCTCCCTGGCATGAGCTCCTCTTGGGTCCAAATCCCACCTTTCCTTGAAAACCAAGGAAAGAGGTTGATTTCAACAGTTCCGGCCTCCTCCAAGCAAGTCCCTCTCCAACCCAGTTCAGGCCGTGCCAGAAGAGCTCTTGAGATGAATAGGAGCTCTTCGGGGGAAAGGCACTTGAAATGAAAGAAGGACGGTCAGAAAGCTGGGGTGCGTGGGGGGGCTGTCACGTCCCGTGGCTGTCTCAGAAATTGCCAGTTTGGCTCTCCGGGAAGTTGTGGCAGGAGGGAAACACACAACCGAGAAGGGGCCAGGAGCCCCTCCCTTCTTTTTCCCCTCTGCTTCTCCCCCCCCCCCCCCTCCAGCTGGAGCCTTTTCTGCCTTTGGTGAGCGGCTGGAGGTGGCGGCGGCGGCGTGTCTGCTGCTACGGCTGTCCTTGGCGGAGACACACGTCACTCGAGGCGTGTTTCCCTCCCCTCCCGTTTCTTCCAACCTGCCGCCGGGAATGAGCTGAAGAGCCAGCCACTTCGGAGCTTCTTTGCCAGCCCGGCCGGCCAGCGGAGGAGGAGCTGCTCTGGCAGGGATTCGCTCGAGTTGGGCCTTCGACCGCCAGGCCGGGACCTGGAGACCAGCGAGCGAGCGAGCGAGCTGGCGGGGGAGAGCGGTTTGGCTGCTGCACTCCTCCTTCCTTGGGCTGGGCGGCTGAGCAGAAGCGCTCCTCAGTGGATCGCGGAGGTGCCTCGATCCTCCAGTGGAAGAAACCGTGCAGCAGCATCTGTGAGGGCGGAGAGAGCCGTAGCCTTCGGAAAGCCGGCTTCCTCGAGAGTTTCGGATTCGCCGTCGCGGGAGCGGGTGGGGCGCAAATCAGTTCGGCCCGAAGGGGTCCAAAATAAACACGGCAAGCCGCCACTTGTGGAGGGAGGGAGGGAGGGCAGGCACAGCACAGCCAGCCGGCCAATTTTCGCCTTGACCCGATTCAGGAGGAGCTCCCCTATTTGAAGCGCGGCGGGAAGGATTGCACGGAATTTGAGCTTCTGTGCTTCGATTTCCCGGTTTGGCTTTGGCTCTGGCTCCGGATTCAGATCTGAATTTGGGGGAAAGGGGGAAGAGACTCCAGGGCGACTCCCCTGTTCCCTTCCCCCAGTGGCAGCCGAACGTTTTTCTTTGATGGAAACCGAGCTTGGACAAGAGTAGGCAGGGAGAGGGCGGGACGGAGGGGAGGGTCAGGGACCTCCGAGGATCCCGCAGACCCGCTCCCCGGTCAGCCGAATTCAAAGCTGCTAGTTGGTGGCGAGGAGACCAGCAAGCTAAGCCAGCGCCACCACCGCCTCTCCGGACTCTGGGGCCGGACCTGCCGCTCCAAGGAGCCCCCCCCCCCCAATCGCTCCCTCAGTCACTCGCTGGCTGGCTGGCTCTTCGCGGACCCGAGTCAAAGTCCACATGCCTGCGACCCCTCAAGTATCGCCGCTGTCGCCGCCGCCCGGGGCTCTATTATGCCAGTGACGCCCTTGCAGTCGCCCTGCCAGAGCCGCGATGAAGGAGAAGTCCAAGAACGCCGCCAAGACGCGGCGGGAGAAGGAGAACGGCGAGTTCTACGAGCTGGCCAAGCTGCTGCCCCTGCCTTCGGCCATCACCTCTCAGCTCGACAAGGCGTCCGTCATCCGCCTCACGACCAGCTACTTGAAAATGAGAGCGGTCTTCCCGGAAGGTGAGTCGCCCTCCAGGGAGTCCTCCGGTGTCCGGAATGAAGCTCGTTGACCTTCCCGTGGGGAACGCGGGCAGGGAAATTACGCCCCCCCCCCCGACCTGCGGTGGGCAGGCTAACCAGAGCACTCCCTCTCCCCAGATGGCCCCTTTGCCGTCTGGACAAAGGGGTCCTGTCGGACTTAGGGCGACTTCATCGATGTTAGGGCTCTAAAGGGGGGCGGGGGGGAGGTGCTCCGGGCTTCAGACCCGGGGCTCAACTCCGCTTGTCCTGCCAGTTGTTCCAACAGGGTTGTGCCAGAGAACGAAGGGCATCAGAATTCAGACTGTAACAGTTTGGAAGATCGACTGATCCTGTCAGCAGACCGACAGGCCAAAACTCTCAGAGGGAATCCGGGTGGGGTGGGGGGGCGGCATCAAAGTGCGGCTGCGGATCGGGGCCTAAGATTGCCTGCGGTCCCAAAATTCTTGAGTTGAGGCAAAAGGCTGTCCTTTGCCTTTGTTTCGTGGCCGTTTCTTTTACCTTAGTAGGCAACAAGGATGGCAGACTCCAAATATCTCCTTCTCTTTTGAAAAGAGTTTCAGGGGCATGTTAATTCAATGTGTTTGTCTTTAACATCAGCATTTTTGATACCTGATAGGGAGAAGGTAGCCAGAAGCAGGCTACCTATCGATGCACTTATTGATAGCATTTATTGATGCATTTAACATTATCGTAGTCTTCTTAACATCAGGGAAATCTAGTGGAGTAATTTCCTTCTGCTTCAAGAGCGCTAAACACATTTCCACATTAGTTAGACGGTATAATAAGAATCACATAATCTTTCTGAAAAAGAAACAGATGCTGATAAGGTTGTGAACGTGCCCTTGCTGAAAAAACTGTCGTGCCTGTGTGTCGTGTATGTGTGGTGGAGGGTTAGAATCAGTAATGTCTTTTGTGGTATAAAGAATGATAACCCACAACAGAGGTAGCAAAATATCTCCTTTTAAACATTCAGTGTATTTCCTCTGCATTCCCACGAGGGTAAGTAGCTGGGAAGAGAGGTGGCAAAGGATTAATGTGGACTTGGCCCAGTAGAGAAGAAAGCCCAGAGGTGTGTAAAGTGTCTGAAGAAAGAGGGGATAATCTTTGCAATAGTTCTGAGGGCTCAGCTTCATTTTTTCCACCAAGTAACAATTGTGTGCCAGGCTCAAGAGGGAGGAAAAAGCAAAAAAGGAAAACTCCCAAGGCGATTGAGACCCATGTCCATAGAAGAAAAGTTCCTGACAGTTAGCTAAGTTTTAAAATGTGACCTACTTACCTACCTAATATTTCGCTAGTATATCCTGTCTGAATAACATTGCATGAGGTCGTCAAAATGCAAATAAATTCTATTAAGCTTTCCTTACTAGAACGAGTTGAGCTGAACAGGGCAAGGAACCGGACAAAGGAACAGTCAGATGCTTTAAGTTTTACTCAGGCATGAGCAAGATTTAATAAGATCTATTCTCCATTGCACGGGAGTAAGGTTGCAGCCTCATTTCCTCCAAATCGTACATTTAACCATATTAAGTACAGAACAAACAAATATGAATGATGGCCCCTTGCTGCTAAGTCAAAATACCAATGATCGAAGTGAAAAAAGCTGCCCACAGAATCTATTTGATTACTTTTCCTTGAAACCAAAACCGCTTCCTTAGTTTAGATCCAAAGGTAGCTACATTTGGAATAGAAACATTAAAATTAGTGATCCAGTCACGACTGAGTTTGAATTCTATTTACTGAAATTCGCTTTTAATGTCAGTGTTCATTTGTATGTAAATAACCCAAGGGACAATTTGGAAATCTATTGGAAAAAGCAAGCGTACTGATCCTGTTTATATTCATTCATCCATTTATTGTTTACTTTATTCTCAAGTAAGTTACAAAAGTACGGAGTTATAAATAAATAAAATAAATAAGACCTAACTTTTAAGTGAACGCACAACCATTGGTGCGCTCCCATGCATAGTCAGCAAAGGAATCGGACTTGCTCAAACTCGGGCCGCAGGACCCGAATCAAAAGCCAACTGCTGAATATAAAGCTTGTCTTTATTACTGATATATTGTCAGAGCAATGGTCGGTGATGCTGTAAATCACGAGGGTAATATTATTGATCTCCTTGAACACAAAGGTATTTAAAGGTAGGACAACTCTATTCCGTACTTCTCTCCAAACTCCGGCACAGGGTCCTTCCAGAGCGGGCGTTTCTCTGTGCAGCCGCCTTCAGCCGCGCTTTCCGCTGGATCGGCAAACGAAAGCCCTGGAACTGACCAGGCGCTCGGCGACTTTGAACGGGCGGCGGTGGACGGCATTCCCTCCGCCCCAGGCCCCCAGGCCTCTCCTTAACGCAACCTCAACAAACCGAGGAACCTTGTTCATCACTTTACATAATTTTCCTTCTGCTTAAGAGAGTTTGGCCCCTACCTTCCCTCTTGGAGTCAGGCTGAGCAGGTTAGAACTTCCTCCTTTCCCAAACAGCCTTAGCTTTCTATACTGCTAGCAGACCACACTTCCCCTCCCCCCCCGTGCAATTATCATCATGCTGCCCACCACGGCCAGGTGGCTGATTACCCACCACCGTCCTCATCATCATCACTATAGCAAGTCCCTAGAGTGAGGAAAGTGGCTGGGCTTGTCTGAGTCACCTTGTTCCCTCAATTCTCTAAGGTGCTTTGCCCACCGTTGTGGAAAAGGGATCCTTTTTTTTATGTTTTAGAAGAAGGGACTGCTATAGTGGTAACATCTCCCCCTGCTATTCATAGCTCCACCTCCTTCCCCACATACTTACACATGCTCCGTGGGCACTGGAGCATTCAAAGATGGGTGCGAAGGGGTTGTTGCCTTTTGAAATGCTCCTGGAATCTGGGTGTCGCAGCCCTCGGGACTTCTTCCTGGCAAGACAACGCCTGGTGTTGCTTTGAGGTGTGCAACACTGATGGTGCTCACTTAGGGAAGAGGCTTGGGAGAAGTCAATGGAGCAAAGCTCACTTCTCCAGCCAGCGCATATTCAGTCAGGCAAACACTGTTCCTTTAAAGGGTTTAAAACCAATGGGGCTGTTCTAGAGAACCCACCATCCTGAGAGTTGTTTGCCCTCTTGATCTCAGCCGTGCATTTAGTCTTCAGGGGCAGCCCTCTCCGGTGAGTTAAAGCTCTAAAATAGCTGCGGCTATTTGTGTGCTAATAGCTGATCTCAAGCCCAGCTCAGCACTCATGCTTTGATACTTAGAATACATTAAAAATCTTACATAAAAGTCACTCTTGCCTTATTTTTCTAATCTCAACTGGATAAAATAATCCCAGAGAGGAAGAGATAGTAACTAACCCCTCTTAATGAATAAACTCTCAACACCAATTCATTGTGTTGATACAAGATTGAGTCTGGGGGTCTCCAGATGAGCACTGTGGCCCCTTGCATTTATGGGGGAACCTATGACTGTAAAACCCATCAAAATCTTGTCCTGTTACAGTGCACATGCAATCCATTCAGAGTGCAGTGCAGGGGATCTTAAACTTGTTCCATTGCAAATTCCATTGAATTAAATGGCATTTATTCCCAGCTAAACATGCAAGAAGGGAACATAGCAATTCTGTAATCAAGATCCCCTCTTCTTCCACTCTTAGAAATTTTAAAAGATGGATTAACAGCACAAGCCTCAATCTTTCTACACAGAAGTGAACCGCACAGGATTAAATGGGTCTTATTCCCAGGCAAATGGAAATATGATTGCAGCCTAAATTACTCAAGTTATTTGAGCTTCTGCCTTCTTAAAATATGCTTTGGAGCTGTTTAAGTCAGAGGAAGTAGCAACCAGTGGAATAAGGGCCAGGTCCCTCTTTGTAATGTGTGGCGCCTTTCTAAGGAAAAGGGGAAAATGCTGCTTAATATTAACCAGTTGATTAAATAAAACCAGGTCTCAGTTCTAGGATCTTGCCTATATGAGAGGTCTAGTTTCATTGGGAAACAACTTCTGTGGCCTTTACATTGGAAAGGAAGATTTTAAGGCAGATATCCCCAGTGAGGCTCTGTGAATGTGGAAACTGCTGAAATTTTGGGGTCATTTCTTTATTAATCATTTAGAGCAGTATTTCTCAACCTTGGCAACTTTAAAATGTATGGACTTCAACTCCCCAGCCAGCATGCTGGGAGTTGAAGTCTCCAAACATTGATTTTGAGCATCTTATAGTGTTAGCTGGTGATTGTGGTGCTGAAAGAAAGCCCATCCTTATTGCTATTATATCAGCATTGTGGTTGAAAGTCTCAGAAAGGTAAAACTATTGTACTGGATAGGATATATTTTTGAATGGTCTAGGATTTTATCACAAATCATGTTGCCTGCCCTCAGTTCAGTAATAATTCTTTCAGATCACGCTAATCTCCTTAAAGTCAACCTTCCAAGCGAACTGTTTCAGATCTGATTTGAGATCAACTGGTTCCACTACCCTTCTGTTGCCAACCCTCTGATTTTACTAGCTTAATGTGAAAGAAGGAAAAAGTGCCATAGGAATCAAATTCCCACTGAACTCCTTAGCTGAAGTTTTGAAATGTGCCGACTGGGGCCAGCTTCATCTGAAAATTGTCTTTGCAGGTTGATATCTCTTTTTTGTTTGTTTGTTTGTTTGATTGATTGATTGATTGATTGATTGATTGATTTTCAGAGAGTCAGTAGAATACTAAAATCCTGAAAACGTAAAGCATGGTATGTGGCTGTCAGAGAGAAAATACCTTTGAGAACTGTAGATGATAGCAGTCAGAGTGATCAGCTGCATACTTCAAGTACTTCCAGGCACTTTAGCCTGAAGGAGAGTTTCCTGCCGCACCCTTCGCTCCAACTTACCCATTGGAGTCAGGCAGCTTATCAATTCAAATAAATAAAATAAATTTTAAAATTCAGTAATTCTCATGAGTATATCTGACTACATAGAAAACCACAAATCCAGAAATATAAGAATCTATTTGTTCACTGGTTAGTCCAGGAGCAACTTCCTCCTTATTCTCCCACGAGGAGATGCAAACCAATTTCTATTTATGGTATATGTGGTAAATTCTTGAATGAGCAGCTGATAACTTAATAAAGTTGGGTCTGTCATTCTTAAGCAAGAAACAAATTAATTAGATTTAAAGCGGCAGAAGAAGAAGAAGGTGGGAGAGTTTACATCAGGGCTTCTTAGTGGAGAGCTGTGGGTTCTTTTTCTCTCCTCTGTGTTTTCAGGATTCTGGAGTTTTCCACTTCACATATCTGCCACAACGGGTATCTGCCACAATTCCCGTTCTGTTTTCCTACTTGGAATGATGCCTGGGTTTCCCCTGGCCAGTCAGTCTCAGCCTTTCCTTCACGGGAGCTTCATCTTGCATGAAACAGGCAGTTGCTAAGGCTGCAGCCCTAGACAGAACAGTGAAGACAGGCAGCCCTGTTGAACTTCATGAGCTTTCCTTTCAAAGCAACCTTTACCAGCAAAAGGTTTTGTGAGCTTAGCTCTAGAATGCAAATGAATAAATCCTAGCCTTTTAGTTGTAGCCATCTGAGGATCAGACCTACAGGACCTACAGGAGACCTTCCTTGTTCCTGTGTTGACAAAAGCCTGGCACAGAAATTTAGCAGACAATACAGGAGACATTGGAGATTTCTAGTCCTCCAGGAGAATTCCCAGTTGGTCACCTCTGGTGCAAATCAAAGCAGGCTCTCTTCTGTTTGAAAGATCTAATCCTTGGGAATATAATATCAAGACTGAGTCTATTAGCTTGGCCTTCTTCTCTCCTGGTTTCTTGAGCTTCTCCCTTTTGTGGTGACTTTCGAGAGTTATGAATTACTGCAGGAAGGAAGCAGTGACCTGCCCAGATCTAGGCTCTGTAACATCTGTTGTTGTGGTATGTATGTATGTGTATATATTATTGCTGGGTCTCTCCCCCACCTCCCCTGCCCTGTCCCTCCCTCCTTGATTTCTCTTGTTCTCCTTGGCTGATAATTTTATTTTTCCACCATCGAACAGCCAGAAAAGAGACAAAAGAAAACATTCTAGAGCCTCAGTTCTCCATCCCCGAAGGTTGTGACACTGGAGTTAAATTGTGACTCAGCGGAGCGCTGAAAATGAACTTTTAAAATAGCCCCCTTCCTAATTATTAAACCAAAAGAGGTGAGCTGCTTAATGAATGACTTAGAACACATACATTTGCGTGCCCAACACCTCCCTGGCCTTAATGGGCAAAAGAAAGAATCTGGAGAAATGTAAAGCCTTCCTTAGGAATCTCTCTTAGCTTCCAAAGCAGCAGCTTAATGGTATCAATGATAAACGAAGAATGAGTTTAATGTGTTTAACAGAGAAATCCGGTGCATTTGAGTAAGTCAATTAGATTCAGTGGGCTTTTCCTCTCCCTCCCTCTCAAATATACAAAGACTTTACATACATACAACCCAAAACTCAGGCACGCATGGAAATTTTATATTTGTTCCTTTATGAAGCTGATTCTGAGTCAGGCTCTGTCTCACTCTAAACTATCTCACAGGGCTGTTGTGAGGATAAAGTGATAGAAGAAATATGATTTATTTCCTTTGAGAAAAGATGGACTATGAATTTATGTTCTTTGAATTGGAGTTATTGGTCAAGTATGCACAAAATAAATGTGTAAACCTCCTTAAATATCAAATAATGCAGATTACTTCCAGAGATCTCAGAACTGGAATAATGGAACATGAGGGAACTCCGTCGCTTAGTTAAATGAACGGACTGATCAAAATCCTACTGACAAAGGGAATTTTAATACATGCGTGCATTCCTACATCTTATTGTTTTAGAGCAGTGTTTCTCAACCTCAGCAACTTTAAGATGTATGGACTTAACTCCCAGAATTCTCCAGCTAGCATGCTGGCTGGGGAATTCTGGGAGTTGACAACCACACATCTTAAAATTGCCCAGGTTGAGAAAAACTGCTTTAGAGCCAATTCCACTTCTGTTTAAAGAGTTTTCTTTTTACCACAATGGCACTCAGTTCAATACTTAACTCCATTATATTATTACTGTATGTTGATAACAGTTGAATTAAGAAGCATAGCCCTGGCTTTACCATTATAGTTTTGATTATATTATGTTACTAATTATGTAATCCCTTTTTTAAAAAAATAATTATTATGAGACTCGATTAAATTAGAAAACCTAAAATTGTATATTAGGGATTACTTCCAATTAAATTCTCATTCGGTTTGTTACAATTACAACCTTAAAACTACAACCTTTCAGCACAATCTTATGCAATTTACCTCAGTAATTTTTTCTCAGCCTTTGAATAAGAAACATAAAATTGTCCTGATAGTATAAATGTATGGAAGTAGATCCCAATAAATCAGCTCAGAATTACTACTTATTAATTATTTACCAATCTTTTGGATTGGACAGTGGAAAGTACACCTTTTATAATAATTGTGCATCAAATACTAAATAATAGTTATTTCAGCCAGTGGAGGGGACGGTTGTCAATTTATGCATACTGGGGATGTGCAATCCTTTGCATTTCTATTCAGAAATTAACACTCTTTGTATTCAGTCTGATTTATACCCAAGTATATATAATATGTGTAGGATTTCAGCCTTAATTTAACTACAGCTCATCCCAAAGTCTCAGCCTGAGAGCATTATAAAGAATGCCTCAGAACATGTGCAAAATATCACCCTCCTGCTACTGGGCCATCTCAAATGGCTTGTATTTATCTGTGAGAAGTCAGGCTGTACTTGTTTTTGTGTTAAGAAAGCCTGGCACAGAAATTTAGCAGACAATAATGTCCTTTGAGCAGAGAATACAAACATTTCATCTGCTTTTCTCTTACATGGGTGTGTGTGCCTTTGAGTGGCAACTGCCTGGACTGGTCCCTGCAGTTTTCTTGGCAAGATTTCAGAAGTGACTTGCCATTGCCTCCTTCCTAGAGCTGAGAGAGAGTGACTGGCCCAAGATCACCCAGCCAGCTTCATGCCTAAGGCGGGACTAGAACGCCTGGTCTCCTGGTTTCTAGCCTGTGCCTTAACCGCTACACCAAATTGACTCTCTTTTTTTCTTACATGTTAAATGCTAATTAGTGCCTAGAAGGAAGAACACCATTAAGGAGAGGGAGAGAAAGTTTGGTAAGCCCCATTCTAATAAATGTAGGAAAGATGCTTCTTAGCACTTGAACATTCTAGGAACAAGATGGGGGAAGAACGCTTACATTCCTGCAGAATGCAGTCCTAAGAATGCTCCTTGCATATTCTAAGGGTGCTCCATCCTAAGGCTTAACCTCTATCCTATTCCCAGGGCCAATGTTTGGGGCCCTTTTGTTGTGACATCTTATTTCTCTTTACTTGACTCCCTACCTGGCAATCTGCCTATATGCTAAGCAGCAGAGCAAAGGGTAGTCCCCCCCCACCCCTTTTTATGCCACTGTTTAAGGTTTCAGAGGAGGAACATTAGGCTGACCCTCCAAGGGTCCCAGGTCCTGGAGTTCCTAGGCTTTGGCTGGGGCTTTGTAAATGGAGTTGAACTGAATTTACTTGAGAAACCACCTTGTTCTGATTACATCAACGTGTCCCACCCTGT
This sequence comes from Python bivittatus, assembly GCF_059951505.1. Lineage (NCBI taxonomy): Eukaryota > Metazoa > Chordata > Lepidosauria > Squamata > Pythonidae > Python > Python bivittatus. The sequence goes on from NW_028277074.1 coordinate 20,063,135, forward strand.
CCACAGGAAGGGCATGTTACAGAGCCCATTGGCTAAAAGTTTCAACTGGTGGGATCTAGGAGGAGAGCCCTTTCTGCTGTCACCCCTGCCCCATGGAACTTCTTGCCCCCTGAGGTGATATTGGCCCCCATTCTTCTGATCTTCCGGAAGAGCATCAAGACCTGGCTCTGCCAACTAGTGTGGGGATCCAATGGGGGTTTGCAGCACTGGGGGTAGCTGGTGTCTTGAGGACACCCTCTCCACCTTTTAATTTTGTATACTTTTGTAAAGACGTTTATAACTTCCTTTTTACGTGTAAGCTAACTAGAGTCACTTATACAGTGAGATGGGCAGTGTACCAATTTGATAAATCAATCAATCAATCTCCTCAAAGCAGAAAGGCTCCACAAGAACACAGATTGGGAAATGACGATTGAATGGTTGACAAGGCTCCAGTCCGAGCAAATGGAACCTCCTGGATGGGTCGAGCTGCGTGCGGGAAAGTAAGGCGACGTTGACCCGGGTGCGAAGGAGCTGTTCTTGTGACCCGCAATTCCCAGGAGCTCGCTGGCCTGCCCTTGGCTGCCTCCTCCCCGTCTCCCCCTTACCCCTATACTCCAGTGGAGAGGCTGGAACTCAACCAGGGTCGCCAAGCTGCTTTCTAGTGCTGTCACTCGTTTTTACATGCCAGGCAGAGGACAAAGGTGCGGTTCCCAGACATAGCCCTTCGGAGGAGTCCCTCGCCGGCCATTGCCCAAAAAAGGGTTGCCTGTTCGAAGAGAGGCTGGCAAAGCGCTAGCAATAAAGGGGGGAGGGGGGAACATTTCTGCCTCCGGATGAATCAGGCTTCAGGCTGGTGGATGGCATATATTCTCGCCTTGATTATCAGCCGTATAGTTCAGTCTACCAGCCACTCAGGTATTAGGAGGAGCTGTGCGCAAAATGATTCAATGTCGCTTGAAAGCTTCGAGATTTCAACTGCTTTGGTTCTGATGACTGCTTCAGGCCCATTAATCCGAAGCCATTTTAAGTGTTGTGCAGATGGCAATGTGTTTCCAGATCAGAGGATCGTCCAGTCCCAGCCTTCTTATTTGCATTTTCCTTCAAAATTTGTCAGCTGTAGTAGTGTCATTGATAGACTCTCTTGAATTCCCAGTGGCAGAAAACCCGACTCATTCTTTTATAAAAGGCATTCAGTACTATCAGGTGCATTTTAATAGCTCCTAATATGCCAGGAGTGGAGACAAAGACTTACAGTAAGATATGGAAGGAAGGAAGGAAGGAAGGAAGGAAGGAAGGAAGGAAGGAAGGAAGGAAGGAAGGAAGGAAGGAAGGAAGGAAGGAAGGAAGGAAGGAAGGAAGGAAGACTCAGGTCACCCTTGTACTGGGAAGAATTTATTGTCTTAAAGCAGCTGTGTCTTTTCTTCTGACAGTGATGGTAAGGCCATCCTGGAGAGGAACTTTTCCCAACTGCAGTTGGGGACTTTTATAATGAAATGCTCTTTTATATGAGACATGAACATAGAAAGCTAGCTGCCTGAAGACATCCTGTCCAGATTGGAGAATGAGTCGTTTGCAAGGCACCTTCACCACATATGCATGTTCAGCAATGTATGGGACTAAATGCCTGACCGGGACATTCAGAGTCCAGGACGCACTAATTTTGCAAATTAACCTTACTTGGGAATCACTTCTGTAATTCTGTGGTTTAGGATAGCTGTTGCACGGGGGGGGGGGGGGAGTGTTACTTGTTTTCCCCTCACTGTGAAAATGAGTGATTGCAAAGGAACTCTCACAATTTTTTTTTCCTGCAATGTTTAGCTGGTACAAAAATCTCCCACTCTAGTTGCTCCCTAAATATATTTTACCTGGTAGAAAGCCATGTATCTGTGGGATTTTGTACCTTCCCTAGCAAATCACCCCAAAGTTAGCAACAATACAAAGTATATCTTTGTATGGGGATACAAGTAGGGAAGCTTTTATGTCCACTCCCAGAAATATTTGGAAGGAAAAAAAGCATGGGGGAAAAAAAACCTGATCAGGAGATGTGAGGCTCCAAATATAATTATACTAAATTCTCATCACTCCAACCAGGATGGCTGAGCCTTATTATTATTATCCTGCCTATTTTTTTCAATCCATTCAATCGTAAATATATTATAAATATATCATATATCTCATCTCATCTCTCTCTCTCTCTCTCTCTCTTTTGCTTTAAAACTCAAAGAGGCAAACATACCTAACAGTCCTGCCTCCTGTTTTCTCCACAACAACCCTGTGAGGTGGGTGGGGCTGAGGGAGAGTGACTGGCCCAAATCCGCCCTGCCGGCTTTCATGCCTAATAGCAGTTGAAGCCCAAAAATATATGGAGGACCATGTGTTCCTCACCTATGCTTTAAAGAATTTAAGTAATTCCATAATTTTTACTACTTCAGTGTAGGGTAAGGTGATTGACTCGGTGTTTTAGAAACAATTGGATGTGGATCATAAAGCACATATTTGTTACATAGTTAAATTGTTTGTATTGTCTCACAGAGGTGGGAAGGGTGGTGTTAAAAGAGATATTGTATATATGGGACATAAACTAGTTTTAGCTACATTTCTTTTTCTTATACATTTAATTTCTATGGCTTATTATCTTTTATTGCTTTTCTGTGCTCTATCCCAAAGGGCATAGTATCATGGATACATATGCACGCATGCACCTATTCGTAGAGGCCATGCATCACAAAAGATATAAGCACAGCGAGAGAGAGGTAAACAGTCCCCAGAAAAGCGAGGCTGGAGATTCAAGCCGGGAGAAATACAGATTTTTTTTTTTTAAATGGAATTCAACAGTTCAAATGCAACAACTTATCCTACAGTTAGACAAATTCTTATAGAAAGGAGAAGAGAGGCTGGAGAGGGAAGCACCTCTGTGCTGAATGTAAGTGATCTTGGAGGTACACTTATTAAATCACTCTCACTGTCACTCTCCAAGTAACATGTTGTGTTGTTAGCCCTGTTTGGCACTGTGAAGAAATCACACACATGCACACAGTGACAAAAATTCGAAACTGAATGACTCCGGAGAAAGCTCCCCGGGCTCACTTCTGCAAAGACATGTGCATAAAGTTGTTTTTAAGCCGCTGATTCCATCCATTTAAATCTATTGTTTTGGGGGCCAGGGTCTCTCAAGATGCAGGCACTTGGCTTCACTGGTGGGATTACAACAGTGAATGTGGCTAAAGGGTTTCAGCTTTAGATTTCATCCAGACTTAATGAGTCCTGCAACTCTTAAAAATCCTGCTACAATTACTGTGAAATAATATCAAAGAAAGCCAGTCTAATGCATTCTGCCGCTCAGCTCAAAGAACAAACCTTGTCAGCAGCAGACACAAATTTATCAAAGTGTTTGCCCATCTAAACAATCCATTTCATTCTCTGACTGAATTGTTCTTGATGATTAAGGAGGTTTAGCTTTACATTTGAACAGTTGGTTTTTAATTTAATGTCATAATGAAGCAAGGTATGAATCATGGTTTTGTAATGTTCTGAAATATTTCTCTCTCCGGAATGAGACAGTATTTTCAATAGAAAAAGTCACCAAGGGGAAAAATACACTTCAGGTTCATCTGGAGAAGACCCTGAACCAAGAAGAGCAGCCACAAATCAAATTGCATTCTTTTTCTTAGAAAAACTCAAATATGGATCTCACACAACAGGACCAAATTCTTCTTAAAATTTGTAGAAAAAAGTTAAAAGATTTCTGAACTAGCCTAGGCAAAGCCCAGACTAGATTCTGGACATACTGATGAATTCTTAGTCAAAGTTGATTCGGGGGGGGGGAGAAAAAACTCGAAGAGATAGGGAAGGCAAGCCCAATTGTTGAAAAATCCTGCTTGTTAATCAGTCGAAGTGCACTGGAACCCTACGGATGCCAGATTTCTCTCCTAACTGTTCCCCATATTTGGAAGTTCCGTCCGAAGTCGACTCGCTGGAAAGACTGTTTCATTTTGATCACGACTTGCTCTGATACCGGTGTATCTCGTTTGAGACGATCTTAATTTCTGTGGTTTTGCAGGAAAAATGGTTCGATATATTAAAAAGCAAGGTCTTGTGTCTTCCCCCTCCTCACTCCCTCGTTTCTTTGTAGGCAGCTCCCTTGTTACTAAAAGGCACACGCGCACGCGCGCACACACACAGAATGAGAGAGAGAGAGTTCATGGTTCTGCATTCGCTTGTTTCATTAGGAGGCGCCGCGCAGCTCCATCTCCCAGACCGCGAATGCCTGCCGCATGCAGCCCTGCAAATCCAGGGAACAAAGGCTTAATTCCTCTGTTCTAAAGAGGGAACAGTTTAGGCAAGTCGCTTCATCTCTGTCTGGATTAGGATTTTCCAAACAAAATTAGTAAAGCCGCAACCCTCAACCTTGTTAAAGTCATGTGGAAGATTAACTACTACAACAACTGAACGTTTAGATCACTATTCCTCTCAAAGCAGCCATTGGGGGCCAATTTATTTATTCTAATGATTTAAGACAGACTCGCACCTCCGCAGAAGCGGGTGGCGAATCGCCCTTGGGTTCTGACTCCGACACCATTCTGGTGGCGGTGTTGGGCGCTGGCTGCAAGCCTGGATTCTGCTGAGGCGCATGTTCTGACCCCCTTCGGGCAAACCAAGACCCCAGCCGCAACAAGAGTGAACCAAAACCCTTAGGGGAAGTTTCGCCATTGGCTTCTCCCTCCCGTGGCTGGACGGAATGGGCGCGCCCGGCTGCGGGTGAGGAAGGAAAGAGGTCGCTTCGCGAGCTTTGGGAGGTCCCCGCCTCGGCCTGGGAACCGGGGCGCTTTGCATTCTGGGAGATGCGGGGAGCCGGCGCAAGGCGGTATCCTGAGTGTTCCATGGGAACGCTTCCTTCTCACTGATACGGGGATACCCTTTGGCCGTTTTGAATCGCAGTCCATTGGTTAACATTTGCGGATTTCCCTGTTCTCGTGACACCCCCCCCCCCGCCTCCACCCCTTCTGGCCTCATGGCGAGGTCATGTTCCCTTCGCTGGTTTCCGTTCCATAGTTTTATATCCCGTCCTAATCACCAGGCTTCAGGCAGTTAACAATCAAGAGTTTGCAGTTAAACTCAGAAGCCAGTTCCAAGGATTCTAGTTAATTAAATGGGATTGTTAAAATTCAAATAAAACCCAATAAATAAAAATGAAACCCAAAAATTACCTCGGCGTTGCTCTGAAACAATTGCCTGGCAAAAACAAAAGTTCAAAGAACAAAAGTTCAAAAGTCCAGGCTGGTTAAAAGGAGATGATTAAGCTTGGTGCCTCATCAAGGCAAAGATGTGAGCAAAGAGAGAATGTTGTTACTGTATTGTGGAATTGCTAAGATCAAATAAAAATGAATGTGTGTGTGTTAGGAATTGAGATTATTAATATTTTTTTTCCTGTTTGTGGCTAGAATTAAATGACAATATTTGCCTCTCTCATGATTGTGGGCCACAACCACACTTTTGGTTGGGTGGAATTGCATACTGGTTCTGCTTCATTGAACCAGGTGTTAACCCTGGCTCCAGAAGAATTTCTTCAATATGCTAACAGTTTGGTGCTGTGTAGTATTTCATTTTTCAAATATAACAAATAATAAGAATGAAATAACATTAGCAGAATTATGAAAATCAAATTAGATTGCCAGAAAGTGGAAAAAAGTGGCTTCATAGGCAGCCTAATAGAATGGCATGGAACTGCAATTCTGTCCCAGAAGCAGGACTTCAGAGGAAAGGAGTGGCATAGGCGGGATACAAACAATTGAAATAAACAAACAGTATAGTAATGTGGGTTGCTGCTCAAACCAAGCAACAGTGCAAAATGTTCCAAGTGACAGCAGTGCTTTTAGTAAAGAGTCAAGTGGGAGAGAGGGGACCAACACGAAAAATGGGGTCTCTATGTTTAGTCAGCTTATGTACAAAATGCATTTAGCCATGCTTGTAACAGCTGGGTTGCAATAATTCATATAAATGCTAGATGGCAGCAGAAAGGGATCAATGATTCAACTTCTTCACTGCCATCTTTTTGCCTTATGTCGTGCTAGTATTATATCCAACTCAAAGTTGATCAAAAGTGCCCACTGGGAACATGCTGTCAGTGTCAAATTTGGTCAGTAAAAAAATTATGAAAGGTTGGTCTCTTTTGTATTTTTCAGTCCTTAAAGCACCCGAACGTATACAGTGTGTCACTTTGGTCCTCCTGGCTTTCTGGACTTGGGGTGCCATATTCCCACTGTTTTAGGGCTGGAGGACTTTGAAATATATGTACTATATCACTGTTAGGCAGGCTGAGTTCCAGCATGCTTCAACAGAAAGAAGCTGGGAGGATGATTTCTGGTGTCTTTCGATTTACAAAAGGAAGCTTGCTTCTGGATGTTTTCCAAGGGTGGAGGTAGAGATATGTCTTCCAGATGAAAATATCAAAGTGAAAGGGAATTTTTGTCAAGAATCTGCCTCTGGAGTGATATGAAACTGCAGCATTTTGAATCAGTTCATCCACTCTGTTTCTTATATCTAAGGACATTATAACACAGAATGGGTCACAATTTATGTATTCTTAAGAAACCAGGGTGAATTAGTGGTCTGGATTCATCAGAAAATACATGTGGTAAGTGCTACAGTATCCTCTTTTCTTGTGGAAGAGAGTGTGATTTACTGTATCCAGATGATGGGCTAGTTGTAATGTTTCCAATGGCCAGAAAAACTAGGCTTCTTTTGAACACATGCATTAGTCAGTGTTAGAGATTTTGACAGATTGTTTATTAAGAATGTGATCGAGGTCTGTAAGATGCTATCCCAGAATCAAGTGAAGTAGCAGCGTTTAGTTTGCTGTCAATCGACAAATACTTTCTATGGAAAACTGCTTGTGTGAGGAGGGGGGCAGGGTTGGGGGAGGGATGGTATATGGTAGCAGAGTCTCCTGGGAAGGAGAAAAGGCAGGAAGGCTGAAAAACAAATGCCTTTACATTGGGGCACCAGACTTTGTCCAAAGTTGGAGTATATAAGGACAAAAAGACAAACTTGTAGAAGGAACGTGTTGAATCCACTGAAGCAGTCGCAGTGTGAGCAAAGAGACTAACCAGCTTGACTGCTGTTGCTTTCTCTGTACTCCAGAGCTGGCTGATGCCTGTGGTGGCTTTTTTTTCATAGGCTTGTGAGTACTTGGAAATTCTGAGGCGGTGAAAAAAACAGCAACAGGTGAAAGGTGAAAGGTGAAAAGTGAAAAAACAGCAATAACAGTTCTCTTGGCTAATTTGAGGGAGACGTGTTATGTGAAATTTCCCCTTAAAATAACAACTGAACTCCAGGGAATATGTGAACCAGATAAACTCTTTTTCAGCTGGCACTTAAGATGGCACTTTTCTAGGAGAAAAGGCCACTTAGCCTGCATAGGAGGGGACTCTACTCTCCCACCTAGCAAATCCTGGAACACCACCCTCCCTTTCACACACTCTGTTGAGGCAGAGGCCAACTGGTTTCAGCCATGACTTCAGATATTGTCATCTGTGCCTTAATCAAAGCTTCTTTATTTTTTTTTCCAGGTTTGGGAGATGCCTGGGGCCAGCCAAACAGATTAGGCCCATTGGATAATGTCGCAAAGGAGCTGGGTTCACATTTACTTCAGGTAAAATCTTTGGGATGCATGATTCTTTTTCTGTGCTTTGTGTTTTGTTTTGGGAGAATATCTGTTGGTTACTATTCTTCCTCCCCACTCTTTGCCCCATATCTCCTTTCCTGCCCCCTGATATAACCAACTCCTGTTGAAGGAGTTATATATTCTGTGTTTGAAAAATTGTCATTATAATTCAAACTGTGGGCATTTGGGATTTTTTATTTGTTAGTTCCTAAGTTTTGCAACCATACATAACTTCACTAGCAGACTATTTGCAGGGATTTTTAAGACATACATATGCAGATACTGTATAATAAAGGATTATTTAAATAAAGTATTTAAAAAGACTTGAATTTCACCAGTTCTTAAAAGTGGAATAAGAATTATTTTAATGTAATTTTGATGGCAGTTTAGAATGAATCCACACTACTTTGTTTTTGTTGGTATATATTCTATTATAAAAGTAAGTAATGAAATGAAAAAATTATCTATATAATTAAATTTTATTTTTTCTTTTCTCACAACATTCTTTCATTCAAAGACAACTTTATGAAAAATAATGTACATTTAAGAATGTCTTAAGATCTTTTGTAAAAGTTTTGAAACATCATAATTGTTTACATTACACACGCATTTTAGTAAGATTTGATAGCATTTTAAAAAGTTCCTCAAAAAATATATTTTTGTCACATAAGATTATTTATTTACTTATATGGTTTGTACAGCCACCCATCTTACAGCTGTGACTCTGGCAGGCATATAAAGTTAAAAAAACTATTTAACAATCCAAAACACAACATCCAAGGTCAAAAGAATAATACCAACTTACACAAAACAGCATGAACCAGCATTGCTTGTCTAACCTCCTGGCCAAATGCCTGGGGGAGTAGTCAGGTCTTCAGTGCCTTACAACAGGTTAACAGGGTCAGGACCATCTGGATCTCCAGTGTGATGCTGTTCCCCAAGACAGATGCTGCCACAGAGAAGACATGACTCCTGGGTCCAACAAAATGACCTTGTTTGACAGAAGGGACCCAGAGTATGCTATCCCTGCTAGATCTGGTTGGGCAAGCAGAAACAACGGTAGCATTTATTCAAAATTTTATATCTTACCTTTTCAATGACGAAGTAAGCCGACAGCAAATAAATCTATAAAATAAAATCTATAAAATATCTTTGGCCTATAAAATAGCAAGTTACATATTTCATTCATTTCATATTTTGTCTGATGCAAAATGCATATATTGTATGCCATACATCTGAATTCTAAATACTTTTTTTTGAAGCTCCACAACTAATTTAGTTGAAAATGTATGAAACATTACACACACACACACACACACACACACACACACACAAATACACCCTAAAAGTAAGTTTTTCAAACATGTGTGTTGATGCAGCCTAGCTATATACAGCAACTTTGGGACACAAATTGCTAGTTTACAAGGATATTAAAAGCAATGTTTTATGTCAGAAAACAATTATTTTTGCCCCATTGTTAATACTTCAACAAAGTTTTGTTTATGTTCTAAAGTGAGTAGAGAAAGCAGAGAGTAACCTGGTTCCAATTATTTGATGTAAAAATAAGGTAGGCTAGAAAATAATTTGGAAACTTTTATATGGGATTAATGTCAAACTTGGCTGTTAAATGTTTTTATTACTTTTCTCATGTTTCAAACCTTAAATAAGAATTGGTAAATATGAAAGAGGTTTGCATTAAATAATTATTCTGACATTATTTCTCCCTTTCAAATGCAGAACTCTTTTTCTTCAAAAAGAGAATACTTGGGTTATACTGTATACAGCGTAGTCACTCTTCCCTAGACTTCCATAAGTAGCTATATACTGAGTCAGATATTGACCCCTGTTTTTCTTCTCTGGTGAGCAAAGGCTTCTACGGACTTAGATGGGTCTTTCCCACGTTTGGTATCTGATATATTGCAATGGAAAAAGGAACATGGCAAGTTATCTGCCACTGAGCTGTGGCAATTCTACTATTTTTCAAGGATTTTTTTTTTAACTTCCTTAAAAATGTTTAAGAAATACACATCTTAATGAAGGTAAAAATATTACCTTCAGTCAGAGCAGAGTAATGCTTTGATAAAATTTTAGTTTGAACTTTCAAGAACTGAAGCTAAGAACTTCAACATTCAAAGCAAATGTTTTACCACTGGATCACACTCCTCCTAAAATTAGTGGAATCTGCTTCCAAATACTCATTTGGGGGATTGGAATGGAATATTCCAATTGTCACTGTAGTGCTTTGAAGCAGTTTTAAATGTTATAAGTGATTTTATTTAAATTTGTTAGACTTGGCATTTTAAAATAGAAAGTTATTTTATTTTTACTGGTTATTTGTTTTATTTTGCAAGAACATTAGGTCCTAGACAAGCATTTTGTAATAGGTCAAAGGAGCATTTTATAGCCATATTTATAGTTTTAATTTTCAAAGAATTTCCAGGTTATACTTTGGGAAATTATAATTTCATATTTTGAATTAAATATTCTAGGTATTTTAATTTTATTTATACATTTCCAAAAATGTATTTTTCAAAGAATGTTCCATTTATAGACTTTAATTTAAAAGACAAAGTCAGAAGAAAAGAAAAAACTCCCTCAAGGTATAATTAAATTTGTAAAGAATGACAAATTCTTCCAGACAATTAATTAGGATTGTTTTTTCCCTTAAGAATACCATAATAAAACTTGTGTGAAGTAGGAAAATATCATAAGCCGTATCAACCTGATACAGTTAATTTAACTGCTGCTTATGCAAAACCATCATACTTAAAAAGATAATAATTTAAATGTGATTTTTATAATGAGTGTATAATAGACTTTATCAGGCCAATATGGGTAATATATTTTTAATATATGTTCTTCTATAGGGGGAAATTTAAAACTTCTCACAAGGAACTTGACTGTAAATTGTAAGTGGTAAGATTTTTCTCTATTTCTTTTTCTTTTACAGACTCTGGATGGGTTTGTTTTTGTGGTAGCGTCTGATGGCAAAATAATGTATATCTCAGAAACAGCTTCTGTTCATCTAGGTTTATCCCAGGTAGGAATAAGTTTCTGTCCCTCTGTTGAATGCTGATGTTGGAAAGGCATATGTTAGTATCTTGCCAGTAATATACAGTTTCCTGCCTTGCTTGATTTTAGGCTTTCTTTTTAAATAAGCAAATAAATCGCAGGAGGACATTGTGATGTCTGGTGCTATTGCCAAGTAATTAAACAACTCAATTATCACCCACCAGTTGACAATAGAAATCAAGAGCAGCCCTGGTTAAATTGGGAGTATCCCAACCACCCATCAATTGTTAATTGATAAAGTGCTTGAAATTTGTCTCTCATGTAACCTGCATCTGCATAACCAAACTGTTCCCCTCCCTTCCTAACCCCCCACCTCACCCCAATTTAAATCCTGCATCAGCCTAGACCAGTGTTTCCCAACCTTGGCAACTTCAAGATGTACAGACTTTAACTCCCAGAATTCCTCAGCCAGCAAGTTGCCAAGGTTGAGAAACATCCATCTGATGAAATGAGCTGCAGGTCACAAAGGCTTGTGTCTTTTAATAAAATGTGTTAGTAAAGTACTACCAGACTCCTTTTGTCTTTCTGCCAACATACACTAACATGGCTCTCTTCCTACAAATGCCAGCCACCTTTGTAGCTTGCAGCTCCAAAATGCAATCCAACCAAAATGCAGTCTAACTGGGTTCAGAATCTCCTTTAATGAGATGGATGATATAGAGAGGGTAGCCGGAGCACATTCATTTTTGCAGATCACTCCAACATTGCATTTCTCTTCTGGAGATAAAGAAAGAGATAACATTAATTCAACCCGTCTTCCATGTTTGAATAGCACACAAAGTCTAGGTTAGAGTAACAAGGTAACAAGCTATCCTAATCTGGAGATACCTGGGATTTGGGATTTGAACAACAGGCAAGAATGTTGTTGACTTGGTTAAATATATCTTGTGAACATGACCATAGTTTGTTACCAGTGTAGGGAAACAACTTCATAGTTTTTTTGTAACTTATTTCTAATACTGGGGGACTTTCAAACAACTTCTATCTTCTTGGGCTTCCATGAGATTTTCAGCAGACCAGTACAGACAGAGAGCAAATGAATATGTATGACCAATTCCTCTGCCTTTTTTCATTCCTTTCTTTCATTCAATTGCAATTTTTTAAACAATGTTCAACCAATCCCCAATGTTATAAGGGGTCCTTATTTCTACCTGTAACCTTCACATGTTTTCCCACTTTTCCTCTTAACATTGACTAAGGAGGAAAATATGAAGAGCTGCTCAGTTATTATGGGCATTCCACACAAGCAACTTTCCTCTGCAGCATTTTCATGCCACCATGGATATGTCCTCACTACTGCCTTCCTAACTGTGTTCTATCCTGTCATTCCGCCAGCTAGTGTTGTTCCAGCTGGATTCTGAGGGGTGGGGGAGTAGAAAACAGTAGTCATTTGGTGTCATATCCCTGTCCTTGTTTTTTCCATGCTGCAGTTGTTTTTCATACCAAGGGAAAAATAACCCAAGTGGCTGTTTTGAGTTAGCAGAACTTCCTATCAAAATGACCCAGAAGGACAGCATCTTTACTTCAGGAGGAGATGGATTCCAAGAAGCAAGGAAGTGAGATGTAGTGGAAATTCCCACCAATGAGAAACTGCCTGGGATGCAATTCCCAAGGCAATGCTTCTCAACTGTCTTCAGCACATTTTCTCTGGAGCCTGAAGTATATTAACTCAGTTTGTGAAGCTCTATGAAAGTCCCATGGCATTGTGAGGATATGGGGTTGTGGCACTGATCTTTGATTGGTGCTGCCCTTATATGTGGAAGGTGCCTGTGTTAACTGTTAGTCTAAAATCACCACTGTCAGCAGAGTCCTCTGTGGGATATGAGTTTATCAAACCTTTTATAAGTTATATGGGCAAAGCTCATGCAGGAAAGAATGATCTGCAGAAACAACTGGTTCTATGTTTTGCATCTCTCTCTCTCATTCACTCTCTCTCTCACTCTCTCAAGTTAGAATGAGGGAGCAGTATTTTATCAGGCATCTCTGGAAATATTTTTTTCCCTTTGGAGAAAAACATGTAGAAATGGAAACTGATATTGTTTATTGTGCTCATGCGAGTGATTATGTTGCACTACTGCATCTCAGCTACAAAACTCCAGATGACCACTTAGATGGCAACAGAGAGATGCAGAAAGTAGCTCTGTGCTGCCATCTAATGTTCTTCCAGGTTTCTGCAGCCCAGGTATGGTAGCCCTGGCTTATGTATCACTTACTGTATAAAACCAAATATTGTGAAGATTAAAAAAACTAATGCATAATTTTATCTTTATGACATAAACATGGGATAATTAAGTGAGTATAGTTGTTACAAAAAAGATTAGATTTTCTAGCCTATAAAGTATAATGCAGGATAATCCTTTAAAATTTAAATTGGGCAGACTTCCAGCCCATAAAGTAGTCTCAATCTCAATTCAGTAAAGTGAGCAAATCAGGTATTTATAGAAAGTATGTGACTTAGCCACACTGTTTAATTTGGGCAACTTGTTAACTATTTAATGTTGCAGAGAACTATAAATCCTAGCCACAAAATTATTCATTGGTCATGTGCAGTTTAAACTGCTTTCAGTTCCAATTTTCCTGTTAAGGTTGTATTGCAACTATAAAGAGAAAAGATTTGTACATAATAGCAGTTTATTTTCTATTAAAAATGATTTCAAGTATTAAAAAAAATCCCTTTGTTGTCAAATGAGTAATGAACTGGAACTCAACAATATACTACATAAAAGGTAGTCATGATAATATTTTGTATACAATTGTTGCTGGTAGCCTTCAAACTCTTAATTTATGGCATTAATTCCCTTGTTCTTTGGATACAATTTTGTGGCTAGGATTTATAGTTCTCTGCAGCATTAAATAGTTAACAAGTTGCCCAAATTAAACAGTGTGGCTAAGTCACATACTTTCTATAAATATCTGATTTGCTCACTTTACTGAATTGAGATTGAGATTACTTTATGGGCTGGAAGTCTGCCCAATTTAAAATTTAAAGGATCATCCAATTGTGTCCAATAACTATATATCAGTGGTTGTGTGTCAAGCTCTGGAAAGAAGTGTTGAATGGCATATGTCAATATCTTTGCTTCATGGTAGAAGGATGTTTTGAGTGGAATACACAGGCCTCCATTCTAGACTCTGTGCTATTCTATATATTTACAAGTGACGTGGATGTGATGTTAAAAAATATAATTATACAATTTGCAGACAGCGCAAAGATGAAAGGGGTTAGCAAATATCAAGATTTAGGAGGATTTTGACAAATTGAAACACCAGGCAAAATCCAACAAGATGAATTTCCACAGGAAGAAATGCAAAGTAATATATTTGGAAAGGAAAAACAGTAGGGGCCATAATAGGCAACATGTCGTATTTCTTCCCTGTTCCACGTTGGTTATACTACACCTAGAATATTACTACATATTTTAAGAACACTGGCAAACTCGAACATGACCAGAGGAGGGCAACCAAAATAATAAAGGGATGGAAAGAAAAACTTAAGTGGCATAGTTGTAGATATTGGATATATTTAGCCTGGGGAAGAGAAGTCTGCAGGAAATAACAGTTATCTTTAGGTGTCTGAAGAGCTCACATGTAGAAAATGGAATGCAGAATAGTTCATCAATACAGGACAAGAAACAATGAATTTAAAGTAAAATCTAAACTAAATCAATTTTGGTTGGACATTGGGATAAAAATTCTAATGATAAGAGGAATTCAGCAATGGAAAAGACAGCCTTCCATTGGACTCTCCTTTACTGGAGGTATTTAAAGAGGCTAGATGACCTTCTTTTGAGGATGCCATAGCAGTGAACTCATGCACTAGGCAGGAGGTTGGACTGGTCTTCAAGGTCCTTGCAATCATTACATTTTGTATGAAAAAAATAAAAGTACATATTGAAATAAAGTATATATAATGGAAGCTCAAGCATAACAAATTATTAAACCTTGACCGGATTGTTAAACCTTGACTGAACTTTCCATAAAAATAAATATCCAGTTCCTATGCAAAAAGGAACAGTCTTCCAACCAGTGTTTTAAAGTAGAGTCTTTCCACCTTAGTAAAGCAATCTTCTTAACTGCATCCCATGCATGAAAAATCTAAAGTTCTTCATACTTCTGTAGGTTCCAACTTTTTGGAATGTAAGTTAACATCACATTCACATCTTTAACCCTTTTTTCCCCCAACACCCTGTTAAAAACCACATTAATATTAATCTAAAATGATGCTAGTGTAGAACAGGCTCCAAACCTAGGTGTCAGTCCCCTCTGAATTATTACATACAAAGACTGGTACCCAACTCTTATTAGATATCCTATGGGGTGTCCCATAATAATGGAAACCAACCTTTATTGTTTTGAATATTTATCACATTTTGAGATATAGGATACCAAATTAATATTCTTTAAAATGCTAATCTATTAATTAGTCCAGCTAATTGTTACAAACTACCTGCATAATTCCTATAAATATTTTAGTATAAATTTTCAGTTATAGATAAAAATTAACTCTAGATTTGGGGACTTCTGAAACTTTTTCCAATGATAATTGGAATTTCAGATGGTGCTAATACATTAGTCCCAAACTGTAAAAAAAGATGCTCTAATTGAACACATTGCCATTCAGTAGTTTTGGGCAATCAAAATTCTTTTAGCAACACATAAAATAATAAAAACTGATTAACAGCAAACTGATCCAAAATATTGATGCCATTTTTGTAAATTGGGCTTATCCCAATTAATGGGATGACCTGAAACTTTTCCAAAGTACTGTATTATAGCCTTAAATTTGGGTAAAGAACACTGGTAATTATTAGTAAGGCAAAGAATGTTATTGGTATACTGTATAGCAATAATTTATGTTCTATTCTGTACAGTACACCTTAATACTCACAATTCATTATGTTGCCTAATAAAGCAGACCAATGGATTAAATCAAATCAATTTGTTGGCCTGCTTCATTAAAATAAAATTAAATAAAAGAGGAGAAGGTGCATATTCTTTGCAAGTTCTGCATAGCATCCTAATGGGTGAAAGAATAATTCAGTTTGTGATAACCCTAGCCATGGGGATAGAATATCCCATAATGCAATCAACAAAATGAAAAGGAAAACCAAATTTAGCCAGAATATTTCCAGAAAATTGATCTATACCATGTCATAGGCTTTTTCCATATCTAGTGAAATAGCCACCTCCAAATCTAGTTTATGTGTGAAATATATCCAAATAATCTGATATTATTCAATGCCTGGTGCCCTTTTATAGACCAGTTTGTGTTGCATGAACTATTGAAGGTAACGTAGTATTTGAGTCAAAATGACTGTAAAAATTTTAACTTACACATTCAACAGAGAAATCAGGTGATGCACTCTGTAGGAAGTTTACCTGCCTTCAAAATTACAGGCGTAAACATAGTGTGAAAGGTTTGTGGGAGAAAGCCCTCTGCTAAGTAGTTCAATCTTTTTTATTAAACATTCCATCAGTTTCTCTCTATTGATTTGAAAGTTTAAAATAATTTAAAATAAATATTGTTTAAATTGCAGTTTTCAAATTACTTTTAAAAGTCTGCTTAATATATATGTTTTAGAATAAATAGTTTGAAATTGGAACCTTATGTGTTATTACTTAATACTGAATGATGTAGAATAACAGATAATAATCTTGATTGATCCACTAAATTTCTGTAGATCACAATTTGAGAGAGAATCTCTGTTCTAGAATTAGTAGATATGGACACACATACACACAAAAAGTTAAGAATCACAGTCTTTTGTTCTTTGTGGTAGTCTTGTCTTCAAAAATGTAAGTGTCTTGTAGGATAGCTTAAAACATGTGGATATTAGAAGGCTGGCATTGTAGCAACAAACTTGGAAATAAGAAACTTGAAATAATTAATTGGCTTGAAAGACACTTTCAGTTAACAAATCAAAACTAAATATAAGATAATGATGGTGGGCTGGATTCGGAGGTGAACAACCTAGGGCCTATCAGATGTTGTTCACAACTGCCAATCAGCATGGTTAATTGTAACTAACCGGTGGATGTAATTCACTAACAGTTATAGGGTGACAGTTTTTCTAACCCAGAATTATGGGGGAGTGGGGGGAAGAAGTTGCAGATTAATACTTGGAGAGACATTGCATTTTTATATAAAGGGTTTGAGTCTAGGTTTGTTATTTTTTTTCTTCTGGTATCGGGAATAAAAGTATCTTTTCAGGCTGTCTTCTTGAATCTCTGGCTGCAAGTCTTCTAGTACAAATATCAGTCTGAGTGAAACTTTGTAGAGTATACCCAATTTCCAAGCCATGTCTTATATCCAGAATTGTATGAGTATAGCTAATTTGAAAAGCCCAAATGTTCCTAATTAGCTATACAGCAGCAATGCTTTAAAAAGCTGATGTGGCTCGGAACTAACTTCCTTTGTGAAGAACTAGGAGAACTAAAATTCCTTTGGTTCAGTCTTCTAGTAACAGAGTCACTTTTTTGTGAGATGGGTGGTATCTAAATTTGAAATATAAATAAATAAATAAACAGCTGTATGAAAAAAGACTGTAGAGGTTCTTAATATTAAAAAGGTATTATCAATATAGATATATACCATAATCTTCAGGCAATGTTATCCATTGTGCAATTGAACTACAGTTGCCATAGTTAGAATTAAGTAGGTAGATTATAGTTTTTGGTCAACAGCTGCATTTGTTCCAAAATAACAACAATCCACATTAGAAAAAAAAATGTGGTAAATTATATGAAAATCATACATGTAGTTTATAAGGATTTCTGAAGAATCATATTAAAGAACAAGAGAATCTGCAGTAATTCTGATTTTGTTGACTGTTTTCTTGACAGGTAGAACTCACTGGTAATAGCATTTATGAATATATACATCCATCAGATCATGATGAAATGACAGCCATTTTAACAGCTCACCAACCGCTTCATCCCCATCTTCTACAAGGTATTCCATGAAATATTATCATGTTTAAATAAAAAAAGTTGGTAAAATATAAGGCTGAGCTTTGTGTTCTAACTTTTCTTATGCTAGAATATTGGTAAATAGCATATAATATACAGTATATCTATACTGATACAGCATCTTTCTTCTTGTGCCAAAATTTGACAATATTTGCCTAAAACTGATACTGTATGTTGTATATATGGCTCTCCAAATTAATTTAAATACTTAAGAGCAATTCTAGGATTATAAGGTACAGGTATCCAATAATAAAGGCTCTGTTCTGTAGAACAATTATTTACAGGATATGGAACTGCAAGAAGGGCCACAGACAAAAATGTATGAAAACACATGAAAGACGAAAGACAGCAAGAAAGACTGATTTGATTCAATCACCCCAGGGATGATTCTGTGTTCATTGAAGGCTAAATATAATTTCACAGAAGTGTCTAGAGAATCTTGTTTAATAATCATGTGCAATCTGACTGAATAAACACAATTCATTACAAAAAATAGCCAATGCCTCTTTTTTTATATACCATGACATATAACAGAGCAGACCATTTACATATGCAGGGGACATTTTATTTTAGAATTGTTTTTGAAGTCAGACATGTTATCTCTGAATCTCCAAAAAAAGGAAAGAGATAATTGAGGAGACACACTTGATAAAAATAAATAATTCATTTAAAAAAATTATACTGATGACAGATCTGTGAGTGTTTTATCTCTATATGTTGCTATGTCACTTTTATTAATTGGGATCTTGTGTCAGACTGGATATGTAAATAAATATCTGACTTTGGATGAATATTTAAATTCCTTTCCTGGATTATATAGTCTTCAGATAAAACACAAACATTCTATCTGATATGTGAATTTGAATCAAGCTCACAAAAGAGGCGTGGATATAAAAATATCCAACATTATTCTGGTTTTATAGCTGAGTATAGCAGGAAGTTTGAATAAAAAGACTGGAACCCTCCTAACCTATAACTGGGACTTACGGCCAATGTATCGACATATCAAGAGGGAAGGAAAGGCAAAAATGTTACAGACCCCTATGGCTGCACCCTGCAGAAACTGTCCTTTGAATCAATAGCATGATATAGATCTGGGGGATACTATTATTTTAAATATATATACTTTATGTATAATAAATTTTATTTTATTTTTATACCCTGTTCCCTAAGAGTGTGCAATGTTTGATTAAAGTACCTTTTGAAATTCAAAACAAATAATAGCAATTGAAAAGTTTAAAACATTTAAATCTTTAAAATCCCAGCACATAATATACCCACAGGCACTTCTCTACTACAAGGTTAAAAGGCCCTCCAAGAGGAATTAGCTGTCCTCTGAAATTAGATGGCTGTTACTGGAGATTATAGCATTATTTTGCCATGACCATTTTTCTGATGCTATTTGTATTTCCTCTTTCATGTCTTATGAGACCATTTTATTTTGGAATAATTTATCATTTCTTTTTTAATCATATAATTATGGATTGCTCCTTATTCATTTTGAATAGGCAACATGGGGGAGGAATGAGAACACAGCTTTTTACATGGGTGCAGGGGTCTCCCCAGCGTATGGTAAAAAGTCAGAATGGCAGGCACAATACACTTTGCCTGTTTTTTATGGGTGGATGACCCTGCATGGATATATATTCAAACTTTTCCCCATTCATATATTCAGCAAGCCTCAACTGTCCTGGAGGAGTTGCATTACTTTTTAACATACAGAAAACAAATAGTCTGAACTAATTTCTCTGCCTTAGCGCTCAGATTGTGTACATAGGGCCTTACTTAGAGAAGAAATCCTGTGAATCAGGCACTCATGGTGAAACAGCCCATTTTTGTATACTATAAAATAAAGAAGGGGAGGGAGGGGCTTGGGATATTCTTCTATTGTACTGTTGCAGAGTTACCCCATTTAAATGTATAGACTACAGTAGACTTGATCTGACTTTAAGTTGAGCTTCTGAAATGCATCTCTCCTCCATATTTATTTGATAATTAGATCAGCAGGCTCTGGCATCATATCCCAAGATAAAGGTGAGGTGAAGCTGAAATCTTATATGCAGTTAGTTGGGAGTAAGCACCAACTGAAAGCACTGGAACTATTTTTAAGTAAATATCCATAGGATTGTGCTGTAAATTATCCAGAGAACTAAGGATAATTAGTTATTATTGGACATAGAATGTCCAATATCTCTCTATATCTGTACCAAGGAGATTTAATTTGGAAGCCTATTTCCTCAAATATTTAATTCTCTCTTTCTCTTGCACATACATACATACACACACACACACACTACTGAAAATCATAATTTTAAGGGATTTTTAAAATTATGAGGCCAATAATTAATTAAGTTTAATGGCATTTAATTTTGTGGAAATGCTGGAATTTAAAATATGTTAAACTATCTTTAAAATAAAACAAAGATATTTTATTATGAATTTCACATTCATTTTTGTTCAGTAATTAAAAAACTTTTAGACTGCTTTCTATCTTCCAAAAACCAGGGTAGTATACAACAAGCATGAGCAAAATCATCAATATATTCATACTGAATAAAAGTAATAATACTATCTTGTCTTATGTACTTAAGAATGGTAAGAAAATATTTTCAGATATATGGAAAGTGGCCAAAGGAGAAACTTAATCTATACGTTTATGTTTTAACTCTTTATATTTTGTTTGCAGAATATGAAATAGAGAGATCTTTCTTCCTGCGAATGAAGTGTGTCTTGGCCAAGAGAAATGCAGGATTAACAAGTAGTGGGTACAAGGTAAAACACTCTTCTATGCCGTCTTCAAAGCAATATTTAATTTCATACGCTCATCTAGCTGGTGAGGCTGAGCTAAAATAGTTTGGGGAAGTGCTATAGTGAAACAAAATCTGTTGTGAAACTCCCCCATTCTGATTATAGTCAGGAGATTAAGAAACAAGATAAAAATATTTCTGCAATCAGAAATTCTGATTGAAGACATCCTCTGTGTACTCTTTCTTGGTGACATATCTGTTTCAGCCTCCTCTGTTTCTTTTTTTCCTCTCCTTCTTTTGTTTTCAGATCCTCACATTGGCTTTTTCCTTTGTTCAATCTGTTTCTAACTGGAATTGTTCATTTTTGGTACCTCCTTTGTTAATAATTATATGTTATTAATACTCCCTTTTTAAGAGCTCCCATTTACACTTCTGTTCCAATTGGCTTCTCCTGCCATAGACTCCTACTTATCATTACCTTGAATTTATTAAAATTCACTTAGTCTGAGATAAGTGTTCAATTATACTCAGTTCTAGTTTCCGTTAGAACCAAGAATTCCAGCATGACATGGCTATTTTTCTCCAGTATTATGGCTATTTCCTCTACTAAGGGCCTATCCACACTTAAGATGCTCCTGTTCTGTGTTCATGCTGGCTTGACACTAAATTAGCTTAAGAAAATCCTGTCCAGATTTTGACAGAAGCTTGCAAGTTATCTGGGCCAAACTGTGTGTTACCTTGTCTTCCCATTGCCAATTGCTTTTCTTTCAGTCAGTGGGTTTTTCTGGATAGATAGATATAGATATACGTACACACACATATACTTTAGTTTATTTTTTATTGATTAGTCCAATGACCATATAAAATAAAATAAAATAAAATAAAATAAAATAAAATAAAATAAAATAAAAAAAATATTCAATGAAATAATCAGGCAACATCATTCCCTTGGCAGGTGACCGCAATCTGATCTACATAGGAAGCTCTCAGTTGAATGGCTTTAGCTATAAGCTTGGCAGACTTTCTTACCATGCACATACACACACATGTGCACACACACACACACACACATATTTATACAAATGTATAGATACATAAAGTTAAAGCATCAAAATACTGATATAGGAAGGCACAACAACCAGCTTCAACATGAACATTTTTTGCTAGATTTTTCCCAGCTTTTGCTGCAGCTGCTATTATAGGAAGTCTTTCTCATAAGCACAGTTACTTCTCTGCAAAATATTCCAGGTTCAAAACATGGCAAAAACATTTAAATTATTGCTTTATTTTCCTAAACTACCCACTTTTTGCTAGACTTCCTTCCTTCCTTCTTCTGACTGGAAACAGAGCAGAAATATAAGTATCCCTCAAAGAAAGAAAAAGAATAATTAAAAAAAAATCCCAAACATTTCTGCTAGGCTTCAAAACAGTTACATTCTTCATCTCAGGGAAGTATTATGCACATGATGCTTGTGAGAAAGACCTGCTGTAGCATCAGACCATCATTCAGGAAAAGCTGGGAAAGTGGGGTCATTCCTGCCTTTGCAAAGTAGCCAAATTGCAGGGGTTGGCCTGGAAGAAAGTGTTCACAGCAGGCAAACCAGGCACCATTGCCTGAACCAACACTACTTGGAAAGTGGAAAGAGGAAAACCTGCCTGGTGGTGGCATTCAGGGGAGG
Source organism: Python bivittatus (assembly GCF_059951505.1). NCBI lineage: Eukaryota > Metazoa > Chordata > Lepidosauria > Squamata > Pythonidae > Python > Python bivittatus. Next base: position 20,085,247 of record NW_028277074.1, read on the forward strand.
TGATGCGGAAGTACAGGGCAATGAGGTCTGTTCCTGCCCTCCAGAAATGGTTGCTGGCCCTATCATTCACGGGGCAACCTGACGGTGAGGATATGCCCCAAATCTTTTTAACTGATGATGATCAAGTCAAGGATAATTGATCCCTTTGTGCCTTCCTCCACCCACTTCTATGCAATAGTTTTTACAGGACAATTCAGGAACATCAGGATAAAGTCCTGCAACACTATCATTTCATACCTCTTTGCTCTTTGAAAGAATTACATTTGTTTCTGGAAAACATTATTTGCATTTTCTCCTTCATTGGGCGGGTAATAGTAGACATCAACAACATTACTATTAATCCTTCTTCCATTTATTTAATCCAGATGCTCTCTATAGTATCACCAAGTTCATTTCCTTGGATTCCTAAGCAGGTGTTAATATTTTTGACATATGGCACAATTGTATTACTTATGTCCTTTTGAAGAAATTAGTTTCTCTAGTTCAGTCATGGGAATCATCTCACCTTATCTCTGTTACATCTGTTGAATAATATGTGTCTTCCTGTAATAAGAGTTGAAGCACATCTTTCTTATTTCCTGTACTCTGAGTCTTAGTGTATAAATAATGAAGGCCATGAACTTTCTTTCTGATTTGTAATGATTTCATAAGCCTATCACAGCAAAACTTCTTCACTATTGCACAATTCTTCATTTGAGGTCCTTAATGCATATGTTTTCACAATATACATTTTGAAACTTCTTGATAGTGTTACTTTTTATATAAAAGCTTCATTAAGTTTGCATGTACCTCTCCATTTTATATTAGAACATGTACTAAGTAATGCAATATTCAGAAATGCTAATCATCTATTCTTTATTAGCAATAAAATAAATATTTATTTGAAAAGCCAACATGAACTAACTAAATATAACTATATCCAGTTAGTATCTTTTCAGTTCACTGTTAAATTAATATCAATTTATATGTCAATTAATGTCAATTTATTTGTTAATTATAAATTAATTTTACATTAATGTTAAATTAATGTCATACAATACATTTATTTACCATTGCTTAAAAATAAACAGTCACTTGCTGCAGTCATTTTAACAACTGGCAGCAAAAGTCAGTGCAATAAAGAGAAAAATCCTAGTTTTTGAAATGGTGTTTTCAAGAGGCTATTTCTACTTACTTTACAAATGTTATCTTTGTCCGTACTAGGTGATCCATTGCAGTGGGTATTTGAAGATTCGGCAGTACATGTTGGATATATCTTTGTATGACACCTGTTACCAAATTGTGGGGCTGGTTGCTGTAGGTCAATCATTACCTCCTAGTGCAATCACCGAGATCAAACTTCATAGTAATATGTTTATGTTCAGAGCAAGCCTGGACTTAAAACTCATCTTTCTGGATTCCAGGTAAATAGAAATTTGTTGGAAAAATGACTATTCTACTTCTTTATCATCTTATGGTAACTTTCAAAAGATAGTTTAAAAATATAAAGGTAAAAAAATGTAAAGAAATAGTACAGTGTATACAAAACTGAAGAAGTAATGTTCTCTTTGGATTGATCAAACATTTACATGTTAAATCAAATCTTGAAGATTTAAGAAACATTTAATAATTCTTTATTGAGGGGGAAATAAGCTACCTATTTAATACCTGTGATTGCTTTTCTAGCAGCTAGATAAGCAAAACTGAATGCTTCATTTACATTCAGTTTGATTTCGCCTTTACAGGGTTAACAGCACAATTAACAGTATATCTGCCCTAAAAGTAAGTCTATTTGAGTTCACAATACATTGTTCTGTATTGCTCCCACATTTACATAATTTAAAAATAGTGAGGTAGAGTTCACGTGATCACAACATGGAAGGGGTGGGTAGGGTATACCTTCAGATTTTGAGGGAACCAGTTGCTAAAGGTTAGAACAATTAAAAAGCTAAAATGAATTTGCCACAAATATTTACCAAAATTTCCTGCAAATTATCAAATATGTACTGTAAGCAGGAAATTGAAATGCTAGTAATATTTCCTGTTAGTTGATTTTGGCATTTTTGAAAATATTTCATATTACATACAGAGCTCTTCCTCCCATCCCACTACTTATGGCAACTATTTTTTTATATTTCATGTCTTTATGATGTTGTCTTCATTTCATCCTCAGCTCACTTTAAAATCATCTTTAGCTGCTCTAGTTTTAAAGTAGTATTTTGTCTTCTCCCAAAACAATTTTATAATGAACACAATCTAGCATAATTCATTTATGATCCAGTTGATGATGCAGTCAGGGATTATGATCTGTCCAGCTTCTGTTGGATACTTTAGGCTGCCCTTGACTCCAGTCACTAGGCATTGCTCTCCATGACCATTTTGATGTGGGTTGCAAGACAGCACAGATTCCTGGCTTTGACAGAGGCATCTACCCACATAATGCCCAATTAATGCCTTCCAAAGAGCATGCTGCTCTTACATGGGCTCCTGTCCTATACAAGACTTAGGCTAAGCCAGGAGAGTTTGGACAGAGGAATGATGAGACAGTTGTTCAAAAGAGGGTCCATAGATCAATCATCAGAGAGTTCTATGAAAGCCAGTCCAAACATCAAGCTGAAGTTCCCATCACAGAGCAAGGAACAGGAGATATCTGCAGCAGGGCAACACAGTACAGATCTGGGGATAGGAAAGTTGTTCCAAAAAGGGGAGGGATCTGGAGCATGCTCTTAAATAGCCAGAGTTCCTGGCTGGGCTTCATTAGAAAAGTTAAGGTCATTCTTCTTAAGGAGCCATGCTGACCTTTGCTGCTTGGCCCCCTTTAGCTGGCATGTGATTTAGGCCTTGACATTCTTCCAAGGTCTGGCTTTGACTTGTTACTATTGGAGCCAGTGGCCAACTGCACTGAATCAGACCCTTTACTTCTACATGACTGACAGCCTATTGCCTCTTGAATTGCAGGCAAAGAGTCCTCTAGGTTCTCTTCTTCAGCTTCTGAATCGGTGGAGGAATCCATAACAGCTCCTTATAGTGTATATACTAATTTAGCACTTTTAAAAAGCTACTAGATTTGGGTATTCAGAAGGTTGATTTAAACTAGGAAAAAGATACAAGTTCTGCCAGCTATGTGTTGTTGGTTCTGTCACCAATGAATGCATTACAGGCTCGCAGCTGCTTTGGCCAACAGAGTTTTGTGCTGCTATACTTTTTACTGTCTTTATTCGGGTTTTATTAGACAGAGCTCATTCCTGATTGATCATTCCCTCTCACTTCATCCCATGCCCCTACCCTATGCCTGTAATTTATCAGCCAGGTTAATTTTGTACATGGGTTTAGCACTGTTTCAAAAGAACACTAAGCGTGTATTCAGAAATAGCCCAACTGACAGATCACAGGTTAGAGTACTTCTGCATCTGTGACCTGTTAGTCAAGCAACTTGATAGAAGGCTAAATACATCATTCTAACTCCCCATATACTCTCATCTAATCCCATCCCACCACAGATTAAGGAGAGTGATTGATGGTTATTTTGGTAGGAGGGAAAATAAGCTATCAGTGACTACTAGTCTTGGTAGCTGTAAGCAAGTATCAGATCTTAAAATAGGCAATAAGAGTGGAAGAGAATTGTCTCATTGCTGTCTGTGCGCATGAGATTACCAGATGCACTTGGCTGGCTACTGTCTGACAGAAATGCTGGACTAAGCGGGCTTTGACCTGATCCAATAGGGCTTTTGTTCCATTCTTACAGTGACTTTGGCATAATCATAATTAATAAATTATCTAAATAAATGTTTCAGCCAATCGTATGTCCTACTAACATGGATTCATAAGCACATGCTATCACATTTAATATCCTTTTCATATTAAATTTTCCAGTTTTTTCCAGAAAAAAACTGAAACAAATTACTTTTCTTTTCAAGGCTTAAAAAAGGGGAGAAATTGAACGATTAAAAAATGGATTATAAAATATATTCTTTTTAAATTATACATACGATAGTTAATATATTTTAAAAACTGATGAGTATTTTTTAAATACTATCACCAAACTAAAACAAATGTGAAGTAGAAAAAATTGTCTTAAGAAAGGCAAAACTTTAATAAAAATAGAAACTGCAGATTAATAGTAGTTCAGATTCAGAAAATGAGACTGATTATACAACACCTCATGTGGCAAAATGTGTATTATAAAATCTATTTATTTATTTATTTATTTATTGGTCACATTTATGTAGCTACCCAACTCACATATGTGACTCTTTTGCTTCCAAACTCTCAGATTTTATGACTTCAACTTTTTGCCTGTTTCTTCTAAGCAGGCAAAAGAATGCTACACTTTAGTAGCTTATAGCTTCATTTGCCATAAAATAAATAAATATTTTCAAATAAATTCAATCGATAAATTATATTTATTGAATAATAATTTTTAATTTTATATACCAAAGATATTGTTAATTTCATCTGTGTTAGGGATCTTGTTCTGGAAATGTATCCTTTGATTTTTCTAGCTGCAACTCATCTTCACTCCTGTCAACCATTATTAACCTACAGAATTTCTGTCCATCATCCTACTGCATAAATCAGCTGCTAATGGCTTTGCTATGAAATTATTCACCTAGTATAGGAGACTCAGCTGTTACTAGATATAGTAAATCTAGTGTGCCAATTGCACCTTTCCTCGACTGGGAGGTCCTTCAAGCAATCACTCACGCCTTGGTCACCTCACAAATGGATTACTGTAACACGCCTTACATGGGACAGCCCTGGAAGACCATTTGGAAGCAATAGCTGGTTCAGAATGCAGCAGTGTGGGCACTGATGGGCATGCCTTGTGCCTCCACTGCTCTGCAAGCTGCACTGGTTACCAGTTGGCTTCTGGGTGCAATTCAAGGTGCTGGTTGTCTCTCCCAAAGCCTTTCATGGCATAGGGTCTGGACATCTGAGGGATCACCTGACTTCACTTGTTTCTGTCTGCCTGGTGAGATTGGGAAGAATGAGTGTGCTTCAGATCCATCGCTTAAGCAGTGTCATCTAGGGCAGCCAAGAAAGGGTGGCTCCTCTGTCACAATGCCTGCACTCTGGAATGATATCCCTCTAGAGATCCAGATGGCTCCCACCCTAATGACATTCAGGAAGTTATTAAAAACCTGGCAATTGTCTCAGGGTTTGTGGCAGAATGATAGCTGAGCTACTGTTGGATGGTTTTTGTTTCTTTGTTTAGATTTTCATCTTTGGGCCGTTCATAATTTCTTTTCTTTTGTTGTACTGTTCTTACTTTTTTAATTGTAAGAATCATTGGGAGTCTGGATCCCCTAAATTGTATATATGAATGAATGAATGAATGAATGAATGAATGAATGAATGAATGAATAAATAAATAAATAAATAAATTGCTTGATGCATTTAAATACACCTTCTTGAAGTCTATGAGATTTTATCTCCATAGTTTCCAAGAGCAGGACAAGAATTAACAGGTGGAAGCTTTACAGAGAGAGAGCGAAACCTGAAATACAGAGTAATTTCCTCATTGTGAGAGCTGTTAAGCAGTGGAGCAGTCTGCCTCTTGGAAACATGGGTGCTCCATCACTGGAGGTTTTCAAGCAAAGATCAGACTATAATTTGTTTGGATTTACCTGGGATTACAAAAATTGGGTGGCCATATCCATCTTATAAATAAATAAAGGTATAAGGATTCCTGCCCTGGACAGAAAGTTGGACTAGAAGACCCCTAAGATCCTTTCCAACCCTATGATTCTATGTGAGTCTCCTGGATGAGGTTCTAAAGTACCAAGTGGAAAATAATGTATTCAAAAACTTTACAGGATGCTGAATAAACTTTCTACTACAGATAGTCCTCATTTACCAACTGCCTTGTTCAGAGGCTGTTCAAAGTTACGACAGTGCTTAAAAAGTAGGTTTAGAACTGGTCCTTGAACTTGTGGCCGTCACAGCGTACCCAAGGTCATGTGATTGCAATTCTGGTATTTCACAAGCAGCGTGCATTTATGATGGTTGCAGCGTCCCATGGTCACATGAGAACTTCACAGCCAACTTCCAACAAGCAAACTCAATGGGGAAGCCAGCAGGAAGTCACAAGTCATAATCCCATGATGTCACACTTAATGACCCGTGGTGATTTGCTTAATAACAGCAGCAGAACTGATGTTTCACTTAACTATTACATTGTTTAGCAATGGAGTTGCTGGTCCCAATTGCGGTCATATCTGTACTTGAATTTCTGGAATTTTGGAACAAATGATAACTTGTTTGTAGGAGTAATGCTTATTAGATATATTTTCTCTTTTAGGGTCACTGAATTAACTGGATATGAGCCACAAGATTTGATAGAGAAAACTCTTTACCACCATGTGCATGGATGTGATGTATTTCATTTACGATATGCTCACCATCTCTGTAAGTAATGGGAAATAAATACTTTAATAATGTATAGTGTTGACATAGATGGGTTTTCCATTGAATCTATATGTTATGAATATTTTCATACAAGCCATACAAAAAATTGACATGTAAAATACATTAATTGCTACCAATGCTGCCCTTGCCTTCTACCCCGCTCCGCTTGTATAATCTCAATTTTGTACATGAGATGTCATGTTTTGAACATCATCTCTAAAAACAAATGATGTGAAGTAACAATTCAGGAATTGACAGTGCAGTGACAGCAGCTCACAGAGTGACTTAATACCTAGATACTGCAAAGAAGTGGGGATGAAATGTGATTAGCAATAGCTTGCCTGTTATTAATGGCTACATAGAAACTGACTGGAAATATTTCACTGACCTTGACCTCAAAGATTCCTGCATTCTTACAATTCCATTTGCCAAATATTTGACACTGTTAGCATTATTGTTTCCTTATTATCTTAAAACAATCTGCTTTTGGTGAGAGAAGGTTTAGTAGAAATTACTAATAATTCTCAGGCAGCTCCATTTGGCATGGGTCACATGCCTGTTCAACTAAGTTATAGAGAAGACATAGGTGAAGTAGCCTGTCTGGCAAGAACAGTCCAGTCTCATGGTGTATCAGGAATCAGAGATAATTAAGAAAGGTGACTTGGTGGAATAAATAAATTAATAAATTCTGTAACCTTTTGTGTTAGAGGCAATGGCAGTGAAGAAACATCCATTCAACATTGTCCAACATAACTCTTTCATCATATTCTGGACTACAGAGGTAGACATCCTTATAAGACACAGCGCTGATAGGTTCTTCATCGTTCTACCTTTCTGATGGAAGGAAAAACCATCAAGCCCCTGTTCTTTTTCTTCTCACAATAAGGGATAGAAAGATATTTAGAAAAGGCTTTAATATATCTAAGAATAACATTAACCAAGTCTGACCAGTTAATTTAAAAGAGGTTTCAAAAACCTTGGTCAGCATAGAAAAGAACAATCTTTTCTAGAAAGAAATATCTGAGGTTTCTCATCTGATCAACTCATTTTAATGACAAACTTTGATGAAAACAAGATCACTCTCTTTTTGAGAAGGATGTGGATGTGGATTCCTGAATGATTGCTATAAATGAAATTATATTGTATCAACAGAAAAATTGGAAGAAGGTGAGAAGAAAATAAAATGTGCTAAACTTAAATTTTCTCCAGCTACAGATGTACTGCTTCAAGTTTTTTTTCTCCCCTCAATGTATTTTATGTAAAAAAATTCCAAACATGACACTTCTGTTTTTGTTATGTGGACATGCTTTGCTAGAAACAGTACTTTTGATCAACAATAGACTGCAGTGGAAGCATTGTGAGGATATATAATCCAAACTTTTCTTTGCTACAACTTCATATTTTAGAACAACAGTCTATGTGGAATGTTAATAGTAAGTTCTGTAAGTGTGGTAACCAAAATATTTGCTGATTTGAGACTCTATTTTATACATATAGAAAGTAAGACATATAAGAAGCAATCAAAGTAACCTAAAGTAAACATACGCCATGGGACTTATGAATAGAAATATGTGGGATTGTTATATTAATTATACAGTGGATTTTGTGTCAGAAGATTTGGACAAAGAAATATTTATATGTAAAAATTAAATAATTATGTTTCTTTTCTTGCTTGAGAAAGAACTGCTATGTATATTCTACTTGCTTCTCTCCTTTTCTTAAGAGAGAGAGAGAGAGAGAGAGAGAGAGAGAAAGAAAATAGTCTTGTCTGAAAGCTACAGTGCTGTAATTTTACAAAATCCAAGCAACTTTGGGCCAGATTTTGGACAGAAAGTTATGTATATATATAACTTCAAATTTTGCAAAGGACAGGCAGAACATAAATGTAATTAAATCCCTTTAATATTATGTTTTTATAGTGTTGGTGAAAGGACAAGTCACAACCAAGTATTATCGGTTGCTGTCAAAAAATGGTGGCTGGGTTTGGGTCCAGAGCTATGCCACGATTGTCCATAATAGCCGCTCATCAAGACCTCACTGCATAGTGAGTGTCAATTATGTTCTAACGTAAGTCCATGTTTCCTGCAATTATATGCTGACAAATTTATAACTGCAGCGCCTTTTTCATCTTGTTTTCATTTTGTAAAGGGTTGATAATGAAAAAATGCATTGTATTGGCATGCTTTATAACACTGTATCAAGTTCAGTAGGATTATTACCTTTTTCTAAGCAGAAACCAAAGGAGCAGAAAACAGGTGTCTTTGTTATGACTTAATTTTGAAATTAAGCTCCATTGTTGAGTTCTCAACCCACTACTTGAATCAAATTCATTCATTCATTCATTATTTTATTTGTATGGCTGCCCATCTCACCTAAGGGCGGCTTACAACAGTTAAAAACAACAATCCAATAAAAAAATTATCCACATATGATAATGCAATAGTTTCATTAATTAGCTAGGAATTGAGGCCCAGGAAATGCGGTCATGTAATAGTGAGCTCCAGCTTAACAGGATGGCATTACAGGATGGAGCCACAGCAGAGGGGCAGAGGAACAACCCCTCCCTTCTCTTATGGAAAAATATTGCCTGTGAGAACATGCATTAACTAGTCTGTTCTCAGGCTTCTGATGTCAACTAAAAGAACAGCCTCTCTGTTTGGGTAGCTCCTTTGCTACTCTGTTTGCATAGGTCTTTGCTGAAGAGCCATGGGTGATAGCAAGCCATCACAGTGGGTTTGTTATTTACAGCTTTTCTGCACGTAGCTTTGTAAGCAAGGCTGCAGGTAAGAAAATATTTATCAGTGTACTGCACATAGAGCTATAAAGTATCTATCTCTTATATTTCCGCAATACAACATTTAGAGAGAAGCTCTTTTAGGGAGACATTAGGAAGGAGGATGAAGTAGTATAACACTGGAAGACTTTTGCCTCATTCAAAGCTGCCCTCATAAGACTAATAATGCTCTCTGTTCAGGAGATACATGTAGAGAGAATTTAGCTTAATCTAGGGAATCATTATTTAATGTTGAAGGTTCCCAGCCTGCAGGAGGGGAGGGCAGGGGGGCTTAACAAAGCAATTGGGTGATTCAGGGTGGGTATTCAGGTGGTGACAGGCATGGGACATTATGACGGGAGCCAGAGGGCAGGCCGTTCCAGGGGAAGATGCCCCCGATGTATTATACCAGTCACGTGTTTCAGCCCTCTGGGCTCAAGTCCAGACCCTGGTCAGCAGGCCTACAGAGGCCTGGGCTTTCGGCTGCTGATAATGAATGCAAGGTTGGTCAATAATAAGGCCCCCATTATTCATGACCTTACTGGGGAAGAACAGACTGACCTGGCATGCATTACCGAGACCTGGCTGACACCAGAAGGGGATGTTGCCCTTTTGGAATTGTGTCCAGCTGGGTTTAGGATTTGGCACCAGCCGAGACCCCAGGGCACGGGTGTGTGTGTAGCAGTGGTCATTGGGAATCTCTGCTGGCCTTCAGGGGCTCTGCTTCACAAGTTTCTGGATGTGAGACCCTGTTCCTGAGATTGGGCACATGGGATCAGTTGGGAGTGTTGCTTCTGTACCAGCCTCCCTGCTGCGTAGCAACCTCCCTGCCTGAGCTGCTGGAGGCCATCTCGGGGTTGGCAGTAGAGTTCCCCAGGCTTATGGTCTTGGGTGACTTTACTCTGTCATCCCTGGGGCTGGCCTCAGAGGCAGCTTGGGAGTTCATGGCTACCATGGCAGCCATGGGCCTATCCCAGGTCATCTATGGCCCAACTTGGGACAGTGGTCACACTCCAGACATCGTTTTCTTGTTGGAGCAGTGGTAGCATGATCTGGTGGGGGATTTGATATTATCCCCTTTATCATGATCAGACCACTTCCTGGTGGCCTTGAGATTCTCCTATGCTGCCCCCCTTCGCAGGGAGGTGGGACCTATTCGAACGGTCTGGCTCTGGTGACTGATGGACCCGCACGGGTTCCAAAGGGAGTTGGGGGTTGTTCCTGAGGCCTTGCTGCACGGTCCAGTGGAGGCCCCGGCCGCAGCCTGGAATAAGGAGGTGGCTGGGGCCTTGGACAGGATTGCACCTCTGTGGCGTCTCTTGGCCCATTGCCCCCAGCACTCCCCGTGGTTTACAGAGAAGTTAAGGGAGCTGAAAAGGGCCAAGAGATGTCTTGAGTGCCGCTGGCAGAAAACTAAAGATAAGTCCGACCGAACATGGGTTAGAGCCACTATTAAGGCCTACCTCATGGCAGTAAGGGTGGCAAAACATAATTATTTCTCCACTCTTATTGCATCCCTGTCACCTGGCAGCTCTGTTCAGGGTCACTCGGTCCCTCCTGGGTAGGGAGGGCTTGGAGGACTATCTACAGGGCTGTGCAGAGGAATTTGCTGAACACCTGACAGATAAAATCACTCAGATCCATTCTCAGTTGGAGGCCAAGTGTGAGGTGGGTCCAGTGGAATTGCCCAGGGAACATTCTTACCCAGTTATCTGGGAACGGTTTGATCCTGTTGGCCCTGAGGAAGTGGACAGGGTCCTTGGGGCTGTTAGTGCGGCTATCTGTATTTTAGATCCCTGTCCCTCCTGATCGGTTAAAGCCACCAAGGAGGTGACTTTAGGGTGGGTACTGACAGTGGTCAATTCATCCTTGCAGGAAGGGGTGTTCCCGAAGCCTTTTAAGGAGGCTTTGGTCCGCCCTTTCCTTAAGAAACCATTGCTAGATTCCACCCTTCTGGACAATTTTTGTCCAGTTTCCCATCTTCCCTTTTTAGGAAAGGTGGTGGAAAAGGTGGTTGCACAGCAGCTTCAGAGGATTGTGGAGGAAACGGATTATCTGGATCCCTATCAGTCAGGTTTCAGGCCCGGGTATGGGACAGAAAAAGCATTGGTTGCACTTTTAGATGATCTCTGGTGAGAGCGGGATGGGAGTAGTACATCCATCCTTGCTCTTCTTGACCTCTCAGCGGCTTTTGATACCATCGACCATGGTATGCTTTTGGGTCGGCTGCAGGAGCTGGGGCTGGGTGGCACAGTTCTGTGCTGGTTAAGTTCCTTTCTCCAAGGTGGAACCCAATCAGTGTTGATAGGGAGTGAGAAGTCCAAACCACAACCCCTACATTGTGGGGTGCCTCAGAGCTTGGTGCTCTTGCTGCTCCTATTTAACATCTATATGAAACCATTGGGTAAGAACAGTATCCAACGGGATGAGGTATCATCAGTATGGTGATGATACTCAACTATATATCTCCATCACAGGTGACCTAAGTGATGCTAAATGTCCCAAGGGGCCCATATAACACCTCTGTTACATGAGCTGCATTGGTTGCTGGTTTGCTTCTGGGTCCAATTCAAGGTGTTGGTTATCACCTTTAAAGTCCTTCATGGCACAGGACCAGGTTATCTGAGGAGCTGTCTCACCACCTTTACATCAGCCTGCCCCACTTGGTCCAGCAAAAGGGGCATGTTGCGGACCCCACCATTCAAGGAATTTTGACTGGTGGGATCTAGGAAGAGGGCCTTTTCTGCCATGTCCCCCGGTCTGTGGAACAACTTAGCTCCCGAGGTACAGTGTACCCCCACCCTCATGGTCTTCAGGAAAAGCATGAAATCTTGGCTACGCCAGATGGCCTGGGTGCCGGATGGGGCTCTTAACAGTGGAAGTGGAGTGTGGGGTAATTGATTCTACCCCCCCCATCATCTTGAATATTTTTAGTTTTTTATGTAAAGGGTTTGTTTTATATAGCCTACTTTTTAATTAATGAATGTGGCTATTCCTTTTTTTAACTGTTTTGGGTTTTATTCTAATTATGAGCCACCCAGAGTCACCCTCTGGGGAAGATGGGCGGCATACAAATGTAATAAATAAATAACTC